>NC_073630.1:99847500-100472500 GCF_029407905.1 Bubalus kerabau
GTCCATAGGATTTCCCAGGTAAATCTACTGGAGTGTGTTGCCATTTACTTCTCTAGGGGATTTTCGTGACCTAGGGATCGAGCCCATGTTCTATTTGGCAGGCAGACACTTTGCCACTGAGCCACCTGTGTTAGTTGCTCAGTCATGTCCGACTCTGTGAGACCCCATGGACTGTAGCCCAGCAGGCTTCTCTGTCCATGGGAATCTCCAGGCAAGAATACTGAAGTGGATTGCCATGCCCTTTTCCAGGGGATATTCCCGACCCAGGGATCGAACCCAGGTCTCCTGCATTGCAAGCGGAGCCACATTACCATCTGAGCCACAAGGGAAACCAAGCTACCTTGGAAGCTTTATATGTGTGTGTATAGTTCCTAATGTATATTTACAGATCCTATATGTATAGCTGTATATGTATAGATCCTAATGCAGCTCTTTTTTTCAAAATTCTAATCATGCTTTCATGCAAGATTATTTCAATTACTCTTAGAAAGTCTTTTTCAGAGCACACATCTTGCTCAACTTACAATGAGGTTATGTCACCATAAACCAATCAATAAATTGAAAATATCATAATTGAAAATACGTTTAATGCCCCTAACCTACCAAACATCATAGTTTAGCCTAGCCTGCATTTAACATGCTTATTGAAAATGCATTTAAAACACCTAACCTACCAAACACCATGGCTTAGCCTAGCCTACCTTAAACATGCTCAAAACACGTAACAGTAGCCTATCTAACAGAGATAGAAAGCTCTATTAACAGTAGCTCATCTAACAGAGAGCCTCTTTTATAATAGAGTGTCAAATATCTCACATAATTTATTGAATCCTGTACTTAAAGTGAAAAGCAATGGTTGTATGGGCACAGAATGATTGTTTTCCTTCATGACCACATGGCTGACTGGGAGACGTGGCTGCTACCACTGCCACCGCGAGAGAGTATTGTACTGCACCAGCCAGAGAACAGATCCAAATTCAGAATTCAAAGTCCAGTTTCAGCAGAATGCTTTCACATTTACGATGTATTCACAGCAGCCTAAAGGTGAAGAATTGTAAGTCAAAGCATCATTAAGTGTTGTAAGGAAGTTCCTGATATATACATTTAAAGAAATCTATCAATTAATTCAGTGAAACCTACTAAATAATTGTGATTACCTATAGCATTCACTCTAGGATCACTCTAGTGGCTCAGAAGGTAAAGTGTCTGTCTGCTATGCAGAAGACCCAGGTCTGATCCCTGGGTTGGGAAGATACCCTGGAGAAGGATATGGCAGCCCACTCCAGTATTCTTACCGGGAAAATCCCATAGATATCGGAGCCTGGTAGGCTACCGTCCATGGGGTCGCAAAGAGTCGGACACGACTGAGCAGCTTCACTTTACTTCAGAGCATTCACAGTGGTGTAACTCAGAGTCATTGATCTCAAGAGATTTTTTTATTATTCCATGCACTTATATAGGGATTCATAGAAAAATAAACTTAAATTTGTCCGTGATCAGGAACACAGAGAAACATTTTCTGAATTGCCCAAAGACATATATACTGAGTAGAAAATCTATCAGTTTTTACTTGGCATACACATAATAGAGGTAATGTTATTTATATATTTATTTATTTATTTTTAAAAAGGCACTTCCTCAATGTCTCAGTGGGTAAAAAATCTGTCTGCCAATGCAGGAGACATGAGAGACGTGAGTTCGATCCCTGGATGGGGAAGATCCCCTGGAGAGGAAAATAGCAACTCACTCCAGTATTCTTGGCTGAAAAATCCTGCGGCCAGAGGAGCCTGGCAGGCTACAGTCCAAAGGGTCACATAATTCTTACAATGTATTAATACTTCCATACTTTAGATGCTGCTTAGAGCAATAAACATGCAGTACAGTTAGGTAATTACCTATGAATTTAGAGTAAAATTGGAAATTTCCCAGTTTCAAGTGTACTGTTTTTGAAATTATTGCCTTCGTTGCTCTCTGTCAAATATGATGCTAATTGTTACCCAGTTGAATCCAGCAATTCAGTTAGAGGAATGAATATGTTTGGTCTGAGGAATGCTGGATTCAAGCAGCGCATCTCAAAAAGTGGTTCAGAGTCAGGCTGGAAACAGCTTCAATATTCTTAGAGTTGTGGAGTGTGTATCAGCAAGTCTGAGTGAGACCTGCTGCAGTAAAGACATAAAGACACTCGCCTCTCTCCACCCCATTCCACCCTTACGTCCTGGTCAGATTGGCGGGTGGGGCCCTTTTGCTTAGATTCTATGGGGAACCATTTCAGAAGCTCTAAATTGCCTTGTTGTTAAGTCGTGTCCCACTTTTCTGCAACCCCAAGGACTATAGCCCTCCAGGCTCCTCTGTCCATGGGTTTCTCCAGCAAGAATACTGGAGTGGGTTGCCATTTCCTTCTCTAGGAAATCTTCCCGATCCAGGGATTGAATTCACATCCCTGGCATCTTCTGCATTGGCAGTGGTTTCTTTACCACTGAGCCACCAGGAAAGTCCCTAAGTTGGATAATTTCATCTTTCTGTTTCATATCCTAGAGAAGGGGATGTTCTTTTCCTCCTCATTTTCCTTGAAGGACTTTTTCCTGGGGTTTGACTTTCTTTACAATTGATGTGGTAATATGTAGATGGACTAGGCCAAGATAAAAGGGACAAGCAAGTTGTTCAGTGTGTTTTTTATAGGCCTTAAGTCAACCTCATCCAAGAAAAGCCATCCGTGGTTCAGCCTAGTTCTCGTGAGAACACACTGGAATTTGGGACAAAAGCCTAATAATAAAAATCATCAATGTATACATCTTAGTGAGAAGAAGTGAATCTTTTGATGTGCAGTAAAACTGATATTGACCCTTAGGGAACGGGTGATATGTATCATAAGAAGCAAACATGAGTACCTTAAGCCTTTGTTACAGGCAATAAAAACCATGTGCTAAATATGAGGGGAAAAAGCATTGTATGGTGGGAGATAAATAGAAAATGGTTTTGCAATATGAGAAGCCGTTGATCTAATATCCAACTTTATGATATTTAAAAGTATGTGTCAGATAATGAAATTCTACATGAGACAAGTTTGTAATAAAACATGATCCAAATTTTATAAGTTAAAACAATTTTTAAAAGAAATAGTACTCCCACTCAGTATACTTTGGAAAGGTCCCCATTTCTTGAGATTGAGGAAAACTGGAAAGACTTAATTAAACTAAAAGAACACTCTTTTGGTTATAATGCAACCCTGTGAACTACCATCTGGCTAACTTTCATCATTTCAATCATTTGATCATTTCAGCCCATCAAATTCATGGTCACTGTATTTGAATCTGGTTCATTCAGTGAAAAAAGCCAGGAAAAAAGAAAAGTGTTAGTCACTCAATCCTGTCCGACTCTTTCGCAACCCCATGGACTGTAACCCGCCAGGCTCCTCTGTCCAAGGGATTTTCCAGGCAAGAATACTGGAGTAGGTTGCCATTTCCTTTTCCAGGGCATCTTCCTGACCCATGGATTGAACCCAGGTCTCCTGCGTGGCAGGCAGATTCTCTACCATCTGAGCTACCATGAGTTTCTAAACCAAATTTATTGGTGAGTTTGCCCATAAATAAGGACTGCCAGCTAATTCCTGCTCCTCAACTGGCACCACTGGGTTGATTTCCATTGTTCCTTCTAATCACTAAAATTGTTTTTAATCAGAAACTTTATCCTTTAAAAACGATTAGAATTCTGAAGACTTGGCTGGACATGGCAATAATATTCTTAGGGCTCGAAGAAAATATATTGACAGTGTTTTCACTCTGAATCTCCCTCACCCAGAACGGTTGCCAAGAAAGCATCAAGCCCACCAGGAGAAACCTTTCAGAAAGCTTAAGGGCGTCCATGCCCCATCGCCTTGTTTCTGTGGAGAAACCATTCTTTTAGTTACCGTTGGCTTTCAGTGCTTTTACTCTGTGGCAAAGGGCCCATCCCTGCAATTTTTTATCATGCTTTTTCATTTTGAGGTTAACAAGCAAATGCAAAAATGATTTCAAACCTTTGCTCAGGGAACCTGAAGTGCCTTGTTCATCGGTACTGGTATTTTTCACTCTCACAAACCCTTGTGCCACTTTTTCAGTGGTCCCCAGTAGTCACTGTTAATGAGCGTGTAATAAACTGTAGTGTAGCAGTTGAGACACTTTATGTCCATATACGATGATGACTTGACTGCAGATAGTGTATGAATCCTGCGGGTTACATTCATCAGCACTGTGAAACCAACCACCCATGAAATACAAAGTTTGCTTGATTTATTTTGCTGATAGGATATCCCATAGAGTTTAAGCTTTAATCTAATACAGTTATGTAAAGTTTAAAAATAAAATAAAATTTAAAAAAAAAAAAAAAGAATACTTTTTTGAGTTTAGGTTTTGTTTTTTCCCCCACATCTTTGTTTCATATTTTGAGACTATGGGTTCAGCGTGACATTCCTACCTGCTTAAGTAACAAGGTTTGGGAAAAATTAGTGGAGAAGTGATTCACACTAGAGTCGCTCCCATGCCAGGATTTTATTCTTCTAAACTTCGCTTTGGTGATGCACCTGCTCCTACACACTAGAATCAGGAGAGAGAAAATATTACTTTAAGTGCTGCTTCTCTTTACATCTCCAGATGAAAATGTCCTTAGGAAGTAAGTGTGCAAGCCAGATTGCCTTGTGGGCACTGGTGTACTACACCTCAGATAATATTGCTAAGGTGGTTCAAACTGTCAATTGACATATTTGCTAAAGCAGTTTGCAAGTTCATTGAAGTGATCTTTAGGTGCTAATGCTCACCTCTTTCATCACCACTTTACTCTGGTGCATGATCTGTACCAAAAGCATATCTCTGGATTGAATGCTAATGTTTTAAAATGCATTTTAAACACACACACATTCACGTGTATGTATACACACAGACACATATATGAACTCACATTCTGTCTTAGTCGCACCTGATTTGAGCCCTCAGATGACAAGTCATGCCCTGATGCTGACATTATGACTCAAACTTTGAGAAAGTCTCATAACAAGATAAAGGCTTTTTACTCTACCAAATGTATATGCAACTTTGATCATTCTCACAATTCTCCCCAGTTTTCCAAATGCATACTTAGAACATACATCTAGAGAGGCGTTTGATTGGATTTAAATCTAAATCAGTTTTTCCAGTTGCCTTTAGCTTTTTTACTAATTGACTACTAACAAATAACTGTATTTTGTTCAGTAGGCACCAAGCTTTCGTAATGCCTAGCCTAGTTCATGCTTGCAGTATAAAAGGCTTCAGCATTTTCTAGAAATTATCTGGATATTTGTTACAAGACTGAGTTTCCTTCCAGTTATGATACCAGATTAAAATTTGTAATTTAATAGTGATAATATTAATAATAAATTCATAATTAGCTATCCTAAACAGATATCTCATCCTCTGTCACCCCCTTTTCCTCAAGTCCCTCGATCTTTCCCAGCATCAGGGTCTTTTCCAGTGAATCAGTTCTTCACATCAGGTGGCCAAAGTATTGGAGCTTCACCTTCAGCATCAGTCCTTCCAATGAATATTCAGAGTTGATTTCCTTTCAGATTGACTGGTTGATCTCCTTGCAGTCCAAGGGACTCTCAAGAGTCTTCTCCAGCACCACAATTTGAAAGTGTCAATTCTTTGGCGCTCAGCCTTCTTTATGGTCCAACTCTCACATCCGTATAGAAAGAAAAAGAAAGAAAGAGAAGTTGTTCAATTGTGTCCGACTCTTTGCGACCCCTCAGACTGTAGCTGACCAGGCTCTTCCATCCATGGGATTTTCCAGACAAGAATACTGGAGTGGGTTGCCATTTCCTTCTCCAGGGGATCTTCCTGATCCAGGGATCGAACCTGGGTCTCTCGCGCTGCAGGCAGACTCTTTACCATCTGAGCCACTATATGACTACTGGAAAAACTATAGCTTTGACTATAGAGACCTTTGTTGGCAGAGTAATGTCTCTGTTTTTCAGTATACTGTCTAGGTTTGTGATGAGATGGTTGGATGGCATCACCAACTCAGTGGACATGAGTTTGAGCAAATTCTGGAAGATAGTGAAAGACAGGGAGGCCTGGCATGCTGCAGTCCATAGGGTTGCAAAGAGTTGGACATAACTTAGCGACTGAATGGGCAGATATAGGAAGTGAATCTATTATATAATGGTCTAATGAATTCCAAAGGAATACATACTGATAATATGTATTTTAGAGTCTCAAAAAACATTTAAATTTGATATACAATGTAAGATTTGCCATTCTAAATTTTTCATTCTGAGAAAGCTTTTTTTTCGTTATGACTTGTGTTTCTTAAACTTCAAGTGGAAAGAGAATTTACCAAAATTTTTAAGTTCTTACTCACTTTTACAAGTTCATTTTGATATTCCAAAATAATAAACAAAATCTATGTGATTTTAAAAAGAACAAATGGCCCATGTAAAACTTAAAAAAGTATGCTTTAAATTCTTCTATTCAATCTCAGTATTCTGAAGTAGGCTTGAAATGATAACAGGTTTCTAAATGGTTCAATTTAGTGAAATAATTGAATTTTTAAAACTATAAATGGAGTTCAATGAACCTACTATTAACTGTGTGTTTAATAAAAATTGCTTGAATTGACTCATGCTTTAAAAAGTCCACAAATTGATATTTACATCTAAATTAAATAATCAAGGAAATGGTCCAGAATAACTAAATATATATTTGATCATAAAAAGTTCTCTTAGCCTAGCAGATTAGCACACCAAAATTTATATTTGAAATTTATCTCCAAATAGAAAATTTATTTTACATAAATTATTGACTTCATTAAAAATGGGTCAATGTTATAATTTTCTATTCTAAAAGTAGAATAGTCTAGGAAATGTAAACTCAGAGTTCTCTACAAGATTTGTGCCATTTTCTCTAATTCTCAAGATAGATTACTAGAAGTGCTTCCAAATTTAAAAAAAGCAATTTGTATAATTCAATAAATGTTCAGTAACACTTTATCCTAGAAACTTTTTCTAATCCTTGGCTTTTAGCTTTTTGACTCATTCCAAACTTAACATTTTAGTCGTAAGTATTTTATTTAAAGTATTTACGCATTTACAATTGAGCACTTGAGAGTGTTTAAATATAACAAAGAATAGATGGTTTGTCCTTTTCTGGTTACTTTGTCTCTCATCTGACCCACTATTTCAAAGTTTTTGCTTGTTTTTTTTTTTAAGCCACCTTTTATATAAAATATTCTTTTCTGCTACAGTCACACTCTTCCTATTCTATTCTGCCAATTCACATTTGAAGAAATTATTCTGACACAAGTACAAATTGGTTTCATAAGAATTTTCACATCAAATATACTAGTGAGCAAAAGCCATCACAATATTCTAAAGTAATTATCCTCCAATTAAGATTAATTAATTAAAATTTTTTTAAAAAGAAGAAAGAGAACCAAACTGTTTTTTTTTTTTGGTTTAATTTTATAACTAAGGCAGGTGTTAGATAGATTTGGAACTAGGTATCTATTCCAAATGGTAGATTTTTCCTTTTTTTTTTTTTTTCACCATTTATTTGTCTGTATCCTAAAAGGAATTTAAGTTGAGTACATTCATCATCCAAATTGATGTCAGGCTTAGATTGTTAGGAAAATATCTGGCTACAGTAAGATTCGGCTAATTCTGTAAATCTCATGAAAAGTTTCATGTCATACCAAAGTACATCACACCAACCTTTAAAATTATACCACATACCAGAGGAAGGAAATCAGAATTGCTTCTGTCAGGATCAACATAATGAAATAAGAATTTCTTGAAAGGGAGAATGATCTATAACAAAAGGAAGAGGCATTTGTTTTACATTCAAGAAACCTGTGTCTATTTACTTGGTCTTTTTTACACCATGCAAAAATGGTTTATTCTCTGACATTGTAACTGACTTACAACTGTATTTCAAAAGCAGGATTTTTCCAGAGTTGTTCAAATAAAAAAAATGTGTATTTTACTTTTTTAAGTTAAGGCACGCTGACCTCAAAGCAGCAAACCAACATTACTTAATAGCTTCTTTTTTCAGAGAGAAAATATTAAGCATCTGGCCCCCTGAATGAAATGCTTGATTTATTGAGAAGAGTCAGTAGTCTATGGACCTTTCAGCCAATCTGCCAGAGTAAAAATGAACAACAATAATCATGTGCTAATAAGAGCTATGATCTTACCAGTAGCCAAGTACTAATGTGAGAGCTGGACCATAAAGAAGGCTGAGCGCCGAGGAATTGATGCCTTTGAATTGTGGTGTTAGAGAAGACTCTTGAGAGTCCCTTGGCCTGCAAGGAGATCCAATCAGTCAATCCTAAAGGAAATCAACCTTGAATACTCACTGGAAGGACTGATGCTGAAGCTCCAATACTTTGGCCACCTGACACAACCAGCCAACTCACTGGAAAAGATCTCAATGCTGGGAAAGATTGAAAGCAAATGGAGAAGAGGGCAGCAGAGGATGAGATGGATGTATAGCATCACCGATTCAATGGACATGAACTTGGGCAAACTCTGGGAGAGTCTGTGAGGGACAGAAAGGCCTGGCATGGTGAGTCCATGGAGGTCTCAGAGAGTTGGACACAACTTAGCAACTTGAACAACAACAAAAGTAAGAGCTAGATGCAGTGAAAATGCAAAAGATATGTAAAATGCAATGTCTTTTCTCCATGAACTTATTCTATCTCCACAGCAAAATTAACATTTAGGCTGCAGTTAGAGAATACTTGGGTATCAGATTATCACCACCTATCTGTCTTTACCAGGCACCAGGTGAGGGGCCCATGATCAGAGGGCAAGAAGAAGTTACAGTCCTAGACCAAAGAGCCTAAGGCAGGCCCAGGTGTACACAATGCTCCCTTATCAGTCAGAGTCAAAAGATAACATCAGTTAGAAGAACTAACTGGCAACACTGAGCAATAGTGTCCAAAGCTCTTGGGAAAGATAGACATGGCCAGCCCTGGAACACTGCCTTCTTCAGTGTGTGGGACCTTTGGAGGCCATGGGATGCTGTAGACCTGAGCAGGGATGAAATCTTAAAGGACAAAGTAGACACATGCATCAGGGGTAACCTGGTGTCCTGAGCACTTTCTGTGTCAGACATAAGTGAGGCTCACTCAAAATCAGCCTCAGCCCTATTCTAAGCAGCACAGTCTCCTGTGATCACATGCTATAGGATCCAGCTAATGGGACCAGGAAGACTCCAAAAATATGCGTCCTGGAGCTCCTTGAGTCTTCTGACAGATAATAAAAGAATGAGTCAGGGATAAAGAAGGGTCAGAGAGGACCTTGAGGGGGAAAATGAAGACCAGGGAAAACATAGGTCTTGGTGTGTTCTGATTCTCCACACATATAGCATTGCCTTCCATAGTTGATCTCCACCACCAAGTACCACTGCAAGGGTACTTTGACATTTTTTTAGAAATGCACTCCCAACAATGGGGTCCCTGATGGAAGCCCTGCTTCCCTGGGCCTAGAAGCAGTACTGGCAGAAAGAATGGCTGGACCTAGTCTTAGATAGATAGTAAGGGTCCAGACAAGAAGAAGGACTTGACAGTAAGCAAAAGAGAAAGGTTGGGAGATAGCAACAGAGACAGTCCAAGTGAGAAAGAAGAAAACAAGTTCCGTGTATAAGCAGGGAACAAACTAGCCAGTGACTACTTGAAGGTGAGCTGTGGTGGACACCTTGGGCTGGCTGTTTGTTTTTGGCACTAACTTCCATTTAACATGCCTTAATATACTTTGCAGAGAAGGCGATGGCACCCCACTCCAGTACTCTTGCCTGGCAAATCCCATGGACAGAGGAGCCTGGTAGGCTGCAGTCCATGGGGTCGCGGAGAGTCAGATATGACTGAGAATATACTTTGAAATATGGAACTAAAAATCACATTGCTCAGACTCCAGTAGACCTAGGATTCTGAACAAGGAATAGGTTTCCCTGCCTCAATTTGGACAATTGTTTATGGAGAGGGAGACGGATGGTCAGCATCCAGCCTGGGAGTGTGGACTATGATGGGGACAGAGCTGAGGCAGCTTCTTACTTGGGCAGGGAGCGCCCCAGTGTTCACAGAGGCTGTGTGGTTCTGAAACCCACAGTTTTAGAAGGGTGTGATGTGTGCTTAGTCAGTTGTGTCTGACTCTGCGACCCCATGGACTGTAGCCCACCAGGCTCCTCTGTCCATGGGGATTCTCCAGACAAGAATACTGGAGTGGGTTGTCATGCCATCCTCCAAGGGATCTTCCTAACTCAGGGATCAAACCCAGGTCTCCCACATTGCAGGCGGATTCTTTATCCTCTGAGCCACCGGGGAAGCCTAGTTATAGAAGGGTTTCCTTCATTTGACATCCAATTTCTTTATTTCCCCCTTTTCAGTTTATTTTGAGATATAAGCTACAGACAATAAAACTTTCTAATTTTAAAATGTACAGCTTTGGCAAAACTAATACAATTATGTAAAGTTTAAAAAATAAAATAAAATAAAATGTACAGCTTGTGAGTTTCAGCAAATGTATACAGTTATGCAAATAGCACCATAGTCAAGATATAGAATATTTTCATCATCCACTAAAATACAACTTTTGCCCCTTTGCAGTCAATCTCCTACCCCCACTCCAGCTCAAGTGTTCTGCTTTTTGGTATCACAGTATGATTTTTCTTTCCTGAATGTCATAAAAATGGAATTAAACAGCATGTAAGGTTTGAAGTATGATGTATTTCACTTAGACTAATGCTTTTGAGATTTATCCATGCTGTTGCAGACATCAATGCTGTTTTCTATTGCTGAGTATGACATATGCCACAATCTGTTGATCCATTAACAAGCTGACAGATATTTGAGTTCTTCGCAGTTTGTTTCTAAGAATAAAATGACTGTGCACTAAGTCACTTCAGTCTTTTTTTTTAAGTTTTTTTTTTTAACTTTACAATATTGTATTGGTTTTGCCATATATCAACATGAATCCGCCACAGTTCAGTTCAGTCGCTCAGTCGTGTCCGACTCTTTGTGACCCCATGAATTGCAGCATGCCAGGCCTCCCTGTCCATCACCAGCTCCTGGAGTTCACTCAGAGTCATGTCGAGTCTGAGTGATGCCACCGAGTCAGTGATGCCATCCAGCCATCTCATCCTCTGTCATCCCCTTCTCCTCCTGCCCACAATCCCTCCCAGCATCAGAGTCTTTTCCAATGAGTCAACTCTTCGCATGAGGTGGCCAAAGTACTGGAGTTTCAGCTTTAGCATCATTCCTTCCAAAGAAATCCCAGGGCTGATCTCCTTCAGAATGGACTGGTTGGATCTTCTGGCAGTCCAAGGGACTCTCAAGAGTCTTCCCCAACACCACACTTCAAAAGCATCAATTCTTCGGCGCTCAGCTTTCTTCACAGTCCAACTCTCACATCCATATATGACCACTGGAAAAACCATAGCCTTGACTAGACAGACCTTTGTTGGCAAAGTAATGTCTCTGCTTTTGAATATGCTATCTAGTTTGGTCATAACTTTTCTTCCAAGGAGTAAGCGTCTTTTAATTTCATGTGCCCAACTCTTTGCTCCCCTATAGATTGTAGCCCGCCAGGCTTCTGTATGGATGGGATTCTTCAGGCAAGAATACTAGAGTGGGTTGCCATGCCCTCCTCCAGGGGAATCTTCCTGACCCAGGCATCAAACCTGATTCTCTTATGTCTCCTGAATTGGCAGGCGGGTTCTTAACCACTGGTGCCACCCAGAAAGCCTTTAAAATGACCATGACGATGAACAAGTCTTTCTGTGGATTATTGGATACAATAAGCTCATGTTTAACATTTTGAGAAAATGCCAAACTGTTTTCCAAAGATTCTGTAGTATTTTTCACTTCTACCAACATTTTATGAGTTCCTTTTTCTCCACATTCTTGCTAACATTGGTATTGTGAGTCTTTTTAATTTTGGCTACTCTATTGTGTATGTAGTTTCAGTTTGTTAAGCTCGGCACCATTGATATTTAAGACCAGATCATTTTTTCTTCTGTTTACTGTAGGATATTTAGAAACATGCCTGTCCTCTACCCACTAGATGCCAGTAACATCCCTCTAGTTTTAACAACTAAAACTGTCTCCAAACTTTGCCAAATGTCCCCTGGGGGCAAATGATCACCTTCTCATTGTGAGCCACTAATGTAGTGGTTTCATATGAGTCAGTTATTTATATCAGGTGGCCAAAGTATTGGAGTTTCAGTTTCAACATCAGTCCTTCCAATGAATATTCAAGACTGATTTCCTTTAGGATGAACTTGTTGGGTATCCTTGCAGTACAAGGGACCCTCAAGAGTCTTCTCCAACACCACAGTTCAAAAGCATCAATTCTTTGGCACTCAGCTTTCTTTATAGTCCAACTCTCACATCCATACATGACTACTGCAAAGACCATAGCCTTGACTAGACAGACCTTTGTTGGCAAAGTAATGTCTCTGCTTTTTCCTTCCAAGGAGCAAACATCTTTTAATTTCATGGCTGCAGTCGCCATCTGCAGTGATTTTGGAGCCCCCCCAAAATAAAGACTGCCACTGTTTCCACTGTTTCCCCATCTATTTGCCATGAAGTGATGGGACCAGATGCCATGATCTTCGTTTTCTGAATGTTGAGCTTTAAGCCAACTTTTTCACTCTCCTCTTTCACTTTCATCAAGAGGTGCTTTAGTTCTTCTTCTTTCTACCAAAAGGGTGGTGTCATCTGCATACCTGAGGTTATTGATATTTCTCCCAGCAATCTTGATTCCAGCTTGTGCTTCTTCCAGCCCAGCACTTCTCATGATGTACTCTGCATAGAAGTTAAATAAGCAGAGTGACAATATACAGCTTTGACATACTCCTTTCCTGATTTGGAACCAGTCTGTTGTTCCATGTCCAGTTCTAACTGTTGCTTCCTGACCTGAATACAGATTTCTCAGGAGGCAGGTCAAGTGGTCTGGTATTCCCATCTCTTGAAGAATTGTCCACAGTTTATTGTGATCCACACAGTCAAAGGCTTTGGCATAGTCAATAAAGCAGAAATAGATGTCTTTCTGGAACTCTCTTGCTTTTTCCATGATCCAGCAGATATTGGCAATTTGATCTCTGGTTCCTCTGCCTTTTCTAAAACCAGCTTCAACATTCTTATCCCTTTTTAAGCTGCACATAGAGTATCTTTTTCTCTGTTCTTTAAGATTTCTCTTCTTGTCACTTATTTTCTACAATTGGTATATTTTCCACAACTTTTGGTGTATTGCTCCCTTGGTGCATTTTTTTAATGTGTCTTCTACTTGAAGTTCACTGAGCCTCTTACTACTGCAGGCTTATAGAGTTCACTAAGTTTGGAAAATTTTAGAAGTCTATTTTTTCAATTATTTTTTTTTCTGAATTCCCTCTTTACTGTCCCCTCTGGATCCTCCCTCCCTCTCCTACTCTCCTTTGAGGACTCCAATTACACGTATGTTAGCTCACTGAACTTCTATTAAGTTTTTTTGTATACCTTCTGTTACTATGTCTTCAAGTTCACTGGTATTGTTTTTTCTTCTGCAATGTCTAATCTGCTCTTAATCCTATCAAATTTATTTTGTCTTTCCAGTATTATATTTTTTCTCTAAAATTTCATTTGGATTAGTTTCATACATCCCAAGTCCTCTCTTTACCAGGTACATTTTAAAGCATATTTGAAAGATATTTACTGACTGTATTATGAACTAGTCCCATCATCTTTGTCACTCTGAGTCTATTGTCATTAGCTGATGTTTTCTCCTGGCTGAGATCACATGTTCCTACTTCTTTGTATATCTAGCATATAGATTAGAGCTGGGAACCTCCCTGGTGGCTCAGCAATAAAGAATCCACCTGCTAGTGCAGGTGACATGGTTTGATCCCCAGGAAGGTCCCCTGGAAAAGGAAATGGTAACCCACTCCAATATTCTTGCCTGGGAAATCCCATGGACAGAGGAGCCAGGTGGGCTAGAGTCCACAGGGTCCCAAAAGGGTTGAATTGAATACAACTTACTGATTAAACAACATTGTAGATTTTAGATTTGGGGATGCTGGATATTTTTGTATTGCTTTAAATAATGTAGCACTTTGTGCTGAAATGTAATTAAGTTACATGAAATCAGGTAGATCCTTCTGACATTTGTTTTCATGCTATGCTTGGGCAGATTCAGAGCACTGACTCTGCCCAATAACCCAGATATTATGAGATCTATGGTCCAGCTGAAGGGAACATGAACTACTTTTATCCCTTGTGTGAGTCCTGGGAACTCTTCCTCTGACACTTTAATAAATCCCTTATTTGTCAATTCAGCCAAGGCAGGTTCCAGAAAATTCTAACTGAAAGCAAATAATGGTTGCTGGGATTATGTAATTAGGAGTAAATAAGTTATAAAAGACACTAAAAGTCTAGCCAAGTAGCCAAGTTACAACTTAGTGTAAGAGTAAAGATTGAATATGAATTTGAGCAAACTCCAGGAGACAGAGAAGGACAGGAAAGCCTGGTGTGCTGCAGTCCCTGGGTTTGCAAAGAGTCAGCCATGAGTCAGTGACTGAACAACAATAGCAACAAAGATGGAACTATTATTGATTATTGAAAAGGTAACTGATAAATACAAAGGAATAAAGTCTGGGGTGAACTAATTTATGGTGGACATTCAAGAAAAGAAGGTCTTGAAAAAGAGAGCCCAGGGGAGCAATTAAGTAATATACTGTTTTCCAACAATGACGAGTGTGGAACAGCAGAGAGAAAATGGTTAATACGAGCAACATTTGGAACGATGAAATTATCTGAGAGGAAAGGCCTGGTAACAAACTGGATATAATGATATTAGGAATGGAAAGGGAAAAGTCAAAGCTGACTCCAAGATTTCTAGCCAGGGTGATACTAAAAGAAATGGGCAAGGAAAAACAGCTTTCAAGAGGAGTGGATGAGCAAGTTTTGGACTTGTATTTTGTGATGAAGGTGGCATATCCAAGTAACCACTATTGAAAGACAACAGACTGTTTTACAGATCGTATATTCAGTCAGGAGACCTAAGTCTGGACAAAAAATGCCATGGTCAATATGGATGCGTTTAGTCACTTTTCAAATGTATTACTCTTCAAAATTCTGTCCTAATGTCAATCTTACTTTGGTAAAAGAAAAACTAAATAATAATATTTTCTCTGTTTTAGATTTTGAATACTTTTTGGTTTCTAGACTTGAAAAGGAATTAGAAATATCATAATAATGCAAGGAAAGCTATTCTTCTGTGTAATTACTTACACAAGTATTGGAAGCCTCGCATAAAATGTTGTGTTTGAGGGAACTCCAGCCCATATTCTTTACCAGAATTTTGGCCAACCTTCAGATAAACAAGCCTCCAAATTGTTCAATAGTCACCACCAGCAGTTGCCAGGCTAATTCTTTCATTTCCTTTCCATGGCACATTTCCCAAAGAATCTGAGCCTTTTGTGCTTTGAGCAAAGATTTCATACAGCATAAATAGGCTCTAGAAACACAATGGATGGGTTTTTTGCTCATTTTGTGGTACAGACAACTTCCAGAACACAGCATACAATTTTCTGTTCCGTACAGTTTCCTACGGTAGCAATTCATTCACCACTGTTGGTCTAAATTAATCATTAGACAAAAACATAAATTACAGCATTCCGGGGGACCTTAGAAATCACCAACTCCAGATGCTTTATTGTATAGATGCAGAAATTGTTGGTAAGAAATGGTACACTTTCCTGTCCAGATTAATGATGAAGTTAGAACTAGAATTTAAAAAGATGTCTGCTCAGTGCCACATGTTATACCGTTAGCTTTACTCTTTGCAAATATTTTTGAAGTCTCTCTTATCATGGGAAGATGCCAATCAAGCATGATTTCTTTGATCTATTCACCTTAAATATCAGTACCTTGTGTGGCCCTAGTTTTCTATTACATTCATAAGCAACTAGGTAACACCAGGTTATCTCCAGAGGCCCTACAATGACTCAGTTGATTTCACAACACATCTAAAACTAGTGTTTTGCCTGTATCTCTTTTGTTACTACATGCCTTGACTCTAATTATGAGATAAATTTTTAGTTTCCATGGCTATGAATAACAAAGTCAGTTTTCTCCCCCACTTTAAAATGGTGGGGAAAGCTAACAAATGATAGAATTTGATTTATGACTAATCATATCTAGCGTATTCTTGTAGACCTCAATTTACCAATGATTTATTTTCCAAAAGTTTGCAGACTATTAGAAACATTTACTGCATTTTCCCAACAATGTTATGTATCAAAGTCAGATCTGTTCAATATTATTACTTTGATAGTGGGTTTGTGTGTGCATGTCTGTAAACTTTTAATAGCAAACTGATAACTATCTTTTATTTACAGTAAGTGGTTTATGTAAAAAAAGAAAACTTGTTTATAAGTTCTAATATTTATATATAATATCTAACATAGTATGGGCTTCCCTGCTGGGTCAGTGGTAAGGAATCTGCCTACCAATGCAGAAGACATAGGTTCAATCCCTGGGGTAGGCAGAAGCCCTGCAGAAAGAGATGGCAGCCCACTCCAGTATTCTTGCCTGAGAAATCCCTTGGACAGAGGAGACTGGCTGGCTACAGTCTATGGGGGTTGCGCAATAGTCAGACACAATGTAGCAACTAAACAGCAACAAGATTACTTTGCTGACAAATGTCTGTCTAGTCAAAGCTATGGTTTGTCCAGTAGTCATGTATGGATATGAGAGCTGGACCATAAAGAAAGTTGAGTGCTGAAGAATTGATGCTTTAGAACTGTGGTGCTGGAGAAGACTCTTGAGAGTCCCTTGGACCACAAGAAGATCCAACCGGTCCATCCTAAAGGAAATCAGTTTTGAATAGTCATTGGAAGGACTGATGCTGAAGCTGAAACTCCAGTACTTTGGCCACCTGATGCGAAGAACTGACTCACTGGAAAAGACCCTGATGCTGGGAAAGATTGAAGGCAGGAGGAGAAGGGGACAACAGAGGATGAGGTGGTTGGATGGCATCACCGACACGATGGACATGAGTTTGAGCAAGCTCTGGGAGTTGGTGATGGATAGAGAAGCATGGTGTGCTGCAGTCCATGGTGTCACAGAGTCGGACACGACTGATCAACTGAACTGAACTGAACAAGATATTATTCAATAGCATAGTTTTCCCCACACAAAAGGTAAACTATTTTCTACCCTGCTCAGGCACAGGCTTCACAATTGTAGCACCAGGAGAGGAGGAGAGTGGGGAGGGAGGGAAGAGAGGCTGATGGAATCTTACAGGCAGTGTTTAGGTTGCTTCAATAGCAAGTCTTATATCAGGGTAAGCTCTAGGTTTAGGGAACTGGTTTCTGAGCATGAAAGTTCTATTTGTCTATCTGTCTGTAAGGAAACTAAGAGGAAGTAAAAGATCCATAGACTGTGATGATGGCTCAGTTGTCCAGCAGCAGCACAAGCCTCCCTGTCAATCAGGAGGGTAAAGGAAGATACACACAATAGCTTGTGTAATTATTGGTTGTAAATTGTGTGGGCAAAATCCAGGGAAGATCTGTAGTTTTCACAATCTGGTACTGAACCCAAAACCTTAGGGACTTGCATTTACTTTCTTCTTACTATTTCAGTAAGTACACATTTTGTTCTCAATTATTAGTTCCTAAAGCATGCTACAAGGAGCAAATTACAAAACAGAATATTCCTACTTAGAATGGTTTCCAGATTCCACAGTTCAGGTTATAATCCAGTGTATTATATCAGTATTTAACCTCCATATGTTTTAATAACCGTGTTGAATTACCATGCAACCCTCTAATTCAAGTTATTGGACAGATGTAGTACATGCAGTTCAAGAATTTAGCCTCTGGTCACAATCATGTCTAAGACAGAAGTGCAGTCATCTGCAGTTCTCAGCACATTATAATTCAAGTGGGCAGAATATTATATTATAGTTTGAGGCTATTGCAATGTTTTCCATCTTCAACTATTAGCATGCGATCCTCAGGTGAAGTTGAATTATCCATTACTTACACTTAAGCAGCTCTCTCTTTTTCCAAGCTACATGAGAAACTATTTTCCCTCTGAGTCAAATCCATGACTCACAAATTCAATATGTTTGGATCATTTCATTCCTAGGTGGGCATAGTTTTCTATTGTTTTGGTCCAAATTTATCTCTGGTTCACATAGAATCAGGACATCAAGTTCATTGAAGGAAAAATTAGTAAGTATTTATTAATTCCAGGCCAAAGTTAGCTAAGACTATTGCAAAGATTGCCATCCAGATAAAATCAAGGGAGCTAAAATTTTCTTATGTGAACCTAAGTCCCTTAGGTGTCAAATCTGAGTTATTGGAAAAGACTCTGGTGCTGGGAAAGATTGAAGGCAAAAGGAGAAGGGGACAGTAGAGGATAATAGGGTTGGATGGTATTACTCACTCAATGGACACGAGTTTGAGCAAACTCTCAGAGATAATGAAGGACAGGGAAGCCTGGCATGCTGCAGTTCATGGGTTGTAAAGAGTCAGACATAACTTAGTGACTGAACAACAACAAAAAAGAAATGCCTCCATTTGAAACTAAGTTGAAACCTCTTTTTCTTTAAATTTTATATTGAAACTTATTTCCTCTTCTTTATTGGTATAATAATTTTTTAACTCAAAGATAGGCCCTTAGTTCCAATATTTCTTTTTATTCTTTGTTTTGTAGTTAGTGTCCCTGCTGGAGAAGGCAATGGCACCCCACTCCAGTACTCTTGCCTGGAAACTCTCATGGAAGGAGCAGCCTGGTAGGCTGTAGTCCATGGGGTCACTAAGAGTTGGATACGACTGAACGACTTCATTTTCACTTTTCACTTTCATGCATTGGAGAAGGAAATGGCAACCCACTCCAGTGTTCTTGCCTGGAGAATCCTAGGGATGGGGGAACCTGGTGGTCTGCCGTCTATGGGGTCACACAGAGTCAGACATGACTGAAGCAACTTAGCAGCAGCAGCAGCAGTATATATGAGCTTTCTAGGATACCCCATCTAGCTCCACAATGTCGGCCACACAAACACAGCTTCTTCCTTTAAAGGATTATCTGACCTGTTTGGTTTTTTTAAGTTTTAGTAAAAACTTGGACTTGCAAAATCTCCTCCATGAAAAATACTACTCTCATATGATGCACTTCCCCATCTCCAACCCTACCCCAGGATCATACACTGAAGTTAACTACACTATACGTCCCCTTTCAAACTTAAAGATCAAGACAAATAATCCTGGACAAAATTCCTTCCTGGCAAATAAGTTCATAAGCAGAATTTGTCAGTATCTGTCAGACAAATATGGAGCTAGACTACTAGCTCCTCATTCTGAATGTGACTCTCATCTCTCCTATATTAAATACACACTGGATCCCACTGAAGATGAAAGTAGTATTTCCTAACTAAACCAAATGGAGTCAACAGTAAGCCAATCAATGGTGGTGGGTCATATAGTATATCATACAGATTGTAGGTTCGTGTACCTAACCTGCCTCCTGGACCACAGGAGAGGCCAATATTCATGACTTAAGTTTTCACTCGATGTCCTTAGGTCTTGAGAGGGTATGTCACATGATTGACCTCTTAGTCTTTAATTCTAGCCCTTTCTCCTACTTTCCCTTCCTGTAATGCATCTTTTTAGCTCCTTTCTATGCAATGTCTCTGACCTAACCTGCACTAAAATATGTGCCCTTTTACTACAAAATACTGATGCCCCAGCCTGCAGTCACTTTTTGTTGCTTATTAATAATGTCCAGAAGTCCCTTGAAAGTCCATGACTTCTTTCTGTAACAGGAAGCAGGGAAACCTAGCTTTACTTTCTGGTGCTTTTGGGGGGTATACATGGGGAATTGGGAAAGGAACAGTCAAGGTAAGGATGAGGACTTCTATTCTGGGCTGTGGCTGACTTTTCCTTTTTTTTAAGTAACTTATAGTAAACCCAGTTTATCAATAAAATATCATTTTCCTATCAAGAGTTACTCAACCTAATCCTTATAAAACCCACAAATTCCTTCTGTGAACCTGACATTTTTTTTTTTAATTGGAGTTTGGTTGCTTTACAATGCTGTGTTAGTTTCTGCTGTACAGCAAAATGAATTAACTGTTGTTATGGTTCAGTAGTTAAGTCATGTCTGGCTCTTTGCGACCCCATGCACTGCAGCAAGACAGTTTTCCCTGTCCTTCACTATTTCCCGGAGTTTGCTTAAATTCATGTTCATTGAGTCAGAGATGCCACCCAACCATCTTATCCTCTCTTGTCCCTTTCTCCTCCTACCTTCAATTTTTCCCAGCATCAGCATCTTTTCTGATGAGTCCGCTCTTCGCATCAGGTGGCCAAAATATTGGCACTTCAGCTTCCAGTAAATATTGGAATGACTGAATATTCCAATGAGTATTCAGGGTTGATTTCCTTTAGGATTGACTGGTTTGATCTCCTTGCAGTCCAAGGAACTCTCAAGAGTTTTATCCAGCACTGCAATTCAAAAGCATAAATTCTTTGGCACTCAGCCTTTTTAAATATAAATATAAATAAATAAATAAATATATATATATATATATATATACCCTTTATTTATCACCACAGAGCACTGAATGGAGTTCTCTGTGCTATGCAGTAGGTTCTCCTTAGTTATCTATTTTATACATAGTATCAATAGTGGATTTATGTCAACCCCAATCTCCCAACTCATCCACATGCCTTCCTTGGTGTCCATATGTTTGTTCTCCAAGTCTGTGCCTCTACTTCTGCTTTGCAGGTAGATTCATCTGTACTATTTTTCTAGATTCTACACATATGCATTAATATATGATATTTGTTTTTCTCTTTCTGGCATAACTTGACTTTTACCCTATTTCTCATGAATTAAATAACTATTTTCTCATTTATTAGTTTGCACACGTGTCTCCTTCCAGTCTAAATTTTTTTGACACCATTTCCCCCACATTAATTGACAAATCCAAGCACCAAGCCTAATTCTCATATTCTTAATCCCCAGGTTTGAGGAGAGCAGTTTAGTTTATCCTCTGACACATCATTCATTATTTTATTTTCTAAATTTCTATCTATGAACCCACTATACATTGGGCAGTGTTAAGTGATTTTATCTTATTTTTTAATAAGATGGTTGCTTTACAATGTTGTATTAATTTCTGCTGTAAAATAAAGCAAATCAACTCTCTCTATATATATAGTGAAAGTGAAAGTGTTAGTCACTCAATCATGTCCAGTTCTTTGCAATCCTATGGACTATAACCCGCCAGGCTCCTCTGTCCATGGAATTTTCCAAGCAAGAATACTGCAGTAGGTACCATTCCCTTCTCCAGGGGATCATGCCGACCCAGGGATGGGACCCAAGTCTCCTGCATTGCAGGCAGATCTTTTACTATCTTTTGGATTTACAAAAGAGAAATAATATACAGTTTCTTCCCTCAAGGAACACATCATCTAATAAAAAGTTAGACATAAAAAAAAAGTTAGACATAGACAATTATAAAACGATTTGGAAATAGAGTGATAGAAATATGCCCAAAGTATATCTAATTATAGAGGAAAATATAGAGTGAATTCACTGGGCGGGGAAAGGCGGTAGGGAAGACAAGGCTTCATAGAGTAGGTCCCCACAAAACTCATTTTTAAGGAATGCATAGGCGTTTCCATTCATGGAAGATGGGGAAATGGCATTTTGGCTGAGGGAAAGGCATGAACAAGGTTGTAAAACTGAAAAACAACATAATACAGGAAAGAGAACCTATTTGTCATTCAAGGTTGCTACAGCATAAACCTCAAACTGGGAGCAATAAGACATGAAGGGCCTTGCAAACCAAATTAAGAAGCTTGGAATTTATGCTATATGTGATGGTGAGTCATTGAAAGGGATTTGCATCAGGAGGCAACATGGTTAAATCTTGAGCATGAGAACGCCCTGCAGGCAATGTTGAAGGTGGATTAAATAGATATAAGACAGGAGGCAAGGAGACAATAAACACACTAAAGGACTGGATTAGGGTGATGGTGGAGGAGGGCAGGATGACAAGGAGACCAGTAGGAGAAATATTCACAGAGGGAAACTGGCAGAACTGAGTGGAAACAGGCTGTGTGAAGAGGGGAGTGTATGCGTGCGAAGTCACTTCAGTCGTGTTCGACTCTCTGTGACTTCATGAACTGTAGCCCGCCAGACTCCTCTGTCCATGGGATTCTCCAGGCAAGAATACTGGAGTGGATTGCCATCCCCTCCTCCAGGGGATTTGCCAAACCCAGGGATCAAACCTGCATCTCCTGAAGCTCCTGCATTGCAGGCAGATTATTTATTGCTGAGCCACTGGGTAAATCCGGAGAGGGGAGAGTCAAGCACAATTCTAAATCTAAAACATGAGTGTCTCCGTCAACAGAGATACCAATTAATGTAAGAAGGAAAATCCAGGATAACAGAAGTTCAAGGGGAAGATCAAGCACTCCGTATTGTATATATGGCATTTAAAGTGCCACTAGAGGGGCTTCCCTGGTGGTCCAGAGGTTAAGAATCCACCTGCCAATGCAGGGGACACTGGTTTGATCACTGGTACAGGAACTAAGATCTCACATGCCAGGGGGAAACTAAGCCTGTTAGCCACAAACTATTGAGCCTGCCATACTAGAGCCTGAGCTCCACAACAAGAGAAGCCACTGCGATTGGAAGCCCTCAAACCACAACTAGAGAAAGCCCCCACGCAGCAGCGAAAACCCAATGCAGTCAAAGGTAAATAAACAAACAAAAATGAAGTAAAGAGCCAGTGGAATATCTAATATACAGTAGATAGTTATGTATTTCTGAAGCTTTGAGATATGTAAGCAGAGAAATGGATGTGGAATTTTAAAAATATAAGTGGTAACTAATACATCTTGAGCAAAGATGAAATTATCCAAGAAAGTCGTTCTTTATATTGTTGTTGTTGTTCAGTCATTCAGTCATGTCTGACTCTTTGCCACCCCATGGACTGCAGCACAGACAGCTTCCCTATCCTTCACTATTTCCTGGAGTTTGCTCAAACTCGTGTCCATTGAGTCTGTGATACTATCCAGCCATCTCATCCTCGGTCACCCCCTTCTCCTCCTGCCTTCAATCGTTCTCAGCATCAGGGTCTTTTCCAATGAGTCAGCCCTTTGCATCTGGTGGCCAAAATGTTAGAGCTTCAGCTTCAGCATCAGTCCTTCTAGTGGATATACAGCATTGACTTCTTTTATGATTGACTGGTTTGATCTTCTTGCTGCCCAAATGACTCTCAAAAGTATTCTCCAGCACCACAGTTCAAAAACATCTATTCTTTGGTGTTCAGCCTTCTTTATGGTTCAACTCTCACATCCATACATGACTACTGGAAAAACCATAGTTTGGAATAGACAGACTTTTGTCGGCAAAGTGATGTCTCTGCTTTTTAATACTCTGTCTAGATTTTAAGACTCAACATTCAAAAATCAAATAAATATCATGGCATCAGGTCCCATTACTTCATGGCAAATAGATGGGGAAACAATGGAAACAGTGACAGACTTTATCTTCTTGGGCTCCAGAATCACTGCGGATGGTGAGTGCAGCCATGAAATTAAAAGATGCTTGCTCCTTGGAAGAAAGACTATGACCAACCTAGACAGCATATTAAAAAGCAGAGACATTACTTTGTCAACAAAGGTCCATCTGGTCAAAGCTATGGTTTTTCCAGTAGTCATGTATGGATATGAGAGCTGGACCATATAAAGAAAGCTGAGTGCCGAAGAACTGATGCTTTTGAACTGTGGTGTTGGAGAAGACTCTTGAGAGTCCCTTGGACTGCAAGGAGATCCAACCAGTCCATCCTAAAGGAAATCAGTTTTGAATAGTCATTGGAAGGACCGATGCTGAAGCTGAAACTCCAATATTTTGGCCACCTGATGTGAAGAACTGACACACTGGAAAAGACCCTGATGCTGGGAAAGATTGAAGGCAGAAGGAGAAGGGGATGACAGAGGATGAGATGGTTGAATGGCATCACCGACACGATGGACATGAGTTTGAGCAAGCTCCGGGAGTTGGTGATGGACAGAGAAGCCTGGCGTGCTGCCGTCCATGGTGTTGCAGAGTCAGACATGACTGAGTGAGTGAACTGACTGACTAGATTTGTCATGTCTTCTCTTCCAAGGAGCAAGCGCTTTTTAATTTCATGGCTGCAGTCACTGTCTGCAATGATTTTGGAGCCCAAGAAAATATGTCTCTGTTTCCCCTTATATATAGGTATAAATGGTTAAATCTTTGGCCACTGGTGATCAACTCAATCTCTGGCTCCTCCGAGTAGCATCTCTCCCCTCCCTGGAGGTCTGAGGGTGCAGCTGAAAGTTCTAATCCTCTAATCACAAGGATGGTTCCTCTGGCAACCAACTCCCATCCTGAATCTATCTAGGCCCCCACCAAGAGTCTTCTCATTAGCATACACTCAGAGATGGTTGAAAGGGGCTTAAGATACATAATAGAACACCCTCCACTCACCCCTGCTACTCAAGAAATTACAAGGGTTTGGAAGACCAAGCTGTATTTCTTATTATATCACAATATCACAGAAATCCATACTGAAATTTTTTCAGATAAAATTATATAAAGTTCAGTTCAGTTCAGTTCAGTCGCTCAGTCGTGTCCGACTCTTTGCAACCCCATGAATCAACTTGCTAATCTGGCTGGTAAGAGTGAGTTTGTGAGACGGGAGAGATGAAACTGAAGGACGGGGGGCGGTCCTAAGATGGCGGAGGAATAGGACGGGGAGACCACTTTTTTCCCCACAAATTCATCAAAAGAACATTTGAACACTCAGTAAATTCCACAAAACAACTTCTGAATGCCAGCAGAGGACATCAGGCACCCAGAAAAGCAGCCCATTGTCTTTGAAAGGAGGTCCTCTATGACTCCTTTAATTTTCATTTTTATAACCTACTATTACTTTGCAAAAAAAAAAAAAAAGAGAGAGAGACCCTATTTTTTAAAGCAAACTTCATATATATATATATATATATATATATATATATTATAACTTTTGTGAATTTGGTATTTTTTTTTTCTCTTTAATATTGTATTTTTGAAAATCCAACCTCTACTCTAGATTTTTAATCTTTGCTTTTTGGTATTTGTTATCAATTTTGTACCTTTAAGAACCCAATCTTCAGTACCCATTTTTACTTGGGAGCCAGATTACTGGCTGGATTGCTCTCCCCCTTTGGACTTTACTTTTTCTCCACCAGCTGTATCTCCTCCCTCCCCCTTCTCTTCTCTACCCAACTCTGTGAATCTCTTTGTGTGTTCCGGGATGTAGAGAACACTTAGGGAACTGATTACTGGCTGGATCTGTCTCTCTCCTTTTGATTCCCCCCTTTATCCTACTGGCCACCTCTGTCTCCTTCCTCCCTCTTCTCTTCTCTGTATAAATCCATGAACATCTCTGAGTGGTCCAGACTGTGGAGCTCACATAAGGAAGTGATTACTGGCTAGCTTGCTCTCTCCTCTTTTGATTCCACCTCATCTCATCCTGGTCACCTCTATCTCCCTCCTCCCTCTTCTCTTCTCCATGTAACTCTGTGAACCACTCTGGGTGTCCCTCACTGTGGAGAAACTTTTCATCTTTAACCTAGATGTTTTATCAATGGTGCTGTATAGATGGAGAAGTCTTGAGACTACTGTAAAAATAAGACTGAAAACCAAAAGCAGGAGGCTTACGTCCAAATCCTGAGAACATCAGAGAACTCCTGACTCCAGGGAACATTAATTGACAGGAGCTCTTCAAACGCCTCCATACAAACACTAAAACCAAGCACCACCCAAGGGACAACAAGTTCCAGAGCAAGACATACTACGCAAATTCTCCAGCAACACAGGAACATACCCCTGAGCTTCAATATACAGGCTGCCCAAAGTCACTCCAAACCCATTGACATTTCATAACTCATTATTGGACACTTCATTGCGCTCCAGAGAGAAGAAATCCAGCTCCACCCACCAGAACACTGACACAAGCTTCCCTAACCAGGAAACCTTGACAAGCCACCCATACAACCCCACCCACAGTGAGGAAACTCTACAATAAAGAGAACTCCACAAACTGCCAAAATACAGAAGGCCACCCCAAATACAGCAATATAAACAAAATGAAGAGACAGAGGAATACCCAGCAGGTAAAGGAACAGGATAAATGTCCACCAAACCAAACAAAAGAGGAAGAGATAGGGAATCTACCTGATAAAGAATTCCGAATAGTGAAAATGATCCAAAATCTTGAAAACAAAATGGAATCACAGATAAAATGCCTGGAGACAAGGATTGAGAAGATGCAAGAAAGGTTTAATAAGGACCTAGAAGAAATAAAAAAGAATCAATATATAGTGAATAATGCAATGCTGCTGCTGCCAAGGAGCTTCAGTCTTGTCCAACTCTGTGTGACCCCATAGACGGCAGCCCACTAGGCTCCTCCATCCCTGGGATTCTCCAGGCAAGAACACTGGAGTGGGTTGCCATTTCCCTCTCCAGAATAATGCAATAAATGAGATAAAAAAACACTCTGGAGGGAACAAATAGTAGAATAATGGAGGCAGAAGATAGGATTAGTGAGGTAGAAGATAGAATGGTAGAAATATATGAATCAGAGAGGAAAAAAGAAAAACAAATTAAAAGAAATGAGGACAATCTCAGAAACCTCTGGGACAATGTTAAATGCCCCAACATTTGAATCATAGGAGTCCCAGAAGAAGACAAAAAGAAAGTCCATGAGAAAATACTTGAGGAGATAATAGTTGAAAACTTCCCTAAAATGGGGAAGGAAATAATCACTCAAGTCCAAGAAACCCAGAGAGTCCCAAACAGGATAAACCCAAGGTGAAACACCCCAAGGCACATATTAATCAAATTAACAAAGATCAAACACAAAGAACAAATATTAAAAGCAGCAAGGGAAAAACAACAAATGACACACAAGGGGATTCCCATAAGGATAACAGCTGATCTTTCAATAGGAACTCTTCAGGCCAGGAGGGACTGGCAGGACATACTTAAAGTGGTGAAAGAAAATAACCTACAGCCCAGATTACTGTACCCAGCAAGGATCTCATTCAAATATGAAGGAGAAATCAAAAGCTTTACAGACAAGCAAAAGCTGAGAGAATTCAGCACCACCAAACCAGCTCTCCAACAAATGCTAAAGGATCTTCTCTAGACAGGAAACACAAAAAGGGTGTATAAACTCGAACCCAAAACAATAAAGTAAATGGCAACAGGATCATACTTATCAATAATTACCTTAAACGTAAATGGGTTGAATACCCCAACCAAAAGACAAAGACTGGCTGAATGGATACAAAAACAAGACCCCTATATATGTTGTCTACAAGAGATCCACCTCAAAACAAGGGACACATACAGACTGAAAGTGATGGGCTGGAAAAAGACATTGCATGCAAATAGAGACCAAAAGAAAGCAAGAGTAGCAATACTCATATCAGACAAAATAGACTTTAAAACAAAGGCTGTGAAAAGAGACAAAGACACTACATAATGATCAAAAGATCAATCCAAGAAGAAGATATAACAATTATAAATATATATGCACCCAACATAGGAGCACCTCAATATGTAAGACAAATGCTAACAGGTATGAAAGGGGAAATTAACAATAACACAATAATAGTGGGAGACTTTAATACCTGACTCACACCTATGGATAGATCAACTAAACAGAAAATTAACAAGGAAACAAAGACTTTAAATTATACAATAGATCAGTTAGACCTAATTGATCTCTATAGGACATTTCACCGCAAAACAATGAATTTCACCTTTTTCTCAAGTGCACACGGAACCTTCTCCAGGATAGATCACATCCTGGGCCATAAATCTAGCCTTGGTAAATTCAAAAAAATTGAAATCATTCCAAGCATCTTCTCTGACCACAATGCAGTAAGATTAGATCTCAATTACAGGAGAAAAACTATTAAAAATTCCAACATATGGAGGCTGAACCACACGCTGCTGAATAACCAACAAATCACAGAAGAAATCAAAAAAGAAATAAAAATTTGCATAGAAATGAATGAAAATGAAAACACAACAACCCAAAACCTGTGGGACACTGTAAAAGCAGTGCTAAGGGGAAGATTCATAGCAATACAGGCATACCTCAAGAAACAAGAAAAAAGTCAAATAAATAACCTAACTCTACACCAAAAGCAACTAGAAAATGAAAAAATGAAGAACCCCAGGATTAGTAGAAGGAAAGGAATCTTAAAAATTAGGGCAGAAATAAATGCAAAAGAAACAAAAGAGACCATTGCAAAAATCAACAAACCCAAAAGCTGGTTCTTTGACAGGATAAATAAACTTGACAAACCATTAGCCAGACTCATCAAGAAACAAAGGGGGAAAAGTCAAATCAATAAAATTAGAAATGAAAATGGAGAGATCACAACAGATAACACAGAAATACAAAGGATCATAAGAGACTACTATCAGCAATTATATGCCAATAAAATGGACAACTTGGAAGAAATGGGCAAATTCTTAGAAAAGTACAACTTTCCAAAACTGAACTAAGAAGAAATAGAAAATCTTAACAGACCCATCACAAGCACAGAAATCAGAAATCTTCCAGCAAACAAAAGCCCAGGTCCAGAGGGCTTCACAGCTGAATTCTACCAAAAATTTTGAGAAGAGCTAACACCTATCCTATTCAAACTCTTCCAGAAAATTGCAGATGAAGATAAACTTCCAACTCATTCTATGAGGCCACCATCACCCTAACACCAAAACCTGACAAAGATCCCACAAAAAAAGAAAACTACAGGCCAATATCACTGATGAACATAGATGCAAAAATCCTTAACAAAATTCTAGCAATCAGAATCCAACAACACATTAAAAAGATCATACATCATGACCAAGTGGGCTTTATCCCAGGGATGCAAGGATTCTTCAATATCCACAAATCAATCAATGTAATACACCACATTAACAAATTGAAAAATAAAAGCCATATGATTATCTCAACAGATGCAGAGAAAGCCTTTGACAAAATTCAACATCCATTTATGATAAAAACTCTCCAGAAAGCAGGAATAGAAGGAATATACCTCAACATAATAAAAGCTATATATGACAAACCCACAGCAAACATTATCCTCAATGGTGAAAAATTGAAAGCATTTCCCCTAAAGTCAGGGGATACAAAGGATCATTAGAGACTACTATCAGCAATTATATGCCAATAAAATGGACAACTTGGAAGAAATGGACAAATTCTTAGAAAAGTTCCTAAAGTCAGGAACAAGACAAGGGCGCCCACTTTCACCACTCCTATTCAACATAGTTTTGGAAGTTTTGGCCACAGAAATCAGAGCAGAAAAAGAAATAAAAGGAATCCAAATTGGAAAAGAAGCAGTAAAACTCTCACTGTTTGCAGATGACATGATCCTCTACATAGAAAACCCTAAAGACTCCACCAGAAAATTACTAGAACTAATCAATGAATATAGTAAAGTAGCAGTATATAAAATCAACAGACAGAAATCCCTTGCATTCCTATACACTAATAATGATAAAATAGAGAAATTAAGGAAACAATTCCATTCACCATTGCAATGAAAAAAATAAAATACTTAGGAATATATCTACCTAAAGAAACTAAAGACCTATATATAGAAAACTATAAAACACTGGTGAAAGAAATCAAAGAGGACACTAGTAGATGGAGAAATATACCATGTTCATGGATCAGAAGAATCAATATAGTGAAAATGAGTATAATACCCAAAGCAATCTATAGATTCAATGCAATCCCTATCAAGCTACCAACAGTATTTTTCACAGAGCTAGAAAAAAAAATTTCACAATTTTTATGGAAACACAAAAAACCTCGAATAGCCAAAGCAATCTTGAGAAAGAAGAATGGAACTGGAGTAATCAACCTGCCTGAATTCAGGCTCTACTACAAAGCCGCAGTCATCAGGACAGTATGGTACTGACACAAAGACAGAAATATAGATCAATGGAACAAAATAGCCTAGAAATAAATCAACCCACCTATGGACACCTTATCTTTGACAAAGGAGGCAAGAATATACAATGGATTAAAGACAATCTCTTTAACAAGTGGTGCTGGGAAATCTGGTCAACCACTTGTAGAAGAATGAAACTAGAACACTTTCTAACACCATACACAAAAATAAACTCAAAATGGATTAAAGATCTCAACGTAAGACCAGAAACTATAAAACTCCTAGAGGAGAACATAGGCAAAACACTCTCTGACATACATCACAGCAGGATCCTCTATGACCCACCTCCCAGAATATTGGAAATAAAAGAAAAAATAAAGAAATGGGACCTAATTATAATTAAAAGCTTCTGCACAACAAAGGAAACTATAAGCAAGGTGAAAAGACAGCCTTCAGAATGGGAGAAGATAATAGCAAATGAAGCAACTGATAAAGAATTAATCTCAAAAATATACAAGCAACTCCTGCAGCTCAGTTCCAGAAAAATAAATGACCCAATCAAAAAATGGGCCAAAGAACTAAATAGACATTTCTCCAAAGAAGACATACAAATGTCTAAAAAACACATGAAAAGATGTTCAACATCACTCATTATCAGGGAAATGCAAATTAAAACCACAATGAGGTACCATTTCACACCAGTCAGAATGGCTGGGATCCAAAAGTCTACAAGCAATAAATGCTGGAGATGGTGTGGAGAAAAGGGAACCCTCTTACATTGTTGGTGGGAATGAAAACTAGTACAGCCACTATGGAGAATAGTGTGGAGATGCCTTAAAAAACTGGAAATAGAACTGCCATATGACCCAGCAATCCTACTGCTGGGCATACACACCAAGGAAACCAGAACTGAAAGAGACACATGTACCCCAATGTTCATCGCAGCACTGTTTATAATAGCCAGGACGTGGAAGCAACCTAGATGTCTATCAGCAGATGAATGGATAAGAAAGCAGTGGTACATATACACAATGGAGTATTACTCAGCCATTAAAAAGAGTACATTTGAATCAGTTCTAATGAGGTGGATGAAACTGGAGCCTATTATACAGAGTGAAGTAAGCCAGAAAGAAAAACACCAATACAGTAGTATACTAATGCATATATATGGAATTTAGAAAGATGGTAACGATAACCCTGTATGCAAGACAACGAAAGAGACACAGATGTATAGAACAGTCTTTTGTACGCTATGGGAGACGGCGAGGGTGGGATGATTTGAGAGAATGACATTGAACATGTATAATATCATATGTGAAATGAATCACCAGTCCAGGTTCAATGCATGATACAGGATGCTCGGGGCTGGTGCACTGGGATGACCTAGAGGGATAGTATGGGGAGGGAGGTGGGAGGGGAGTTCAGGAGGGGGAACATGTGTGTGAATTCATGTTGATGTATGGCAAAACCAATACAATATTGTAAAGTAATTAGCCTCCAATTAAAATAAATAAATTTATATTAAAAAAAGAAACTGAGGGACGCTTTGTAGATAATTATTGATGCTGGATAATGGGTACATGGGGATTTCTTACCTAATCACTCTACTTTTAGGTGTGTTTGAAACCTTTCACTAAACATTTTTTTAAAGGGGAAGAAGAGATTACTTGAGTCTGTCAATAAATATTCTAGGTAAAGGTTTTGTAAAACTTTACCCAATGAAGTGTCCTCTGATATTTTCTACTCTTTTCTATACCATTCTGGATTTTCATTCTGGCTCTGGCCCAGCAAATTGATTTTGGAGTTCAAAAAAGAATCACAGTATTTGCTTTTTAAAAACCACTATTCTCTCTCGATGCTCTGTCTCCTAGTCTGCCTTTTTGATTGCTACTGTTAGTTGAAAAGTGAAAGTCACTCAGTCATGTCCAACTCTTTGCGACCCCATGGCCTATACAGTCCATGGAACTCTCCAGGCCAGAATACTGGAGTGGGTAGCCTTTCCCTTCTCCTGGGGCTCTTCCCAACTCAGGGATTGAACCCAGGTCCCCCACACTGTGAAGGCAAATTCTTTACCAGCTGAGCCACAAGACAAGCCCAAGAATATTGGAGTGGGTAGCCTATCCCTTCTCCAGCAGATCTTCCCCACTCCTGCATTGCAGACGGATTCTTTACCAACTGAGTTATCAGGGAATCCACAGACCCAGTTTAAGTAAGAATTTGGCCCTCTGACTGCCTGGCCTAGGAGTTTGGACCCCGTAGGCTGATTTCAAACCATCGTTGTTATAAATAATACTGTAGAGAGTCTTTATGTACATATCTGTCTATGGTTCCTAGAGGTGGAATTGCTGGGTCAAGTGATATAAATTCTTACAAGGCTTATTCTGCACATTGCCAAATCTCATTCCAAAAATGTAATAATTTGCACCCTCACAAGCTATCAGTGTGTGTGTGCTTGTCTCATGATACCGTCGCTAGTTGGTAGTAATACACACTTTTTAATTATTCTCCATTTTAAAAGTCAAAAACATTTGTTTTTTTTTTTCATTAGCAGTGCTCATTTTAACTATTTGCTGGCCATTATTTTATTTTCCATGATCTATCTATCCTTGGCCTCACCCAACATTTTTTTAAAAGGACTAATGTATTTATTTATTAAATATTTACTTAATTAATTTATTTGTTTTATTTGGCTGCACTGGGGCTTAGTTGTGGCTCTCATGATCTTTCTTGTGGCATGTGAACTCTTATCATGCAGCATGTAGTTCCTTGATCAAGGATCAAACCTGCAGCACCCTGCATTGGGAGTGGGAGTCTACCCACTAGACAACCAGGGAAGTCCCTGGTCTCTTCCAAATTTTAAAGTTAGGATCCCTGAAATTTTTAAAATTACTTTGTAAGAGAGTATTATAATTTCAGGATATTTATGGCACACATTTTTCCATATTTACTGCCTCTATTTTTATGACTTCTCTTGACATAAAAATATTCTAAATTGTTATGAAGTTAAATTGGTCTATCTTTTCCTTTAGGATTCCTTCCATTGCTTTTAAGCTTAGGAAATCCCTCAGTATGTGCCAATCAAATAAACAGTAGCCCACATATCCTCCCTTTCATTTCCTCTGGAGGCTTTGTAACATTCAATGTGTATTCTCTCTCAATCTTCATATTCTGTCTTTACTAAGCAAAATATTGCTCATTTACCTTTTTATGTTTTGTCATTATTATCAAGTCCAAATGCTTGCCAAAGGCATATCTTACCAGCTTCTCAAGGGTTAAACAATAGGTTTTTCAATGCAGTGTTTTACCCAACTATAATAATCTCTGCCATTCAATTTTCAGTGGGATATCTGGTACTCTAGTCATACTGGTGAGAGTTATGCTTTGTACAAACAAAGGCGGTGCTTGAGTATGTGATGTAGTTGAAGGAGTGTCAGTACACAGCCTCCCCTCCCACTCAAAAATTTGTTCTCTTAGAAGTGACAGAGCATACATTCCTACAGTGTCAATCCATGACACCAGCAAATGAAAGAAGACACAATTCTTCCACGCTAATGCGTAAGTATCTCATAATGTCCTGACCCAAAGCTCTTAGCAGGGCAGATGAAGACCAAAAGAGAAAGAAGGTAACAGTAGACCCAAGAGAGAAAGAGAAACTGATTCTGAAGATGAAAGTCAGTTTTAAATTGACAGCAGTCTTATGGTAGCAAAGGGAAAAGTTAAATATTTGTTGGAAATAACTTAAGTCCCAGGTGCTGCAAGAGGCTCTGGGAGCAGTCAAATAAAACCTGGTTCCTACCCTTATGAGCCTGCATGCATGCTCAGTCGTGCCTGACTCTTTGCTATCCCATGGACTGCAGCCCACCAGGCTCCCTGTCCATGGAATTTTCCAGGCAAGAATACCCTTATGGGGCTCACAGGCTAATTGAGAAGGTGATGGTTTGGTGCTTTAGTCACTAAGTCATACCCGACTCTTTTGCAACTCCATGGACTGTAGCCTGTCAGGCTCCTCTGTCCATGGGATTTTTCAGGCAAGAATACTGGGGTGGGCTGCCATTTCCTTCTCTAGTGGAATCTTTCTGACCCAGGGATTGAACCTGCATCTCTTGCATTGCAGGCAAATTCTTTACTGCTGAGAGACAGAAGAGTAAATCAATTGTTACAAGACAGAACATTAATGTTCCTAAAAGAAGAGTATCAGGATTTCCCAGGTGGTCCAGTGGCTAAGACTCCACACTCCTGATGCAGGGGGCCCAGGTTCTATCCCTGAACAGGGAACTAGATCCTACCTGCCACATCTAAAAAGATCCTGCCTGCTACACCTAAAGATCCTGCATGCTGCAACAAAGACCCGGCACAGCCAAATAAATAAATATTTATAAGTAGAGTGTCTATTCAGCACAGAGACTGGAGGAGGGATTATGTGATAAGAGATTTGGAGAAAGAGTAGCACTCAACAAGATAAGAAAAATAAATGCAGAGAGGGCAATCCAGGCAAAGAAAACAGCATGACTGATGGTTAGAGAGGCACTGGCAGGGCATGGACTGGCATGTTGAAAGAAATGCATTGTGGAAAAAGCTTAAGAGAAATCTGGGGTTGGGAATAGGTGGGGTGGCCAAAGACGCAGCTTCCAGGTTTTGGAGAGTTTGTGTGCTACACTCTAGAGTGTGGTTAGAAAGCCACGGGTGTCAGAAAAGTATTTTTATCAGGGATGTCATATCTGATGTGCTATCCTGAAAGATACCTGTGATTACAAGGACGATAGGGGATGCAGACAAAGCTGAGAGGCTGATTGTGAAGGAATTGTATTAATTCAGGTGCATCATACATCATGCAGCATTTGGAGAGAAGAGGATGGACGTGAGAGGTTAAGGAGATACAATCTATAAGACTTGACAAGAGAGGATGTAGAAGAGGAAGTGGGAAAAGCCTGAAGTAACCCACATTTCTAGACTGGGTGACTGGGTGGGTAGTGGTAACACTTACTGGTGATTCATATTCATCCAGTCATGACACATAAACATGATAAGACATTGCTTCTTCTGTTTCAGTATTAAAATTAGCAAAGAAAAGAGAAGGACAATCATTGCAGGAAAAAGACTGAGTAGCAGGTAGGGTCGTGAAAAGAGTTCTGGCACAAAGTCAGTGTAAAGTAATAGTTTCACTTGTGAAAATACAACACTGAAAACCTGATTATTTGAATGAAGAAGACTTTCAAAGGACATATGTCAGATGAGGAAAGAGAGCTGGATGAGCAGCTCTGATTCTTTCCACTTCATGTTTTTCTCCTCAGTTCTTACTCCCATCACCATGATGGGCCCCAGAGAATAGCTTCTTCCATTTTCATTCTATCCCGGAGGAGCCAGAACATCTTTTCCTGGCTTAGCTTTGCACAGTTGGGCAGACAGACCTTTAAAAAAAAAAAAAAGATAGCTTACCATAGCATCTACAGAAATAAAACTGCCCAATGAAAAGTCAAAGTCTATAAAGTGTTTGGCTCCCCTTTCTGCCTAAGGTTGTTTTCCTGCTATGTGGCTTCTCATTGCTTTAGTCTTTGTTGTTTCAGTGGTATTTTTGTTATTTCTCCCTGATCACATTCTAATTTTAACATATTCCTGCTTTACCAATCGGGAGTACAAAATGAGGTCACATTCCTTTTAACATTCAAAATAAATGTTGAGCCTCAGGTCCATCCCAGCCTCCCAACTGTGATAAAATGTTTATTTCCTCCTCAACATACTTCCTTAAGTTAATCCTAAGGCCCTTGCAAACGCCTGATGTCTTAGCTTTTTAATGCCAAGTAACAAATTACCACAAATTTAGCAGCTTAGAATAACACACATGTCACCGACCGTAGGTCAGCACGCCATGGCTGGATTCTCAGTTCAGGGTCTCACACGACTGAGATGAAGGTAAAACTGCATTCCTTTTTGTATGCTCTGGGGAAGAACACACTTCCAAGTCTATTTAGATTGTTGGCAGGTTTCAGTTCCATCTACTTATTCAGCTGAGGTCCCCATGGCCCCTCCATCTTAAAGCCAGCAACAATGCACCAAATCCTTCTCATACTTTGAATTTCTGTGACTTCTCCTGGCTTTCTTTTCTGTTTTTAAGGACTCTTATGATAGCATTACCAGGCCTTCCTGGTGGCTCAGCCAATGCAGGAGACATGGGTTCAAGCCCAGGGTCAGGAAGATCCCCTGGAGAAGGAAATGGCAACCCACTCCAGTATTCTTGCCTGGGAAATCCCATGGAGAGAGGAACCTGGCCAGCTACACTCCATGGGGTCACAAAAGAGTTAGACACAGGTTGGTGACTAAAACACCAACAACAATAGCATTGTGCCCATCTGGATAATCCAGAATCTTTTCCCTATATTAAGGTCAAACAATTAGTAAAGCCCCTTTTGCCAAGCCATATACAATATTGTGGGCATACCATCAAAGCATAGAGATCACAGAAGATATTTTGAATTCTGCCTTTCGAGTCTACCTGTTCCAAAGTGGTTAAGTCTTTGTCACTATCTTTTGAAGGACACAAACTCACAAAACCATTTTCATTAGCCACAGAACCCCCTTTCAACAAGTTGTTTCTGTTGAAACCAAGCCACCTAGCAGTTTGGGTATCTTCCCTTCCTAGAGGATCGTAATTCAAGCACAGAAACTCCAGCCTTCTTGAGATCATCTTACTTATACTGCCAAATGATCCCATTTCCTAGACAAATGTACCATACCATGAGTTTTAACAGTCAGTTAATGCATCTGCCTGGTAAAATTCATATCCACTGAAAAAAGTACTTCGGTGACTTGGGATTTCACTTCTAATGTGGGCAGTGTCCCTCCAGGTATAGCAGCAGAGAAGGCAGTCTCTCTTCTCCAGCGTTACATTCCTCCACCACAGCTTCATGTTGCCTAAATGTTGTTTCATAACACTCACCTAGAATATAGCTCTAAATTGCACATCTTTTTAACAAATTCAGAGCCATTTCACCTCAAGGCACAATTATAGTGCCTGAGCCTGAAGGCTAGGCAGTCTTCCTCACAACATACCTACAATCCAGTTTTCACATCCGCTTTCATTCTCTAGTCTCTAGGACCCATGAACCACCATAATTTCTTCTCCCTAATATACTGACATTTCTTTATTAAAATGCCTTACCTTGTCACATAGTCATGACTAAAAAATTATAATTCTAGAAATATATCCATAGATATGAAGGAAAACAATAGTGATTAGAGGCCCGAATCTTTCTACTTACAGAAAGATCAGTAAACCTGAAGAACATCTCAATATTCACAGTGTAAAAATGAAGGTATGTTGCTGTTTCAATAGTTCCAAATAATTTCATATTCACAAAATTTGAATTTTTCAAGATCTTCCAATAAAGAGAGTATTTTAAACCAAAGAATGTTTATTATCTTTAAATAAGAGAACTTTAATCTTATAATTTCCTTAGAAGTAACAGAGATAACTTATCTATACAATCTCCTTGTTGTTGTTCAGTCATTAAATCATGTCCAACTCTTTGGGATCCTATAGACTTCAGTACACCAGGCTTCCCTGTTCTTTACTGTCTCCCGGAGTTTGCTCAAACTCATGTCCATTGAGTCAATGATACCATCTAACCATCCCAGCCTCTGTCATCCTCTTCTCCTTTTGCCTTCAGTCTTCCCCAGCATCAGGATCTTTTCTAATGAGTCAGCTCTTCTCATCAGGTGGCCAAACTATTGGAACTTCTGCTTCAACGTCAGTCCTTCTAATGAATATTCAAGACTGATTTCCTTGAGGATTGACTGGTTTGATCTCCTTGCTGTCCAAGGGACTCTCAAGAATCTTCTCCAGCACCACAGTTCGAAAGCATCTATTCTTCAGTGCTAAGCCTTCTTTATGGTCCAACTCTCATATCCAGACATGACTACTGGAAAATGCAGTCTCCTTAGCCTAAGATAAATGCACACTAGCCCCTAAGAGAACAGTTATCAATAATAGCCATCAAATTTTGGTCATTTTCTCATTTCTTTCTTGCATTTGACAAGGGGTTGGATGTCCTTGTTATTTTTTTATACCTTCTATTCCTTTTGGTTCTCATGCCACTGTCTTACTCCTCTTACATTTGTATGAAATTCCTTTGTCTCCTTCTCACATTCTTCTCTTATGTATACCAAATGTAAATTGTAACATCAAAAACATAAAATGTGTCCACAAATAGCAAATTCTGGTGAGAATGTGGAGAAAAAGGACCACTTGTACACTGTTAGTGGGAATGTAAATTGATGTAGCCACTCTGAAAACCAGTATGGAGGTTCCCCCCCCCAAAACAAAATAAAACTTCCATATGATCTAATAATTCCACTGATGGGTATGGATATAAAAAAATAATGAAAACACTAATTTGAAAAGCTACTTCCACCCCAGTGTTCATAGCAGCAATATTTACAGTGGCCAAGATTTGGGAGCAACACAAGTGCCCATCAAGAGATGAACGGATCAAGAAGAGTCTATATATATATATATATATATATATACAATGGAATATTATCAGCCCCCAAAAGAATGAAATAAATGATGCCATTTTCAGCAACGTGATGGAACTAGAGTCTATTATGCTTAGTGGAGTAAGTTAGACCGAGAAATGCGAGATCTAAAGAATAAAACAAAATACATTAAAAAAATGTATTTAACAAAACAGAAATAGAGTCATAAACATAGAAAACAAACATATTTACCAAAGAAGAGAGGGAGAGAAGAAGGAAAAAAATAAGAATATAGGATTAACACAGATACAAATGACTATACATAAATTAAACAACAAGGATTTATAGTATAGCACAGGGAATTATATCCAATATCTTGAAATGACCTATAAATAAATGCCCTGCCTAACACATCATTATTCTGGACATTAACAACAGTATAAAGTTCTTGGTAAGTGACAAAGCACTACATCAATGCAAAATAACATTATTGACAGTTGTTTCAATAATAATATCAGAAAGAGAATGAAATTAAGGTAGGGGTCTCTGTGACACCCAACCCATACATGCACCCTTCCCTCAGGTTTCTGCCTTAGCAAAGTGCTTCCTCTTCATCTTCTTCATGAGGAATGGCCGGATAGCCTAATTACTCTAAGACTATATAGTGCCATTCTCTCTTGACCTTGAGATTCTCACTCTGTGATTTGGAACAGAGAGGTATTCCAGGATGTTTCTAATATTTGCTCCCTTTGAAAAATCAGAAAGGGCTTTGTGTAACTCTCTTTCCTTACTCTGGGGAGATATGGTAATGAGTAGATCTGTTATTATCACCTACTCCTTTCCTATTACATGCAGGTAGCAATGAAACATTCCACACACCTTGCCAGAAGGCTGGGATCCACGGTGAGGAGGCCGGCATGGGAGTATGGAAGCAGATTTGGAATACTTCCTCTGAATCTTTCTATAAGAAGGATTCCTCTGATCAAGGGTTACATTGTTCTTTACCCTAGGGAACTTATCACAAATATTCAAGTATCCCATATATTATAACATTTATCTTACCCTTAACACCTTCCATAACCAGTCCATATACTTGACATTGCACTTTGGATTTAGAGCAGGTAACATGGTGAACATGCCAGACAGGTGCCCATCTGTCTTCTGACTCAGTGGCCTTCTGGCAATGAACACTCCCTTTTATCCACATGCCTTCAAGGGAGAGGAGAGCCAACTTTGCCAGTTCTCCTTGCTTCCTTTGCTCTCCCTGAAGGGAAGACACACCCAAAGTTCTCTGCATTTTGGTGGGAGACCAGTCCATATTTGATTCTCAATCCACAGCAATTCATTTTCTGCCTCATTAGTATGAAACTTCTGAGAATCTCTTGTAAAGGTTAACACTAATTGATATATACTCATTTTTCAGGCTCCCCAGGCGGCACTAATGGTAAAGAATCTGCCTGCCAATGCAGGAGACCTGAGAGACACAGGTTTGACCCTTGAGTTGGGAAGATCCCCTGGAGAAGGAAAAAGCAACCCATTCTAGTATTTTTTGCTGGCAGAATCCCATGGACAGAGGAGCCCGCAAGAGTCAAATATGACAACATACAAATTTTTCAGTTCTTGTCTAACATTTAATGTCCTTTCTACCTAGAATGCTTGGCCCTGTTTCTTTCCATCAGGAAAATCTCATTAGGAATATATCTTACCAAGATACATATTCTTTTTTGACAGGACAGTCCAAAAATACCTTACACAAATACCTATTGTATCATTTCTCAGGCTGTATTATAATCCTTCTTTTTTATTTTTGATGTGTTGAATTGAATTGAATGACACTTCTGACTACCTGTCACTAGGGCACTTAATATTTTCAATTATTTTAATAGTTGCAATAGATTGGTCAACAGTTATCTATATTTTCCCAACTGGAATATGCATTCATTAAATAGCTGATTGAGTTAGAGATACATTATATAGCCATGAATAGGAGCCAAGTTAACTAACTTTTGGAAACACTAAACTTTAGATTTCATATCCTTACCAACCAAAATAACTGATCAAACATATTTTTACAGGGAATATGATATTTCAGGAAATTAGTTTGTTATACAATGTTTTACTGCTTTGATAGTATTTGAAAAATAGAAAAAGAACAGGAGTGTTTATTATTCTAGATTAAATTTCATGTCTCTTTACCACAATTGCAATTTCATATAATTTTTCCACAGCAATAAAATAAAAAGGATCAACCATAAGAAAACATGTTTTAGCATTTTTTAAACATCTTTATCATAGTTTTGGCAAATCTATGGCAAACCTTTGGAAACAGTTTAGACAAACATTGGATAAATCAGCTCTAAAACAGCAGCCTTTAAATGGTCTGTAGGTGTGGCGACCACACACCTCAGTTTTCCTGGCATTGTCTGAGCTTACTCTTATTGTCTTGGCACAATTGTCAGCAGCTTCTTTTTTTCTCAGTAAGATCCTAGTTTGGACAGTAGAACTGTAGCCATCCTACTTACAGACTGTCTACACTGAGATTAAAAAGGAGACAATAATGTTTAATGCCTAAATGTCCCCATGACTCAGATAAAACGCCCTGAATTTTCATTTTTCAATAAAATCTTTGGATTTCACAAAACTGTTTTTGTAAGTTTTTAAGTTTATTTCTGTTTTTATAAATTTCCTTTAAATATGATTCTCTTTTTTCCTAAAAATTGTATCTTATAAATATTCTTTACTTTTCTCTCAAATGAAATGTGTTTTAACTTTATAAGCATATTCAAGTATTAGGTACTATAAATGCCTACTGGTCCAACTCTTTAAAACCCAGGAAGATTCCATTATTAATGGCGATTGAAATAAAAACTCCCTCCTATTCATTATGAACTGTTGGTTATACTCATAGGGAAAATCTCTTAGGTGCTAATAGGTTCTCTTTCAGTAATGTGTTCTCTGTGATGTCAAATTTCCCGTTCATAGGATAATGATCTTTTTTTCCCCTGCTTTAGGTAGTGGAGACTACAATTGTTATAGTCATTATTTTTGTTCTGGATTCACCCTTAAGATGTTGGCTTGCCTTAAATGTATTTCTATGTGCAAAATTTTCTAATCTTTGACAGCATTGTCCATTATGCTTCCATAGCTTCCCTAAATATGCCACTTGAAGGAAGATATTGAACAAAATTAGGACAAAGCATTTTGGGGACAAAGGCTTTGAACTTTACTCCCCCTGGTGGTCCAAAGCCCTGTTTCCCTGTGATGTAATAAAAATATTTTTTTCTGATACTATGAGTCATCATGTAAAATAGATGACAAACAGGTAATTGTTTCCAAAAATACGCATAAGGACCCATTGTCACTTAATGGACAAATTTTACACATATTCATCTCAACTCATTATTCTAACTTATTTATATAAGTTGTATATAAGTATGCTCTTATATAATAAAATGCCCAATTACTAGGATGTTTATCATGGGGAGCAAATGGTAATTTGTTCCGTTATTCCAAAACCTTAATCAATTTCACACAAATCATCCATTTATGTCCTTCAACTTTACATACAGTATGTTTGAACTTTTCTACAAGTGTGTTCTAGATCTGAACATTTACACATAAATTAAAATAACATGCAAGAATTCACTGAATCAAAGGAGGCTTTCATAATAATAGACTATTTCCATTGTGAAGAGCCTTTGCAATATATAGGTCAACCTCTAAATTTTAGATACAGAAAATTTAAACAATTGCTTCAGAGTTCAGATTTAAGTCCCAGATCAATGTTCTAGGTGAATTCTCTTAATTACCTTTTAAAATAATTTTCTTGCTATTTCTTTGTTTTAGTTCTGTAGTAATTGAAAATAATATAATCAATTGAATGATGAATGATAATAAATATTGGCATTGTATCATTAATTTAGTTTATGAATATTTATTGAGTGCTACTTGATAGAAACAGTGTAGCAAGTGTAGAATAAACAGGTTTGGAAGATGGGAAAGAAAAAAATTACTTTTTGATATGTTGACATTGGGGCTTCCCTGGTGGCTCAGACTATGAAGAATCTGCCTGCAATGAAGGAGACCCAGGTTCAATCCCTGGGTTGGGAAGATCCCCTGGAGAAGGAAATGGCTACCCAGTTCAGTATTCTTGTCTGGAAAATTCCATGGACAGAGGAGCCTGGTGGGCTACAGTCCATGCGGTCGCAAAGAGTCATACACGACTGAGCAAGTAACACTTCATGCTGTGATTGAGATGCTTGTGGTTTGTCCTAGTAAATACAGTTGAGCAGGTGATGTGGATCAGCAATTCAGGGAGAGAACTGAGATGGAACATGGTTTGGGGTAAGCTGGCACAGAGAAGATAGACTTCATTATAATGCATTAGGAGAATATGAGTTTGAGGAAGTTTTTAAATCTCTTTTCTCCTTTTTCTTTCTTTTTTTATTCCTCTTCTTTCTGTGTTTTACTTCTTTCTCTCTGCCTCTTTATGTCTGTCTGTCTTTTCCTTGTTTAGCTGAAATTTATATGTGTGTGTTAGTTTTGAGAAAAATTGTATAGGGAAATGAGTTTGATTATATTAGAGAAATGTTGAGTAACTATTGAAGTATCAAAGAAGACAATAAGGAATGGAATTCAGAAAACAAATATAGATTTTTTTTTATCTTGAAAAATAAGAGAGGCTTTCATTCTGCACTAAAGGGAGGTTAGAGAACACTGTCAATATGAATAAATTTGCAAGTGAAGGGATAGGATCTTGACCATGCTTCCATTTAGTGTCCTTTTTTTACTAATAAACTAAGAAGTAAGGTAATTTTCTGATAGTAAAGAAGGAAGTGGAGGAATAGGATGCATGAATAACATAATGAAAGATATAGAAAGAGAACTAGAATATGTAAAAAGTTACTCTGTAGGATCCAGAATTGGGGGTTAGAATTTGAAATTTAGAATTACATCTATGGTACAGTCTGTTGTTTACAGCAAGAATTGTCAGAAGACTATATGCAGGAACAGAGAAGGCAAACATTTGAACTGACCGAGAGCTGGTATTTATGAATACCAAGAGGGTCTATTGAGCTAGACAGTTGTGATTATTGGCAAGTGTCTCAAGAAGGAGAGAAGTTAAGAAATTAGTTGTTACAAATGAGAATTAAAAAGGGTGATCTGGGGAACCCAAGGCCTCAATAAGTGCAAAACAGTACTGTAGAAGAACTATCAAAGAATACTAATAGACAATAAAAATTCAAATAGAATTATGAGTTATAATAATATCTAGAATATCGAGTTGGATATAGATGGCTTAAAAGGAGTGGAATTAAGGTTTAAATATACATTAACACATTCTGCATTGACAATTACTTTGCCACTGTAAAGAAATTAATAAATAGCAGATTAAAAAGAATGTTTGGGTTGGTGACATCAACGAGATAGCAGAGTAGGAAGCCCTGGACTCTTCTTTCCCTCCACAGATACACAGATTCAGTAACTATTCCCAGACAAATTCCCTTTGTAAGAAATCCAGAAACAACTGAAATGTCCGCGTACCCCCCAGTCAAATGAAAAGCAGCCTTAACAAAGCCAATAGAGATTTGAGACACCCTCTTACTGGATTACCTTTTGCCAGCTTTGCATCATACGATGCAAAAGAAACCCTCTAGCTCTCAGCTTCTCCCAGGGGAAGCAGGGATTGGTTTCTGTACCCAAACTCCCAGCTGTTCTAAGTGCGGCTCCCCAGGGAACTAACTTCCATTTTGCCAGTCTTGGACTTCTGTTGGGTCAGGCACATTCTATGCAACTGGAGGGAAATGGTTACAGCATCTTGGGCTGGTAGACATCATATATCCCACTCACTGCTCATCACAGAGCAAGGGACAAAATCCACAGCTGCCTGCCTCTTCCTGGGAAGGGAGAAAGTTAGAATGGGCCAATGAATCTCTATCCAAGTTGATAGGTGGTGGTCTTCTCCTGTAAAAAACCAGTTCATGAAGACTGGGAGAGGCATCTACTTTGTCTAATATGCAGGCAGCAACACATAAAGTCAAGGAAAATCAATCAGGCAAGAATGTTCCCCCCAAAAGGAATGAAATAAACCTCCAGATGCTGACCCTAAAAAAAAGTAGAAGTGTGTTAGTGTTAGTCACTCAGTTGTGTCCGACTCTTTCTGACCCCATGGACTGTAGCCCACCAGGTTTCTCTGTCCATGGAATTCTCCAGGCAATAATATTGCAGTGGGTTGCCATTTCCTTCTCCAAAGAAAAGTAGTAATCTGATATATATACCTGAAAGAGAATTGAAAATAACTTTCAGAAAGGTGCTCACTGAGGTCACGAACACAATGCATGAACAAAAGGAGAAACTGAACAAAGATAAATATTAAAAAGTACAAAACAAATCATGGAGCTAAAGACAATAATCAAACAAAACCCACTAAAGTGTTTCAACATCAAACTAGATCAAGCAAAATAAAACACTGGTGAATTTAAAGACTGGCCATTATCCATTCATCTGCTGATGGACATCTAGGTTGCTTCCATGTCCTGGCTATTATAATCAGTGCTGCGATGAACATTGGGGTGCACGTGTCCCTTTCAATTCTGGTTTCCTCGGTGTGTATGCCCAGCAGTGGGATTGCTGGGTCATAAGGCAGTTCTATTTCCAGTTTTTTAAGGAATCTCCACACTATTCTCCATAGTGGCTGTACTAGTTTTCATTCCCACCAACAGTGTAAGAGGGTTCCCTTTTCTCCAAACCCTCTCCAGCACTTATTGCTTGTAGACTTTTGGATCGCAGCCATTCTGACTGGCATGAAATGGTACCTCGTTGTGATTTTGATTTGCATCTCTCTGATAATAAGTGATGTTGAGCATCTTTTCATGTGTTTGTTAGCCATCTGTATGTCTTCATGTTGATGTATGGCAAAACCAATACAATACTGTAAAGTAATTAACCTCCAATTAAAATGAATAAATTTATATTAAAAAAAGAAATAGAAGATCAAAAAAAAAAACAGTCATTGGAAATAATTAGGTCAGAGAAGCAAAAAGAAAACAATGAAGAAAAGTGAACAAAGCTTAAGTGAGTTATGGGATACTGTCAAGAAAACCAATACAAGCAGTATAGGATTCCCAGAATGAGAAGACAGAAATAAAAGACCAGAAAACTTACCCAAAAAATAATAACTGAAACTTCCAAAATCTGAAAAAGGAAATGGATATCCAAATCCAAAAAGCTTGTTGTTGTTCAGTTGCTTGGTTGTGTCCAACTCTCTGTGACCCAAGGAGTGCAGCACACCAGACTTCTCTGTCCTTCATGATCACCTGAAGTTTGCTCAAACTCGTGTCCATTGAGTCAGTGATGTCATCCAACCATCTGGTCCTCTGCCCTCTTCTCCTCTTGCCCTCAATCTTTCCTAGCTTCAGGGTCTTTTCCAATGAGTTGGCTCACTGGAAAGCCAGTGAGGCCTCAGGAAGTCAGAGTATTGGAGCTTCAGCATCAGTCCTTCTAATGAATATTCAGGATTGATTTCCTATAGGATTGACTGGTTTGGTCTCCTTTCTATCCAACAGACTCTTAAAAGAGTCTTCTTTCAGCAACACAGTTAAAAGCATAAATTCTTAGGCACTTAGCCTTCTTTATGGTCCAACCCTCACATCCATACATGACTACTGGAAAAACCTTTGTTGGTAAAGTGATGTCTCTGATTATACAGACCTTTGTTGCCAAAGTGATGTCTCTGCTTTCAACACACTGTCTAGGTGGATTTAATAATCAATTGACATCAAATTTCACGGAAACAAGACAAGTAAGCTATAAAGCCCTGCTGTACAGTGTTGTACTTATAGTCAACATAATGTACACTTAAAATTTGTAAAGAGAGAAGGTCTCATGTTGGGTGTTCTTAATATAATAAATTAAATTTTAAGAAAGAGTACTTGTTTTAGAGCCTATAGACTGGGTTTGAGACTGTATTCTACTACTTGCTAGTAATATAAATTTTAAATATTTATCTTCTCTTAGCTCCAGTGTATGTGCTCAGTCATGTCTGACTCTTTGCAGCCCCATGGACTGTAGCCCGCCAAGCTCCTCTGTCCATGGAATTTTTCAGGCAAGAATACTGAAGTGGGTTGCCATTTCCTACTCCAGGAGATCTTCCTGATCCAGGGGTCAAACCCACATCTCTTTCATTTCCTGCATTGGCAAGCATCTTCTTTACCACTACAGCCACGTGGGAAGCCCCTTAGCTCCAGTGCCCTCATCTATATAATAGGAATAGAAATAAACAGTATGCAGGATTCTTACTAAAATCAAATTAATCTCCATAGAAGAGATATATCATAATGCTGTTACATATTAAATATATCATCTCATATGTAATTTTTTTTATGATAAAGCCTTTTTATACCTCCTGCCACTTTAGGATCCTGCTTTCTCTACTTTTCCCTCTTCACATCATGGAAACAAATTCAAGAATAGTTCATCCTAAAAAAAAAACTGACCTTTAATGTTTTATATCCTTTTCAGTGCTGTCCTAGTTTTCTTGTTTCCTTCACAACTAAATTAATAGAGGAATTTTTTATTCAATGATCTTTTCTCATCTTCTCTTAAATTCTCTATAACTGAATTTTGCTCCCACCATTTTACTGCAACTGTTTTTTTGTAATATCCTTCCAAGTGAAAATGTGGATGAACTCTTTTCATACATTATCTGAATTGTAAAGCATTTGGCACTGTAATCTTTCCTAAAGTACTGTTTCTTTATATATTCTCCTCTCTTCAGATTTTGCAATAAAATAACTCTCCTGGTTCTTCCTGATGCTTCAGATCACTATTTTTTAATTTCCTTTACTGATTCCTCTTCTTTTCCTATAAAATTGACATTCCCAGGTTTCACTCTTTTTTAAAATTTTTTTATTTTTATTAAAGTTTTTTTTATGCGAACCATTTTTAACATGTTTATTGAATATGTTACACTATTGCTTCTGTTTTATGTTTTGGTTTTTTGTCTGCAAGGCACATGGGATCTTAGTTCCCCAATCTGGGATCAAACCCTCACCCCCTGCATTGGAAGGTGAAGTCTTCACCACTGAACCACCAGGGAAGTCCCCCAGATTTCATTCTTAATCACATTTTCTCCTTTGTCTATCTCAGTCACCTATTGGAATTTAAATACTGCTGGTACTGCTGGTACTCCATCTAAGCATGCTCAGCCAGTCAGTCATGTCCAGCTCTTTGCAACCCCACAGCCTGTAGCCTGCCAGGCTCCTCCATCCATAGGATTGTCCCAGCAAGAATACTGGAGTGGGTTGCCATGTCCTCCTCCAGGGGATTTCCCCAACTCAGAGACAGAACCCACATCTCCTGCATTGCAGGCAAATTCTTTCTGCTGAGCTACTGGGGAAGTCCCTTCTCCATCTAAGAAAACTCTAAGTTTAGAAATGTATCCATTACCTATTTATTTTGTTAATATACATTTAGTATCTGCCATGTGTCAGGCATGGGCTGTAACAGGGAATTGGAAATATGGCAATAAACAGCACAAACCAAGACCTTTGCTTTCATTTTATTGGATATTTCCTGAGGATTTCAAGTTGAACACATTTAAAACTGAAATAATCCCCTTCTATCTCCTGCAATCTGTTCCCTACCTTGTGTTTTATTTCCTAGTAAACATTAATAATTCTATCCACTTAGGTATTCAAATCAGAAATCTGAGAGTAATCTAGACTCTTGTTGACATTTTTCTCATAACCATTAAATCCACTTTTCAGTATGTTATTAAATCCAGTTCCTCATTTTCATCCACAGACACACTTCACGATCACCTGGGCTCTGTATGTATAAAATGATATAGCTTTATGCCTACTTCATGGTGTTGACAATAAGATTAATGATATAATAGATCCCTTAGCCTCAAAACATTACCCAGTACATGGTGCTTATTAAATGTGTTAGTTATCATCATTAAATATTAATAATTATTAGCTATTAGAATTGGCATTTGAAATGAAGCTTATTACCCCTCCCTGAATAGGAGAACAAAAAGTATTGACCAAAAATCCAAGTCACTTCATCAAAAGTACCATGTGCTAGACAAATTGATTTTCTTACATAAAAAGTGTGTATATATACATATTAATATATATTCAAAAAATCTGCCTGAACTTCAATGAGGCTTTTCATTTGAAGTCTGAGCAACAAGATAGGAATGTGTGATATAAACCATGCCCCTCAGAGTATAACTATGACTCAAGCATTTTACTGAGATTGTCTCTATCTATATATCTCAGAAAGACACACACATAAAGTTGAGAGTCACACCCATGTCCCTTATTCCAGTTTGTCAGTCTCCTAACTGAACACCCAGGAGGATGGAGGTCAATTTATCTTCCTTATTATGAATTAAACTGAATTGAGGAACCCAGTTTGAGTGTGAAGTCAAATTGTCTTGTAATTCCTTTTCTACTGGATTGAATTTACCACCAGTACTATTGGGGGCTTTCATGTCATCAACCTATTGAGCACTGAGCCTGCCAAAACCTGGCTAAAGTGAGGACCTAGAAAGCATGAACGTTCAGCTCCTGCCCTCAATTCGTTAATCAGATAGTCATTCCTGCTCTCTTGGGAAGGGTTGACAAAACAGACAGAGGTGGTTGGAAAACTTCTTTTGCTAACTCTACGCCTCAGAAAGGGCAGATGTTATTATGTCTTGACCATAGAAGAAGTAAGAGGGGAAGAGAGAGACTAGTTCTCACTCATATGCACCCCTGAAGATATATGATCTATACAATCAGTTTTTGAATATTAAAATATTTGAAGGTAAACATATCACATTTTCAGGTAATAGCAAAATGTTGATGCCTCAGAAGACAATGTAATTCAGGGTGACTTTAATCAATGAAATCTACTCTTTCAAAATGAAGAAGAGCAGTAATAGAAGGCAAAACAACCCAGAAATAGGATAAGGGGGAAATGATTAAAAATAAATATTAAAAATATTTGAGATGCATACTGGGCTGTGAGCTATACATGTCTTATCTCAACAGCTGTCATTTTAAAAGCAAACATATATTAGAAATGTGTTAATGGGAATAAGATATGTAAAAATAAGTATGTTGAGGATGCTTCTAACACATAACAGCATTATATTTGTATTGACAAATAGATATAAAATAAGACATGGAAAAAATACAAAGTTTCCATAGAAGATCATCCAAAGAAATAGTTGAACAGGCAATGCTGAGTGGAAGAAAGAGTATGTGTGTGCTTTGAAACATACAGATCTGGGTTGAAATATTAGATTTAGAATGTTAACTATACTAGTTGAACTCCTCTGATATCTGTCTTGTCTGCGAAGTAAGAGCAGTTTCATATGGATGTTGTTGTAGAATACATCACATCATACCTGGCCTGTGGTCACCTCTCAAACACAAGTAGTTTTCTTACTGCCTGGGAAACATATCATTGAAAAATAGAGCCTTAAAGAAACAAATTAATTGGTTTTGAATGAAAAGAGGTGACTTAGCCTACTTTTCCTTCCAGTAAACAGTCTCTTATTTAATACTCTGAATACTCAATAACCTGAAGAGTCTGAGCTAGAAGAAATAGCCTTAAATTGCAACAATTTTCTTCTTCCTGGGAATATAATCCTGGAATAGGCCCTAGATCTTAGAGTGTCCAAACCAGGAAATCATGCAAAATAGTCATAAATATGTATCTAAATGATTAAGAACCCAGTCTAATCTTTTCTGCAAGAATTTTAATCATACCTGTGGTCTGCATGGTTCTACAGACTATGATCTTATCCATTTATCTTGAAGTTGACCTGCCCCAAATATTGTCTGGAATACACTTGTCCATTTAATTCATTATGCATATTAATTCCTAATAAATATTTATTTTTATAGTTTTTACAACTGGGACAGTCATATTGCTGTTTGGAATTCAACTCCCAACTACCAAGTGATTGCCGATAATCCAGAAGGCTTACTTTTCAAATACAAAAGAGACAGAAAAATTCTCAATGTGGACCCTAAGGTACATCTGCTTTTACATTTATGAATCTCATCATATTTATTGTATCTTTACTATCACTCAAAAATTATTAAATAATTGACCTTAAGTTTTTTTTTTAATTTATAAATGAAAAACTATGTGGAAACAAGCGTCTACTATCCTTAAAGAAAGAAAAAACTTCAAAACTTAATAAATTATCAGAAATCAACAGGGAAGAATTTGGGGGGAATTTAAATGGAACTCACATGTGGGAACACTCCTCTTTGCCTCGCAGCAGACTTAGGTCAGAGAACCAGTAGACTTCACATCCATTTTTTGCTCTGATTCTGTGGAGTCTAGTCACTGAATTTGGTGATGAGTCATTTACAGAAGAGAGGCCCTCATCTCACATACATACGCAGAATTCTAATATCCCTTTTTTATATGTGACTAACACTGAAGGCATTGGCACTCCAGTACTCTTGCCTGGCAAATCCCATGGACGGAGAAGCCTGGTAGGCTATGGTTCTTGGGGTCACTAGGAGTCAGACACGACTGAGGGACTTCACTTTCACTTTTCACTTTCATGCATTGAAGAAGGAAATGGCAACCCACTCCAGTGTTCTTGCCTGGAGAATCCCAGGGACGGGGGAGCCTGGTGGGCTGCTGTCTCTGGGGTCGCACAGAGTCGGACATGACTGAAGCAACTTAGCAGCAGGAGCAGCAGCAACACTGAAAACAATATTGTCTTCAATGCATTTGTGAGTGTTCACTTATGAATAGCAGAGAAGTATATGTGCACACCTTGTCTCTGATAGTGCCTCTTTACTCATAAATGGGTGTCAGAAAGAGAAAATGAAAGTTGCTCAGTCCTCTCTGACTCTTTGCCACCCCATGGACTGTAGCCTGCCAGGCTCCTCTGTCCATAGGATTCTCCAGGCAAGGATACTGGAGTGGGAATCCATTCCCTTCTCCAGGGGATCTTTCCAGCCCAGGGATTGAACCCGGGTCTCCCACATTGCAGGCAGATTCTTTACCATCTGAGCCACCTGGGAAGCCCCAAATGAGTGTCAGCACACTATCACTTGAGGCAAATTATAGAAAACCTAATAAATAGCATTCACAGAGTCTTTTCCTTTTTGTAGACTAAACTACATACATAAGAAAACATATAAAATGATAATAGCATTATTAATATGTGTGGAACAAGTTTTTGAATCAGTTTTGAATGGCATCACACAGACTATTTTAAGGCTTGATTTTAACCTATGCCATATACATATACCAAGAATGTATGCCATCAATTATAGTTTTTGTGTATGTCTTTGAAGAATCATTACTGAATCCAAACTGCTATTTGAATAGTTTGAATAGCTTTAATTAATAAACACTCATTTCCACAATAATCAATCATGAAATTTCAAAGACTTAATCAATAATCCATGAAACATAACATTTTCCTCTTTTTCCTGGAAGATTTTAACTCAAAAGATTCATGGTGACTCTGAAGGAAAGGTACTTCCAAAATCCTGGAAAATAAGGATTTGGATAATTAATAATAGAAGTATATGATTTTATATTATATTATACATGTATAAAGTATATTGGTCTTCCTGGTGTCTCAGACAGTAAAAGAATCTGCCTGCAATTCAGGAGACCTGGATTCAATCCCTGGGTTGGGAAGATCCCCTGGAGAAGGGAATGCCTACTCACTCCAATATTCTTGCCTGGAGAATTCCATGGACAGAGGACCCTGGCAGGCTGCAGTTCATGGAGTTGCAAAGAGTTGGGCACAACTGAGCAACTAACACTTTCATAAAATATATTATATAAAAGAATTGTTAAGTGAGACATCCAGTGATATTTGAGTACTTGCTCAGTTGCTCAGTAGTATCCAACTCTTTGCAACTCTATGGACTATAGCCCACCAGGCTCCTCTCTCCATGGAATTTTTCAGGCAAAAATACTGTAGTGGGTTGCCATTTTCTCTTCCAGGGGATCCTCCTGATCCTGGGATCAAACTCCCATCTCCTGTGTCCCCTGCATTGGCAGATGGATTCTTTACCACCGAGACACTTAGGAAGCCCCTATTTGGGTACTTACATTCCTTTAATTTTTTTTTTTTTAATCTTTTTGAAGGATAAAAACTAATGAAAAGAATGTTGGTCTTAGCACTAATAAACAAAATTCTAGGCCTTTATTATTAACTGGCTTCATGGTTTTGAGAAATTCACTTAACTTCTCTAGGCTTTGCTGTTCACAGCTGGAAGATGAGACTTTGTTGTTGTTGTTTGATCTCTGGAGTCCCTCTAGCTTTACCCAGGCCCAATTTGAAGAGATTCTAACTCAACTAGGCCTAGAAGTACATATTTTCATAAAGCTACCAGTGTGATTCTGCTGTAGATTGTCCATGAACCACAATTTGAAAAAGTCTTCCCTATAAAAACAATAATCTCAAGATCTGGTACTTTGTGTCCCAGACACAAGTGTTCTCAAACAAAACAGAACACATATATTTTCATTTTTATGGACTAAATATAAAATTAGCATGTATATCACCTACTTAATTTCTTAACTTATTTACCCTCTTCAAAGAGCCATAATCATTTTATATTTCATGCATCAACACAATAGCTCTTACAAACCTACAGGCAAGTCAAGAAATAAGCTAATAAGTCAAGTTTTTCAAACTACAAACAACAATTTGAGTTACATCTTTATACTCAATATCCTCCCTAACAATTCTGCTTAAAATTCTTCCTAAGATGAACATCTCATAATTCCATCTTTAAAGACTATAAAATATTAAGAACCATACAACTCAACTCTCCTTTTCCTTTCCTTCAAGTACTCTCTTTGAGATATTTTACGCCTGAAATTAAAGAGGTTGAGATATATGAAAGGTGGAGACAGTGGTAAACAGGATGTGTTTCCTTTGTACAACACAGATGTAGACTCATTAATTCTGAAGTGTGGTTCCCTTGAAACAGAGTTGTTTGTAAATGGAAAGAGTGGAAAAAAGAAAATCTTGCAGGTCTTAGAACAAGTAACATGAGTTCATTGGTTAAGAAATTCCAAATGCAATAAGAGTTTGGTTGCATTGAAAACAGGACCACTGGCTTTAACTTCCCTGCAGCTGTGTAACATCTGGAACAAATAAGGCCAGTTTCTATTTCTGAGTGAAGAATGCTTGTCTGAGTGATTCACACCCACCAAACTGTTTCCAGTGTATTATCTTTAGAAGGATTGAGTGGACACACTTTGTACTCACTGCTCTGCATCATCTGCACAAATGAAAAAAAAAAAAGGAATTTTCCTTTTGCTTTTAGGAAACATTAACCATGAAAGAGTTTGCTTTGAGTCTTAGCCTAACATAGGTGGTCTAAAAGTTTCATAATCTACTAATGAGAGATTGTTTAGAATAGTTAAAATAGGAAAAAAAAAAAAAAACCCTTTCATACTTACACCTTTTTTTTTTTTTCCTTTCCCCTCCCCTCTTCTATTTACTAATGTGAGAATAGAACCTATCACCTGGAAAAATGTCTGGTTAATAGATACTCAATAAATATTTATGGCATAAATGATTGAATGTATGATTCCCTCCAAACAAAAATGCAATGCTATACATAACAACAAGGGGAGGCGTATATTATGTCACTGATGCTTGAGGTAGCAGTAACAGAAACGGCACAGTCACACCACTCTGTATTGATCCAAGTAAGTCAGAAAAAATAAATATAGGAACTTATTGGTGGAAACAGCTAGTAGCGTGGCCATAATTTGAGACTTTGTTGAAGTTATGCAGGAATCTTTATTTTAGTATGTACTTCCAAGTGTTCTTGTGCAGCCCCAGGAATATGTAATTTAATCCATCTCAAATTCAGACTGTTAGAATATGTTTTTGATTTATGAACAAACTGACACAAACAGGTTAAATGACTTGCTCAGGGTCACAGACTTCTTTATTAGTAGAAACTAGTGATGAAACTTAAACTTAAATGTGAGACACCATAGGGAGCATAAAGATGAGCGTATGAGTTCAACACTTGCCCTTTAAGTGCTTGCAGGATTTTTAAGAAAACAGGCATGTAAAGAATATAAGGGCAACCTAAGGAGGAAAGTGATATGCTACAAAAAAAAATAGAAATGCTTTGGGGATTCAGGGGGGAGATGACTTTCGATCTAGGTCAGGGAGAGCATTGGAGATTGTTAAGGAATAATGGAGGAAATGATCTTTCATTGAAATTGAAGAATGATTAGGAATTGAACTCATAGAGATGAAGATGATACCTAGAAGGAAACCTATGAGTAAAGATAAGGTTGATGAGTATAAAACAAAGGAAAGGAAGACCTAAATAGCTAAAGCTAGCTGTTGAATTAGCCTGGAGAAGGAGTGGAATGGGAATAAAGCATGAAAAGATCATGAAAAGCCTTGAATGCAGAACTGGTGAGGACCTTGGACTAGTTCAGATCAGTTCAGTTCAGTCACTCAGTCCTGTATGACACTTTGCGACCCCATGAATCGCAGCATGCCAGGCCTCCCTGTCCATCACCAAATCCTGGAGTTCACTCAAACTCATGTCCATCGAGTCGGTGATGCCATCCAACCATCTCATCCTCTGTTGTCCCCTTCTCCTCCTGCCCACAATCCCTCCCAGCATCAGGGTCTTTTCCAATGAGTCAACTCTTCACATGAGGTGGCCAAAGGACTGGAGTTTCAGCTTTAGCATCAGTCCTTCCAAAGAACACCCAGGACTGATCTCCTTTAGGATGGACTGGTTAGATCTCCTTGCAGTCTAAGGGAATATCAAGAGTCTTCTCCAATACCACAGTTCAAAAGCATCAATTCTTTGGCGCTCAGCTTTCTTCACAGTCCAACTCTCACATCCATACATGACCACTGGAAAAACCATAGCCTTGACTAGATGGACCTTTGTTGGCAAAGTAATGTCTCTGCTTTTCAATATGCTATCTAGGTTGGTCATAACTTTCCTTCCAAGGAGTAAGTGTCTTTTAATTTCATGGCTGCAATCACCATCTTCAGTGATTTTGGAGCCCCAAAAAATAAAGGCTGACACTGTTTCCACTGTTTCCCCATCTATTTCCCATGAACTGATGGGACAGGATGCCATGATCTTAGTTTTCTAAATGTTGAGCCTTAACCGACCTTTTTCACTCTCCTCTTTCATTTTCATCAAGAGGCTTTTTAGTTCCTCTTCACTTTCTGCCATAAGGGTGGTGTCATCTGCATACCTGAGGTTATTGATATTTCTCCTGGCAATCTGGATTCCAGCTTGTGCTTCTTCCAGTCCAGCGTTTCTCATGATGTACTCTGCATATAAGTTAAATAAGCAGGGTGATAATATACAGCCTTCATGTACTCCTTTTCCTATTTGGAACCAGTCTGTTGTTCCATGTCCAGTTCTAACTGTTGCTTCCTGACCTGCATATAGGTTTCTCAAGAGGCAGGGCAGGTGGTCTGGTATTCCCATCTCTTTCAGAATTTTCCACAGTGTATTGTGATCCACACAGTCAAAGGCTTTGGCATAGTCAATAAAGCAGAAATAGATGTTTTCTGGAACTCTCTTGCTTTTTCCATGATCCAGCGGATGTTGGCAATTTGATCTCTGGTTCCTCTGCCTTTTCTAAAACCAGCTTGAACATCTGGAAGTTCATGGTACATGTACTGCTGAAGCCTGGCTTGGAGAATTTTGAGCATTACTTTACTAGCCTGTGAGATGAGTGCAATTGTGTGGTAGTTTGAGCTTTCTTTTGCATTGCCTTTCTTTGGGATTGGAATGAAAACTGACCTTTTCCAGTCCTGTGGCCACTGCTGAGTTTTCCAAATTTGCTGGCATATTGAGTGCAGCACTTTCACAGCATCATCTTTAAGGATTTGAAATAGCTCCACTGGAATTCCATCACCTCCACTAGCTTTGTTTGTAGTGATGTTTTCTAAGGCCCACTTGACTTCGCATTCCAGGATGTCTGGCTCTAGGTGAGTGATCACACCATTGTGACTATCTGGGTCGTGAAGATCTTTTTTGTACGGTTCTTCTGTGTAGTCTTGCCACCTCTTCTTAATATCTTCTGCTTCTGTTCAGTTCAGTTCAGTTCAGTCGCTCAGTCATGTCCAACTCTTTGGGACCCCATGAATCACAGCAGGTCAGCCCTCCCTGTCCATACCCAACTCCAGGAGTTTACTCCAATTCATGTCCATCGAGTCGGTGATGCCATCCAGCCATCTCATCCTCTGTCATCCCCTTCTCCTCCTGCCCCCAGTCCCTCCCAGCATCAGGGTCTTTTCCAATGAGTCAACTCTTCGCATGAGGTGGCTAAAGTATTGGAGTTTCAGCTTCAGCATCAGACCTTCCAATGAACACACAGGACTGATCTCCTTTAGGATGGACTTGTTGGACCTCCTTGCAGTCCAAGGAACTCTCAAGAGTCTTCTCCAACACCACAGTTCAAAAGCATCAGTTCTTCGGTGCTCAGCTTTCTTACAGTCCAACTCTCACATCCATACATGACCACTGGAAAAACCATAGCCTTGACTAGAATGCTTCTGTTAGATCCACACAATTTCTTTCCTTTATCAAGCCCATCTTTGCATGAAATGTTCCCTTGGTATCTCTAAATTTCTTGTAGAGATCTCTAGTCTTTCCCATTCTGTTGTTTTCCTCTATTTCTTTGCACTGATCACTGAGGAAGGCTTTCTTATCTCTTCTTGCTATTCTTTGGAACTCTGCATTCAGATGCTTATATCTTTCCTTTTCTCCTTGGCTTTTTGCTTCTCTTCTTTCACAGCTATTTGGAAGGCCTCCTCAGACAGCCATTTTGCTTTTTTGCATTTCTTTTCCACAGGGATGGTCTTGACCCCTGTCTCCTGTACAATGTCATGAACCTCCGTCCATAGTTCATCAGGCACTCTGTCTATCAGATCTAGTCCCTTAAATCTATTTCTCACTTCCATGTATAATCATAAGGGATTTGGTTTAGGTCATACCTGAATGGTCTAGTGGTTTTCCCTACTTTCTTCATTTTAAGTCTGAATCTGGCAATAAGGAGTTCATGATCTGAGCCACAGTCAGGTCCCAGTCTTGTTTTTGCTCACTGTATAGAGCTTCTCCATCTTTATCTGCAAGGAATATAATCAATTTGATTTCAGTGTTGACCATCCGGTGATGTCCATGTGTAGAGTCTTCTCTTGTGTTGTTGGAAGAGGGTGTTTGCTATGACCAGTGTGTTCTCTTGGCAAAACTCTGTTAGCCTTTGCCCTGCATCATTCTGTATTCCAAGGCCAAATTTGCCTGTTACTCCAGGTGGTTCTTGACTTCCTACTTCTGCATTCCAGTCCCCTATAATGAAAAGGACATCTTTTTTGGGTGTTAGTTCTAAAAGGTCTTGTAGGTCTTCATAGAACCATTCAACTTCAGCTTCTTCAGCATTACTCATTGGGGCATAGACTTGGATTACCATAATACTGAATGGTTAGCCTTGGAAATGAACAGAGATCATTCTGTCATTTTTGAGATTACATCCAAGTACTTTATTTTGGAGTCTTATTGAACACGATGGCTACTCCATTTCTGCTAAGGGATTCCTGCCCACAGCAGTAGATATGATGGTCATCTGAGTTAAATTCACCCATTCCAGTCCATTTTAATTCGCTGATTCCTAGAATGTCGACGTTCACTCTTGCCATCTCTTGTTTGACCACTTCCAATTTGCCTTGATTCATGCACCTGAAATACCAGGTTCCTATGCAATATTGCTCTTTACAGCATCAGACCTTGCTTCTATCACCAGTCACATCCACAGCTGGGTATTGTTTTTGCTTTGGCTCCATCCCTTCATTCTTTCTGGAGTTATTTCTCCACTGATCTCTAGCAGCATATTGGGCACCTACCAACCTGGGGAGTTCCTCTTTCAGTATCCTATCATTTTGCCTTTTCATACTGTTAATGGGATTCTCAAGGCAAGAATACTGAAGTGGTTTGCCATTCCCTTCTCCAGTGGACCACATTCTGTCAGACCTGTCCACCATGACCCATCTGTCTTGGGTGGCCCCACATGGCATGGCTTAGTTTCATTGAGTTAGACACGGCTGTGGTCTGTGTGAAAGATTGGCTGGATTTCTGTGATTATGATTTCAGTGTGTCTGCCCTCTGATGCCCTCTCACAGCACCTACCATCTTACTTGGGTGTCTCTTACCTAGGTCGTGGGGTATCTCTTCAAGGCTGCTCCAGCAAAGCTCAGCCACTGCTCCTTACCTTGGAAGAGTCACCCCTCCTGACCTTGAATGTGGAGCAGCTCCTCTCAGCCCTCCTGCACCCTCACAGCCACCGCTCCTCGGACATGGGGTAGCTCCTCTGGGCCACAACCCCTCACCTCGGACGTGGGGTGGTGGCTGAGAGGAGGTATCCCATGTCTGAAGTCAGGGGCGGCAGCCGAGACGAGCTATCTTGGACTAGACTTGATGGGAAATAGGGAAATATGCCCAGGCTCTTGTGCAGGGAAGTAACAGGATGCAAGTATGTTTTAAGGAGATTAGAGAGTATAAATTAGGGCAGACTAGGGAGAAAGACTGGAGAAGATGAGACTATAACAATCAAAGAGAACTAGAACCCAGGATCGCACTGTAGTTAGAATGTTTCTGAGTTAGGTTTTTAATACTGCAAGTACCTGATCATCCAAGAAAAGACAAAACTTAAAGAATATATCAATGCAGAAAAGTGGTTGAGAAATGACATTTTACTCCAACACTTAGGAAAGAGAAAGAGAGAGAGGGAGTTCTAATGCTGGATAAGAGTAGAGAAAAAGATAAGCTGGATGGATATCATTTAGTTCATTCTGTCACCTCTTTATTCTTCCTTCCATCCTCCTCTTCCTGTGTTTACTGGCACTGTGAGGTATAAAAAATGAATCAGAAAGTTGGCTTTCTTTCCCTAAAAAAGCTTACAGGTTAACTAACTGGTGGGTGGGTGGGTGCAAAAATATAATATGCACAGAAATGGAAAGCTGGAAAGTGACCTGACAAGGAAGAAAATGCTCTAAGAATTCCAAAGGAGGCAGAAATTACTTTCAACCTAAAGCATTCATAGGGCTTCCCTTCTGGCTCAGCTGGTAAAGAATCCGCCTGGATTGTGGGAGACCTGGGTTCGATTCCTGGGCTGGGAAGATCCCCTGGAAAAGGGAAAGGCTACCCACTAATATTCTGGCCTGGAGAATTCCATGCACTGTATAGTCCATGGGGTTGCAGAGAGTCAGACACAACTGAGTGACTTTCACTTCACACGGCATTCAAAAACAAGTTAGTGAAAGAAATGGCATCTGAACCAGATTTTGAAAGATGGATGTGATGAAAACATGAGAACAAGAGCAGAAAGGGTGTTCTGGTAGGCAGGACCTTCACATAGAAAGGTGTGGAAGCACAGGGCATGAGGCTGCGAGAGAAGGGAGAGGAGCTCCTTTTGGCAAGAGTCATTCTCAGCACTGACCAGACATCGAATATTTTATAGTATTTCATGCCTGGCCTCTTCAGCAAAAACTGTAGTTTAATTGGTGTGGGTGGAAGGTCTGCCTGAACATCCATTCTTTTTAAAAGTTCCCAGGTAAGTCTTAAGTGCAAGCAGGGTTGAGACCAAGGTACAGGAAGGAGAGAAATAGCAGAGAAGTTTTGGGAGAAACTTGAAGTCCAAGAGTGGAAGCCAAATCTAGTGAGTTTTTGCCATTCTGTAAGTTCAACGAAAATCTGTACCATTTGTGTCAAGACTTATAATCAAAATTTCTGAGTATGAAAATGATTAAGCCATCCTGAAAGGAGGTTATTTTTCTGCTGGCTAAATTCCAATGGTGTACAAAAAAAAAAAAAAAGAAAATCAATTGTATGAAATTAGGGCTTCCCAGGAGAAGGCAATGGCACCCCACTCCAGTACTCTTGCCTGGAAAATCCCATGGACGGAGGAGCCTGGAAGGCTGCAGTCCATGGGGTCGCTGAGGGTCGGACACGACTGAGCGACTTCGCTTTCACTTTTCACTTTCATGCATTGGAGAAGGAAATGGCAACCCACTCCAGTGTTCTTGCCTGGAGAATCCCAGGGATGGGGGAGCCTGGTGGGCTGCCATCTATGGGATCGCACAGAGTCGGACACGACTGAAGTGACTTAGCAGCAGCAGCAGCAGCAGGTGGTGCTAATGGTAAAGAACACACTTGCCAATGCAGGAGACTGAAGAGACACGGCTTCAAGCCCTGGGTCAGGAAGATCCTCTGGAGAAGGAAATGGCAATCCACTGCAATACTCTTGCCTGGAGAATCACATGGACAGAGGAGCCATGCAGGCTACAAACTATGGGGTCACAAAGGGTTGGACACGACTGAAGAAACTTAGCACGGCATGTTCTTTCTGTCACTTTATGTCTAATAGAGTGTATTTAAATATAGTTGCTAGACAAATGGTTAATAACAAAACAAGCAAATAAAAAATATGTTAAAAGATCTTAAAGATGCGTGGTTTTTATTAGACGTGTGTGTTTGTGTGCTTAGTCGCTCAGTCGTGTCTGACTCTTTGAGACCCATGGACTGTAACCCGCCAGCCTCCTCTGTCCATGGAATTCTCTAGGGAAGAATGCTGGAGTTGGCTGCCATTTCCTCCTCCAGGGGATCTTCCCAACAAAGGGACTGAATCCATGTCTCCTGTGTTTCCTGCACTGCAGGTAAGTTCTTTACCCACTGAGGCACCCCAAATTAGACATAGTAAATAGAAACAGAAGACACTATTATATCATAAACCTTTCTGGTTCACCCTGAGTGTCACTGAACTTGAAAGTCATGTGTAATGCAGACTGCACTGATTTAGCAGCTGTATTTCTGATCTCTTTACATATCGATACTCTTCGCCATGCAACGGGAGCTCCCCAATCCAGTCTCCTCTCTTGGAAAATCACAATTGTTCAAACATAAAAATGAGATATGCTGGAATGCAAACTGTTATTACAAGGGCTCTTCATCTACATCCAGCCTACCAGGACTTGTTTAGTAGCAATTTCCTCGACTTCCAGATAGCATTTCCCCTTCCTCTCTCTTCACACCAGCCAGTCAGGAGAGCCCTAGGCTTTATCCTCCTAGGGATTCAAACTGCATCTGTCTGTGGCAAGGCCCAGGAATCCCCATTTTTTTTTTTTAATTATTTTACTGAAGCATGGTTGACAACATTGTATCAGTTTAGGGTGTATAGAAAAGTGATGCAGTCATACAAATATATATAGTTTTTTTCTTTTTCAGATTCTTTTCCTATTCAGGTTATTTCAAAACACTGAATATAGTTCCCTTTGCTATATAATATGTCCTTGTTGTTTATCTATTTTATATATAATATGTGCATATCTGTTACTCCCAAATTCCTAATTTAACCCCCACCCTACCTTTCCTCTTTGGTAACCAAAGGTTTGTTTTATATGTATGTGAGTCTATTTCTGTTTTGTAAATAAATATGTTTATATCATTTTTTTGTTTTATATTTCACATATAAGTGATATGATATTTGTCTTTGTCTGATTTACTTCACTTAATGTTGTAATCACTAGGTCCATTCATGTTGCTGCAAATGGCAATATTTCATTATTTTTTATGGTCAAGTAATATTCTATTGTATATATGTATATACAACATAAATATGTATATATATTATATACAATATATATATACTTTGGCCACCTGATGCGAAGAACTGACTCATTGGAAAAGACCCTGATGCTGGGAAAGATCGAAGGCAGGAGAAGGGAACAACAGAGAATGAGATGGTTGGATGTCATCACCAGCTTGATGGACATGAGTTTGACCAAGCTGGAGAGTTGATGATGGACAGGGAGGCCTGGTGTGCTGCAGTTTATGGGGTCACAAAGAGGGGGACATGACTGAACTGACTGATATATGTACCACATCTTCTGGATATTAAACTTGCTTCCATGTCTTAACTATTATAAATAGTGCTGCAATGAACATTAGGGTACATATATCTTTTCCAGTTACAGTTTTTCCAGATATATGCCCAAGAGTATTTTCAAATGTCTCTACTGGTGAGCTTAAAGATTAGCTTATTTGATACAAGCTCTTTAGCAAAGTGATATTTTATTAGCTATTGCTTCAGTGCCAGCAAATTTGGAAAATTCAGCAGTGGCCACAGGACTGGAAAAGGTTAGTTTTCATTCCAATCCCAAAGAAAGGCAATGCCAAAGAATGCTCAAACTACCACACAATTGCCCTCATCTCACACTCTAGCAAAGTAATGCTCAAAATTCTCCAAGTCAGGTTTCAACAGTACTTGAACCATGAACTTCCAGATGTTCAAGTTGGATTTAGAAAAGGCAGAGGAACCAGAGATCAAATTGCCAACATCCATTGGATCATTGAAAAAATGAGAGACTTCTAGAAAAATATCTACTTCTGCTGTATTGACTATGCCAAAGACTTTGAGAATGTGGATCACAATAAACTGTGGAAAATCCTGAAAGAGATGGGAATACCAGACCACCTTACCTGCCTCCTGAGAAATCTTTATGCAGGTCAAGCAGCAACAGTTAGAACTGGACATGGAAAAACAGACTGGTTTCACATTGGGATAGGAGTACGTCAAGGTTGTATATTATTACCCTGCTTATTTAACTTATACGCAGAGTACATCATGAGAAATGCTGGACTGGATGAAGCACAAGCTAGAATCAAGATTGCCAGGAAAAATATCAATAATCTCAGATATGTAGATGACACCACCCTTATGGCAGAGAGAGAAGAAAAACTGAAGAGCCTCTTGATGAAAGTGAAAGAGGAGAGTGAAAAAGTGGCTTAAAACTCAGCATTCAGAAAACTAAGATCATGGCATCTGGTCCCATCACTTCATGGCAAATAGATGGAGAAACAATGGAAATAGTGACAGACTATTTTTGGGGGTTCCAAAATCACTGTAGATGGTGAGTGCAGCCATGAAATTAAAAGACGCCTGCTCCTTGGAAGAAAAGTTATGACCAACATAGACAGCATATTAAAAAGCAGAGACATTACTTTGCCAACCAAGGTCCATTTAGTCAAAGCCATGAGTTTTCCAGTAGTCATGTATGGATGTGAGAGTTGGACTATAAAGAAAGCTGAGTGCCAAAGAATTGATGCTTTTGAACTGTGGTGTTGGAAAAGACTCTTGAGAGTCCCTTGGACTGCAAGGAGATCCAACCAGTCCATCCTAAAGGAAATCAGTCCTGACTATTCATTGGAAGAGCTGATGCTGAAGATGAAACTCCAATACTTTGGCCACCTGATGTGAGGAACTGACTCACTGGAAAAGACCCTGATGCTGGGAAAGATTGACGGTGGGAGGAGAAGGGGACGACAGAGGATGAGATGGTTGGATGGCATCACTGACTCAATGATCATGAGTTTGAATAAACTCCGGGAGTTGGTGATGGACAGGGAGGCCTGGCACTCTGGTGCAGTCGTGGGGTCGCAAATAGTCAAACACGACTGAGCAACTGAACTTGACTCAACTCATGGTTTCACTATGCAGGGAACATAAGAGACACAGATTCAGTCCTTGTGTTGGGAAGATCCCCTGGAGGAGGCAAGTCCATAGGGTCACAAAGAGTTGGACACAACTGAAGCAACTTAGCATGCACACACCTTTTCATATGTCCATAAGGTAATCAAACTTCATTCTTCTAAAGCAAGCTATAAGTCAATAGTCTTAATTTTATGTAGTCTAAACTACACATTTCTGAGATTGCATGAACCAACTAGAAAGTACAGACCACACACCAAAGGCTTCTGGATTAACTCCCACCACAATACCAATGACCTCAGTAGATAACTTCCATTGATAAGTTGCAGCTATTTTTCCTTCCTTACTTGGATCATGATAGAATGAAGATGACGATACCCATTCTTGCTATCATGGCCTCACCAAGAATCATTTTGTCAGGCAGATCAGTCCAGAGGCTCACATGAAACATATGTGACAAAGACTTGTGAAACATACACAGAACCGTGGGGCAGAAACCATTTTTGGTCAATTTGCCATTGTATCTCCAGTGCTAGGGTATGGTAGGTGCTTAGTAAACATCTGTGGAATGAATAAACTGAATATTAAATATTTGCTAAAGAAGAAGGAAGGTCAAAAATAATCCTGGAAACTTTTGAGGTTAACTTTAAAATATTTTAGGGTCGTAGACACTCGAAACATATGTAGTGCTAATGCTATTTTTAGTTGAAAATTGCCTGAGTAATTGACTCTGGTACTTTTCTCTCCTTGATAGGTGAGTTAACCCTGGGGGTCCTTTCCTGCTTTGGAGTGCTGATTCTAGGTGTCCAGGGCAAGGGCAAGGTGTTAGGTACTTAGTATTTTATTATATTTAAAAAGTAAATGTATAGTCATTATTGTCTGATGCTGCTGCTGCTGCTAAGTCGCTTCAGTCGTGTCCGACTCTGTGCGACCCCAGAGACGGCAGCCCACCAGGCTCCCCCGTCCCTGGGATTCTCCAGGCAAGAACACTGGAGTGGGTTGCCATTTCCTTCTCCAATACAGATGCCAAAAACCGGAAAGTCAAATTTTATTTTATTTTTCTATAAGCAAAAGAATAGCTAGGTGAACAAGGTTTAAAATTAAACATTACTTCCAATGACAACATATGTTTTGTTTTTGGTGGGGGAGTGACTTGTTTGTTTGCTTAATTTAGAGGACCATTGCAGCAATACCTCCTTACAGTTCCTGTCCCTCTGCTCCATTCCTCCCAAGCCATCCTCCACCCAAACACTTGCTATATTAGTAGGAAAGGTGTTAATTGCCTCCTAATGCTGCCTCCCAATTCACTGACTATGTTAAAATCAGATGGAGCCTGTCATAGGCTGGAAAATTCTCTTCTCAAAATGGGGGCCCCTAACATTCCTACATCCTTTCTGCAGATGGTTTGAATTTATTCTCTTGAAGCTCCACCCTCCCAGCGAAGGTCCTCAGTTTTACAGGTTGTCTTTTTACAGGGTTCAGATATATTTCCTACTGGACATTTTTAAGAAAAACCCATACTGAACAGAATAGGCTTAAGAGAAGCCACGCTTTCTTTCTTGAAAGTCTCCAACAGCGTTCTCTCACCTCCGCACAACCTTGAGTTAACGGGCAGGGGACTCTTACTGAGTCACCAGCACCACTTTTTTGGCTCCTGGGTTTTCCTCAGAGGCCTCTTTGTAAGTACTGCTTTTAACTGTGGCACGGTCGCAGTTATTAAGTAAAGCTGAGGCCTTGCCAGTTTTCTGGTTTTGCTGCCCAAATTACTGAATGTTTGGTTGATTATAGCCCTAAAACACCCACATACTCAGAAGCTTTTAAATGTTTTCTCCCCTTGGGCAATCACCTGGTATACCTGAAGTGAAAGTCTACCACATATAAATTAAGTATTTACTTAACAAACTGCTGCTAAAATCAATGGCCTTGAGGAATACATTAAAAATTACACAACAGAGATTAACTTTTATGAATTAAAACTCTTAAAACTTAAATGCTATGCCCTTTTTCTGACCTGGAAAACTGATTTTAATTTTATATGCAGTATTATGAAATAACCCCTTGAGATAAGTACGTTGTTGTTAAGTCCAATGTAGGAATGAACTCATATACAAGGTGTGGCACAGAAAAGGTGAGCTGGAAGAAAGAAAAAAATTAAATATATAATTTAAAATTATATATATATATATATATATATCAATGCTTAGTAATGAAAGTGTGAATGACAACCCTTCACCATCCAAGTATATTATCTTAGTGAAAATAAAAGTATATATTTATGCTGCAGTGAAAAGAAAGTATATAATAAAACATACATGACAAAGAAAATCTGCTGTGTTAAGCTTCTGATTAGAAGGACACCCTAATCAAACATTATGCCAAAAGTCAGTTCAGTTCAGTCACTCAGTCATGTCCAACTCTCTGCAACCCCATGAACCACAGCATGCCAGGCTTCCTTGACCATCACCAACTCCCGGAGTCCACCCAAACCCATGTCCATTGAGTCGGTGATGCCATTCAACCATCTCATCCTCTGTCGTCCCCTTCTCCTTTTGCCCTCAATCTTTCCCAGCATCAGGGTCTTCTCAAATGAGCCAAAAGTAATACAGACCAAAAGAGAAGTGAGAATGGAGAAATTTGAGAAAGACAGCTTTAGCTTCAATTCGTGCTCACTTTTTTTTACAAAATGTGTTACAAATCAGTACAAGGACTATGGAAAAGAATGGAACATTTCCTTTCCTAGCTGAATGAAAAGATTAAGTAGGAACAAAATAGTCGTTTCCTTCATGGTTTCAAAGACCTGATAACTAATGTCAGAGAGGCAGGTGCTATAAACACAGGAGTCAGGCATAGTCTCTGTTGGTCAAGACCACAGTCAAGGAATTATTGTTTATTCAAAGAGAGCATGATTTCTTCTCAATCTTAACAGCTAAACAAGTAGTCAAGTCTCATGACTATTTAACAATTCATCACCCCATTAGATGCTTACAGCTTCTGAGGCACTGAAATTCCAAAGCAGGTTGAGGGGTACTGAAATATGTTGGAACATGGAACATGATAGCATGAACAGTGATCAAGCCTCCTGGCCGGGGAGAAAAATCCCATGCTGATAACCTCTAAATGGTTATTGCTAGTTGGGAGAGCTTCAACGTACATATTAGTGGCCTGGATGATGTATATTGCTCGAAAAGCTGAAGCAAGAGTAAAAAAATCATGATAAGACAAAGAAACAAATGGCAGCCCCCAACTTGGTAACCCAGAACACTACCTCACAAGCACACGAGGCTGCTCCAGAGACTAGACTCTCAACCTTTTAGGAAACACAACTAATTTTAAAACTCTGACACATTTTATAGATTTGCTCAGAAAAGAAAATGCACACCTGCTGTCATACACAGAGTAATATAAAAATATTTTAGGATATTCAGAAACCTGCCTAAGCCTTTTAATGAATTCCACTTGAGACCTGAGGACCTAGGACTCTCCAAAATGCCCGAGAGCAGTTCAAAGGAGCTAGAAAAAGAGCAGGACAAGTGGGGAAGCCTGGGGAACACCTCCTAGGACTCAGAGAAAAGCTGTTTAAGAGGGGCAATAGGGAAAATGAGTTGGAGTTAAACTTTTATCAGCTTTGTGATTAGGGTAAATTCCTTAACTCCTCTGGACCACTTCTCTACCTCCATTTTCTCATCTGTTAAATCTATTAAAAACAACTACTTTACACAAGGTTGTTGTGATGATTAAATGAGAGAATGTGTTTAATGTGCTACTGAATTGGGCTGGGTAAACAGATATTGCTTCCTGCTGTTGTACCAACTTAGAAGAGTGAAAGTTGTTAAAAAGTAGTTATTGTTAAAACTAGTAAAAGTAGTAGTTGTTAAAAAGTAAAAAGCTAATTGTGGTAGATTAAAAAGTGGAAATAATCCCTATGTCCATGACTGACAGCAATAATTAATTTATGATACATCATAGCAGTGAAGTAATATTGTTGTTATTGTTGTTTAGTCACTAGGCCATGTCCAGCTGTTTTGTGACCCATGGACTGTAGCCCACCAGGCTCCTCTGTCCATGGGATTTCCCAGGCAGAAGTACTAGAGTGGGTTGCCATTTCTTCCTCCAGGGGATCTTCCCAATGCAAGAATCAAACTTGCATCTCCTGCAATGGCAGGCAGATTCTTTACCACTGAGCCACCAGGGAAAGTGAAAGTTGCTCAGTCATGTCCAACTCTTTGCCACCCCATGAAATACGTAGTCCATGGAATTCTCTGGGCCAGAATACTGGAGTAGGTAGCCTTTCCCTTCTCCGTGGGATCTTCCCAACACAGGGATCAAACCCAGATCTCCTGCATTGCAGGCAGATTCTTTACCAGCTGAGCCACCAGGGAAGCCCTAGCTAAAAATGAGTTAAAACTATATGTACTGAATTTGCTGTGTTAATGTGGATAGATGTTTGTTTACACTGCTGCTGCTGCTAAGTCGCTTCAGTCGTGTCCGACTCTGTGCGATCCCATAGACGGCAGCCCACCAGGCTCCCCCATCTCTGGGATTCTCCAGGCAAGAACACTGGAGTGGATTGCCATTTCCTTCTCCAATGCAGGAAAGTGAAAAGTGAAAGGGAAGTCGCTCAGTCATGTCCAACTCTTCGCGACCCCATGGACTGCAGCCCACCAGGCTTCTCCATCCATGGGATTTTCCAGGCAAGAGTGCTGGAGTGGGGTGCCATTGCCTTCTCCGTTGTTTACACTATCAAATGCAAAAATCAAGCTGTCAGTTCAGTTTAGTTCAGTCGCTTAGTCGTGTCCGACTCTTTGCGACACCATGAATCACAGCATGCCAGGCCTCCCTGTCCATCACCAACCCCTGGAGTTCACTCAGACTCACCTCCATCAAGTCAGTGATGCCATCCAGCCATCTCATCCTCTGTCATCCCCTTCTCCTCCTGCCCCCAATCCCTCCAAGCATCAGAGGCTTTTCCAATGAGTCAACTCTTTGCATGAGGTGGCCAAAGGACTGGAGTTTCAGCTTTAGCATCATTCCTTGCAAAGAAATCCCAGGGCTGATCTCCTTCAGAATGGACTGGTTGGATCTCCTTGCAGTCCAAGGCACTCTCAAGAGTCTTCTCCAACACCACAATTCAAAAGCATCAATTCTTCGGCACTCAGCCTTCTTCACAGTCCAACTCTCACATCCATACATGACCACAGGCAAAACCATAGCCTTGACTAGATGTACCTTTGTTGGCAAAGTAATGTCTCTGCTTTTGAATATGCTATCTAGGTTGGTCATAACTTTCCTTCCAAGGAGTAAGCGTCTTTTAATTTCATGGCTGCAGTCACCATCTGCAGTGATTTGGGAGCCCAAAAAAATAAAGTCTGACACTGTTTCCACTGTTTCCCTATCTATTTCCCATGAAGTGATGGGACTGGATGCCATGGCATCAGAAATCTTCGTTTTCTGAATGTCGAGCTTTAAGCCAACTTTTTCACTCTCCATTTTCATTTTCATCAAGAGGCTTTTGAGTTCCTCTTCACTTTCTGCCATAAGGGTGGTGTCATCTGCATATCTGAGGTTATTGATATTTCTCCCGGCAATCTTGATTCCAGCTTGTGCTTCTTCCAGTCCAGCTTTTCTCATGATGTACTCTGCATATAAGTTAAATAAGCAGGGTGACAATATACAGCCTTGACGTACTCCTTTTTCTATTTGGAACCAGTCTGTTGTTCCATGTCTAGTTCTAACTGTTGCTTCCTGACCTGCTGTGAAACAGTATAAATAATGTTTTATCCTATAAGGGGCTTCACTGGTGACTCAGAGGTAAATAATCTCCCTGCAATTCGGGAGACCCAGGTTTGATCCCTGGGTTGAGAAGATTCCCTGGAGAAGAGAAAGGCTACCCACTCCAGTATTCTTGCCTGGAAAATTCCATGGACAGAGGAGCCTGGTGGGCTACAGTCCTCAGGGTGCAAAGAGTCAGACACGACTGAGTGACTAATACTTCACTCCATCCTCTAAAGCACTCGTCTTTTATATAAGAATTTCCTACTCATGGACACTTAGGTTGGTTTCCATTTTTCTCCCTAGGTTTAAACAACAACTCTCTATAACCAAGTTTCTGATTTTTTTCTTTAAGATGGACACCTAAAAAGGAAATTGCTTAGTCAAAAGATACGTACATTGTAAAACTTTAGAAAGATATTGTCAAATCACTTTGCAGTTAGACCATATCAATTTACAGTTATACCTAAACTGTTTAAAACTGCCAAAAACCATGCTCTATTTTGCACACTTTTGAAACTTTGTTAATCTTATAGTTAAAATTTATTAGAGGCCACTTTAATTTTCACTTTATATCATTGTCAGGAGTGAAAATTTCTTTCACATATGTGTTTGTATACTATATTTCTTCTCCTGTATTAGTTATTGCCCTCTACACAATTCTCTATGGAGTTTGAGTAGTTTTTAAAATTAAATTTTAAGTATTCTATATATAAAAGGTAGACAACTTTTGGCAGTCATATTTTAAAGATGCATTACAATTTAAATATCTATCTTAACATTTATGTTTTTGGCATACGAATTTTAAATTTTTGTATAGTCCAAACCATTGTCCCATTCTGATTTCTTCCTATTGTTACTATGTTCAAAAAGATTCCTATACTAAGACTGGGCAATATTTTACTGATAGTTTCTTTTATACAAAGTTTTTGGTTTCCTTTATACATTAAAATCTACAATTTTTCTCAGGTTTTATAGAATAAGGTTAGAGTCTTTTTTACTTTGTTCAGTTATTCTTTTCCAGTAATTTTTAATAGGTGACCTTATCCCAATATCTTGTTTTACTTGTATTTTATATTTGGCTTGGAGTCCCATCTCTCCTAGGACCTAGTAGTGACTTCAGGCAGAAGTCTTTTATTAATAGCAATCCTTACATGCTGTGAATTTGAAGTCAGTTTTCTAAGTGCTAAATTTCCTCAACCAACTGCAATGTTTGTCATTGTTGCTGTATATGTGAGATTATTTCTAGCACTCTTATTATCTATTGTTAAGGAACAATTTTTAAAAGAAAGTAGAATCATGATTCTCAGGTAGAATGTATATGTATTTTTTTTAATTTTATTTTAAATTTTATTTTATTTTTAAACTTTACATAATTGTATTAGTTTGGCCAAATATCAAAATGAATCCACCACAGGTATACATGTGTTCCCCATCCTGAACCCTCCTCCCTCCTCCCTCCCCATACCATCCCTCTGGGTCGTCCCAGTGCACTAGCCCCAAGCATCCAGTATCGTGCAATGAACCTGGACTGGCAACTCGTTTCATACATGATATTATACATGTTTCAATGCCATTCTCCCAAATCTTCCCACCCTCTCCCTCTCCAACAGAGTCCATAAGACTGTTCTATACATCTGTGTCTCTTTTGCTGTCTTGCATGCAGGGTTATCATTACCATCTTTCTAAATTCCATATATATGCATTAGTATACTGTATTGGTGTTTTTCTTTCTGGCTTACTTCACTCTGTATAATAGGCTCCAGTTTCATCCACCTCATTAGAACTGATTCAAATGTATTCTTTTTAATGGCTGAGTAATACTCCATTGTGTATATGTACCACAGCTTTCTTATCCATTTATCTGCTGATGGACATCTAGGTTGCTTTCATGTCCTGGCTATTATAAACAGTGCTGCGATGAACATTGGGATACACGTGTCTCTTTCCCTTCTGGTATTTTTTACTAAACTGAATGTGTCAAAGATTTTTAACTCATTAATTAATGACAAACTGGTAGCTATTAATATTGATGCCAAGAAAAATTCAGAGCAGAGGCATATAAAGGGAATAAGAAATTTGGAAATGAATTTACAACTAGATGCACAATTGGTCTACTAAAATCAATACAAAAGTTAGTTGCAGTCTACCAAGTACAACTGTCTTGCATTTATACAGATGCGAAGTTTTAAAATCATTATCTGACTTTGAGAACTTACAGACTTGTAATATCAAAGATGAAAAAATCTAAATGAGCATTCAAGATAGCCACTATTTGATATGTAATTCTCAAAGTCTCTTACAATTTTCCCTGAGAGCCTCCTCTCCTCTTTTTATCATAATAATTTCAAAGAAAGATTATTCTTATAAGATAAAGCTGCTCTCATTAGATTTGTCTGATTTTTCACATAGATGCAACAAAAGGTTTATTTTACCATTTTGGGTAAGCTGCCCATGTAAACTCTAAATCCATATAATTTTGAACAAACACATGTATACCTGTGGCGGATTCATTTTGCTATTTGGCAAAACTAATACAATTTTGTAAAGTTTAAAAATAAAATAAAATTAAAAAAAACTAAATTAAACTGAGTTTGGAAATTTTCACAAGAAATCTCAAATTGGATTTTTAAAATCCTCTATTATTTATTGACCTGAGGCTAGGAAACCAAGCCCAAGGAATGCCCTCCACCATATTTCACCTGAAATACCTATAAATTTGCATAAATTCCTCTGTTTACTGCTGCTGCTGCTAAGTCACTTCAGTTGTGTCCGACTCTGTGCAACTCCATAGACGGTAGCCCACCAGGCTCCTCTATCCCTGGGATTCTCCAGGCAAGAACACTGGAGTGGGTTGCCATTTCCTTCTCCACCTGTGTTCACTAGGTCTCCCAAATATTTTAAAGTTAGTTACATAGAGTGTGTTTCCCAGCTGGCACTAGTGGTAATGGGCTTCCCTCATGGCTCAGCTGGTAAAGAATCCGCCTGCAATGCGAAAGATCTGGTTTCGATCCCTAGGTTGGGAAGACTCCCTGGAGAAGGGAAAGGCTACCCACTCCAGTATTCTGGCCTGAAAAATTCCATGGACTGTGTAGTCCATGGGGTGGCAAAGAGTTGGACACGACTGAGCGACTTTCACTTCACCAGTGGTAAAAATTCTGCCTGCTTATGCAGGAGACAAAAGAGACGCGGGCTCAATCCGTGGGTCAGGAATATCTCCTGGAGGAGGAAATGGCAACCTGCTCCAGTATTCTCTCCTGGAAAATTCCATGACAGAGGAGCCTGGTGGACTGCGGTCCATGGGGTCACAAGGCATTGGTCATGAATGAGAGACTGAGAAAGCATATAATATACAATATTCTTGGACTTTTTAAGTCAAGGAATAGGTCAGCACTTTATAGGCATTGCTTCCATTCAAGTATGACATTCTAGGCAAGGCTTTGGTTTTTCAATTTGTTCAATTATGTCATGTACAATTATAGATGACAGAGCCTTACTGAACCTAGGCAGATAACTAAATGGCCATGAAAAGTAAAGAGACAATATAAATTTCTGAATCCTAGAGGAATAAGTGGGTTTCCCTTGTGGTTCAACTGGTATAGAATCCGCCTGCAGTGCGGGAGACCTGGGTTTGATCCCTGGGTTAGGAAGGTCCCCTGGAGAAGGAAAAGGCTACCCACTCCAGTATTCTGGCCTGGAGAATTCCATAGACTGTATAGTCCATAGGGTTGCAAAGAGTCGGACATGACTGAGGAATAAGTGGGAATCAGCTATCATTTTTAAATCATTTTAAAATGTTTGGCTTCATTTTACAAAAACAGACTTTACTAAATTGTATGTGTTACATATTACTTAATGAAATGGAGATAGGGTGATTCTTAGATATCTGAAAATAGAACATTAAATAATATTCCAGACAAATAGCCACAGCAAAATTTCTCTTAAGAGTTTATTCAGCCCAGTTATAACTGATTCCTGCTCCAGTGGATCTTTGGTTAGCTGTCCTATGCTGTCCTCTCTTTTGGCCAAAACAGAACCTGGAAATCCTGACTCAGTCCATTGCGGTGCAGATTGAAAGCTGTCTAATCTATGTTAGCTCAGCTTTGAAGTGTCAGTAATTGACATACCTGATACAGTTCTTTTCTACAATATTCTGAGACTTTTCTTAGTTGAAGACACAGATTCTCACCTGTAACTATAAGAGACACTTCCGGGAAGCATCAGAACAAAACAATACTACTATCTGTAGATAAGAGGGACTTAAAATAGGTGAGTGATTTATTACTAGTAATTTTCAAATGTGAGCAGTCTGATGAGAGTTCAGAATAAGAATAATGCAGAAAACAGAAAAGGTTACTTCTCTCTCTGACATTCAAAACAAATTCCCTGCCTCTTCTCCAACCCCAAAAAAGAAATATGATAAACCGTCTAAGGATAATGATTAAATTTATTTCAGAAGGAGTTTGTGAATGCTATAATTGATTCAGAAAAGTGAATAAAAATAATTTTATAAAAGAAAAAATATTGAGATATGACATAAATAATCCTGAGATACAATTGTTTGTACCAGGAACATCAAGCAAGTGGCTTAGTAAGGTCTGCAGTAAGACCTAAACAATTGTATCTTTAAAACCAGTAGTTGAAATGATGACACATAACATTATGCTACCATTGTCTAATATCATCAAGCTCAGCAGCACCAGAACTCTGCTATATATAGGAAAAGCTGGTGGAAATATTCCTAAGACTTGGAATCAGTGTTCTCCCTGAGGGTAAAGCCATATCATAAGACAGCAAGTTCAAAGACATAACTCCAGGGACTTCCCCCCAAATTTTTGAAATATTTATGTTAATAGCATTATACCTATACAAGTCTACCTCAGCAAGGCTGAACACCCCTTCTGATTTACTAATAGCAAATCTGCCCACAAAATTCTACAGAAAAATTAAGCTCTTTCTGGCAGCTCTCTTCAAAGGTGAAAAAATAAATCTTTGTGATTTTTTTCCAGGCCGTGTGGGAAATCTCAAAGATAGTTTCAGGTGTAAAATATCACTGGAAAGTTTAATTTTTTCAATACTTAGGATTCAATTATAGGAAGGCAAAAATCAGTTTAAAAAAGTTGTCAGAGGATATTTGGACACTTGATTAGGATAGGATCAGGATGCTGTGAAAACAATACCGAGTTAACTGTTTAAACATTTAAAACAATACATTTATAAATTAACAGTACATTAACATGACTATAAAGAACCTTCAGTTCAGTTCAGTTCAGTTCAGTCACTCAGTCATGTCCGACTCTTTGCGACCCCATGAATCACAGCACACCAGGCCTCCCTGTCCTAGCTCTTTATAAATGAGGAATTTTTGTTCCTTGCTTTTGTTTCTTATTTTTCTTTTTCTTAAACAATTAAGAATGTAATAAATTCAACATAAAGCGCAGAAAATTATTCCTGTAAGACTTGGAATATTTACTACCTAGACAGTTACACAGAAGGTTAAAAAAAATACCTTTTATATAGTAGGTAAAGGAATTAACCAGTAAGCAAGCCTATCAAGATAGGGCAAACTTAACTGAAATTTTAGCATGTCATTACTGTTTTCAGAATCAAGTACTATAAACCAAGGCAAACAAAATTTACTTTCAAATTTTGTCCTTCATTTTCCTTTGTTATGTCACAGCAATTCTCAGGAGATCCATGAACTCAAAATAATTTATATATATATATATATATATATATATATACACACACACACACACACACACACTAAGATGTTATTTCTGTTAACATTTCAATATGTATTCATCATAGCTATGGTCAAATGAATCACTATCTTAAATTTTCTCAATTTCCACTTCCAATATAGTAAATATTGATAGTTATAACTCATATAAAAATTCTTTGTGGTTCTCAGTAAGTCTTAAGATTTTACAGGGGTTCTGAGATATAACAGAAGAGGAAAAAAGCCTGAAAAGCACTACTATTGCATATGTAGTTATTTATATATAATTATATCAGTATATAGTGTAATTATATAACCATATATAAATTATAAATCTATATAAATTGTATAAATTATATTTATTAATATATACATAATAGCTATATAAGTATATAAATTATATATATAATTGTATATACAATTAATACTATATATGTGTGTGTTAAATCACTTTCAGTCTTGTCCAACATTTTGTGACACTATGGACTGTAGCTCTCTAGGCTCCTCTGTCCATGGGGTTCTCCAGCCAAGAATACTGTAGTGGGTTGCTATTTCCTTCTCCAGGGTATCTTCCTGACCCAGGGATCCTCATGCCTCCTGCATTGGCGGGTGAGTTCTTTACCACTAGCACCACCCAAGAAGCCCAATACTATATATATAATTACTGTGCTGTGCTGTGCTTAGTTGCTCAGTCGTGTCTGAGTCTTTGCAACCCCATGGACTTAGCCCTCCAGGCTCCTCTGTCCATGGGGATTCTCCAGGCAAGAATACTGGAGTGAGTTGCCGTGCCCTCCTCCAGGGGATCTTCCCAACCCAAGAAGCGAGCCGGGACTTCCTACATTGTAGGCGGATTCTTTACCAGCTGAGCTACCAGGGAAGGCCCTATATACTATATATATATATATATATATATAATTACTACTATATAGTGTACATATATATATATATATATACTGCTACTATATACTGTTATAAAACCTCCACTATAAATGGAAAGGAAATCTAAAAAGGAGTGGATATATATGTATCCATATGTACATGTATGACTGATTCACTTTGCTGTACTGCAAGAAACTAACACAGAATTTGACCCAGAGGGATGGTTTGGGGAGGGAGGAGGGAGGGGGGTTCGGGCTGGGGAACACATGTATACCTGTGGTGGATTCATGTTGATGTATGGCAAAATCAATACAATATTGTAAAGTAATTAACCTCCAATTAAAATAAATTTATATTAAAAAAAAATAAAGCAGCTATACTCCAATAAGAATTAATTGAAAAAAAAATACTCCACTATAGGATAAGACTATTTTCTCTTTGAAACACAAAAGCAAAGAAACTGTGGTATTAGCCTATCCCTGTTGCTTGTGATGGGGCTTCCCAGTTGGCTCAGTGGTAAAGAATCCACCTGCCAAAGCAGGAGATGCGAATTCAATCCCTGGGTAGAGAAAATCCTCTGGAAAAGGAAATGGCACCCTACTCCAATATTCTTGACTGAGAAATCCCATGGACAGAGGAGCCTGGTGGGCTATAGTTCACAAGATTGCAAAATAGTCGGACAAGACTCAGTGACTAAACAACAACAACATTGCTTATGATGTCTTCTCAACCATTCATATTAATTATGATTTTTCAACCAAAGTAACTCTATTTCATGGAGAAAATTATAACTAAGAATTCCTTTCTTCCAAAGACATTTTAACAGACAAGAGAAGTTTATGTTGTATCTTTGTCTGCTGCTGCTGCTAAGTCATGTCAGTTGTGTCCCACTCGGTGCAACCCCATAGATGGCAGTCCACAAAGGCTCCTCCATCCCTGGGATTCTCCAGGCAAGAACACTGGAGTGGGTTGCCATTTCCTTCTCCAGTGCATGAAAGTGAAAAGTGAAAGTGAAGTCGCTCAGTCGTGTCCTACTCTTCACGACCCCCTGGACTGTAGCCCACCAAGCTCTTCCACCCATGGGATTCTCCAGGCAAGAGTACTGGAGTGGGTGGCCATTGCCTTCTTTGCATCTTTGTAGAGCCACACACATATCTTTTTAAAGAGAAAACATGAACATGTTCAGTAACATGACCCAAAATAGGAACTTTTCATTGGCTATAAGCAGAAGTATATAAACTTAAAGTTAAGTTTAATAATTAGGCATCAAATTTTCAGTATTCTATCATGATTAGAAGTTATCTGGATATCACACGAATATTTTTTATGCTATTTAATCTAATAGCTGTCTAAGTTTTTATGTTACCTAAAGATCTGAGTAATTATATTCACGTTGACAGTAAAAAACAAAATTACTGATGAAATTAAGTTGTCAGAATAATGATTTTGTTGAATATGGATTTCCCATTATATTACACATTGTATCAGAGTAGTGTTAGTTTATTTTATCAGTAGCATCAATAAGCTTAAGAAAAGCAAACACAAGTACAGTAGAATAAAATATATGTTTATGTTATACCTAACATTGATAAATCAGAGGAAAAGCTGTTTGTGTTAAACCAAAATTATTACACTACTCTGATTTGCCAAATATTTATCTCGATTGTGTGACCTTAAAATTTTAAATCATTTCTGTGAGAATACTCTTTAAGCATAGCACATTAAAATTATCCAAACTCTGGACTTCCCTGACAGTCCAGTGGTTAAGATTCTACACTCCCAACATGGGGGACATGAGTTTGATCCCTGATTGGGGAAGATTCTCATGTTGCATGGACAAACAGAAAAAAAAAAAAAAGTATCAAAACTTTAATTTCCACATTTTCATGGAATTTTATAAATATTTGACTTACATAAGAACTTATTTACATAAGAGCTCTACAGGACAATCAGAACAGAGTTTCTTTAATTTAGGAGACTTCTAAATCTAATTTATTAATTCTCTCCAGAGATAGAAGAATACTGTGTACTCATACATAAAGATGCAAAGGTCCTTCTGAATTCTAAACATATATACACACAGACACATAGGGATCTTGTAGCTTCAAGTCTAAACATAAACACAACTCAAGAGTAAACTCAAAAAAGTAATCTGCCCGTATATCAAAAAAGTTGTCCTCTCTCCTACTGGGCATGAGATTCTTAATTTCTTCAAAAAAGACAAGTAGACAAATAATGGAAAAATAATAACAAATCGGATTTTCTGTTGTTTCTTACTCAAAAAAAGAATAAATCTCAGTAATCTATTCATCTGTTTACAGAAAACGCAAAGGTTAAGCCATAAAATCAAGTTCCAAATCACAGTTGTCAGCAAGGGGAAATAATTTATTCATTGTAAAAGTTCCAAAAGCAAAAACAAAATGCAAACATAGTAAAAAGGGAAATATGCGAAGAAACAGAGGATCAACAAAGTTCAAGTTCTGTTGCTACTAGGGATTTGGCAGCGGAAACCAAGAAATAAAGAGTTTAAGTCACCCAAGAGAAACACGCTCCAGCTACTCAATCTTTTTAACTGTCAGGTGGATCCACGTTGCATCAAATTGGAATCTCCAAAATGTTTACAAGATAGTGTTTCTAAAAAGGATATAATTGTGACTGTCATACTGATGTAAAATGAATGTGTCAAAAATTTTGTTTATTCATAAATTATGCAATGAACAAGTAAGATGTCGTAAGCAGTTCAATGAAGAAGTAAAAAATCAGAACACATTTAGGGAAAAAGAAAGGTTGAAATTAATTTACAAATTAATGTAAAAGAGGTCTCAAGATGAAGCAATAATCAGTGGTGTGCCACTTAGCACAATTAGTTTGCATCTTTGTAGAGAAGAATATTTTGCATTATTATCAGTTTTCTCCAACTTAATGAGTTATAAAATAGCACAAACATAGAATAAAATGTGGATGGGTAAGCCACTCAAGACACTCACTCTTTTTGTTTTCCCCATTTCAAAATATTTACAATTTTACTCATTCTTTTAACAGAAGATGGTTCTGATATATTTTTTCTCACTAGCACAAGAAATTGAATACCAAGGGGAAAAGGTAATATCAAAGCTTCTTTCTAGTCCCTGATCTAAATTCCTATCATCTCTTCCTACAAGAGAAGGAGAGAGAGCAAGTGACATCATGCATTCTTTTGTACATCAAATACAGGAAAGGGCCAATGACTAATATTAGATACTATCTGGCTCTTTTCGGATCTGTCTTCTCTCTTATCAGTACCACATTAGTGAATACTTTCTCCCACAGGGTCTCTCTGGGGGCCTTCTAAGTATGGCAAAATATCTGTGTAAAAGGACCAAATCTTTTTTTCACGGATTATAATGTAGAGGGGGGGACATGTAAATCAAATAGCTATCAAACGAGTAAGAAGCTATTCATGAAACCCACCATGGACAGGTAGTTAGTTCCACGAGTCTGAACCAATTCCAAATCTGAGACATTTTTATTTAACAAACTTGAAATCAAGATAGGGTTCTTTTTAACTTATTACCCTGCAATCACCTGTGTGTGCAAAGCCCTTTCCTGGGAATTCTGCAGTTAGTGACCCGTGGGGTTCAGCAGAGTCTAGACAAGTATGAACCTGCAACACCGCTTTGATCCTAGATGTCTTCAGTAATGTCACAGGGCCTCAGAGCTCCTGACTGGAATTATCACCACTCCTGGGAAAAGAATCTGGGGGGAAACGTGGATATGTTTCCATGGATACAACTTTCTTAGTTCTATTTGCTACAACACTGAAGCAAGAGGAAAATTCATTTAATGTGAATTATGTGCATGGACTGACCTGACTAACAACATGATTGTGTATTTTAGGCTCAACCTGGTGAGAACTCTACTAGAAGCCCGATCCTAACAGAGCTCTACATACAAGCTGTCATTTTTGACCACGTTTCCAGAAGAAAGACTTAACGACAAACATGGTAGATAGTTCCCCCCCTAATGGCTTGCTAAATGTAAATGACTCCTATGACCAGAAGCAAATCAGAATAATAAGTGAGTCCAGTAGCTATAACGCAAATCAGAATAATAAAAGTTAATAAAGAAATTAGAGAGGAAATCATGATCTTGACTGTCTTTCTGTGGTACTAATATTGTCTTAATCTGCTTTGAGGTTTTTCTAATTTTTCCCCCCTAAACACTGAAGCTGATTGCAGTAATTCGTGGGAGAAAATCTTACTGCTTCTTCAAAGATTAAGTAATTAGTGACTTACATTGTACCTCAGATTTTCCACGTTTCCAAATGTCCAAAAATGTCTTAGGTCCTAATATTGCCAAACAGAGTTAGGCAAAGCCTTATGCTACATGGCAGTGCTATCTCCTAAAACCATTGAATTTGATGTTAGTCACTCAGCTATGTCCTCATGGACTGTAGCCCACTGAGCTCCTCTGTCCATGGAATTTTCCAGGCAAGAATCCTGGAGTGGGTAGCCATTCCCTTCTCCAGGAATCTTCCTGACCCAGGGATCAAACCCAGGTCTCCTACATTGCAGGCAGATTCTTTACGATCTGACGTAAGAGGTTGGAAGACTGTCCAAAGGTTTTTAAGGTTTTCATTAGCACTACACGAGTAAATTGGAGAAGGAAATGGCAACCCACTCCAGTATTCTTGCCTGGAGAATCTCATGGACAGAGGAGCCTGGCGGGCTACAATCCATGAGGTCACAAAGAGTCGGACACGACTGAGTGACTAACACATACACATGAGTAAATATAATCTTAAGTATCCCATGAGTTGATGTATAAAATGATTGAAGTGTTTAATATGTTCATAGGCCTAGACAATGTGAATTTCATGACAATAAAGCTGAGAAAATGAAATCTAAAGGAAACAAGAGATTTTAGAGAAATGAGGACCTTATAAGAGTGAAGAACACATTTTCCTAATATGCCCCTGCAGGTGACTTTTGGGCAGAAAAGATATTCAGAGGCCGTTTGTGAATTTAGATTAATATTTGGCTCTCAGATATGCAGATGACACCACCCTTATGGCAGAAAGTGAAGAGGAACTCAAAAGCCTCTTGATGAAAGTGAAAGTTGAGAGTGATCAAGTTGGCTTAAAGCTCGACATTCAGAAAACGAAGATCATGGCATCCGGTCCCACCACTTCTTGGGAAATAGATGGGGAAACAGTGGAAACAGTGTCAGGCTTTATTTTTCTGGGCTCCAAAATCACTACAGATGGTGACTGCAGCCATGAAATTAAAAGACACTTACTCCTTGGAAGGAAAGTTATGACCAACCTAGATAGCATATTCAACAGCAGAGACATTACTTTGCCAACAAAGGTTCATCTAGTCAAGGCTATGGTTTTTCTAGTAGTCATGTATGGATGTGAGAGTTGGACTGTGAAGAAGGCTGAGCACCGAAGAATTGATGCTTTTGAACTGTGGTGTTGGAGAAGACTCTTGAGAGTCCCTGGGACTGCAAGGAGATCCAACCAGTCCATTCTGAAGGAGATCAGCCCTGGGATTTCTTTGCAAGGAATGATGCTAAAGCTGAAACTCCAGTACTTTGGCCACCTCATGCAAAGAGTTGACTCATTGGAAAAGCCTCTGATGCTGGGAGGGATTGGGGGCAGGAGGAGAAGGGGATGACAGAGGATGAGATGGCTGGATGGCATCACTGACTCGATGGAGGTGAGTCTGAGTGAACTCCTGGAGTTGGTGATGGACAGGGAGGCCTGGCGTGCTGCGATTCATGGGGTCGCAAAGAATTGGACACGACTGAGCAACTGAACTGATCTGATCTGGGGCTTCCCAGGTAGTGCAGTGGTAAAGGATCCGCGTGCCAATTCAGGAGACCCAGGAGATGTGGGTTCAACCTCTGGGTCAGGAAGACCCCTGGAGTAGGAGATGGCAACTCAATCCAGTGTTCTTGCCTGGAAAATTCCATGGGCAGAGAAGTCTGGTGGGCTGTATAGCCCATGGGGTCACAAAGAGTCAGACATGCCTAAGCACACATGCTACTTCTCTTCCTTCCCATTGCCTTCCTTCCCTTTCTAAGAAATCCAGTTCTAAGGCAATTAGGTGGAGCCAAGCAAGGCTCAGTGTCAGGGTTGGGGTGGGAGAGCCCAGAGTAGGTTGTCCCCAGTTCCAATGCAGTGAGCAGGATGTATTCATGGAGGAGGTGATAGTCTGGTTCGAGGTGTCAGATCCCAGTGTGGAGTAGTAGAGTGGTGTGAAATTAGAATTGGATGTATTGGTGTGATCTCTTCATTTTCAGTAAATACAACAGATACAGAACATACACCTCTGTGTGTATGCATTCATATTCCAACACTCTGTCCACTGAGACAACCTCAGAGCAGCAACACCCCATGTCAGCGAGCACACCTCGCACCCAGATCTTCGTTTCTCAACACTATTTTCTCCCAAAGGAAGGAGGGATCCATAGGAAAATAACTGATTCTAGGACTGAGGCAGGGAGAGTTAAAAAGTCTGGAATCCCTTTCTGTGCCAGAAAGCAAAGACGTTCCAGAAAAATGAAATGAACTTATCAAAGGAACACAGACTCCACCTTGAAAGGGTTCTCACTGGCCAAATTTGGTACAGGTTGGGCATCAAATAATGAAAACAGCAGGTATAAAATAGGAAACCATGAGTCTATACAGATCTACTTAAATGAATAAATGGAAAGTTTGACGAGGAGCAGAATATTTACATGGTATCTCCCACAAAATACTTATTACAGAGAGAACAATGCAGAAGCTTGGAATACACCACTTTTAGTAAATGATCAAAGAGCATATGACTAGTAAAGAGGTGAACTGAGTTTGTTCTTCACCTAATTAAGGTGCAATAGAAGAACTCTGCATCCCTTTTGTAGAAATCTTGCCAAAGTTGCATAGCTAGTATTTAATCAAGAGAAAACACAGACAAACCCAAATCCAGGGACATTCTACAAAATAACTGACTGGCCTGACATCTTCAAAAGTGTCAAGATTATCAGAGTAGAAGACTGAGAAATTATCCCAGGTTGAGTGAGACTAGAGAGACATAATATTCAAATTCAACATGGGGAATTCCCTAGTGGTTCAGTGATTAAGATGTGGTGCTTTCATTGCCAAGGATCCGGGTTCCATCCTTGGTGGGGGAGCTGAAATTCCACAAGCCAAGTGGTAAGGCCAAAAAAAGAAATGCAACACAAGATTCTGAGTTTTATCCATATCTTCTAAAGGGAATTTGGGGACAATCGGTGAAAATTGAATGATTTCTAAAGATTAGATGGTAGTAATGTAAAAATATTTATGTCCTGATTTTGATGATTATGCTGTGGTTATATTCAAAAATGTCCTTGATTGCAGGAAATTATACTAAAGTATTTGGGAGTCAAAAGGCATCATGTCAGCAAATTATAAATATTTCATGGGGAAAAAAACTTTATTCTGAATTTGCAACATTTCTGTAAAGCTGGGATTGTTTTTGAAATAGGATAAATGCTTGACTTATTACATTTACAAATTCAAAACATATATTTCTGCTTTATTGACTATGCCAAAGCCTTTGACTGTGTGGGTCACAATAAACTGTGGAAAATTCTTAAAGAGATGGGAATACCAGACCACCTGACCTGCCTCATGAGAAATCTATATGCAGGTTAAGAAGGAACACTTAGAACCAGACATGGAACAACAGAGTGGTTCAAAATTGAGATAGGAGTACATCAAGGATATTTATAGTCACTCTACTTATTTAACTTATATGCAGAGTACATCATGCAAACTGCCAGGCTGGCAGAAGCACAAGCTGGAATCAAGATTGCCAGGATAAATATCATTAACCTCAGACATATGCAGATGAACCATGCTTATGGCAGAAAGCAGAGAGGAACTAAAGAGCCTCTTGATGAAAGTGAAAGAGGAGAGTGAAAAATCTGGCTTAAAACTCAACATTTAAAAAATGAAGATCATGGCCTCTGGTCCCATCACTTTATGGCAAATAGATGAGGAAACAATGGAAACAGTGACAGGCTTTATTTTCCTGGGCTCCAAAATCACTGCAGATGGTGATTGCAGTCATGAAATTAAAAGACTCTTGCTTTTTGGAAGAAAAGCTATGACAAACCTGCTGCTGCTGCTAAGTCACTTCAGTCGTGTCTGACTCTGTGCGACCCCATAGACGGCACAGGCTCCCCCATCCCTGGGATTCTCCAGGCAAGAACATTGGAGTGGGTTGCCATTTCCTTCTCCAATGCATGAAAGTGAAAAAAGTGAAGTCGCTCAGTCGTGTCTGACTCGTCGCAACCTCATGGACTGCAGCCTACTAGGCTCCTCTGCCCTTGGGATTTTCCAGGCAAGAGCACTGAAGTGGGTTGCCATTGCCTTCTCCAATGACAAACCTAGACAGTGTATTAAAAAGCACAGATATCACTTTGCCAACAAACATCCGTATAGTCAAACTATAGTTTTTCCAGTAGTCATGTGAGAGTTGGACCATTAAGAAGGCTGAGTGCTGAAGAATTGATGCTTTTGAATTGTGGTGCGGGAGATGATTCTTGAGAGTCCCATGGACTTCAAGGAGATCAAACCAGTCAATCCTAAAGGAAATCAACCCTGAATATTCATTGAAAGGATAATACTGAAGCTTAAGTTCCAATACTTTGGCCACCAAATGCGATGAGCTGACTCACTGGAAAAGAATATGATGCTAGAAAAGATTGAGGGAAGAAGGGGAAGAGGGCAACAGAGGATGAGATGGTTAGATGGCATCATCGACTCGATGGACATGAGTTTGAGCAAACTCCAAGAGATGATAAAGGACAGAGAAGCCTGGCCTGCCGCAGTCCATGGGTTGCAAAGAGTTGGACATGACTGAGTGACAGAACAATACAACAACTTATATTTTAAATATATATACAAATTATTTTTCTATCCATAGATTTGGTGAAATTTTAGCAATTATTTTTATGAATTCTATAGTGTAGTTAACTAAAATCCTGTAAACATTTTAAATTTTATTTATGAGCTTCATTACATTCAAGTTTCTAATGATTTCAATTTTCCAACTAACAAGCTTTCCTACAGATTTAAGTAACTGTCATAAATTTAATAAATTAAACTTATAATGATTCATGTTCTCATAAAAGTTTCAATATAGTTCATAAATTTATAAGATTTTAATTTAAAATAGTCTGAATTAATTATTCAAATATCATATTTTATTTTAAAATAAAAATAACTTTTATCCACAATTAATTTTCTCTTAATCCCTTTGTTTTTAGGAGCTGCCTCCCAGGTGAGTGTAATTTAGATATTTTTTTTTAATTGAAGTACATTTGACTTACAATATTGTGTTAGTTTCAGGTGTATAGAAAAGTGATTGAGTTATACATTTTTCATATTATTTTCCATTATAGGTTATTATGATATACTGAACACAATTCCCTGTACTATTTAGTAAATCCTGTTGACTAGCTACTTTATGTATAGTAGTTTGTATTTGTTAACCCCATACTCATAATTTATCCCTCTGCCTGTCCCTTTCCCCTTTGTAACCATAAACTTGTTTTCTAAGTAAGTCTCTCTGGTTTTGTATACATTTTAAATTAGAATAATAATGCTTCTTATTGTTCAGTCACTCAGTCATGTCCGACTCTTTGCAACCCCATACATAGACGGCAGCATGCCAGGCTTCCCTGTGCTTCACCATCTCCTGGAGTTTGCTCAAACTCATGTCAGTTGAGTCGGTGTTACCCATTAAATAATCTGGGCTTCCCAGGGGGCACGTGTCAATGCAGGAAACGCAAAAGATGCAGTTTGATCCTTGAGTTCAGAAGATCGCCTACAGCAGGAAATGACAACCCACTCCAGTATTCTTGCCTGGAAAATTTCATGGACAGAGGAGCCTAGTGGTTTACAGTCCATGGGATCACGAAGAGTCAGACACAACTGAGCAAGTAAGCACACACACACACACACACACACACACACACACACACACAAATTAGATTATCTATCCCTCATATGCCAGTGTTTCTTAAAAGTTTTAGCTATTTTAAATATTTTTAAGTATCAGTTCAGTTCAGTCACTCAGTTGTGTCCGACTCTTTGCAACCCCATGAATCGCAGCACGCCAGGCCTCCCTGTCCATCACCAACTCCCGGAGTTCACTCAGACTCACCTCCATCGAGTCAGTGATGCCATCCAGCCATCCCATCCTCTGTCGTCCCCTTCTCCTCCTGCCCTCAATCCCCTCAAGCATCAGAGTCTTTTCCAATGAGTCAACTCTTCGCATGAGGTGGCCAAAGGACTGGAGTTTCAACTTTAGCATCATTCCTTCCAAAGAAATCCCAGGGCGGATCTCTTTCAGAATGGACTGGTTGGATCTCCTTGCAGTCTAAGGGAATATCAAGAGTCTTCTCCAATACCACAGTTCAAAAGCATCAATTCTTCGCGCTCAGCCTTCTTCACAGTCCAACTCTCACATCCATACATGACCACAGGAAAAACCATAGCCTTGACTAGATGGACCTTTGTTGGCAAAATAATGTCTCTGCTTTTCAATATGCTATCTAGGTTGGTCATAACTTTTCTTCCAAGGAGTAAGCGTCTTTTAATTTCATGGCTGCAGTCACCATCTGCAGCGATTTTGGAGCCCAAAAAATAAAGTCTGACACTGTTTCCACTGTTTCCCTATCTATTTCCCATGAAGTGATGGGACCGGATGCCATGATCTTCGTTTTCTGAATGTTGAGCTTTAAGCCAACTTTTTCACTCTCCACTTTCACTTTCATCAAGAGGCCTTTTAGTTCCTCTTCACTTTCTGCCATAAGGGTGGTATCATCTGCATATCTGAGGTTATTGATATTTCTCCTGGCAGTCTGGATTCCAGCTTGTGCTTCTTCCAGCCCAGCATTTCTCATGATGTACTGTGCATATAAGTTAAATAAGCAGGGTGACAATATACAGCCTTGATGCCCTCCTTTTCCTATTTGGAACCAGTCTGTTTTCCATGTCCAGTTCTAACTGTTGCTTCCTGACCTGCATATAGGTTTCTCAAGAGGCAGGGCAGGTGGTCTGGTATTCCCATCTCTTTCAGAATTTTCCACAGTTTGTTGTGATCCACACAGTCAAAGGCTTTGGCATAGTCAATAAAGCAGAAATAGATATTTTTCTGGAACTCTCTTGCTTTTTCCATGATCCAGCAGATGTTGGCAATTTGATCTCTGGTTCCTCTGCTTGTTCTAAAACCAGCTTGAACATCAGGAAGTTCACGGTTCACGTATTGCTGAAGCCTGGTTTGGAGAATTTTGAGCATTACTTTACTAGCATGTGAGATGAGTGCAATTGTGTGGTAGTTTGAGCATTCTTTGGCATTGCCTTTCTTTGGGATTGGAATGAGAACTGACCTTTTCCAGTCCTGTGGCCACTGCTGAGTTTTCCAAATTTGCTGGCATATTGAGTGCAGCACTTTCACAGCATTATCTTTCAGGATTTGAAAGAGCTCAACTGGAATTCCATCACCTCCACTAGCTTTGCTTGTAGTGATACTTTCTAAGGCCCTCTTGACTTCACATTCCAGGATGTCTGTCTCTAGGTGAGTGATCACACCATCGTGATTATCTTGGTCGTGAAGATCTTTTTTAAGTATAGCTATTTCAAATATTTAAAATAATTCATATATTTAGATTGCTTCTATATTTATTCCCAACATTTAAGACACAAAAATTAATTATGCCATCAAAAGTAATTTTTACATTGCCTTCTAAATTGAATGTGTGTGGTGTGTTAATCGCTTCAGTAGTGTCCAACTCTTTGCAACCCCATGAACTGCCACCCACCAGGCTCCTCTGTCCATGGGATTCTCCAGGCAAGAATTCTGAGTGGGTTGCTGTGCCCCTCTAGTCAATATCTTCAACAGTTTCTGCCAGTGTAATTGTTGTCTAGCTAGAGAGATGGATTCCATGTTATTCCTACTCCATGGTCACGTTAAGTGCGGATGCACTTTTGAGGCCTACACAAACGGCAGAAGGCTTGAAAAGAGTGACTGAGAAGGAGCGAAGTGCTTGGGGCCTGAGCTCCAGGCGCTAAGAAGCCACATGCACCTTAGCATCCCCCAGTTAGCAGGCATAAATGCTAGCAGGAACTCAGGGCACGTGATCTGCATCCCACCAGCAGCACAGAGACTTAATTTAATGAACTGAATTTAATGACTGAATAAAGTGTGGTGTTGGAGAAGACTCTTGAGAGTCCCTTGGACTGCAAGGAGATCCAACCAGTCCATCCTAAAGGAAATCAGTCCTGGGTGTGTTCATTAGAAGGACTGATGTTGAAGCTGAAACTCCAATACTTTGGCCACCTGATGCAAGGAGTTGACTCATTTGAAAAAACCCTGATGCTGGGAAAGATTGAGGACAGGAGAAGGGGACGACAGAAGATGAGACGGTTGGATGGCATCACCAACTCAATGGACATGGATTTGGGTGGACTCCTGGAGTTAGTGATGGACAGGGAGGCCTGGCATGCTGCAGTTTATGGGGTTGCAAAGAGTCAGACCTGACTGAGCAACTGAACTGAACTGAACTGAATGTAATGATAGTAAATATTGAACAGAGTATTTGTTTGCTGGGGATGCCATAACAAAATACCACAGACTGGTGGCTTAAACAATGAGAATTTACGTTCTGACACTTCTAGAGACTGTAAGCCCAGGATCGAGGTATTAGGAAGTTTGGTTTCTTCTGAGACCTCTCTTCTTGGCTTGCATATGCCATGCTTCTTGCTGTTTCTTCACTCAGTCTTTCCTCTGTGCAGGCATCCCTGGTGTCTCTCCACGTGTCAAAATTTCTTTTTCTTGTGAGAACATCAGTCAGATTAGATTAGATTCCACTGTAATGGTGTCATTTTACCTTGGTACCACTTCAAAAGCTGTTTCTCAAAGTGCAATCACATTCTGAGGTACCAGGGTGGAGGGAGGGAGGAACAGAACTTTAGACATGAATATGAGCCCATAACGTGTGATGTGGACCACAAATACCCAGGACATTCTCAGGATTAGAACCTCTGGGCCAATGCAAAGCCAAGACTAGACTTCTGAGAGTTCCAATATCATGTCTTTTTTTTTTTAATTTAAATTTATTTATTTTAATTAGAGGCTAATTACTTTACAATATTGTATTGGTTTTGCCATACATCAACATGAATCCGCCACGGGTGTACACATGTTCCCATGCAGCTGGCCTTGGATTCAGATGTCATGTTGCCTGATTTTGTAGCCTGATTTAAGTTTGCAGCACCCACCCAGGTTGATTGATATTCAATGAATCTATGTAAGATTTCATTCATGTTCTGTCACTCAATCTTGTCCAACTCTTTGTGGCCCCATGGACTATATAGTCCACCAGGCTCCTCTGTTCATGGAATTTTCCAGGCAAGAATACTAGAGTGGGTTGCCATTTCTTCCTCGAGGGGATCTTCCCAACCCAGGGATGGAACCCGCATCTCATGCATCTCCTGCATTAATAGGTGGATTCTTTACCATTGAGCCACCTGGGAAGCCCCTATTATATATACTTTATATCAACAGAGCCACAACTCCTATAAATGTTTTAAATGACATGTCCTTGTGTTGAGCTTAGCTCTCACATCTTACCTTGCCCTGTGATCACAGTACTAAGGTCAAACTAATGCGACTACTGGGAATTGGAAACTCCTTCTATGAAAGTTCATTGAACTGACTTTTACCCAGGAAAGAAGAGACAGCGATTAGAGAGCTGTTACACATGAGTCCAGGGTTCACAAAGAAAGTAATTTTAACCTGAAGCTAATGGTCAAATGCAGGGCCAAGGAAAGGGGCTATGTGAAATGTATATGAGCATCAGCAGAAGAATGGTGAGCCAAAGACACAGGACCAAAGAATGAACTAGCCGACAAAAAGGAAATGAAACCAGAAATTGAGCAATGCAATAAAGAGTAAAGAGCATTAAGAACCAGACTGTTTGGCAAGCTGATGTTGGTAACTGGCCAAATCACTTTATCTCTCCAGACTTTGGCTCTTGAAGGTCTCTTCAAAATCCAAAACATCTATGATTTCTCCTTGTTGTTTTTCTAATCTATTTATAGATTCCCTCAGCTGAACAGAATAGCCTTGCAAGTTAAGCACAATTTTCTACAAGTGATAGTTTAAAGGCATTGTCCAAGACTGGTTGCAAGTGATGGCTATCCGATCTGAAGCTTTCTTGTAAAAACACTGAGCTGTCTCCTAGGATTAAAGAAAGGAATATGTCTGCATCGCAGGAATAATCATCATCATACACTGTCAGAAGTCCTGCTCAATCCCATTACTGTGTTGTTCTCTGTGCATCATATTCTCTTCCAACAGAACAGCCTCTCTGTTTCTCTGGGTGTGCACCTCTCACTCTCTCTTTCTCTCTCTCTCTCCACCCCCTTCTCTTCCTCCCTCTTTCCTTCCTTCCCTTCCCCCTTCTCTTTTTACCCAAGTCCAAAATCCCAGAGAAGGGAAATTTGACTCAGCATCATCCAGGAGCCCGGTGCCACTAAAATTTAAAATCTAAGAAGGTCAGGCTATGCAGATTTATGTTCTCCTTTGGGCTTCCCTGGTGGCTCAGATGGTAAAAAAAATCTGCCTGCAATACAGGAGACCTGGGTTTGATCCCCTGGTTGGGAAAATCCCCCAGAGAAAGGAATGGCTACTCACTCCAATATTCTTGCCTGGAGAATTCCATGGCCAGAGGAGCCTGGTGGGCTACAGTCCATGGAGTCACAAAGAGTCAAAAACAACTGAGCACACTTTAACTACAACACTTAGTTAAAGTGTGTTTAACTAACACACTTTAATTACAACTATGACAGTCTTGTGAATGAATGAGAATCTTCAGAAAACCACATAGTTCTGACTAAACAATGCATCCAGTTCAATGGAGTAGAGAGTGTGAGTAGAAGAGAATAAAGGGAGAAGTCTGGGATACTAAAGTACTCAATCGTCCCTCATAGATCAGTCGGTAAAGAATCTGCCTGCAATGTAGGAGACCCAGGTTTGACTCCTGGGTCAGGAAGATCTCCTGGAGAAGGAAATGGCTACCCACTCCAGTATTCTTGCCTAGAGAATCCCAAGGACAGAGGAGCCTGTCAGGCTATAGTCCATGGGGTCACAAGAGTCAGACATGACTTAGCAACTAAACCACCACCAAGGTACTCAGTCATTGGAGCAGCAATTCATTCTTCCTCTTTTACTGGTGGTGACAAAAGGAGGAAAAGCAGCAGTGACAATGTGACTGGATGAATACTCTTTCTGTGCAATTCCTGCTTTATACTACAGTTTTTGTAAGATAAGAAAGTATATACTTAGAACTACCTGATCTTTGACCAGCATCCTCAAATTTTATTGTATTTCCCAGAATAGTATGATTTAAACAGTTAACAATAGCCAGAAGCTATCTTAATCTCAAGGAAATTGAAAGAAAATATCTACTTATTTAGGGCTTCCCTGGCTTTACCTTCTGGGCTCAGAAGGTAAAGCGTCTGCCTGAAATGCAGGAGACCTGGGTTCAATCCCTAGGTCGGGAAGATCCCTTGGAGAAGGAAATGGCAACTCATTCTAGCACTCTTGCCTGGAAAATTCCATGGACGGAGGAGCCTACTAGGCAGTTCATGGGGTCACAAAGAGTCGGACATGACTGGGCGATTTCACTTTCTGCTTATTTAATTATGAAGGACACAATGTAGGAGACCTGGGTTTGATCCCTGGGTTGGGAAGATCCCCTGGAGAATGGTTACCCACTCCAGTATTCTTTCTTGGAGTGTTCCAAGGACAGGGAAACCTCAGAGGCTAGAGTCCATAGGGTTGCATAGAGTCGGACGTGGCTGAGCGACTAACACACACGCGCACACACACACACACACTTACACACTTGTTTTTTTGCTTCTTGTGAGCCAGATACTCTTCCAGGGACACGATAGAGAATAAGTGCTTCCCTCAAGAAATTCATTAACTTGGGTTAAAAAGCAATCTCAGGCACATTCGGTTTTTATTTTTGCTCTTGATACTACTGCTATTATGAATTAATTTCCTCCTCATTACAGCTACCAAAAGACTGTTGTAGATGTGACATGAATTGGCCAAGACTTTCTAGAACCAATTAAGTCAAGAGGATGAAGATGCTGGTTTATTGAGAATACCACTAGTGAACTGTTTCCCAAAATATGTTCTGTAGCACACCAATCTTTTTACAGTATCTTCCAAAAGAAAAAATATTCTGTGGTCAGATAAGGCTGTGAAATTGCATACTGCAGATTTCTCCTCAAGACTCACAATGTGACATGTTATTGACTCTGAGAAATTCCAAAATAAAGAGAGCTCTGTAAGTTTGTTTAAGTTCCCACACAAATTGTCTACTGATCAACACCCCTCCATTTTCACCATCAAACACCTATTAGCATCTGAGTTACTTGAGATTTTCTGTTGTTGTTTGGAAGCCACATAAACAAATCTCACACATTTAAGTGGAAATAGGAGTATACTAGAATCCAAGGATGGAGAAGGCAATGGCACCCCACTCCAGTACTCTTGCCTGGAAAATCCCATGGATGGAGGAGCCTGGTAGGCTGCAGTCCATGGGGTGGCTAAGAGTCAGACACGACTGAGCGACTTCACTTTCACTTTTCACTTTTCTACATTGGAGGAGGAAATGGCAACCCACTCCAGTGTTCTTGCCGGGTGAATCCCAGGGACGGGAGAGCCTAGTGGGCTGCCGTCTATGGTGTCGCACAGAGTCAGACACGACTGAAGCGACTTAGCAGCAGCAGCAGCAGAATCCAAGGAACAGTTGAAAGCCAAGACTCAGGAAAGAATAGAGAATTCTGGAAGCCTCTCTGTCAAACACTGTCAGTAAATAAAGCAGAGCTCCAACTACTTCCCAATCTCTGTCCGTCAACCCTAAATTTCAGAGTCTCAGGAGACGAAGCCTGGTGAGCCATCAGAGGGCTGGGAGTCTGCTACATCAGTCAGCAATGGTAAAGGTCAGATGGTAGACATACTACCTGGAGCTTCATCCCTGAGTCTCAAGGGCTGTTTCTAGAGAGGGGAGATTATCCTGAGTTTGGAAGACACCCAAGAAATGCCTATTATGAAATCTCTTGAAACGAGAAGCTCGCATTGTTAAAAACCATTCATATGATGCTGACTTGATTTATTATTAATATTTTAAATGGGGAGAAATATACTCCTATTCCTAACATTGCTTTGAGACTTAACCAGAAATGGATGTCAATATTTCCTTCCAAATGCAGTTTTGCCATCAACTGAAATTATTATTATAAATAAAATTGTTATACAGTGTATATAAATTTATATAAATGTATATATAAATTTTGAGATGCTTTCCAGGTAACAATGCATCTTGAATTATTTCTTCAGTAGACTATCCAAATTTCTTTGCTCATATATTATTTGAGATTTTTGCAACTCTCTTTATGAGAATGTTTCTGTGTATGTAGTTTTATTTTCCTCCGTGCCAATAACACTTTATTTATGGACACTGAATATTGAATTGTATGTAATATTTTAATTAATAGAATTTATTTTATTGGATTGATTTGAGGTTTATGAAAAATTGAGGACAAAGTATAGTTTCACCTCTTCTGCTCATACTTACACAACTTTCCTTGTTATTAACATCTCGCATTAATGTGCTATATTTGTTACAATTAATAAACCAAATTGAAAAATTACTAAGTCTATAGTTTATATTAGAGATCACTCTTTGTCCTGTTGTTCAATTCTGTGGGTTTTGACAAATGTATACCATTTTGTATCCATCATAACAGTTACCAAAGCAAATATCCAAATATCGAGACTTAAATATTCCCTGGGCTTCCCTGGTGGGTCAGTGGCAAAGAATCCATCTGCCAATGCAGGAAACATGTGTTGAATCCCTCAGTAGGGAATGGCAACCCACTCCAATATTCTCGCCTGGAAAATTCCATGGACAGAGGAGCCTGGTGGATTATAATCCATGTGTGCATGCTCAGTAGCTCCACTGTGTCCGACTCTGTTATGACTCTATAGACTGTAACCCCCCAGGCTCCTCTGTCCATGGAATTTTCCAGGCAAGAATACAGGAGTGCCATTTCCTTCTCCAGGGGATCTTTCCAATCCAGGGATAAAACCCATGTTTCCCGCATTGGCAAACGGATTCTTAATCACTGAGCCACCAGGGAAGTCTGGGCTACAGTCCATGAGGTTGCAAAAGAATCAGACAAGACTTGATGACTAAACAACAACAAATAGTCCCTGTGTTCCACCTAACTCACCCCTCCGCATCTATCTCCTTTAACCTCTGGCAACCACTCATCTTTCTACTATATCTATAGTTTTGCCTTTTCCAGAATATCATATCATAGAAATCATAGTCTTTTCAGATTGACTCATTTTGCTTAGCAATTTGCATCTCATTTTCCTCAATGTCTCTTCCATGGCTTGAGAGCTCATTTCTTCTCAGTGCTGAGTAATAGTACATTGTCTGGATGTACCGCAGTTTATTTATCCACTCACCTATTGAAGGACATCTTGGTAGCTTCCAAGTTTTGGCAGTTATGACATAAAGCTGCTATAGATATCTGTGTGCAGGTTTTTGTGTGGACATAAGTTTTCAACTCATTTGAATATATGTCTAGGACTGTGATTTCTGGATCATATACTATGTTTAGCTTTGTAGGAAACTGTCAAAGTGTCTACCAAAGTGATTATGCCACCAGCAGTGAATGACAGTGCCTATTGTTCTATATCATTGTCAACATTTGGTGTTATCAGTGTTTGGATTTTAGCCTTTGTAGCAGGTACTGATGGCTCAGTGGGTAAAGAATCCATCTGCAATGCAGGAGATGCAAGAGATGTAGGTTCAATCCTTGGGTCAGGAAGATCCCCCGGAGGGGTGCATGGCAACCCACTCCAGTATTCTTGCCGGGAGAGTCTCATGGACAGAGGAGCCTGGTGGATTATAGTCCATAGCGTTGCAAAGAGTCAGACATGACTGAAGTGACTGTGTTTATATGCAGTAATGTAATAGTATCTCATTGTTGCTTTAATTTGCAATTTCCTAATGATGTGTGATGTTGAGCACCTTTTCATATGCTTATTTTCCATCTGTATGTCTTCTTTGGTGAAATATTTGTTCAAATATTTTGTCTGTTTTTTAATGAGGCTGTTTTCTTATTGCTGCATTTTAAGTGTTCTTTGCTTATTTTGGATACAAGTCCTTTATAAGAAATGCTTAGCAAATTTTTTTTTTCCTAATCTGTGGCTTTTCTTTTCACTCTCTTAAAGTATATAATAGAGTTTTTTCAACTATCTTTAAAAGACTCTTTAAAAATCAAAGCTGGCTTTTTCCATACTTGAGAAAAGATTTTATGTAGAATTTGGATTATCTTTTTTTTAAGTTTGACATAATTCTCAACAATAAAACCACATGGCTCAAAGCTTTTCAGAAGAAAAAAATTGATTATTTCTTATAAGATAAATAAGAGAAAATACTGTTTTTTATTTCTTGAGCCAACTTGAATGCTAAATTTGTCTCAGAAGTAATCTACTCCATTGAAATTTCCTACCATATTTTCATAGAATAGTATATAATGTCTTTGTAGTTTATTTCCTCTATACTTTTTTGTGTTATCAAATATCTAATTCCTATTTTTAAAATTTGTGTTTTATCTTTTCTTTTAATTGTATTTATAAGCTATTTGGTTTTAAAGGACTACCATGTTATTTTTTAATTGATTGTGATGCTGATTAATTTGATTTTTATTCTTCATCACATTCTTCTTTATGCCGTTTTACAAGTGATCTGTTTTTATCCAAACTCTTTGAGTTGCCCTTAGTCATTTTTTTATTTCTGTTTTTTTTTTTTTTTTTTTTTTTTTTTAAATAATGAATGCTTTTAACACAAAATCTTTCCTTGTGCTTTGGCCACAATCAACAAAATTTGAGAATTCATGTTCTCATTTTTATTATTTTCTAAGTACTCCATACTTGTAGATTTGTATTTGTCTTTAGCCTAAAATTTTTATGGGATTCTTTTTAAATTTCATTGTAAACCTAATTATTTGTATCTAAGGTTGTGAACAGAATTTGTCATTTTATTGCAGTGTTGTTGAAGAACCTTCCCTTTATGGTTCCTACTTGGGAGATTTTATTGATATTTTATTTGCAAGTTCACTTACAGTTATTTATTTTTTTTTTTAGTTTAGTGCTCCACAGATGGTTGAAAAAACTGAGTATTGTTTTAATACATATTTAAACTTTATTAGTGTATTACCAAGTACCTATATCTCTTATTTTATCTGTATCTTTGTATATGTATATATCAATATTTATGTATGAATATATATATTTTGGCCCATCAGAGGCTAACAGAGATATAACCAAGCTGTCTAATAAAAATAATGTTTATTATTACTTTTAAATCTAAATGTTTTTGCTTAATTTTGAAAGTCTTCCTTTGCTATTCTTCATGGCATTGTCAGCATGGATTACACCTTTACTTAAAGAAAAGAACCTTCATTTTCCTTTTTTTATCACCCAAACTCTATTTTTTTTTCCTGAAATTTAAACTACTGACCCTACTTTATATCTGTATTGATTTGTCTGATAAATAAGAGTCCAATTGATTATGACTCTCAACATTTTTCATCCTTTTGTATGAAAGTATGTATTCTGTATGTATTCTGAAGGTATAAGCCTATACTCTTCTATTTAAGTTACTTCAGACATGTCTGACTCTTTGAGACCCCATGGACTGTAGCCCACCAGGCTTCTCTGTCCATAGGTGTCTCTAGGCAAGAATACTGGAGTGGATTGCCATTCCCTTCTCCAGGGGATCTTCCCAACCCGGGGATCGAACCCATGTCTCTTAAGTCTCTTACATTGGCAGGCAGGTTCTTTACCACTAGCACCACCTGTGGGCCCTTACTATTATCATTTTAATATAGTTTCTCTTTCAAACTTAAAATCAGTTTTGTAGCAATATTTATGATAGATATTCTCTGTTACGTTCTTAAGGTGCTTGAGTGTCCCTTTATAATCCTTCAGTCCTTTTATAGGATAAAATCTCTAGTCTTAAATTGTAATACTATTAAGTAATTTAATGTTTTTATTCCAAAATTATTTTCTCATAGCATGGAAACTGAAAAGTAGAAAACCAGAAGTCAAGTCTCCTCACAGATCAGGGGTAAATCTTCCTTGGTGCCTCAGATGGTGAAGAATCTGCGTGTAAAACAGGAGACCCAGGTTCAATCCCTAAGTCAGGAAAATCCCCTGGAGAAGGGAATGGCTACCCACTTCAGTGGAGAATTCCACTGAATTCTTACCTGGAGAATTCCATGGAGGGAGGAGACTGGTGGGTTACTGTCCATGGGGTCGCAAAGAATTGGACACTACGACTAAGGGACTTATACTTTCACTTTCAGGATGAAGTAAGTTAGATGCCTGGGTTTGAAATTTAAGGAGATACTTAATCTCAGGGTGCTTCCTTCAACCTGTAATGTAGGTGCCTCATTCACCAAGATCTTGTTTTCTTATATTCACTCCAGTACAGAGAAGACACTACTGCTGATGTTTTCCTGTCACTCTTTCCAGGAAAGCATTTGTGGTTGCATGTATATGTGTGTATTTTCCTAAACACTGATACTTAAGATCATTGCTAGACCACTCCTCATTGCTTCACACTTAGAATGAGGGTCACCCACTCACTTCAATAAATATTAATTAAAACACCTACTGTTATAAGCATTTCATTGTTGTTGTTCTTGTTTAGTCGCTAAGTTCATGTCCAACTCTTTGCAGCCCATGGACTCTAGCCTGCCAGGCTCCTCTGTCCATGGGACTTACCAGGCCAAAATGCTGGAATGGGTTGCCATTTCCTTCTCCAGGAGGTCTTCTTGACTCAGGTATTGAACTCCAGTCTCCTGCATTGGCTGGCATGTTCTTTACCTCTGAGCCACCAGGGAAGCCTGTCCTGGGCATTTACACAACACAAAGACAATGAACACGAACATGCTTCAGTCTTCCTAAGTATTGCATGCTATTCCATTAGATAGATGCACCATAATGGTTTTAACCAGTCTGGTATTGATGATATTTAAGTATTTGTTGTCACAAACTGTACTTTTGTTAACATCCTTTTTCATGTATTTTTCTGCCAGGAAGTGAATATACCTGTAGGAGAAATTCCTGAACATAGAACTGCAGAGTCAAAAGGTGTGTCTAATTGTTGATAGGTATTATCAAATTGCCACCCCCAAATTCATAACCCTAATTCATAACTCTAAAGTGTAGATGGGAGGAGCCAAGATGGCGGACGAGTAGGACGGGGAGAACACTTTCTCCCCCACAAATTCATCAAAAGAGCATTTAAACGTCGAGTAAATTCCATAAAACAACTTCTGAATGCCGGCAGAGGACATCAGGTACCCAGAAAAGCAACCCAACTCTTCGAAAGGAGGTAGGAAAAAATATAAAAGACAAAAAAAGAGACAAAAGAGGGAGGGATGGAGCTCCGTCCCTGGAAGGGAGTCTTAAAAAGAGAGAAGTTTCCAAACACCAGGAAACCTTCTCACTGCCGAATCTGTGCCGAGCTTTGGAAGCACAGAGGGCAACATAACAGGGAGAAAAAATAAATAAACAATTAAAAATCGCAGATTGCGAGCCCTAAGGTAACTCCCCCAGCGGAGAAGCAGCGCAGACGCCTGCACACGCCATTAGCAAGTGGGGGCTGGGCAGGGAAGCGCGGCCCGGGCAGCGTCGCTTAGAGTAAGAATCTGGCCCAAATGTCCTGAGCGCTATCTGGGTGAAATAATTTGGGCTAGCAAACCAGACTGTGGGATATCTACCACGTGAAAAGCCAGCCCTAACCTAAGACACCGCCAGGCCTGTGCACGGAACAAAGGACTGAACAGAGATAGCTGGCTGCAGACCTTCCCCCTCCTGTGACAGGCAGCCAGAGCCGGAAGGGGGCAATCGCAGCCCCAGAGAGACACTGTCTATAAAACTGTAAGCAGGATTCTTTGCTAACTAAAACTTCTTGGGGGTCTGGACGGTCAACATCTGCCTGAGAAGGTGCGCCGGTTTTACACCCAGATAACCGAGTGGCGGGGAGGCTATAAGTCGCAGCATTGGCGCTTGCCAAACACCTCATCACCTGAGCTGCTCGGACCTGGGAAGAGCACAAAACGCAGGCCCAACCGAGTCTGCGCCTCTGAGGACTACCCGAGTGCCTGAACCTGAGCGGCTTGGACCTGAGAGGTCAGCCCAGGGCTGGCCTCTGATTGTTCCCGGCGGAACAACCTAGAGCCCGAGCAGTGTGGGCAGAGAGGCTACACGCGCTGTGAGCGGGGGCAGACCCAATGTGTCTGAGGCACTGCGAGCGCACGCCAGTGTTATCTGTTTGCAGCATCCCTCCCTCCCTCCCCACAGCACGGCTGAACAAGTGAGCCTAAAAAAAAAAAAAGTGTCCTCTACCATCCCCTTTGTGTCAGGGCGGGAACCAGACACTGAAGAGACCAGCAAACAGAAGAAGCTATAACAGAGGGAAACGCCTTGGAAGCTACAGGCCATAGATTAAAACCCTGTGGTTACTACGGACTACATAGGAAGGGGCCTATAGATCTTGAGAAATATAAGTCAAACCAAGGAACTAGCCAAAAATGAACTGAACCCACAATACTCACAACAAAACCAGAGAAAGTCCTAGATATATTTTTACTATTTTTACGATCAATCTTTCTTTCTTTCTTTTTTTTAATTAAAAAAAAAATTTAAGTCCTCTATTGTCCTTTAATTTTCACTTTTATAACCTATTACTTTGCAAAAACAAAAAAAAGACCCTATTTTTTTCTTCTTCAGCAAACTTCATATATATTTTTTATAATTTTTTGACCGTGTTTTGTTTTTTTTTCTTTTTCTTCTTTTCTTTAACATTGTATTTTTGAAATTCCAAACTCTACTCTAGATTTTTAATTTTAGCCTTTTGGTATATGTTATCAATTTTGTACCTATAGTTTTTTTTTTAATTTCTGTGACTTTTTTTTTTTCCCTCTGTTTCTTTCTCTTCTTCTTTTATATAACATCGTATATTTGCAATTCAAAACTCTACTCAAGATTTTTAATTTATGCTTTTTGGTATTTGATATCAATTTTGTACCTGTATTTACTTTATAATTTTTGCGACATTGTTTTTGTTGGTTTGTTTGTTTTCTCTCTTTATTTTTCTTCTTCTTTTTCTTAACATTGTATTTTTGAAATTCCAAACTGTACTCTAGATTTTTAATTTTTGCTTTTTGGTATTAGTTATCAATTTTGTACCTGTAGTTTATAATTTTTGCAACCTTGTTTGTTTTTCTTTGTTCGTTTTTTCTCTCTTTCTTTTCCTTCTTCTTTTCATTAACATCGTATTTTTGAAATTCCAAACTCTACTCTAGATTTTTAATTTTTGCTTTTATGTATTTGTTACCAATTTTGTACCTTTAAGAACCCAATCTTGCAGAACCCATTTTTCACTAGGGAGCGAGATTACTGGCTTGACTGCTCTCTCTCCCTTTGGACTCTCCTTTTTCTTCACCAGGTCGCCTGTATCTCCTCCCTAACCCCTCTCTACTCTACCCAACTCTGTGAATTTCTGTGTGTTCCAGATGGTGGAGAACACTTAGGGAACTGATTACTGGCTGGATCTGTCTCCCTTCTTTTCATTTCCCCCTTTTATCCTTCTGGCCACCTCTGTCTCCTTCCTCCTTCTTCTCTTCTCTGTATAACTCCATGAACATCTCTGAGTGGTCCAGTTGTGGAGTGCACATAAGGAAGTGACTACTGGCTAGCCCACTCTCTCCACTATTGATTCCACCTCATCTCATTTGAGTCACCTCTAACTCCCTCCTCCCTCTTCTCTTCTCCATGTAACACTGTGAACCTCTCTGAGTGACCCTCACAGTAGAGAAACTTTTCATCTTTACCGTAGATGTTTTATCAATGGTGCTGTATAGAAGGAGAAGTTTTGAAACTACTGTAAAAATAAGACCGATAACTGGAAGCAGGAGGCTTAAGTCCAAACCCTGACTCCAGGGAACTCCTGACTCCAAGGAACATTACTTGACAGGAGCTCATCAAATGCCTCCATACCGACACTGAAACCAAGCACCACACAAGGGCCAACAAGTTCCAGGGCAAGACATACCAAGCAAATTCTCCAGCAACAAAGGAACACAGCCCTGAGCTTCAAGATACAGGCTGCCCAAAATCACCCCAAAACCATACACATCTCATAACTCATTACTGGACATATCATTGCACTGCAGAGAGAAGAAATACAGCTCCATCCACCAGAACATCGACACAAGCTTCCCTAACCAGGAAACCTTGACAAGCCACCTGTACAAACCCACACACAGTGAGGAAATGCCACAATAAAGAGAACTCCACAAACTGCCAGAATACAGAAAGGACACCCCAAACTCAGCAATTTAAACAAGATGAAGAGACAGAGGAATACCCAGCAGATAAAGGAACAGGATAAATGCCCACCAAACCAAACAAAAGAGGAAGAGATAAGGAATCTACCTAATAAAGAATTCCAAATAATGATAGTGAAATTGATCCAAAATCTTGAAATTAAAATGGAATCACAGATAAATAGCCTGGAGGCAAGGATTGAGAAGATGCAAGAAAGGTTTAACAAGGACTTAGAAGAAATAAAAAAGAGTCAATATATAATGAATAATGCAATAAATGAAATTAAAAACACTCTGGAGGCAACAAATAGTAGAATAACAGAGGCAGAAGACAGGATTAGTGAATTAGAAGATAGAATGGTAGAAATAAATGAATCAGAGAGGATAAAAGAAAAACGAATTAAAAGAAATGAGGACAATCTCAGAGACCTCCAGGACAATATTAAACGCTACAACATTTGAATCATAGGGGTCCCAGAAGAAGAAGACAAAAAGAAAGACCATGAGAAAATACTTGAGGAGATAATAGTTGAAAACTTCCCTAAAATGGGGAAGGAAATAATCACCCAAGTCCAAGAAACCCAGAGAGTCCCAAACAGGATAAACCCAAGGGGAAACACCCCAAGACACATATTAATCAAATTAACAAAGATCAAACACAAAGAACAAATATTAAAAGCAGCAAGGGAAAAACAACAAATAACACACAAGGGAATTCCCATAAGGATAACAGCTGATCTTTCAATAGAAACTCTTCAGGCCAGGAGGGAATGGCAAGACATACTTAAAATGATGAAAGAAAATAACCTACAGCCCAGATTATTGTACCCAGCAAGGATCTCATTCAAGTATGAAGGAGAAATCAAAAGCTTTTCAGACAAGCAAAAGCTGAGAGAATTCTGCACCACCAAACCAGCTCTCCAACAAATACTAAAGGATATTCTCTAGACAGGAAACACAAAAAGGGTGTATAAATTCGGACCCAAAACAATAAACTAAATGGCAACAGGATCATACTTATCAGTAATTACCTTAAACGTAAATGGGTTGAATGCCCCAACCAAAAGACAAAGACTGGCTGAATGGATACAAAAACAAGACCCCTACATATGTTGTCTACAAGAGACCCACCTCAAAACAGGGGACACATACAGACTGAAAGTGAAGGGCTGGAAAAAGATTTTCCATGCAAATAGGGACCAAAAGAAAGCAGGAGTAGCAATACTCATATCAGATAAAATAGACTTTAAAACAAAGGCTGTGAAAAGAGACAAATAAGGTCACTACATAATGATCAAAGGATCAATCCAAGAAGAAGATATAACAATTATAAATATATATGCACCGAACACGGGAGCACCGGAGTATGTAAGACAAATGCTAACAAGTATGAAAGAAGAAATTAACAATAACACAATAATAGTGGGAGACTTTAATACCCCACTCACACCTATGGATAGAACAACTAAACAGAAAATTAACAAGGAAACACAAACTTTAAATGATACAATAGACCAGTTAGACCTAATTGATATCTATAGGACATTTCATCCCAAAACAATGAATTTCACCTTCTTCTCAAGCGCACATGGAACCTTCTCCAGGATAGATCACATCCTGGGCCATAAAGCTAGCCTTGGTAAATTCAAAAAAATAGAAATCATTCCAAGCATCTTTTCTGACCACAATGCAGTAAGATTAGATCTCAATTACAGGAGAAAAACTATTAAAAATTCCAACATATGGAGGCTGAACAACACACTGCTGAATAACCAACAAATCACAGAAGAAATCAAAAAAGAAATCAAAATTTGCATAGAAACGAATGAAAATGAAAACACAACAACCCAAAACCTGTGGGACGCGGTAAAAGCAGTCCTAAGGGGAAAGTTCATAGCAATACAGGCACACCTCAAGAAACAAGAAAAAAGTCAAATAAATAACCTAACTCTACACCTAAAGCAACTAGAAAAGGAAGAAATGAAGAACCCCAGGGTTAGTAGAAGGAAAGAAATCTTAAAACTTAGAGCAGAAATAAATGCAAAAGAAACAAAAGAGATCATAGCAAAAATCAACATAACCAAAAGCTGGTTTTTTGAAAGGATAAATAAAATTGACAAACCATTAGCCAGACTCATCAAGAAACAAAGGGAGAAAAATCAAATCAATAAAATTAGAAATGAAAATGGAGAGATCACAACAGACAACACAGAAATACAAAGGATCATAAGAGACTACTATCAACAATTATATGCCAATAAAATGGACAACGTGGAAGAAATGGACAAATTCTTAGAAAAGTACAACTTTCCAAAACTGAACCAGGAAGAAATAGAAAATCTTAACAGACCCATCACAAGCACGGAAATTGAAACTGTAATCAAAAATCTTCCAGCAAACAAAATCCCAGGTCCAGATGGCTTCACAGCTGAATTCTACCAAAAATTTAGAGAAGAGCTAACACCTATCCTGCTCAAATTCTTCCAGAAAATTGCAGAGGATGGTAAACTTCCAAACTCATTCTATGAGGCCATCATCACCCTAATACCAAAACCTGACAAAGATCCCACAAAAAAAGAAAACTACAGGCCAATATCACTGATGAACATAGATGCAAAAATCCTTAACAAAATTCTAGCAATCAGAATCCAACAACACATTAAAAAGATCATACACCATGACCAAGTGGGCTTTATCCCAGGGATGCAAGGATTCTTCAATATCCACAAATCAATCAATGTAATACACCACATTAACAAATTGAAAAATAAAAAACATATGATTATCTCAATAGATGCAGAGAAAGCCTTTGACAAAATTCAACATCCATTTATGATAAAAACTCTGCAGAAAGCAGGAATAGAAGGAACATACCTCAACATAATCAAAGCTATATATGACAAACCCGCAGCAAACATTATCCTCAATGGTGAAAAATTGAAAGCATTTCCTCTAAAGTCAGGAACAAGACAAGGGTGCCCATTTTCACCATTACTATTCAACATAGTTTTGGAAGTTTTGGCCACAGCAATCAGAGCAGGAAAAGAAATAAAAGGAATCCAAGTTGGAAAAGAAGAAGTAAAACTCTCACTGTTTGCAGATGACATGATCCTCTACATAGAAAACCCTAAAGACTCCACCAGAAAATTACTAGAACTAATCAATGACTATAGTAAAGTTGCAGGATATAAAATCAACACCCAGAAATCCCTTGCATTCCTATACACTAATAATGAGAAAACAGAAAGAGAAATTAAGGAAACAATTCCATTCACCATTGCAACGGAAAGAATAAAATACTTAGGAATATATCTACCTAAAGAAACTAAAAACCTATATATAGAAAACTATAAAACACTGATGAAAGAAATCAAAGAGGACACTAACAGATGGAGAAATATACCATGTTCATGGATTGGAAGAATCAATATAGTGAAAATGAGTATACTGCCCAAAGCAATTTATAGATTCAATGCAATCCCTATCAAGCTACCAACAGTATTCTTCACAGAGCTAGAACAAATAATTTCACAATTTGTATGGAAATACAAAAAACCTTGAATAGCCAAAGCGATCTTGAGAAAGAAGAATGGAACTGGAGGAATCAACCTACCTGACTTCAGGCTCTACTGCAAAGCCACAGTCATCAAGACAGTATGGTACTGGCACAAAGACAGATATATAGATCAATGGAACAAAATAGAAAGCCCAGAGATAAATCCACGCACATATGGACACCTTATCTTTGACAAAGGAGGCAAGAATATACAATGGATCAAAGACAATCTCTTTAACAAGTGGTGCTGGGAAATCTGGTCAACCACTTGTAAAAGAATGAAACTAGAACACTTTCTAACACCATACACAAAAATAAACTCAAAATGGATTAAAGATCTAAACGTAAGACCAGAAACTATAAAACTCCTAGAGGAGAACGTAGGCAAAACACTCTCTGACATACATCACAGCAGGATCCTCTATGACCCACCTCCCAGAATATTGGAAATAAAAGCAAAAATAATCAAATGGGACCTAATTAACCTTAAAAGCTTCTGCACATCAAAGGAAACTATTAGCAAGGTGAAAAGACAGCCTTCAGAATGGGAGAAGATAATAGCAAATGAAGCAACTGACAAACAACTAATCTCGAGAATATACAAGCAACTCCTACAGCTCAACTCCAGAAAAATAAATAACCCAATCAAAAAATGGGCCAAAGAACTAAATAGACATTTCTCCAAAGAAGACATCCAGATGGCTAACAAACACATGAAAAGATGCTCAACATCACTCATTATCAGAGAAATGCAAATCAAAACCACTATGAGGTACCATTTCACGCCAGTCAGAATGGCTGCGATGCAAAAGTCTACAAGTAATAAATGCTGGAGAGGGTGTGGAGAAAAAGGAACCCTCTTACACTGTTGGTGGGAATGCAAACTAGTACAGCCACTATGGAGAACAGTGTGGAGATTCCTTAAAAAACTGGAAATAGAACTGCCTTATGATCTAGCAATCCCCCTGCTGGGCATACACACTGAAAAAACCAGAAGGGAAAGAGACACGTGTACCCCAATGTTCATCGCAGCACTGTTTATAATAGCCAGGACATGGAAGCAACCTAGATGTCCATCAGCAGATGAATGGATAAGAAAGCCGTGGTACATATACACAATGGAGTATTACTCAGCCATTAAAAAGAATACATTTGAATCAGTTCTAATGAGGTGGATGAAACTGGAGCCTATTATATAGAGTGAACTAAGCCAGAAAGAAAAACACCAATACAGTATACTAACTCATATATATGGAATTTAGAAAGATGGTAACAATAACCCTGTGTATGAGACAGCAAAAGAGACACTGATGTATAGAACAGTCTTATGGACTCTGTGGGAGAGGGAGAGGGTGGGAAGATTTGGGAGAATGGCATTGAAACATGTGAAATATCATGTATGAAACGAGTTGCCGGTCCAGGTTCGATGCATGATACTGGATGCTTGGGGCTGGTGCACTGGGACGACCCAGAGGGCTGGTACAGGGAGGGAGGAGGGAGGAGGGTTCAGAATGGGGAACACATGTATACCTGTGGCGGATTCATTTTGATATTTGGCAAAACTAATACAATTATGTAAAGTTTAAAAATAAAATAAAATTTAAAAAAATAAAATAAAATTAAGTGTAGATGAAGAGTAAGATGCACTGATAATACATCTTAGCAATCTTTTCATTATTTGCATCTCTAAAAGGTAAATATTTGTTTTCCATTGTAATTTTAAGTTGTATTTCTTTAATCATGAGTGAGTTTAAACATATTTTTATGTATTTATTGAATACTTTTATGTGTTTTTGCATTTTTGCCTACTTCTTATTTTTATGTTCTTTATTTTCTAGTTTATTTGGGAAACTTTGGGCTATATGAAGAATTATTTTTTTTCTGAAATATGCAATGCAAATGTTTTTCTCACTTTTTTTTTTATTTTCTGTGGTAACATTTGTTGTGCAAAAGGATTTAATTTTTTAGTAGTCAATTTCAATTGTGCTTAGCTTTCATATTTCATGGCAGGAAGACTTGCCCACTACAAGATGGTAATAACATTTAAAATTTTCTTCTGATACTTTTATTGTTGTTTAGATGTACATTGTACATTTGTGATTTATTTTGATATAAAGAATGATGCAGAAAATTAAACATAATGTTTTTCTCAAATAGCTATTAATTTGTCCCTGTATTTTTCAAAATAATTAATTTTTTCTTCACTAATTTAAAAATCCCAAGTTTATCACAATAAATTCACCTTTCTTTTTGTTTATTTCTTATATCATTATCTAATGTATTGCTGGGTTATTGCATGCTTTAATTTCTTTTTTCTTGTAATTGCTTTTAATGTCCTTTAAAGAAAGCTTATCTTCATTACTTTTTTTATAGTTCACACAACAATTTTTTACATTGTCTTTAATCTCATTTGTCAAATTCCAAAAGAGCATACAAGGGCTGTATGCATTTAGAGTAACACCTGTCACATAGTAAATACTCAAAAATTTTAGCCACTTAAATTAATTGTCCAATGAAGTAAGCTCTTTCTAGACCTTGACAAGATGGTGACATTTCCATTGTCTCCACTTAGAGAAGGCAATGGCAACCCACTCCAGTACTCTTGCCTGGAAAATCCCACGGACGGAGGAGCCTGGTAGGCTGCAGTCCATGGGATGGCTAGGAGTTGGGCACGACTGAGCAACTTCACTTTCACTTTTCACTTTCATGCATTGGAGAAGGAAACGGCAACCCACTCCAGTGTTCTTGCCTGGACAATTCCAGGGATGGGGGAGCCTGGTGGGCTGCCGTCTATGGGGTCGCACAGAGTTGGACACGACTGAAGTGACTTAGCAGCAGCAGCAGCCACTCACTCTGCACTTGGATGTTGCTTGAATTCTCTACTCATATATTCCTCAACCATAGCAGAATGCATGCAGCTGTCATTAGAAGTTATTTTTATTGTGGAGCTCTCCAGGGCTGTTAGGACTTTCTCCTATGCTCATTGCACAAAGCACCAAAAATTATTGGGACAATTAATTGTTTTTCCTAGTATGCACTTTTACCAAGATTCTTCCTATATGTCCAGGGGTCTTGTACCTGGGGCATATATACACATTACTGCAAGGGTTCTCTCTTCTTCTTGTCCAGTTATTTTAAGAGTGGTAAAGTAATGGTGGGACTTCCCAGGTGGCACTAGTAGTAAAGAACCTGGCTGCCAATGCAGGAGACATAAAGAAACTTGGTTTGATCCCTGGTCAGGAAGCTCCCCTGGAGAAGGAAACAGCAGCTAACTCCAATATCCTTGTTTGGAGAATCCCTTGGACAGAGAGGCCTGGCATGCTACAGCACCCATGCCAGAGAGCAATGCTTTTACTTTTTTTTTTTTTTTTTGGAATATAATTGATTTACAATGTTGTGTTAGTTTCAGGTATGCTACAAAGTGAATCATTATACATATACATATATCCACATGTTATTAAAATTAATTTCCCTTATAGGCCATTACAGAGTATTGAGAGTTCCCTGTGCTCAGTTCTTATTAGTTATCTATTTTATATATATATAGTAGTGTATATATATGTCAGTCCCAATCTCCCAGTTTATCCCCTGGTAACCATAAGTTTGTTTTCTACATCCATGACTCTACTTCTGTTTTGTAAATAAGTTCATTTGTACCTTTTTTTTTTTAAGATTCCATATATAAGTGATATCATATGATATTTGCTTTTTTCTGTCTGACCTACTTCACTTAGTATGAAAATCTGGAGGTCCATCTATGTTGCTGCAAATGGCATTGTTTCGTTCTTTTCTATTCCTAAATAATATGATGTAGATATAATGGTCATCTGACTACCGCAGATGCTCAAACTACCGCACAGTTGCACTCATCTCACATGCTAGTAAAGTAATGCTCAAAATTCTCCAAGCCAGGCTTCAGCAATACATGAACCGTGAACTTCCTGATGTTCAAGCTGGTTTTAGAAAAGGCAGAGGAACCAGAGACCAAGTTGCCAACATCTGCTGGATCATGGAAAAAGCAAGAGAGTTCCAGAAAAACATCTATTTCTGCTTTATTGACTATGCCAAAGCCTTTGACTGTGTGGATCACAATAAACTGTGGACAATTCTTCAAGAGATGGGAATACCAGACCACCTGACCTGCCTCTTGAGAAATCTGTATGCAGGTCAGGAAGCAACAGTTAGAACTGGACATGGAACAACAGACTGGTTCCAAATAGGAAAAGGAAGATGTCAAGGCTGTATATTGTCACCCTGCTTATTTAACTTATATGCAGAGTACATCATGAGAAATGCTGGACTGGAAGAAACACAAGCTGGAATCAAGATTGCCGGGAGAAATATCAATAACCTCAGATATGCAGATGACACCACCCTTACGGCAGAAAGTGAAGAGGAACTAAAAAGCCTCTTGATGAAAGTGAAAGAGGAGAGTGAAAAAGTTGGCTTAAAGCTCAACATTCAGAAAACGAAGATCGTGGCATCTGGTTCCATCACTTCATGGGAAATAGATGGGGAAACAGTGGAAACAGTGTCAGACTTTATTTTTGGGGGCTCCAAAATCACTGCAGATGGTGACTGCAACCATGAAATTAAAAGACGCTTACTCCTTGGAAGAAAAGTTATGACCAACCTAGATAGCATATTGAAAAGCAGAGACATTACTTTGCCAACAAAGGTCTGTCTAGTCAAGGCTATGGTTTTTCCTGTGGTCATGTATGGATGTGAGAGTTGGACTGTGAAGAAGGCTGAGCACCGAAGAATTGATGCTTTTGAACTGTGGTATTGGAGAAGACTCTTGATATTCCCTTGGACTGCAAGGAGATCCAACCAGTCCATTCTGAAAGAGATCCGCCCTGGGATTTCTTTGGAAGAAATGATGCTAAAGTTGAAACTCCAGTACTTTGGCCACCTCATGTGAAGAGTTGACTCATTGGAAAAGCCTCTGATGCTGGGAGGGATTGGGGGCAGGAGGAGAAGGGGACGACAGAGGATGAGATGGCTGGATGGCATCACTGACTCCATGGAGGTGAGTCTGAGTGAACTCTGGGAGTTGGTGATGGACAGGGAGGCCCAGCATGCTGAGATTCATGGGGTCCCAAATAGTTGGACACGACTGAGCGACTGAACTGAACTGAACTGAACTGAATATGATGTATGGGCTTCCCTGGTTGGCTCAGCAGTAAAGAATCTGCCTGTAACACAGGAGACTCAGATTTGATTCCTGGGTCAGAAAGATCCTCTAGAGGAAGAAACACAACCCACTCCAGTATTCTTGCTTGGGAAATCACATGGGCAGAGGAGCCTGGCAGGCTACAGTCATGGGGTCCCAAGAATCAGAAACAACTTGGCAACTAAATTACTACCAACCAATATAATGTATATATGTACACATCCTCTTTATCCATTCCTCTATTGATGGACATTTAGGTTGCTTCCATGTCCTGACTATTGTGAATAGAGCTTCAGTGAACATTGGAGGTGCATGTATCCTTTCAAATTATGGTTTTCTCTGGGTATATACCTAGGAGTGGTATTGCTTGGTCATATAGTAGGTCTACTTTTAGATTTTTAATAAACCTCCATACTGTTCTCCAGAGTGGCTCTTTTTTAGTTATATTCTTCAGAGCCCTGAAGTTATAGTAAAGCCTTAAGACCATTTCCGGAGAAGGCAATGGCAACCCACTCCAGTACTCTTGCCTGGAAAATCCCATGGACAGAGGAGCCTGACCCCAGTCCATGGGGTCGCGAAGAGTCGGACACGACTGAGCAACTTCACTTTCACTTTTTACTTTCATGCAGTGGAGAAGGAAATGGCAACCCACTCCAGTGTTCTTGCCTGGAGTATCCCAGGGACAGGGGAGCCTGGTGGGCTGCCATCTCTGGGGTCGCACAGAGTTGGACACGACTGAAGCGAATTAGCAGCAGCAGCAAGACCATTTCAAAGGGTCATAGAAAGCAGAGCTAATGGAACTCCAAGACTCCTGTGCGTTTTCAGCCACAACAGTTCTTCTTTATGTTTCAAGAAATACTTCATTGAGACAAATGATGAAAAAAAAATTTATGTTTATTTATTTGTCTGGCTGTGTCAGGTCTTAGTTGCAGCACACAGGATCTTTAGTTGCAGGGTGCAGATTCTTAGCTGCAGCATGTGGGATCAAGTTCCCTGACCAGGGACTGAACTCGGGTCCCTTGTATTGGGAGCAGGGAGTCTGCACCACTGGACCAGTAGGGAGGTCCCCAGTGAAATTATTTTTAAAATAAAGGTTGGGGAGGGGAGAACAAGGGAACAGAGAGAGTCATATCCAACTTCCTAGTAGTATAGACCAGGGTTTGTCAGCATCAAGATTATTTATTCTGGGGACTACATGCTTCTTCCTTGCAGGTGGAATATTCTGTGAGCTATAGGGTGTACATCAATAGCTTTGGCCTCTAGCTAGTAGCAATCCTCACACAACTGTAACAGAAGAAAATATCTGCGAACATTGCCAAAAATCACATGGTTGGCAAAACCGTCCCCAGTTGAGAACCATAGGTATAGATCATACCTTGGCATCCTGAGGCTGTTTTAGCGGGCACATGAAGCACCTTGTATCTTCCTTCAGTTTGACAAGTTTGCTCTTGATAACAAGTTATGTTTTTCAATCCATTCTATCAGACTTTAGTTAATAGACTTTTCCTCCAGGCTCTATTCAGTTCAGTTCAGTTCAGTTCAGTCACTCAGTCAGGTCCCACTCTTTGTGACCCTCATGGACTCCAGCACACTAGGCTTCCCTGTCCATCACCAATTCCTGGAGCTTATTCAAACTCATGTTCATAGAGTCACTGATGTCATCCAACCATCTCATCCTCTGTTTTCCCCTTCTCCTCCTGCTTTCAATCTTCCTAGCATCAGGGTATTTTCCAATGAGTCAGTTCTTCTCATCAGGTGGCCAAAGTATTGGAGTTTCAGCTTCAGCATCAGTCCTTCCAATGAACATTCAGGACTGATTTCCTTTAGGATGGACTGGTTGGATCTCCTTTCAGTCCCAGTGACTCTCAAGAGTCTTATCCAACACCACAGTTCAAAAGCATCAATTCTTTGGCACTCAGCTTTCTTTATAGTCCAACTCTCACATCCATACATGACTACTGGAAAAACCATAGGTTTGACTAAATGGACCTTTTTTGGTAAAGTAATGTCTCTACTTTTTAATATGCTGTCTAGGTTGGTCATAGCTTTTCTTCCAAGGAGTAAGTGTATTTTAATTTCATGGCTACAATCACCATATGCAAAGATTTTAGAGCCCCCAAAAATAAAGTCTTCACTGTTTCCACTGTTTCCCCATCTATTTCCCCTGAAGTGATGGGACCAGATGCCATGATCTTGGTTTTCTGAATGTTGAGTTTTAAGCCAACTTTTTCACTCTCCTCTTTGACTTTCATCAAGAGGCTCTCTAGTTCTTCTACACTTTCTGCCATAAAGGTGGTGTCATTTGCATATCTGAGATTATTGATATTTCTCCCAGAAATCTTGATTCCAGCTTGTTCTTCATTCATCCAGCCCAGCATTTCTCATGATGTACTCTGCATATAAGTTAAATAAGCAGGGTGACAATATACAGCCTTGATGTACTCCTTTCCCGATTTGGAACCACTCTGTTGTTCCATGTCCAGTTCTAACTGTTGCTTCTTGACCTGCATAAAGATTTCTCAGGAGGCAGGTCAGGTGGTCTGGTATTCCCATCTCTTGAAGTATTTTCCACAGTTTGTTGTGATCCACACTGTCAAAGGCTTTGGCATAGTCAATAAAGTAGAAGTAGATGTTTTTCTGGAACTCTCTTGCTTTTTTGATGATCCAACAGATGTTGACAATTTGATTTCTGGTTCCTCTACCTTTTCTAAATCCAGCTTGAACAATTGGAAGTTCATGGTTCACGTACTATTGAAGGCTAACTTGGAGAATTTCTGAGCATCACTTTGCTAGCATGTGAGATGAGTGCAATTATGCAGTAGTTTGAGCATTCTTTGTCATTGCCTTTCTTTGGGACTGGAATGAAAACTGACCTTTTCCAGTCCTGTGGCCACTGCTGAGTTTTCCAAATTTACTGGCAGATTGAGTACAGCACTTTCACAGCATCATCTTTTAGAATTTGAAATAACAACTGGAATTCCATCACCTCCACTAGCTTTGTTCATAGTAATGCTTCCTAAGGCCCATCAGGCTCTATTAGATTTAATAATTGAGTGTTTATATGGTTAGGACAGAGGAGCCTGATGGGCTGCAATCCATAGTGTTGCAAAGAGTCAGACACAACTGAAGTAATTTAGTACACATGCAGGTTAAGAAACCTGCATTGAGTCCTCCAATGTAATAGCATTTAACACCAGCCTTCTTCAAGACTTTAAATTGTAAGTTAGTGTCATAGTCATGAGAAAATGATTAATTAATGATGAACAGCGAATAAACATAAATCAAGCAATGTTTTCTCACTAGTGGGTTTCAGCCTCCAGTAGCCCATGAAAACATGGATAAGAATTGGCCCCTGGTAACTGATACCTTGAATAAGTCTTTGCTTTACTTTCATTTTTTCTCACTTAACCACCTTGATTTCTCTGACATTTCACTTGCTCTGTGCTTGCACTTTGGAAACACTACCAGCTTTCAAATCTTCCTTTTGGTCCTCCCGGTCCTAGCCACTGATGATTCTTATTTTATAATATCTGTTTTTAAAGATCATGACTGTCAATTTTGAAGAAAAACAATATTTTATTTCATTTTCAAATGGCTCATAACTTAAAAAAGAATATTATTTGAAAAATTTCCTCTTCTCAGACATAATTTCCTCCCCAAAAATATGAACATTCAGCCAGTAATGCGTTGTGGTTATTTCTTTTAGGAAATCAAATAAGTAGGTGTTTGCTAATATGATTATGTAATAAGCAATATTTAAAGTTGAAAAATAATTTCTGCCTTCTCTTGGCAGTTTATTAATTCCATAGCTGGCATGTGATAATGGGGGAAAATGTACTTACTATGCAAGTTATAATCAGGTGTCAAAGTTAAAAGATAAGTGAGCTTATAAACCAAATCTTTAGTTTGTAATTTGCCAGTTATTTTTAAATTGGTCGTTGTTTCTTTCAAATTATCACTGTAAGGAGGGTGATATTATAATGATGAGAAATTCCAGTCTTGGTTTGAAAGTGTTCAAAGAAAGTTGAAAACTTGAAAATCAGATCCAAATGGTTGGGCAGCAGGTAAGGGTAAAATCAAACAAATAAAAGCCTTCAAGAATCTCCTGGAATCCGCCACAGGTATACAATATTGTAAAGTTTAAAAATAAAAAAAAAGAATCTCCTGGAAATGTAAGTGATAAAAAGCCTATGGATTTGGAATTGCTGCACCTGAATTCACATTTGCCAAATTCTGCAACTGTTATTGCTGACTGTAACTCCACCCAGCCATACCTGTAATGCAAAGAAGGTACCACATGCCTTCTTTCTTCATTTCTCCCACATCATAGATACCAACACAACCCAGAAACCTTCACCAGCCTTAGGCTTAGAGGATTCGAGTTCATTTTCTGATGTTCTACCCACTGCAATTTACTTGAGTAAGTTCTTTAACTGCTCTGGGCCCATCTTAGCTGTGTGGCTCTCACCTGTCTTAATTCCTGACTGCAGCCAAACACAATCTAGAATACTGGGTTTAGGACCCATAGGAAGCCCCCTCATCTGGGTTTAAGACTAGTTTGTGAGCACTCCTCCAGTTGTCACCTGATAAGAGTCTGCCTGCAAGTCATACCATCAACCTGAAGGCCTGCATCTGAAACCGTCATAGACTTTGAAGTGCCTAGAAATATGAACATTCGCTACCTAAGCAATGACATTGTTAAAGTGTGTATTCCTTTATTAATCTATACAACAAGTACTTACTAAGCACCTACTAGGTACCGGGCAATCGTCTAAGCCCCAGGACTAAAGCAGTAAATAATATAGTCAACGTCCTTGATCCAAGGGATCTTACCCACACCCCCCCCATCCACCAGTGAGGAGCAGAGACAAAAGACAAAGAAACAACCAAGAATAGCTTCGTTCTATAACTTAAACTATGCTTCTAAGATTGAGACGCAACTGTAGCATGAGATAAATAGCAATGATCTTCGACTCAAGAGACCTGCACTTGTGTGCCAGTTTATTCTTTTTTTTTTTTTTGGTTTGTTTTTAATTAATTTTTATTGGAGTATAGCTTCTTTACAATGTTGTGTTAGTTTCTATTGTACATCAAAATGAATCAGCTGTATGTATCCACACATCCCCTCTTTTATGGATTTCCTTCCCATTTAGGTCACCACAGAGCACTGGGTAGGGTTCCCTGTGCTCTACAGTAGGTTTTCATTAGTAATCTATTTTATACATAATCGGGTATGCATGTCAAACCCAATTTCCCAATTCATCCCACCTTCCCTTTCCCCCCTTGGTGTCCCTATGCTTGTTATCTACATCAGTGTCTCTGTTTCAGTTTATTCACCTTTTAGCTGAATCATTTTAAGTAAATGACAGATTTTAATTTCTGATCCTGTTTCCTCACATGAAAAAAAAGGAATCATCATAAACATTTTTTGTTAGAATTAACTGATATAAGGCTGAAACAACCTCTTGCAATAAAATATTGAAAAACAAAAAATATTTACTTATAAGGTTAACGTTGCCTTCGACAGCACATTCTTTTTCAGCATGTCTATGTCTTCTTTTAATTATCCTTTATGATTAGTGAACAGTTCAAAAATACACAAAAGTAGAGAATTCTTCCTCTTGTCTAATGTAAAATGCATCCTGATGTTCTGTTAATTTTAGCAGAGCATCAGTAGGCAATGCAGAATGACACAGGCTCAGGGCCAGGAAAGAGGTGGCTAAATCCCAAATTAAATACAGATGATCCCATCTCAACTGTTAGCATTTTGAGGCACAAACCTCAATACCCTGATATTAGACTGAGATTCCAAAGCTTGATATTTTCATATGTTTCTTTGAAATGGATGCAACCACTTTAAAAAATGCCAAAGAAATTTACTGCACATAATGAAGTTTAAGGGTGGAAATATTAAATGTCAAGTCAAATGTTTGCTCTTCAGTCTGAAATCTGACAACATAAAATAGAAAATATTATAAATTAGAATTCAGTTTGGGGACTACCAATTTTGCTCCATTAATTGTGTTCATTTGACAAGATGCAGTCTGTTTTTTATTTTTTTAATGAGCATTATATAAGGATGTTTCATCTAAGTTGATATACCACATCATCAATAGGGGTATGTATAGTCCATTGATGCAGGAACATATATTTCTACTATATTTCTATGCCTCAGCTTGTCTCCCAAAACTCAGATGCATTTTACCAACTGTCTTAATTTCTCTGCCGGAATAATTCACTGGCACATTAAGTTCAGCAAATTTAAGTGGGCTTTTCTAATTTCTCTAGCAGGAAATGAATAATTTCTCTCTTCTGGGCTTTCTTTACCACTGTTTATGTCTCTTAATTTTGTTTTATTTCCTTCAAACTTCCTAATACAAAAATGTTGTTTTGTCCTTATTAAATCTAAGAGCTTTACAGGAATAATTATCTTGACTTTTATCTTTGAACCCCAAAAGAGTTCTGCTGCTAAGTTGCTTCATTCATGTCTGACTCTGTGTGACCCCATAGACGGCAGCCCACCACGCTCCCCCGTCCCTGGGATTCTCCAGGCAAGAACACTGGAGTGGGTTGCCGTTTCCTTCTCCAATGCATGAAAGTGAAAAGGTGCTATTGCCTTCTCTGCCAAAATAGTTCAGGTCATTGCAAATGAATACTCAAGAAAATTTTTGTTGAACAAAAAGAATGAATAAATAAATGTGTAGAAAATGCACACATTTATATAACTTCCTCATGACTTGTTTAAAGAACTGGTGTAACATCTTTGGTCTGCTTTAAAAGGAACACTTTAAATCTTTAAAATGGATTTTATTGAATTAAACCTTTGTTACTAGAGAATAAATATCAGAATATGGTTTTAGAAGACAGTCATAATAAAAATCTTCTGACACATCAATATCATCTAGGTCTCTCTATAACACACAATGCAATAAACATTGTAGATAATCTTTAGGCCATAAGCATTCTTGTACTCTGAACAATTTCCCTACAGTTGATATGATTCTTTAATGATGTTCCAATGTTTATTTCTCCATTCTCTGATTTGCTTATTTTTCCATATTTTGAAAATGACAATGTTGTTGTCTCTAAACAATGTCAGCCCAGAGCCCTAGGCAGACAGAGTGAGACAAATGTGCCAAACATATGGATGACAGGGGAATAGTTTTCCCAGAAATGATAACCACATAAAAGTGTTAAGAATGTCCTCCTTAGCTTTTGGATTTTTTTTTTTACCAAATGTCTTGCAAATTATATGGCCTGAAGTGGGAGTCATACAGAGGGGTAAGAAAAGTAGTTCAGTATTTTCAGAAAAGAGAATCACCTTCTTGAGATACAAAACAACTTCAATATTCCTACAGAATATTTGTAACTGAAATTGGGGTCCAGGTTCTTGCCACTCAAAAGCCAATATAGAGGCCAGTTTGGTGCAAAGGAAAGTTGGCTTTATTTTGGATGCCAGCCATCAGGAGGAAGGGCAAACTCCTATCCAAAGACTGAATCCTCCTCCCTAACAAGTGGACAGTGGCTTTTACAGGCAGAGAGAGGGGGTTACATGGGAAAACAGCATAGTCAGCTCTGATAGTCATCTTGAAATTGGTCATTGGCCTTATCAGCATCACCTTGACTGTTTTAAGTAGTTAATATTCAGTCCCAGGGTCAGTTTGTTCCCATTTCCTTGAGGACATTTCATGGAATTGTGAAAGCTTATGTCATGGCTACAGTCTGGTCATCATGTAGTTAACTTCTTCCACCTGGTGGAGGTTTCAGTATCTATGAAGGATATGACAGGATATAGCTCAGAATATTGTCCATAGCCCTTGAGAAGAAAGTAAAGGTCCTGACTATGCTTAACGACTATACATCTTCTTTGTTTTCCTGTGTTTCTGCATGCTCTCATTTCTCTAATGAAACTTATTCTTTGGGGAAACTTTTTCCACAGACAAAAGGCAGGGTGAGGACATGGGGAGCAAGGACCATAGGGTCCTGCTCCATTTCATATTGACTCTGCTTCTAAAAGGGCACTTTTTGAAAATATTTCTATAAAACTAGAAAATCGGTACTGCCGGATTTAGGAGAATAATATTTAGGAGACATAAAGGGAGAAGTCATTCATTGATATTGGGGACATTGTGTACTGAATACCTTCCCTGCTGGACACTGGACTAGGAATTGGGAAAGCCAAAATTGGTATTATAAGGCTTTGCCTTCAAGAAGCTTAAATTCTCAGCCACTTCACACTTGGTTAATTCACAAGGAGGCTAAAGGGCTTTCCATGGCTTATTTTCTGTGATTCAACTTGTGGTAAATTGACCCGCTCCTGAGAACTTCTAAGGATTTCTGAGAACTGAGAATATAGTAGTGGGAACAGACAATCAGATGATTTCTATTAAATGGGATAGAATATGACAGACGTTTTCAAAAGATTATCTGGTAGTCAAAGCACCAAGACAGCTTTCTGGATGAGGTGATCCCTAAGATTTGTCCTGAAGAAGGAGAAGGAAAGAAACAGCCAAGGGAGAGACAACTACAATAAGAGATTTAGAGCGAGAACACAAAGCATTTGAGGAGCTCTGCGTAGACGAGGCAGGCAGGAGCAAAGTGTCTGCAGCAGGGTGTGCCCTGTGGGACGTGAGGGAGAGAGAAATGACAGCCAGACCATGAAAGTCCCCATGCATACCACCCAGGCATTTGTATGTTGTTTTGACAAACCTGGGAAAACTAGACAGAGAAAGCTAAACTACCAATAGGATGGAGGTAGGACAAAATGGAAGAAGGGGCACTTTAATTTACAGATTAGATGACATGAGATTGAAGACAGAAAAGGAGAGACTTGATTAGTTCTTGAGCCTCCATAGGCATGTGACTGGATTGTTTGGCATAATGGAAACATGGAGCTGGAGAGATAAGAGACAAGAGGGTCACTTAGGAGGCACGTGCCATAATTCATGACAGAATCATCTGACAGTGATAGAACTCTAGGAAGGAGAAAAAGGATGTGAGAACTATTGGGGAAGTAGTGTTCATGTGATTTATAGACCCATTGGCTATGAGGGAGGGAGACATGGCAGAGGACCTCGTGATCTCCAGGCTGGGAAACAGGCAAAGTGATGACCGCATTAAACCTAGTGGAAGTGGCACGGAGTTCATCATAGAGAAAAGCTTGCTTCGTTTATTTATTTTGGCCACGAGGCAGGTGGAATCTTGGCTCCCTTCCACCCCTTGCATTAGAAGATGCAGTCTTAACCACTGGACACCAGGAAGGTCTCACTTGCTTTATTTATTACGTTGACTCGCATGTATTTGCCCAGCATCTTCATGGAGTAGCTGAAAGTTACCCAAGAGCTACAAGTGTATCACTTAGTATGATTTTTCATTTAAAATGTTTTCTAAAATGTTGCCCAGATATGTCATTAATACATAAATGAGATGCATGAAACTGACTCTTTGTGACCCCATGGTCTATACAGTCCATGGAATTCTCCAGGCCAGAATACAGGAGTGGGTAGCCTTTCACTTCTTCAGGGGATCTTCCCAACCCAGGGATCAAACCCAGGTCTCCCTCATTGCAAATGGATTCTTTACCAGCTGAGCCACAAGGAAAGGCCGACAATACCGGAGTGGGTAGCCTATCCCTTCTCCAGCGGATCTTCCTAACCAGGAATTGAACCAGGGTCTTCTGCATTGCAGGTGGATGCTTTACCAACTGAGCTATCAGGGAAGCCCTGACTTTTATGCCGCTCTCTTAGAATTATTTCTATATGTTTTAACTTGGTCAAAGGAAAAAGCATTAATATTTGGCAAGTGCCTATTTTATGCAGGCACTGTTTTAGAGTGTTTCTGCATAGTATATCCTCTAACACTCACAAAAGTTGAAGTAAATGATGTCCAAGAAAGTTCAGGAAATGGTAGTCATCTCCGATGATAGCCTAAACTTTAGCTTTGTAAGTTACAGGTTTTCTGGGCCCAAGGCCTCAGACCGACAAATGTTCTTTTCTGAGCACAAAGACAGGCCATAGACAGAATAATACTTTATCTTTTGAGGGCACTTGGCTTTGTACATCTTTGGTAGAGTGGTAATCCATTTGGTCTCATGGTGTGTGAAAGGTTAAAATTGTAATATATCCTTTGAACACTGGATGGCAATATTCTGAATAGGCTAGTCCACTTCCCTGTGTCGGGGACAGTCTTACACAGGGTTTATATAACAAAGCTTCTGAAATCCTATTCAGTCTCTGGCTTTCTGAGCCTTGCATGATGTTTTTGCCAATAGGGAAGAGAAAAACTAATTTGGCTAAAGTGCCAATCAGTCCATCCAAATGCTTGCAACAGGTCAATCATATTATCCTGAATGATGGAAACAATACACATGATAAATTAACTCCAGGAGGCCAAGAGCTAAGTTTTCTCATAGTGAAATTAAGAAGTTGAACACATTCAAATAATTTCTGCCTCAGTGCCAAATGTGAGCTTCAATAATTTTGCAGCTTTCACATCTGATGAGCATATTCTGAAAGGGGTATGGTTTGGGTGTGAATATGTTTCACTGTCCCCCAAACTGGGGAGTCTGTGGAATCTTTTATCACATGGGTGTCTTTGGGACAGCATAACACCAGATTCTAGAGAAGGACATGGCAACCCACTCCGGTATTCGTGCCTAGAGAATCCCATGGACGGAGGAGCCTGGAGGGCTACAATCCGTAGGGTCGCAAATTAGAAATGTGAGGTGGGAGATATGAGAACAGTGTCAGTTGGCTGAAATTTGGTATTAAGATAAAAGGAGAAGGATTGTGTGTGAAGATGAGAAGAAGGGGCTCATTCTCTGAATTATTTGTGCATGTATGACTTCCCCTATCCAAAAGAAGAAATGTGGAGCTAGGTGTATTTTGATGCTTTCTGTTTGTTTGTTTTGAGAGGCTCAATTATGTGACCTGCAGCCAGACTTGTACAATTTCAGAAAGTCATATGTCAGGTCCCTTGGTGGTTCATAGGCTAAACTCTAGGAAAGTTCCTCCAATTCCTCTAACTTTTCAGAGCTAGACCTTAATGATAGATTAGAAATCAAAGCTAATGAATAAATTCCTGAAGCCAGCCATGTGTCATAAAAGCACAGGTTTTGGCCATTTCCCTGGGCAGTATCTCAAACTGGTAATAAGAAAAAGTAGTATTAGGAATTACATTCAACCAAAAGCACCTGGTGAAGCTCAGTTCTCGGGAATGCCTGTCAGAGCTGACCCTGCTTCAGGAGCAGATGTGTACTCGGGTCAGATGGGATTTATCCTCATCAATCCCAGCTTGCTCTCCTAAACTCCTCTGCCATTCTCTTTACAGTGCAAGTGATGTTATGAAACACTGGGGAAAATATTATACTTTAAAACAAAGAGCACTGGCTGCAAAAAGTTGTTCCCATGAGGAAAGCATATGATGTGTGTATACCATTTAAGTTTTGTCTTCAGTCGTATAATATGATTTCTGTGTGAGTTTAACTGAGATGGCTGAAATATACAGAAGATGCTGAGATATGAGATCAAAATTGTCCTAAGCTTAAAAAGAAAATTATCAGAAAGCAAATCAATTTTATTGGATTTAAATCCCTCTAATTTCTAAATCAGGGTAGAATTGGGGATAATTATATCTTCTCTGAGTAGGTGATCATCAGTTTCTGAGTTTATAGCAACATAACAGCAGTAGGCTAAAGAAAAGTATTCTGTTTATAAATAAGAGAATATGCATTCATTTAAGCCATAAGGGAAGTAAAACGTTATTTTTCTACTTGCATGTGCATTCCTATTTATATGTTATATATGCAGCTTTTAAAAAGCTTCAATGTATACTATTTCTAGACTGTTTATTACACTTGTAGAGAGGCAATGATGAAATAGGCATGCGGTTGTGGAGGGATGTTCACAGAGGTCGTCATCTAAAAATCCAGTGGATCTTAAACTTGGCTCAATAATTGGCAGGTCTTTTAAAAATATGTATTCTAAGCTACATCCTAGCTCTAATGAATCAACATCTTCAGGTATGGCACACTCATATACCGTCATTAGGAATGATGAGATAGCCCCTTCTGTTGGGTGTCATGGCCCAGCAGACAGCACCCTGGAAGACTCTTTTCAAGACAGCACAGACCTAACCACCATCCTAAACGCCCCTTGATCTTCAGGAAACAACATGCTTCATTCCCCTGCCAATGGGCAGCTTACCAACCTGTGGCCTTCTTTCCTCACCCTGCTGGCTTCCCACTTTCAGAATTCTCCAGGAGGGAAGCAACCACTAATCCTTATCCTGAGGGAACATGCATTGAGATCATACCTGGTCCTTTGATCCATGCCCATGGCTGTACTTCAGCCCAGTCAATATCTGGTGCATGCCTGCCCAATCTCCTTATATGTTTCTTTTTTTTTTTGTTTTTGTTTTTGTTTTTGTTTTTTTGTTTTTTTTTGTTTTTTTTTTTAATTTTATTTTATTTTTAAACTTTACATAACTGTAAAAAGAAGTATCCTCTCCTTTTCTCTCAGCAGAGAAAGGTCAAACTATTTCCCACTCTGACCTATTTCTTTAAGAAACTGATCTTTCCAAATGGTAACTTTCTTTGCTATATGCTGGAGATAGAGGAAAGATAGATAGTTAAGAGACCAGCTCATTCACCATGCAAAAAGGGGAGATAAATTTAATAATTCTCTTTAGAATAGGGGAATGTTTATTTAAGAATGTTTTCAACTCTCAGCTTTAGCCCATATTCAGGAAGTCACCTTAACACTCTGTTCCATAAGTATTTAAACTCAGTGAGCTGAGTTCAATAATAAAAATATTATGATGGTTAATTTTATGTATCTACCTGACTAGCCATAGAGTCCCCAGATATTTGATTAAGCATTATTTCTGGTGTGTCCCAGAGAGTGATTTTGGATGAAATTGATGTTAGAATCAATAAACAAAGCAGATTGCCCTTCCCCAATGTGAGTGGACATCAATCCTATCCATTGAAGGACTGAATAGAACAAAGAGGGTTGAGTAAGGAAGAATTCTCTCTCTCTCTGCATGATTGCTTTCAAGCTGAGACGTGGGTTTTCTCTTGTCTTCTGACTTGGATTGAAACGTATCTTTATCTCTCCAGGCTTTTACCTGGGCTTGGACTCTCCAGGGTCTCTGTCTTGGTGACTGCAGATCATGGGACTTCTCAGCCTTCATAACTGTCTTTTAGCCAACAGATAGATAAATAGACAGACTGCTAGTCTGTTTCTCTGGAGAACCTGCATACAGACATGTAATTCCTTCTCACACTCCTTGCTAATCTGATTCTGTTGGACTATTGGCTTGCTCACACCAACCCTCCACCCAAGAGTCCATCAGACAAACCTTATCCTATAGCTTTTCCCTTCTCTGCTTATTCAAAACCCATCTCAACTAGCTTGCATCCATTCAGTTCAGTTTTAAATCTCTCTACTCTTCAGAGACTTTTCATGCTAGTTGCTAAAGTTTTGGCAGCTTCACGTTGACCATTGTGGGAGTATTTACACCACAAAATTGATGAATGTAAAAATCAGGGTTGGAGGGAAGGGATCCAGTTTTACTGACACCAATCAAGGGGAATAATATTAAATTTGACTTAAAAGGACCTCTTCTGAAGATCAGTGCTCTATCCTGTAAGAATGAATGTTACATTAAAAAATGCCAATGAAAGGTTTGTTGTTTTTTTTTTTTTTAAAGTAAAGTGGTAAAAAAAAGAGAAAGAAAATCTGTCTGTCCCGCCTCTGTCACCCAGGCTGAGCCATCAGAGACTTTAGCAACTGATCTCTTCATCTGCAAAATGAAGAAGATGGCAATCATATAATAATGACAAAAGTATGATATATGTGTGTTGAAGTGCTTTGTAAAATCTAACATAGGATGCACATATTTATGTTTTAATTATTATTTCAAATTCCTTAAGATTGGGACCTTCCTTTCTTCTTCTTTAGCTACTTCCCAACTATTAGCTCAGTACCCGACTATGGGGCTGTTTTCTTTATTTCCTGAATATACACTAAGATTTTTCAAAGTTAACAATACAAAATAATCTCCACATGGGAAAAAGTCAAAGGCATTGTAGCCTTAACTCTGTGTCCTTGGAAATATGTCCTCCATTTGGGAAAATCCCTGTTAATTATGGTCGCTAGGAGCTCAATCTTATCTATTATTTAATTGCCATTTTAATAGAGATAGTCTTAAAATTCAGGAAATGAAACAACATAGAAAAGATACATAAAGGCTCTTGAGGTACAAAAGACCTCAGGCACAGATCAAAAACATTATCACCATGATTATTATAAGAGAATGAAACAGGGGTTCCTAATCATATTAGTAAAGAAAAAGAAATAAACTTTCCATTGCCAAAGTGTGGTATTCAGTATTATGGAATCAATTCACTTTCTAATATGAGTATAACATGACTCATAGCCAATTACATAATTTGAAAACTCTACCAAAAAGTAACAGCAATCTTTCAGAAAATAATCCAAAATTCAATAAAGAACTTGTTCTCTCAGTTTATTTAAAATGTTCAATAACCTTTTCATTTTTTGAACAATGACAAATATTTAGTCAGTCCAAATGGTAACTCCTTAAAGACCCAACAATTTGCAATCCACTTTCTTTATATATTCATATATGTATGTATATATATAATTTTATTTATTTGTTTATTGGCTGTGCTGGGTCTTGGTTGCTGCTCCGGCTATTTCCTAGTTGCCCTGAGCGTGAGCTACGCTTTGGTCGCAGAGCATGGACTCTAGGGAGTGTAGGTTTCAATACTTGAAGTACATGGGCTCAGTAGTTGTGGCTCATGGGCTCCAGAGCACAGGCTCAATAGTTGGGGCACGTGGGCTTAGTTGCTCTGGCACATGTGGGATATTCCGGGATCAGTGATTGAACCATCTGCTCTTGCACTCAGCCACCAGGGAAGCCCTGTGATCCACTTTCCATAGTCCAGCTTCTATAGAATATATGTGGGCAAAATTTAGTGGCATCCAAGTGAAAGTGTTAGACTCTCAGTCATGTCCGACTTTTTGTGACCCCATGGGCTGTAGCCTGGCAGGGCTATCTATCCATGGGACTCTATCCATGGGATTCACCAAGCAAAAATACTGGAGTGGGTTGCTGTGCACTCCTCCAGGGGATCTTCCCAACCCAGGGATTTAACCCATGTCTCTTATGTCTCCTGTATTTGCAGGAGGTGGGTTCTTTACCACTTGTGGCTCAGTTGGTAAAGAACCCGCCTGCAATGTGGGAGACCTGGGATCTTCCCTGGGTTGGGAAGATCCCCTGGAGAAGGGAGGGGCTACCCACTCCAATATTCTTGCCTGGAGAATTACATGGACAGAGGAGCCTGGAGGGCTATAGACCCTGGGATTGCAAAGAGTCGGACACAACTGATCGACTAGCACTAACTACCTATGTATGATTGCATTCAAGATACATCTAGCGAATAAGTACCATCTACCAGTCTCAAAGGTATAAAAGATATCACCTGCTTCTATGGGGCCTACTAAATAGCAAGGAAATGGTTAACTAAGTAATATAATTTAAGTGAAAATGACTTAGGTGTGTCTGACTCTTTGCAACCCCATAGACTATACAGTCCATGGAATTCTCCAGGCCAGAATACTGGAGTGGGTAGCCTTTCCCTTCTGCAGGGGATCTTCCCAACCCAGGGATCAAACCCAGGTTTCCTGCATTGCAGCCAGATTCTTTACCAGCTGGCCCTCAAGGGAAGCCCAAGAATACTGGAGTGGGTAACCTATCCCTTCTCCAGCGGATCTTCCCGACCCAGGAATTGAACTGGGGTCTCCTGCATTGCAGACAGATTCTTTACCAACTGAGCTATCAGGGAAGCCCAATCATATAATTTAATGTAGCAATAACTGAGCGGTACAGTATTCTGTGGAAGTCTGTGGCAGAAGCAACTACCTGTGTCATGGGATCTGTGGGTGTGGAAGGGAGAAAACCCTAGGGAAGTCTCTGAAAGCTCATGTGTAGCTTTCTTCTCCCTCTCTTCTTTCATTTTCTCCTCTAATTTATTCTCTATTTTACCTTATTCCAAATATTTTTCTTTTTCTTTTCCTTGTCCCAACCTACCTAGTATTAGACCCTTTAGTCTTTCTGCATTTGGAACTGACATTGGACTTGAGCAACAATTCTCTGTAAAGTTGAAACTGACTTAATTCATATCTAAAGTCAGTTTCCTAAAACCACACAGAAACCTACAGTCTTGATAAGTGTGTGAGCCCTAAACTTGTAATCAGAAGATCTGGATTCAAATTGTGATTTTGCTGAGCAATAATAGCCGTGTGTGGCTGAAAATAAATAACCTCTCGGAGTCTAAGAGTCTTCATGTTCGTAATGAGCCTAACTTACAGGGATGTTAAAAGGAGAAATGTAGTGAAAGTAGTATATAAAATGAAGAGTAAGTCAAATAAAAGCAATCTTATCATCAAAGGAACAAATAAACCCAAAAAAAAAGATATAATTTGACTCATTTGGGAAGTGTTTTAGGAGACTGTTTTGAAATACATAAAAAGTTGTACCTCAGTTGTGCCTTTACAAAATGAATCAGATTGCAGAGCTGAGATAGTTGGGGCTGTATTGTGCAGAAAATTATTTTGTTTTTAATAGATTTTGTTAGAGAAATGTCTAAGCAGTTGAACATGACTGACAGGGTTTGGAAAAAAAACTTTTTTAAGACTATATATTCATCATGTATTTTATTCTTTCCATTTGTATAGCTTTTTAAAGATAGAATGAAACCTTCTTACCATGTGAATCTGGGAAGCTTCTTAAGCATAGAATGGATTCATTTAATTGTTCAAAATACTTAGACATGGATTTATATTATTGTCTACAATTTTTTTAATCCAAAAAATATTGAGCAAACTACACTTTATTTTTCACAACTACAGAATGCTCAACAAATCTAGCAGCTTAAAGGAAAACATATATAATAATAGTGAATTACCTTGATCTTTCCATTTACAAGAGACCCTCATCTAGGATCTAGAGTGGCAATCCACTCTTTTCTCATAGTATTTCCGGATGGTGGGCCACTTTTTAGCAGAAATTTTTTGGAAGGATGTGTATGTGTGTATCTATACATGAAAGATTTTGTCTACTTTGTTTTCTTGTAAGATAATTTTTTTTTTTAAGTTTCCCCTCTCTTTGGACAAGGCCACATTTAATTCAAGACATTTTAGGAAAACTACTTATATTTTGCTTGTTTATTAATTCAACCACTCTTTGAACAAATATTTATAGAGATCTAGTATGTGCCCGATAACCTTTCAAGGGTTATTTCATCTGTCACGACAACACTGCCAGAGAGTTTGGACTGAGACAAACCAAGTCAATTCTGTCAAAAGCATGCATAGGTGTTCTGTCATCCATATCTTTGTGGAATTAATTTGCTCATCTAAGCATTTGGGCAAACCTGGGTCTTCTGCTTTGCAGGCAGATGCCTTACCATTTGGGCCACCAGAACTCGGAAGATGGAACAGAAATCCTACTCCTATCCAGAGGGTCTGCCACCTAGTGGTGAAGTTTAGCAAAACTTTTTGTTGTCGACTAAGATCACAGTTTTCTTCATAATTGTATTTTTCTCAGCTCTAGATAAGGGTCAGCTTTGCTCAGCTACCTCCAATGAGAAATGCAGACACATTTACATGATGATAAACCAACAGGCAGAAATTCTAGGGATAACAAGAAACCCCTTTGGCTCTCCCTTCTTCAAGGAAAAGGCAAAAGTGCACCTCCTAATTAATGGTGCTTCCTGTGAGAGGGGCATAACACCCATATGCAAAAAAAAAAAACAAAAAACAAAAAAAAAAAAAACCATGCAGGAGTAAACTGCAAAGAGATTTGACAAAGAATTCAGTCTACTGAACTAGAATTTGGCTGCTTCTGGATTCTTAAATTAAGTGCCCTTTTGTTTCTCTGACTTTCAACAAGGGTATTAGCAAGTCTTTTCCTCTTGGTTTCCTGCTTTTTTAGCGTATAAAAATACACATTTCAGTATTCCTCACCAAATGACAAATATGAAGTGTTTGGGAATTTTCAGAGCAACAGTATTTTTGCAGACACTGCAGTTTGCCAAAAATTCTGAAGTTGAAGTCTGAGGAGAATGAGACTTCATGAAGAGACCAGGCAAAAAGTCGATCATTCCTAAGTCTCGTGTCGGCCTATAATGTTGTATTTCGTGTTACAATCCCATCCTGACACTGAAACATTCATAACACTGAGATCTGGGGCCAGGATGAGATGTTGTTTTGGAGTGGGGATGAATCGAGTCACTCATTCTCAGATAAAACGCACCCACAGTCAAGAGCTCCATGACTCTCTGTGAGACAGATGGGAAGTCCTGATGCATACCAGGCCACTGTTTTCCAGCAAAGAAAACAAAAACCCAGGTGCAGAATGTATTGGAACAGTGCAGATGGGCCTTCAAGGGTGTTCACTGTTTACAAGAACAGGAACGGAGCTCTCATCATTGAGTGACCGCTCTTCCTGGGGATCTGTTTCCCCCAGCTGGTCTCAAGCAGCATATTCCCCCCACCCGGCAACAAAGGCCCAGGCAGCAGCTGTCAATGACCTCTGGCCCTTCAAAGGGAGAGTCTGGGTGGCTGCTCTCACCCTGTCAAGATGTGCTAATTATGTGAATGCTGAGAGTCAGACACTCCACACTAGCTTGGTTTTTCTATAGCCCGTCTGCCTCCCACACATCTTTCTCTTGTCTGCAGTCTTTTTAAGGAAAACAATTTACATCTGTTTCTATACAGATTCCTGGCATCTCTTCCATCCAGTTGTATGTTATCAGCTCCCAGTTCTGTCTGAAACGTGCTGTTATTCGGGGAGTTGCAAGTCAGCTCTAAGAAGAGGAATTTGAAAAGAGAGAAGGGTCCTCTTGATACCTACCCTACGCCATGTACCTGTCTGTCATTTGTAGACAAAGCTTCATCTGATCATCGTCATAGCCCTTAGACGAGAACATGGCTGTTCACACTTGGCGGTCAAGGAAGCGGAGCTGACACTCTTCACAACTATCTAATCGCTCCTCCTCACTTCATCTTTCACATGACCTCATTTATCTTTGTTAAAATTCTATTTCATACACCACTGCCCTTCCTTGACCTAGTCAAGGAATTACAAACTACTCCATCTGCTTTTTAAGAGGTAGTCTCAGCCTAACCTGTGTAAACTATTCCTCATACAACTAAGACTTCTCTCCCTTCCCTGTCTTACCCTTTCTGTTCGCTCTTCTGCCAGGGAAACGCTACCATGTTTTGCAGATCAGCACAAGTATCAAGTCACTGATGAAAGCTTTTCTCTATCTTTAATATATGCTACATAACTCTTATCATGTTAAACTTAGTGACTCTCAGTCCATTAAAGATGATTTCGAACTATCTATGCATGCACTGAAAATCATTACCATGACACAATATTATAATGATCTCCATGGGACACTGTATTAAATATCATGTAAGAAGAATTAGGGGCTTCCCTGGGGCTCAGACTGTAAAGAATCCACCTGCAATGCAGGAGACCCTGGCTCGATCCCTGGGTCGGGAAGATCCCCTGCAGAGGAAATGACAACTCACTCCAGTATTCTTGCCAAGAGAATCCCACGGACAGAGGAGCCTGGTGGGCTATGGTCCCTGGAGTCACAACACGACTGAGAAACTAACACTTTCAACACTAAGGAGAATTAGAGAAAAGAGGTTACATTTCTGATCTCTTCTGAGCTAGGCTGAAAGAGAAACAGAAAGTAGAGAGCTGAGTCACATGATACAATATGAAAGTAAGCTTCCAAGTAAGAATTTCTTATCATTTGAATTTGTCTAGAGATGTTCAAATCAAAGATGTTCAGATACTTGTATTCTGTGAGGATGGCTCAGGTGAAGGAAAATTCATATTGCATCATTACAATTGATGAAACCTATTCGTTATTTCATTTTATAATTTCATTTTATACATAAGCAGAGATGTACCAATGAATGCTAAATAGCCTTTCTGAAATAAAAAGGGGCCTTGATTTGTAGTCTTTGCCAACTTACTTAGTGCAAATATTTCTACTACGACTGTTTCAGTTTCTAACTGCTAATGTGACATCTCCTATCACAGAGTTAGAAAAATTATGCAGACAGTCTCTTCAGTTCAATTCAGTTGCTCAGTCATGTCTGACTGTTTGCGATCCCATGGACTGCAGCACCCCAGGCTTCCCTGTCCATCATCAACTCCTGGAGCTTACTCAAACTCATGTCCATTGAGTCGGTGATGCCATCCAACCATCTCATCCTCTGTCATCCCCTTCTCCTCCCGCCCTCAATCTTTCCCAGCAGCAGGGTCAAAATTTTCCAGTGAGTCAGTTCATTGCATCAGGTGCCCAAAGTATTGAAGTTTCAGCTTCAGCATCAGTCCTTTCAATGAATATTCAGGACTGATTTCCTTTAGGATGGACTGGTTGGATCTCCTTGCAGTCCAAGGGACTCTCAAGAGTCTTCTCCAACACCACAGTTCAAAAGCATCAATTCTTTGGCACTCAGTTTTCTTTACAATAGTCCAGTCTCTTAGGAGGTAGTATGAGCCCCCTCCAGCACGCCTCTCAAAAAGCCACATATTATTTCTATTAAGCAGATGAGGAAACTGAGGGTCAGAGAGGGTTGTAACTTGTCCAAGACCACCTTGTAGATATATAGAAGGCATGTGCTTTCAGTCTGGTATGTGAGATTACAAATTCCATTCTCCTCTGCTAGAGCACACTGTCTAGACAGCGTCAATAAGTGATGGCATTAAGGACATGGAACACATGGAGCATTTCTCAGTTGCTTGATGCTTCTCCCAGGAGTAGGGAAGCCGAACACAAAGGAATAGTCACACGATGGTCAAGTCTACAGTAAAAGGTTTCAACAGAGGAGAAATTTCTGGTAGCATATAGTGATGATTTTCAGAAAGAGAGAAAGATGAGCAGGAATAGAGCTTTTGCCTTTGCACGTAATCATCTCTCTACTTCTACAACCCCTCACTTTCATAGAGACACTACTTTCCTCTAGCCCTTAACTTAGCCACACAATGAACTTCTCCCTGTAGTTTGTATTTTTTCCCCTCCCTCGTTTCTTTCCTTCCTTCCATTCTTTTTCCTTCCTTCCTTCCTTCTTTCCTTCATTTCTCCTATCTTCTTTCTTACTTACTTCCTCTCTTCCTCATTTATGTCTTTGCCTAACACTATTTTATTGTTGTCCCTTCATTAACAAGGATCTGAAATAATATATGACACTGTTTACCAATGAGGTATATCATATATAATTCATCCTGCAAAAGTCATTTGGCCAAATAGGATATTAAAAAGTAGTTACAGAGTCAGGATATGTTAATGGAGTGCACAAAAGTGTGTTGTGAGAGTCAAATACATTTGCCAAGAGGCATAAAAATACTCTCATTAAAAGTATAGAGTGAAAAATTAATCTGTGGGCTATCAAGCACTATTTTGACTCTTCTCAGTATGAATAAGGGGCTTTCCTGATGGCTCAGATGGTAAAGAATCTGCCTACAATGCAAGAGACCCAGGTTTGATCCCTGGGTTGGGAAGATTCCCTGGAGAAGAAAATAGTAATTCACTCCAGTGTTCTTGCCCTGAGAGTCCCATGGACAGAGGAGCCTGGTGGGCTACAGTCTGTAGGGTCACAAAAAATCAGACACAAATACAAAAGCATGAACAAACCAAGGTTAAAGTCTAAATGTTTGTGTATAAAACTTTCAGATCTTCATACCTTACAGAGGAAAAAAAAAAAGATTATAGAGCTGTAAAGAATACACAAAGTGCACTTCCTTTTATTCCCATAATGAACCTGCCTGATACACTGTTTAACACTAAAATGAATTTCTAACTTAACAACAAGAACCAATTCTCTGATCGTTGACATGGTGTATCAAGTGAAATTCAAAACAACTCATGAAGAAAAGAAGCCTTCCAGTTAAACCAAATGATGTTTTTAAAAAGTCACACACTCAGGAATCACTTTGTAGCCCTTGGCTTTTGGTCTGAAGTATTTATTCCCAAGGGGAGAATCGGCCCCTCTCCTGCCCACCAGCACCCTCTTCACGTCTCCCATTTGTCAAGCCATTTGTCAACACACAGCAGTCTCCAGAGTGCCTGGACTTTGTCAGATTCTCATCTGGGAAGCAAAGCAAAGCTGTCTAAAGTCACTCGCAGAGCCACCTCCTTACAATGACCAGAACCCAGCCTTGGAGAAGCCCGGCCCCCCCGCCAAACCATGCTCATGGAACAGAGCTCTCTGAGTAGCCGTGACACACCTACCTAGAGAACCATTAAAAACTGGAGGAGCTGAAGGGACAAGAAACAGGAGTTGAGACCTGGCTCTGAGCATCTCCAGGCCTCAGTCTCTTCATCTTTACATGAGATAGCATCTGGACCAGAGGATTTCAAACTTGTTTCCAGCTTTAAATCTCTGTAGCACAAATAAAGGCATCACTAGGCTGTAGTTTACTTTTTCAAGTGCTAGATAAAGTTTGAGGATTCTACAAGTAAAATATTTTAACTTTCGGGGTATGTGTCCCAAGTGGACAAAGTGAGACTTACTCATGTGTGCTTTGGAACTTGGCTTGGTCATCCTGGACATTCTGAAATGAGGGATACATAAGTGAAAGAGCCCAAGAAGGGGTGCTATCTGTCTCTGCAGGAGAGAAATAGTGGGAAATCCAGTTAGCACCACAGTGGTTAGATGCTTGAAGTAAGTATACCAAGAAAGCAGCATCTTGGTGGCATCACCATCCTCTGTGGTCTAGTCCTTAGCATCCATGGTTGGTTGTTTTTCAGTTGCTGAGTCCCGTCCGACTCTTTGCAACTCCCTGAACTGCAGCACACCAGGCTTCCCTGTCCTTTACCATCTCCTGGAGTTTGCTCAGATTCATGTCCACTGAGTCAGTGGTGCCACCCAGTGTATGGTTCGGAGCATATTAATAGATATTTCACTTCTCTTTGAGATGAATAGAGTCTAAAAAATTGCCTCACATTGATGAGGTAATGATAACTGTCACACAGGACCCTGGAAAACACTTTTCCCACAGTATGTATTTTAGGACATACTCACTACAGCCTCACTGGGGCTTCCTAGGTGGCTCAGTGGTAAAGAATCCGCCTGTCAATTCAGGAGATGCAAGAGACAAGGGTTCGATCCCTGGGTCGAGAAGATTCCCTGGAGGAAGAAATGGCAACCCAGTCCAGTGTTCTTGCCTGGAGAATCCCATGGTCAGAGGAGTTTGCTGGGCTACAGTCCATGGGGTAGCAGAGTGTTGGGCATGAATGAACAATGGAGCACATGTGCATGCAATACTGCATGGCCTAAGTAAAACTTACAGAATCTGATAGGGCCTAAAATGCAATTCTAGAAAGAATTATAACAAGAAACTATACTGTTGTACTGTTCAGTTTGGCTGTGTCTATTCGGTCCCCGGCACATGAGAAACTAAACTCCTCTCAGAAGAGGCCTGGTAAGCAAGCATGAAATAGGTGCAAATGGGTTTGGATTAAGTCAACAAAAACATCATCATGTCTGGATCCACAGGGGCACCTCAGTTTTGGCCAGATCTAATCTGCGCTGATAAATCCTTGCTCCATGTCTTCCCTGACCATTCCCAATCTCCCTTTGATGCATGCCATCAGTTGGTGTGCAACAACATCGATGAGGCTGTGGCTCTTGTTTTTATCTTCTGAAGAAGCCTCTTATATAGCTGTTACAATGGGATGCTTTCCTGATTGTTGCTACTGTTTAGTCACTAAGTCGTGCTCCACTCTTTTGCGATCCCATGGACTGTAACTCACCAGGATCCTCTGTCCATAGAATTTTCCAGGCAAGAATACTGGAGTGGGTTGTCATTTCCTTCTCCAGGGGATCTTCCTGACCCAGGGATCAAACCTGCGTCTGCTCCATTGGCAGGCGGGTTCTTTACCATTGAGCCACCAGGGAAGCCCCACTTTCCTGATTGCACTTCTGCCAACTCTTTCTTCAGCAGGGAATGGTTTTGCAGTTAATTTAAATAGCTAGCAGTTATACACCCTGCTCTAAGGACATCACTCATGTTGTCTTTATTAATCTTAATTAATTAGACAACCCTCTGAAGTCATTACTATTAATTGTCCTCATTTTACAGATGCAGAAACCGAAACTAATACAATTATGTAAAGTTTAAAAATAAAATAAAATTAAAAAAAAAAAAGAGGTCAGGTAAATTTCTGAGGGTCACACAACTCTAAGCATAAAGCTGAGCCCCAGTTCATTCTCTTATCCACCCTGATTGTTTCTGAGAATATTTAATATGCTTATTTTTGCCATTTTTATTCTTTGATGATGACAAAACCTTCACATTCAGCTGACACTTTGAAGAAAATATTGTGAATATAAGCATTAAGGGTACAAATGACTCAGCATTATATGTCACACACAGAGAAGAATACTTAAAGGAACACAGTTGCCTTTATAATATCCACTTGCCATCTTTCCATAAGCATAGCACCCATCCCCATTCAGGGATTGTCTTAAAATTGCATAATGTAAATTCTACACACCAGTTGTCACTGGGAATATAAAACCAACTGGATGAAACAGTGTGATGTAAATAATGTACCATTTCTTCCCTCTGGCTGTATCAGCCCTCCTATGTGTGTCTGGATGTTTTTACTAAGAGATTATATCATGGCCATAAGAAGTTAATTACACCTTCTCTTTCATAATACTATCCTTACCACATCTCTGTCTTCTAGGTCAGCTGAACTAGTTCATCCTTTTAATATTTACGTTTGAAAGATTCCTTTGAAGCTCCATGGCATCAGGAGGTGAGGGTCTGCAGGAATGATAACAGGCCAGACACAAGCCCTGTTTCTACTGTTTCCTCTCTTTCATGTAAAGACCTTACTTTCAACATCCTGAAATTTCCACTCTGTACTCACCAATGTAGCTGCTGGGTTTCTGTCAGAGAGACAGGGTTTTTGGAATTTTCCAAAGAAGTGATTCAGGAAGCTGTAACCTCTATTAGAGTCTGGACCTGGACAATAGTTCTTCTTAAGATGTTTGTTTTGGTTTTTTTTTTTTTTAATAAACAAATTAAAGGACCAAGAATTTCTGTCTTTCCCCCTCCCCTTCCCTTGCTTTGATTTTATGTTTGGTTGCTAAATAGGGGCCAGTTTAAAATATTTCATTTAAGGAAACTCCCAGCAAACTTTTCCCAATTGAACAGGCAAAAAATACTATAATGTTGCATTAATTATAAATAATACAAAGAATTTTATTTTAGACTTCATGCTTTACCAAGTAACTCAAGTATTCAATCAATACATGAATTACCAAGGATAGAATATTACAACCAGTCAGTGAAAGATGAAATGATTCCATTCCAAGTGAATGACTAGATGGATACCAACAGGCCTTGAAAAAGAATATCAATTTGTCTTTCATTCTAAAGGAAGGAAGAATATCAAATATTCACCTTCTGCATAAGGTCTATGGTTAGCCACTTAAAAAACATGTATACAATATCAAATCTCCCAAGGATTTCTGAGACAATCTTGATTTCAAACATCCTGCCGTGTTCACCCAAGAAAATTACTGAATGTCTCTTTTTAATAATTATAATATTAACAGTAATATAGAGAGTATATTCAGTTCAGTTCAGTTCAATTCAGTCGCTCAGCCATGTCCAACTCTGCGACCCCATGGACTGCAGCACACCAGGCCTCCCTGTCCATCACCAACTCCTGGAGTTTACTCAAACTCATGTCCACTGACCCAGTGATGCCATCCAACCATCTCATCCTATGTCGTCCCCTTCTCCTCCAGCCTTCAATCTTTCCCAGCATCAGGGTCTCTTCAAATGAGTCAGCTCTTTGCATCAGGTGGCCAAAGTATTGGAGTTTCAACTTCAACATCAGTTCTTCCAATGAATTTTCAGGACTGATTTCCTTTAGGATGGATTGGTTGGATCTCCTTGCAGTCCAAGTGACTCTCAAGAGTCTTTTCCAACACCATAGTTCAAAAGCATCAATTCTTCGGCACTCATCTTTCTTTATAATCCAACTCACATCCATACGTGACGACTGAAAAACTATATAGCTTTGACTAGATAGACCTTTGTTGTCAAAGTAATGCCTCTGCTTTTTAATATGCTGTCTAGGTCTAACTTTTCTCCCAAGGAGTAAGCATCTTTTAATTTCATGGCTGCAACCACTATCTGCAGTGAATGATTTTGGAGCCCCAAAAGATAAAGTCTGCCACTGTTTCCACTGTTTCTCCATCTATTTGCCATGAAGTGATGGGACTGGATGCCATGATCTTTGTTTTCTGAATGTTGAACTTTAAGCCAGTTTACTATTTGTCAAACTACGCATCCTAAATTTTTATTTGGAAAATACGGTCATAAAAGAATTTTACTTTCTCTGTCATCATAGGCTTTATGAGGGTGGCCTTTTAAAATGTATTGGATAGAACTTGGACTAAAATGAGTTAATTTTAGGAGTTCATGTTTTTGAAACCAGATTGCTTGTGTTCATAGCACAGTCCCCATATTTTACATAATTGTGTGAACCAAGGACTGTAACTTAATCCCACGGAGCTTTAGTTTCCTCATCTAAATTGTGACTAAGAGTGTGCATTCCATTGGGTTAAGATAATTTAATAAGATAATGAAGATAAAGTCCTTTCAGTTCAGTTCAGTTCAGTTCAGTCGCTCAGTCCTGTCTGACTCTTTGTGACCCCATGAATCGCAGTACGCCAGGCCTCCCTGTCCATCACCAACTCCTGGAGTCCACCCAGACTCACGTCCATCGAGTCAGTGATGTCATCCAGCCATCTCATCCTCTGTCGTCCCCTTCTCCTCCTGCCCCCAACCCCTCCCAGCATCAGAGTCTTTTCCAATGAGTCAACTCTTAGCATGAGGTGGCCAAAGTACTGGAGTTTCAGCTTTAGCATCATTCCTTCCAAAGAAATCCCAGGGCTGATCTCCTTCAGAATGGACTGGTTGGATCTCCTTGCAGTCCAAGGGACTCTCAAGAGTCTTCTCCAACACCACAGTTCAAAAGCCTCAATTCTTCAGTGCTCAGCCTTCTTCACAGTCCAACTCTCACCTCCATACATGACCACAGGAAAAACCATATTAGTACCAGTAAGTTATTACCTTGCTCAGTCGTGTCTGACTCTTTGTGACCCCATGGACTGTAGCCCACCAGCGTCCTCTATCTATGAGATTTCCCAGGCAAGAATACTGGAGTGGGTTGTCATTTCCTTCTCCAGGGGATTTTCCCTGACCCAGGGATCAAACCGGTGTCTCCTGAGTCACTTAAATTGGCAGGTGGATTGTTTACCACTAGCGCCACCTGGGAAGCCCCAGGTTATTACCTTAATTGCTCACTAAAGGAAGACCCTTTAGAATGGCAGGAGCACCTTTTGCTCCTTACCTGCCTCCATACATTTTCAAATGAATGGAACTGCCTATTACCCCAGGCCCAGATTATTTCAAGTATTGCATCAAAGATAAACTCCTTTGCTATTTTATTTTCTGGTTTGTATATTATTAAGCAATGATACCTATTTTTAAAATTATATATCTTATGTTCAATGTCTAATGAAAGGTTATCAAATGAAATATGTATATGGCATTTTTTTTACTAGAGATAAGAAATATTTGTACATGACCTCTTTTTCAATGCCCCCCTCCAAAAACAACCTATATAAAAGTAATAATCCTAAAAGGCACATAAGCAGGAGAATCTGAGGAAACAAGAATCCATTCATTCTTGAAAAGTAAATGTTACAATAAACAATTACAGAAGTTATAACTGATGCCTGCAGAAAACCAGTTCTCATGGATCTGCTATGGAAAGGATGGATGGCATAATATGTAAGAATCAACTATGTAACGCTGAAAGTGATTCAGTCATGTCCAACTCTTTGCGACCCCATGGACTATGCAGTCCATGGAATTCCCCAGGCCAGAATACTGGAAATGGGTAGCCTTTCCCTTCTCCAGGGGATCTTTCCAAGCCAGGGATCAGACCCATGTCTCCTGCATTGCAAGAGGATTCTTTACCAGCTGAGCCACAGGGGAAGCCCTTGTAGTGCTTAAGTAGAGTCAAAGCACCAAGGGGTGAGGGGAGGGGATGGGGAAGTGGGAGGAGATTTATTTATTGCAAAAGAGTTGGACATGACTGAACGACTAAACAACAACAACAACAACTTTAAACCACATAATCTAACATAAATACCTCCCAACCTTGCAGTTGACACAGCCTCACTCATAGTAGGAATTCAAGAAATGTTAGCTGGATGGATAAATACATAAATGAACTTGATCCTGAACTATAAGAGGATAGAAAATGCAGACTAATGTGCTGTGGCTTTGTTTTATTTTTCTTTCATGTGTTTGGCTTTTGGCAGAATTGTGATCAATTAACTTCCTGTTTCAAAGTAGTTTCTTCTTTAGGAAAATGTATATATGTTCAGTTCAGTTCAGTTGCTTAGTCATGTCTGACTATTTGCAACCCCATGGACTGAGGCACCCCAGGCCTCCCTGTCCATCACCAACTCCTGGAGCTTGCTCAAACTCATGTCTATCGAGTCGGTGATGCCATCCAACCATCTCATCCTATATCGTCCCCTTCTTCTGCCTTCAGTCTTTCCCATCATCAGGATCTTTTCCAGTGAGTCAGTTCTTCACATCAGGTGGCCAAAGTATTGGAGTTCCAGCTTCAACATCAGTCCTTCCAATGAATATTCAGGACTGATTTGCTTTAGGACCGACTGGTTGGATCTCCTTTCAGTCCCAGTGACTCTCAAGAGTCTTCTCCAACACCACAGTTCAAAAGCATCAATGCTTTGGCACTCAGCTTTCTTTATAGTCCAACTCTCACATCTATACATGACTATTGGAAAAACCATAGCTTTGACTAGATGGACCTTTGTTGGAAAAGTAATGGCTCTGCTTTTTAACATGCTGTCTAGGTTGGTCATAGTTTTTCTTCCAAGGACCAAGCGTCTTTTATATGTTGGATTGGCCAAAATATTTGTTCCAGTTTTTCCATACTATCTTACAGAATAATAATAATCATAATGTTATAATTTAAGAATCCTTCCTACCCCAAAGGGTTATTGTGACTTTCAAATGGGAGCACTCGAATTTACAAATGTTCTATGTAATTAAGTACTTTTTATATCACTTCCTTAGAAAAAGTGAAAAGCCCCTGCTACACTTGTACAGATCTCAACCCTTTCAACCTACCTTCACGTTATCTAGAGGTGTGGGGATGAGGCTAAGGGTAGAGTGGAAAATAGCGAAGGGAGCATTGGTACAGAAGAAAGTTGGAAAGTCTTCAATCATCTTTGCGATAGTTTAGAGGGATTGTCTGAAGAACAGGTGAATGAGAGAAGGAAGTCACCATTGCTTCCCTCTGTAAGTCAAGTGCTGGGTGGTTTATAGGAAACAAGGTGTGAGAGTCCCTGAGGAAAAAGGTGAGAGACAGCAGTTACAGCCATAAATGGAAGAACAGTCATCGCAGGTTCAAAGTGTGAAAAGCAAAATTAGTCAAGCACTGCTATTTTAAGTTTCACTTGCACTCAAAGCAAGCAATATGTGAAAAGTTTAGCCCCTTGCCCCTGCTTCTGAAAGCAGAGGGGAGACACACCATAAAGAGGAATGAGGGTTTCCTGTGTTAAAATATTAATTATTTGTGGGTGGTATTTTTTAAATATAGCCAGGAGTTGCTATTGAAATGCAAATGTGTGTTTATTGCCCTGAAGGAGATGTTGTAAAATAAGAAAAAAAAAAAAATAGACAATACCCAGAGCTGGAAATTGCCCCCTGGGCTAAGGGCAGATGTTGGGTAAGAGCAAGAACAGGCAGAGAAGACAGGAAGAAGGGAGGAGGGGCCGGGAAAGGAAGAAGTAGAAAAGACCAGTGTGGACATCCCATGAGAACTGATTAAAAAGTCTCAGCTGCGCCAGACTTTGTCACAATTCAAGAAAAGCATCCCAAGATCTATGGGTGGAATGGTCAACTACTGAGAATGGAAAGACTCTCCCCAATAGAAGCCTATATGGTCAAGCTGATCTTCCTGCCTTTATCATGTGAAATGATACATATCCCCTCCCCATAAAGTAAAAGTTGACTTGGAAATAATGCAGCCTTAGAGAACCCAGATATGGAGCAGAATAGCAGTATCACTAGAGATGAAATAGAGAAGAGGCAGAAAAGGTCATATCTATGTAATATTTGATTGGAGAGGTTTCCCACTAATCTTCCTTAACCACTGACTGGGGACAGGAGAGGAAAATGGAAGACTTACTAGGAATGGGCCTGGAAGAAATAGGGAAAAACCAATATTTGGCCAATCCAAAATATTTTTGGAAATATTAGGGAAATAATCAAACTCCGATTGTTTCATCACTTTCCCACTTTAAGCCATACTTGAATATGAATAAACACAGCAGCTAAAAACAACACCTACACAACTTCGTGACTGAACAATGACAAACTTAGACACAATCATTCATGAACCGTTGCTGTTTCTGGATAATTTACTATGTAAAGGCAAAATGCTAAGGAAATTTGAATACATACAGGTGGGCTGGGAAGCAAGATCAAAAACTAAATTCATACTTCTGTGTCTCCTATAGACTCCAAGTGCCTTTGTGTGTGATTCCACGAATGTTAACATGAAATGTCGCAGAACTACATATTCCATTTAGAGGCTGAACTGAAGTCAAATGGTATTTAAATATCAGTTTTTGAATTGATTTGTTCAATCAAAAATTTTGATGAGCAACTTTGCTCGTGGTCCGGTGGCTTAGACTCTGCTCCAAATGGAGGGGGCCTGGGTTCCACCCCTGGACAAATAACTAAATTCTACATGCTGTAACTAAAGATCCTGCATGCTGAAACTAACAGCCTGTGCAGACAAATAAGACATGTATATATTTTTAAAAGCTATGATGAGTGCTTCCTATATGCCTAACACCCTGCTGAGTCCTGGGATAGAGCTGTGAGCAGAGGTGGGCATTGGAGAAGGAAATGGCAACCCACTCCAGTATTCTTGCCTGAGAAATCCCACGGTCAGAGGAGCCTGGTGGGGTGTAGTCTATGGGGTTGAAAAGAGTGGGACACGACTTAGTTTCTAAACAACAAAAACAGAGGTGGGCATAGCACATAAACTTTGTGTCCAGATCACAGAGATGAAAGAGTGATAATGAACTACCCTAAGTTCATGCCCTAAGTTACCCAGACTTTTTATCCTTAAGCAGCTGGACAACAAGAGACCAACCATTAGATGTGTTTTTAATCAGGAAAAAAAAAAGGCGGAATCAATTTATACTGCAGAAAGATGATACTAATTATATGCAAAACAGATAAACAGGAAGGAGATTCAAGGATTTGAAAGGCTGGAAAACTGTGTCAGGTTACTGCATAACAGTACTTGGGACAAGGAAATGTGAATTGAAGTGGTATCGGTGAGAAGATTTTTAAAAGGATCAGATCTTTACCAGAAGCTCTGGCAAAACTTGGGAACAATTAAAGACAGAGAGTAAAAGAGGAAGACGGAAAGATTACAAAATGATGAGAAGTTTTTGGTTGAGAAAGTCCACAGGATAGAGAATAATTCCCTAATATAAATGACCTAAGTAATTCTGAGGACGATAGAAAACCAAGAAATTAGTAAGTTTTCCTTAAGCTGCTCGTAACTGATAAGATGTGTCAGAATGCTCACAGCTCTCCAGGCTCTGGGGTCAAGAGTGGTTCTTAGATTTCTAGGTTTCTTATCTTAAATTCATCAGTGAGATCCTTAATGTTAACATATGTTGCATTAGAGCTAAGTTTGTTTTAGAGTTGGTGGAGATATCCTTCATTACGCCAAAAAAAGGTAAGTGTCGGAGGAAGAAAAACACGTTTGAGAATGACCTCTTATTTACGCTTAAGGATATGGCTTTATCGAATCCGCTCCTTTCAGAGACCAGTAGATCTTGTCAGAATACACTAGGTCTCAAGGATCCCAAATTTAAAATTAGAGGGTAAAGATTAAGGATGAAGTGTAAAGAACATTGGATCAGGAAGAACTTTTTTCTCTCCCTAACTCTGCCCTGCCACTTACTAGCTATGTGTCTTGGATAAGAAAAGCAACAAGCACACTGCAGCTAAATACACACACCCAGACACACACAAACACACAACACTGGGAAGTTGGTGGCATTCATTCATTTGTTTATTTGTTCAACTAGCCTTTATCGACAGCCTATTTGTGCTAGGCATAGTTCCCTACACTGGGGGATGCCAGAAAAGGAATTATACGGTACTAATGGTGAAACTGGGCTTCCCAGGTGACTCAGTGGCAAAGAATCTTCCTGCCAATGCAGGAGACTTGGGTTCGATCCCTGAGTCAGGAAGATTCCCTGGAGAAGGAAATGGCAACTCTGACTGGAGAACTCTTCAGGATCTCTTGGCTGGAGAATTCCATGGACAGAGGAGCCTGGTGGGCTACAGTCATGGGGTCGCAGAAGAGCCTGACATGACTTAGAGACTCAACCACAACAGTAGTGAAACAGAAGGCAACACGGTGTTGGGAGCACTTCCAGGGTGGACTGTAAAGCTCCCTTTGGCTGTGGAGAGTCTTCATGAAAAAGTAAGATCTGAACTCTCGCAAGGGTTGAACAAGTATTTGCCACGTGTACCCACTGTGGATGACATTCCTACTAGGAAGAATTGACTAAGGATCAGAAAACTAAAACCATTGTATTGACATTTAAATGTTATATTTTGAAACCAGTCTCATAAATTTAAAACTTAGAAGTTTTCCTTTCAGGAGAAAAATACATTTTCTTTTGAGAAGAGGTTCATAGAATGTAAAGAAATTATCCTCTTTGAGAGGAATTAAGGAATTTTAAAGTCTCAAAAACAGTTGAGCAACATTAACATTCCCATATTTTCTGACAAAGATAAAAATGTTTTAAAATAGTAACATTTATTCAATATATTTACAACATTCATGAGTTCCTACAGATATTTCTCTGTATTTCATTCTTCTTTATTCTACTGAAAAAAACGTAATGACCTTAGTAAAAAAAAAAAAAAAAAAGAAAAACTCCCACCAAGGATTCTGTTCAATTGTATGAGCATTTATAGAAGCTTCCTGATTTTTTAATCAGTGTTTAATATTTATGACTGAGAAAATTGAGGCAATAAGAATTTGTCTTTCGAAACAGTTATTCCATAATCCCCATGTATCCACACATGAAGATTCAAAGTAGGTCTAACAGGCAACAGTTTTTGCCTCCAACTGTAACATTCCAAAAATGTTCTCCCTTGTTTCTTTGAGATGTAGGTTATAATATGTATTTTTAAAGGTAATTTTTAGAAATGATGCATTGGACAAACACTGCAACATTTTCACTAAATAATCTAGAATGAAGTGATATAGGATTTTGAAAGGGAAAAAAAAATCTAGCTATAATTTACTGAGTTTCTACTTTGTGCCAAGCACATTACATTCCCTTATTGTGCTCAGTCACTTCAGTCGTGTCTGACTCTTTGCAACCTCATGGACTGTAGCCCGCCAGGCTCCTCTGTCCATGGGGATTCTCCAGGCAAGAATACTAGAGTGGGTTGCCATGCCCTCCTCCAGGGGATCTTCCCAACCCAGGGATCAAACCCGTGTCTCTTAGTTTGCCTACGTTGTCAGGCAGGTTCTTTACCTCTAGTGGTGCCCAGAAAGCCCACATTATCGTAATCAATCCATATAACACCCTTGAGAAATAGAGTTAATTCTTGTTCTTCACAGTAGCGACCTCTACAAAGTCACCACAAACACTGCATTAATGGCTATGGAGCCATTGTTCCTGGAGAAATAGTGGGTTATATTCCTGGGAGTCTCTGGTCATAATATTTTCATCAACCAGTCAATACATAGCTTCTTTTTATGTGTGTCTCTGTTTAAAGACACCTTATCTAATATATATTGTTGATTTATTAACACTGAACTCATGGCCAGCATTTAGCCATAACTCCTGCCTGAGTGAAGTTTATATAACTCATGGATTTTTCCCATAAAGCACATCACAACGTTGTGCTAAAGAACACTAGACACACTTGAACACTATGCTTAGAGCCATACTGGAGGCAAAATCACCAACAAAAAGAACAAAAATGTAAAAAACATGGCATCAGCTAGCCTGTAAAAAGGACACCGTTTTAGTATGAGAGCTGAAATAAGATGGTGGCATGTTGCCTTGTTCAGCTTCAGCTGGGCATGTGCATAGTGGGCAATTCACCTTTTTCACCACCCTGCACATGTCCATGAATGCCTGCAAAAGTGCCAAATATTGATTTTGAGAATACAAATAAATATTAGCGAGTAGGTGAACTTGCAAAGACAGAATCTGCAAATAATGAAGACTGACTGTAATTATTATTACTCCTATTTAATAGAGTACTAAAAATGTCGAGAGCTTAAATAATTTGCCCGAGGACATCCAGAAATAACTGACTAGGAAATAACTGAATATAAAAATTACTCAAACTTAGCCTCATGTAGGGACTTTAATTTTTTTTTTCAAATAGTCAATGTGCCAGAAGGTTTAGGAACATAGGTCCTGAAACTGAGTGGCTAGGTTCAAATCCTAGTTCCACCATTTACTATGTGTTTGGCCTTGGCAAATTGGAACCCCTCCAAGCCTGATTACCTCACTGGTAAAATGGGGATGATAATGATCAGTACAGAATCAGGTGATTGTGAGGATTAAGCCAAGAATCCCTGGGAAATGACCAGCACAGCTCTTAGCTTCTGAAAGTGCTCAGTGACTGTTAAGGGCTTCAGTTCAGTTCAGTTCAATTCAGTCGCTCAGTCATGTCCCACTCTTTGCAACCCCATGGACTGCAGCATGCTAGGCCTCCCTGTCCATCACCAACTCCCAGAGTTTACCCAAACTCATGTCCATTGAGTTGGTGATGCCATCCAACCATCTCATCCTCTGTCATCCCCTTCTCCTGCCCTCAATCTTTCCCAGCATCAGGATCTTTTCCAATGAGTCAGTTCTTTGCATCAGGTGGCCAAAGGATTGGAGTTTCAGCTTCAACATCAGTCCTTCCAATGAATATTCAGGACTGATTTCCTTTAGGATGGACTGGTTGGATCTCCTTGCTAGACTCTCCTTCAGAGTCTAAGGGACTCTCAAGAGTCTTCTCCAACACCACAGTTCAAAAGCATCAATTCTTCGGTGCTCAGCTTTCTTCATAGTCCAACTCTCGCATCCATACATGCCCACTGGAAAAACCGTAAGCACTGTACTGCCCTTTCTATTGTTGACATATACTGACCATCAACAGAGTCAAACCCTAAAATAGGAACATAGTATTTGTATACTCGTTCCAACAACCTTATGAAAAAAATTTTCAAGTCCCCTAAAAGTCATTAGTAGAGAAATCAAGATTTGATTTCAACTCTTTGACTCCAGCCAATGTACTCTTAACACATCCTCCCACTGCCTCTCGGTCCATTCCTGCAGGATCTGTATGTGAAGAACAATTATTTCCTTGGGATGACATGCACCATAACATAATGTACTATCCTCTTCCATCTGCTCTGTGCTTCTAGATATTATTTCAGATCAACTGGAAATTCTTTAATTGAAAATGAAACTATTTCATCACCCTGAAATATTCTTTACAGTTCTATGCCAATTTTATTATTTTAAAAAAGCTCATCTTCACGTTTTGTGTCCTATTAGTTGCTCAGTCGACTCTCTGCAACCCCATGGACTGTAGTCTGCCAGGCTCCTCTATCCATAGGGATTCTCCAGGCAAGAATACTAGAGTGGGTTGCCATGCCCTCCTCCAGGGGATCTTTCTAACCCAGGGATCTAACCCATGTCTCCTGCATTGCAGGTGGATTCTTTACCATCTGAGCCACCAGCAAAGCCCAAGAATACTGGAGTGGGTAGCCTATCCCATACAGTCACTAGCCATATTTTTTCCTAGACTTCTTTTTTTTTTTATTTATTTTAATTGGAGGATAATTACTTTACAATATTCTGATGGTTTTTGCCATACATCAACATGAATTGGCCACAGGTATACATGCATCCCTCACATCTTGAACCCCACTCCCACCTCCCTCCCCACCCCCATCCCTCTGGGTTGTCTCAGAGCACCAGCTTTGGGTGTCCTGCTTCATGCATCGAACTTGCACTGGTCATCTATTTTACATATAGTAATGTACATGTTTCAGTGCTATTCTCTCAAATCATCCCACCCTGGCCTTCTCCCACTGAGTCCAAAAGTCTGTTCTTTATGTCTGGTGCCTCCTTTGCTGCCATGCATGTAGGATCATTGCTTTTGAAATATTTTAAAACCAATTGGTTTGAAATATTCCATTGCTTCCTCAACACTGTAGTATTGTAGACACCATATTTTTCAAGAGGCATTTAAAGTAATGTGACCGCAGTGACTAATTTTATGTATCCATTTGGCTAGGCTATGGTGCCTGTTTCATCAAAGACTAATCTAGATATGGCTTCGAAGATATTTGTGCATGTGATCAACATTTACAATCAGTTGAACTTAAGATTATTTTCCAGAGTGGGGTGGGCCTCATCCAATTAGTTGAAGGTCCTGTAAAGAAATGTATTTATTTGGCTGCGATGGGTCTTAGTTTTGGTATGTGGGTCCTTTTAGTTGCAGTATGTGAGATCTTTAGTTGTGGCATGTGGGATCTTTAGTAATGGCATGTGGGATCTAGTTCCCTGATTAGGGATCGAACATGGACCCCTTGCACTGGGAACATGGAGTCTTAGCCACTGGACCACAGTTGGACTTGCAACTCAAGTCCTCAGTTGCAAGACTTGAGAGCAGAAGAACCCTGACTAATCAATGACCAACTGTTTTTGTTTTCCCAGGATAGATTAAGTGGGACATGGACTTTTCCATCCTCTGCCAGGACAGACTTGGACAAATCAAGACAAGTTGGTCACGCTACCTTAAAGTTTATCTTCCCTGCAGCAAATCACAGGAGGAAAAGAAATATTAGTGTTATACAGATTTGCAGAATCTTTCCAATTATTGTTGGCACAAGTTCTCTAGCCAATCACAAGTCAGACTATATTAACTTAGCACTGCACTATCTTGCGTGGGTGTATGGTAAAGTATACATAACACAAAATTTACCTTGTAAACCATTATAAAGGTACACACCAGTGTGCAATCATCACCACTAGCTACTTGCAGAATTTTTGCATCACCCCAAACAGAATCTCATATCCATTAAACAGTCACTCTCCTCAACTCCTGGCAACCACCAATCTGTTTTGTCCCTCTATGGGTTTGCCTACTCTGGCAAATATATCACAGTGAATTAAAATGCTGCCTGAAGGAACTCAACAACACGGATTATGAGAAAGAATGAGGACAAGTGTATTGAGTTCTAAATCATTTATTCATGCATTTGACAACTGTTTATTAAACAGCTACTATGAACCAGATGCTTTTCACAATAATGAGGCTCTAACTGTCCTCAGAGTCATGGCGTTGACACAGAGTATCAGTCACTAGTGGCAAAATGGTTAGATGTACTGAGTTTGTGGGAAAATGGAAATGAAGCCAGTGTAAGTCAGAGCCTTGGTTTTTCTTGTCCTGTTTCTGTGTGGACAGAGATGGGGGACATCAGGAAGCAATTCTTCTCAGCTGGCACGAAGACAAGTGTGGCCACAATGGAAGAGCAGGAGGATAAGAATCAACTGTAGTCATGGAAAAGAAAAACTTCTGCTTTTTCATGGGATTAAAAAAAAAAATCTATCCAACTGCTTTGAATGGTGCTTAGCTACGCAATCGGATATCACTCTCTGATAAGAAATACTATAAAACACCTGTGTTAGGTAATAAAAGTCAACAACATCCCCTTCCTATCAGGACTTCATCTTTATTCATCAGTGGTTTGTAGGACTTCTACCATGGCCTGGCAGGGAGATCCGAACAGGTCCACCTCTCTACTGAGCTGGAGATAAGTATTTCCACAAATCTTACCATTATGATGCTATGTAGATCATGTTTACAGTCCTGTAATAAAGCCACTAATAACACTTTGTACTTATGAACTGCCTCCCACTGAAAATCTCAAATGCTTTATAGACCATAAATTCTCCCAACACCCTTCATGAGATAAAGAATAATTACGCTGCCCCAATAACAAAAACCAGAAACTAGCTTAGCTGAATGACTTGCCCAAGGCCACTTATGCAAGACAGAAATCCAGTTGTTCTGGAGATTAAGTGGGGCCCATTCTGGACCAAAGGGTTGATACTTGATCCCAGGGACTGTTTCCATTTCCCCTTTCTTTTTCTACCAATTTCTGGCAACTCTCGTAAGTTTCCCTCAAGGTGTTAACTGATACCAGTTGATAATGCTTAAGGTGTTAGCCTTCCCAAGGATATCTACCTTTTATTAGGGAGCTCTTGAAGCCTGGCTGGATTTCAAGAACTAAGGAAAGGAGCTCTTTGAACTGCTGATGAAAAGTTTGTTCCCTTCTCCACCCTCCTACACTGTTGGTGGGAATGTAAATTGGTACAGCCACTATGAAGAATAGTATGGAGTTTCCTTTAAAAAAAACTCAAAATAGAGCTACCATATGACCCTGCAATCCCACTCCTGGGCATATGTCCAGAGAAAAACATGATCCAAAGGATATATGCACCCCAATGATCACTGCAGCACTGTTTACAATATCAACCTAAATGGAAGCAGCCTAAATGTCCATCAACAGAGGAATGGATAAAGAGGATGTGGTACATATATACAATGGAATACTACTCAGCCATGAAAAATGAAACAATGCCATTTGCAATACCATGGATGGACCTAGAGAGTGTCATACTGAGTGAAGTAAGTCAGATAGAGAAGAAATATCATATGACATGCCTTATGTGTGGAATCTAAAAAGATTATACAAATGAACTTTCTTACAAAATAGAAACAGACTCGCAGACTTGAACAAGCTTATGGTTGCCAGAGGGAAGGATGGGGGGAAGGGAGAGTTAGGGTGGTTGGGATCAACCACTGCTATATTTTAAATGAATAATCAACAAGGACCTACTGTATAGCACATGGAACTCTGCTCAATGTTGTATGGCAACCTGGATGGGCAGGGGCTTGGGGGAGAATGCACACATGTGCATGTATGCCTGAGTCCTTTTGCTGTTCACCTGACACTATCACAACATTGTTTGTTCATCAGCTATATCTCAATACAAAATTAAAAGTTAGAAAAGCAAAAAAAAAGAAAGTTTGTTCCCTTCTCATCACTCACACCATGTACAGCCCAGGGGACCATTCACCCCCTGCCACCCAGGAGACTATCTCCAGAGAGAAAGCTCTTATCCTACTCCATCAGCCAGCGTACCTCGAGGTTGTGCTTTGGCTTAACCACAGAAATGGAAAGAAAGGAATTATCTTTGTGGCAAGAACTTTCTGACATCAGGACCCATCTGGCTGTATTAGGCAGCAGGATCCCTGAAAATACTTTATCGCTCCATTCTTTATGCCCAAATATTGTTAGTGAGTGAATTCTTTCTTGACATGGGCTGGGAATACAATCCAAACACTGCCGCCAGGTGGGATCTCTTTCAACTAGCAGGACAGACATTTCCCACAGAACTTCCAAGATCAACAGCATTTAAGACCTCCTTCTACCTAAATGGGAGGAAATGGAACAGTTTGAAACCACTAGAAACATACCTGGTTGTCCATTGCCCTTTGTTGTTTAATCGCCAAGCTGTGTCTGACTCTTGCGACCCCTGCACTGTAGCCTGCCATCGCCCCTTGTTGAAACTTATATCTCATTTCCTAAAGCAATTTCAAATGGTCTGTTACACATGATTCAAAAGGAAAGTGAAACTTGAAGTTTAATAGGGACTAGAGGCTGAGGTTTACTGTATGATCATTGACACATATTTTATGATACGCATCAAGGTATTGGAGAAGGCAGTTTTACACTTACATTATGTACAAGTGCTGAACACACAGAGAAAAATATGGGGGGAAAATGTGTTACTCCCATCTTTTTTATCACTGGACGAAAAATAGTACTGATTTTCTTTAAAAAGGAAATTTTTTTCTGCTATCAACCTGAACTTCCTCTATATACAGCCCTGTTGAGGCTTGAGAGATAATAGACTATCCCAAATTGAAAAACAGAAAGCTTCTCTTTTTCAGCTTCATGTCATCTTCGGTGGCAGAATTCATATATCACTATTTGTGCCTCAGTGTTAGGGGCTTCCTTGGTGGCTCAGAGGTAAAGAATCTGCCCATAATGCAGGAAAGCCAGGTTCGATCCCTGGGTTGCGAAGATCACCTGGAGAAGGAAATGGCAACCAGAATTCTTTCCTTGGAAATCCCAAGGAGAGAGGAAACTGGCAGGCTATAGTCCATGGGATCTCAAAGAGCCGGACATGACTGAGCGATTGAGCAGGCATTCACGTTCTTATTTCAACTGCTTTTCTAAAGGGTATTTAATGGAGGCAAAGCCCTCGCCCATGATTCTTGTCCTCAGGAACTGCATTCTAAATAGAGATGCAAATGTACACAAATGCTCATTTTGTATGGTCAGTTAGCTTCTCATATGCTTATATATTAGATATAATAATAGCCTGGAGTCATCCAGAAAGACTTTATGGGAAAAATTTCTAAACTGTGCTGATCTGGAGAGGATTCACTTCTGGGTTTGGGTTGGGTTTCACAGTAGGAGGAAATTTGCACTAGAGTTTTAAAGCAAGAAAAGCTGCCACAGCAGCATGGATAGGAGGGGAGTTTGGAGGAGAATGGATAATATTTGGGGCTTCCCTAGTGGCTCAGTGGTAAAGAAACCGCCTTGCAATGCAGGAGATGCAGGAGACAGGTTCAATCCCTCGGTTGAGAAGATCCCCTGGCAGAGGGCATGGCAATCCACTAAAGTGTTCTTGCCTAGGGAATCCCATGGACAGAGGAGCCTGGTGGACCACATCCATAGGTCGAAAAGAGTCGGACACAAGGGAAACAACCTAGCATGCACGCACACATATACACAGATTCATACATACGTATGGTTGAGTCCCTTTTTTGTTCACTTGAAACTATCACAGCATTGTTAACTGGTTATACTCCAATAAGTGTGTGTGTGTGTTAGTCACTCAGTCGTGTCTAACTCTTTGTGACCCCATGGATTATAGCCTGTCAGACTCCACTGCCCATGGAATTCACCAGGCAAGAATACTGGAGTGGGTAGCCATTTCCTTTCTCCAAGGGATCTTCCCGACCCAGGGATCAAAACCAGGTCTCCTGCATTGCAGATAGATTCTTTACCATCTGAGCCACCAGGGAAGCCTATACTCCAATATAAAGAAGTCTATTTTATAAAAAGTACAGCTGCCACAGAACAGCATCAGATTGCTTAAGGGCATTCCTTGTCAACTCCTTAGAATTCAAAAATATACGCTGAACTAGCTACAAAGATAATCATGAATCCCTTTTTAATTATTTACCCTTCCTTCAAAACATGGGTTGCAATAAAAAATGTGTTGCGTACTTAGTATAGATGGAGGATAATCAAAATGGAAAAAAGGCAGGCTTTGGTCTTGCTGAGCTCAGGATCTGTCAGTTTCCATTCAATGTTAATTCCAGTTCAGCCAAATCCTACTCAGCTTGCCCAGCGCTAGCCAGACACTCCTGCTCTGTTTACAGCTCAGCAATAGTTACCAGGATTGAGGACGTGGATACCTGAAGTATTTATACAGCGTTTGTGCAATCACTCTTCATTGCCTAGTAAAAGACGGGTTTGCAGAGGCTGGCTCCTTGCCAGAGTTATCTAGATCTTCATTTCATAAGGTAAGAATTTACCCCAGAGTTCAAAAATTGAAAAACAGGGTGGAGGAGTTGTTGGTGGTAATCACTTGTGGTCAAAGAAAGCTGTTTGCTTTTCTGTGGGCAGATATCCAGGGGCAGTTTGAAATGACTTCCCTCAAGGAAGAAACGACAGAAGAACACCTGGAAATCCTGAAGTGAAAGTAGAGAATAAAACTAGTTTCCAGTGGAGATATTTATCACATCTATAGCCTCTATCTGTCTCTATTTTTAAAGGATTCTTCACCGTAACTAAGGCGCTTCCCTGGTGGCTCAGCGGTAAAGAATCTGCCTGCGATGCAGGAAACATAGGTTCGATTCCTGGGTCGGGAAGATCCCCTGGAGAAGGGAATGGCAACCCACTCCAGTATTCTTGCCTGGGAATTCCCATGGGCAGTGGAGCCTGGCGTGCTACAGTCCATGGGGTCACAAGATTTGGACACAACTTAGTGACTAAACCACCATCACCACACCATACCTAAGGAACTTTAATTGATCCTGTTAAGATTTTTACATGGGTCATCTGAGCAGTTACACCTAGAAATTTATGTGCAAGGTGAAAAGGCAGATGGTTGCAGCCATGCCAATGACTGTATCCCGGGTTGCTGAAGTGAAAAATGAGATCACCTCCCTCCAGGGACTGGAGGGTCAGAAACCTCTTTAATCCACAGTCCTATTGCCAACCATCTCAAGGACTGCATGCAGGTAGGACCAGTGGGAAAGAGGAAGGACAAACGGAGGTAAAGTTAAGAGAGTGAGATGATTTCCCTGATGATCCAGGTGTTAAGAGCATGCCAATGCAGGGAACACGAGTTTGATCTCTGGTCCAAGAAGATCCCACATACTGCAAGGCAACTAAGCCCATGCCCCACAAGTATTGAGACCATGCCTAAGAGCCCATGCTCTGCAAAAAGAGAAGCCACCATAATGAAAAGTCCACTCTCCACAACTAGAGAAAGCTCACATGCAGCAATGGAGACCCAGTGCAGACATAAATAAATAAAATAAAATAAGAAGGGAGTGGGAAAAGGTAGACAGAGACGGGGGCGGTGGTGAGCCTGAAGGCAGAAGAGGAATGAGACAGCCACTTGTATTTCTGCATTGCCAGCTAATCCTCACTCTTGGGGGCTTAGAGGCATAGTTCCCTGGGAGAGTACTATGAAAATATGAATGGAAATGCTCACTGAATTGCATATGGAACCACTTCCAGGGCACAAAACACTTTAAATATTATGCTTTTAGAAAGTCAGTTTAAGAACCAGTCTCCAAAAGGATGAGTGAGAATCGAGAGATGAATTCTAAGAGGAGATTGTTCATTTGTTTTAATGTAACAGCTTTTCCCCAAAGAATAAAACTAGCAAACTGCCATGTACAGAAACAGCTAAGTCCAAGAGACAGATATATGGAGGAAAATGGTCTTTAAGAGACTGTAAGGATCGAAACGCAAATTACAGCAGAAGGATGCCACCTGAACTGCCTGCAGGAAGAAACTGATCAGGATGGTGGGTCGAGTTCCACAAGCAAATCCCACAGACAACATGTGGAAAACAATGGGCTAGGCACCCAAGGAGACACTCCAACCGCCAAACCACAGAAGACTAAATGAACAGCCAGGGGAAGGAGGGCGTCGATACGGGCTTGCAAAGTTTCTCATGCTGTCATTCAAGCATGACACTAAGCATTCTACCAAAGGGAGAATATCCACTGTTACAAGTAAAATTCTTAAAAAGAACAAAATAAAGAAAAAAATATACAAATTGTTTTTTTAATTTTTTTAAATAAAATTATTTTCTTTTTCTTGGGGGAGGGAGAGATGTAAAGGCATATCCTCAAAGCATCATTATCAGTTGAAATTATCAGTATAGGTGGAATTGAAAATACAAGGAGAAATATGACCAGGCATTTAAGTTAGTTATAAAACTTTAGTGAGCATGTTGTTCTGATATGTTCGTTATGAAGCAGAATCAACGTAGTTAAGCATTAAAAAAGGATGCAATCCCTTCAGAGTATAATTTCTCTAATTTTTTATTAAGCAGAAAAAAGTCAAAATACTGTGTGATTCTAAAGAGACAATTAACACAGAGATATATTCTATGCCCTAGGCATAGAAAAAGGAAAATTTGAGAAGTTATACCCCAAGATGCTAATTTTGGTTTTGTTTGGGTCCTATGATGACAGGTGATATGAAAATATATAAAATACTGTTTCTGCCCTCAAGGATCTGACTAATTCATTTTCCTTATTATATTGGTTTAGTCATCCTTAATTTTCATATCATTCAAATTTTAAGGACTGTCTTAGTTGAAAGGCAGTTGAAATGAATTCAGGGGAAAAAAGAAATAAGCAAAAGCTAAAATCAAATTATTTTATATTATAAGAAAATAAACATTTTTTATTCTATATAGTTAGACAAGAAAACAAATGTGTTTGGTTAAAGATATCTGATGTAACACCCCTTCAGCTCATCACTATTCAATTGGATTCTGTTCCACAAATATTATATTAAGCATGTAATGAAATGTAAGGAAATTAGAGGAAGGCAGTGGAGCTAAACAATGAATGACTCTCCCTGCCTTCAAGGCCTTTGTATCTAACAAGATGTCAGATCAATGTAATGACACTTCCATCTCTCTCCAACCCCAAGTCTATGCCTGGATTCTTATCTGATTTTCTAAGGACAGAAAATAGGACTGAGCCTCTGGGAGAAATCCTCTGAGTGACTGAATAGTCTCAATGTAGATCATTAAGAAAGGGTAAGATCCTCAGTCTCTGGAAAGCCCTCAGCAGGTTCTCCTTCAATCATTATGAATAGATTTCCCTTCACTCAGGTCTCAGTTCAAATGCTGGGCCCTCGAAGAGATGCCTCCTGACCACCTTACCATTCTGGAACACCCCAACATCCCCATCAGCGCCTTCCACATAGACACACTATTCTGGGGCTTATTGCATTGTTTTAGCTTCATGGTCCTTCTATGAAATTCTTAAATCTTTGGTTTTATTGTCCATTTCTCTTGAAATATAAACTCCTTGAGGATAGGATTTCAAAGGTCTTTTGTATGGCTATATCCCCAACTTTTAGAACAGCATACGGCTCATAATGTATGGTCAATAAATATTTATGAACAAATGAGGAAGCACCTGCCTCTGCCTCTCTGGGTCTTGCTATCTTGACCCTAAATTTAAAAAAAAAGTAAGCAATCAGTTTATTCCCATTGCATCTCTAGCACTTAGAGGGATTTCTGATACATGGCGGATGTTCAGTTAAATGTTGCTGTTGTTCAGTCACTAAGTCATAGTCGACTCTTTGCAACCCCATGGATTGAAGCACACCAGGCTTCCCTGTCCTTCACTGTCCCCTGAAGTTTGTTCAAATTCATGTCCATTGAGTTGGTGATGTTATCTAAGCATCTCATCTTCTGCTGCCCCCTTCTCCTTTTGCCTTCAGTCTTTCCCAGCATCAGGGTCTTTTCCATTGAGCCGGCTCTTTGCATCAAGTGGTCAAAGTACTAGAACTTCAGCTTCAGCATTGGTCCTTCCAATGAATGTGCAAGGTTGATTTTCTTTATTTTATTTTATTTTTAAACTTTACAATATTGTATTGGTTTTGCCAAATATAGAAATGAATCCACCACAGGTATACATGTGTTCCCCATCCTGAACCCTCCTCCCTCTTCCTTCCCCATACCATCCCTCTGGGTCATCTCAGTGCACCAGCCCCAAGCATCCAGTATCATGCATCGAACCTGGACTGGCGACTCGTTTCATATATGATATTATATGTATTTCAATGCCATTCTCCCAAATCATCCCACCCTCTTCCTCTCCCACAGAGTCCAAAAGACTATTCTATACATCAGTGTCTCTTTTGTTGTCTCGTATACAGGGTTACTGTTACCAACTTTATAAATTGCATATATATGCGTTAGTATACTGTATTGGTGTTTTTCTTTCTGGCTTACTTCACTCTGTATAATAGGCTCCAGTTTCATCCACCTCATTAGAACTGATTCAAATGTATTCTTTTTAATGGCTGAGTAATACTCCATTGTGTATATGTACCACAGCTTTCTTTAGAATTTATCTCCTTGCTGTCCAAGGAACTCTCAAGAATCTTCTCCAGCACCATAATTCTAAAGTATCAATTCTTTATCACTCAGCCATCTTTATGGCCCAACTCCCACATTCGTACATGACTACTAGAAAACCTTAGCTTTGACTATATGGAACTTCGTTGGCAACATGATGTTTCTTCCTTTTAATACACTGTCTAGGTTTGTCATAGCTTTTCTTTCAAGGAGCAAGTTCTTCTAATTTCATCACTTCAGTTAAACAATTGTTAGCTAAAATGATGGTAGGACAGTAGCCAGGAAGAAAAAGATCCCCAAAACAGAAAATCAAAATGTGGTGTAAATCAGATTATGGAGTGGTATATTGATCTGTGTGTTTATTTCCATGAACCTTTAGTCAATTATTGTCTGCAAGTTCCAGGCTTGCTTCAGTTGTGTGTCAAAAATCAAAATTAAATTAGATGTGGGTTCAAGCTTAGCCAGAAAGTGACAGAAGGTGTATCAGAATCCCTTAGTGCAGTGCAGGAGTAAAAATAGGAATCAGTCAGAGAAAGATGGGGCAGATGGAAAATCTCTGGCAATGACGAGTCAGATGAGAGGTCCAGCCACTTCTTCCCCAGGTGGATATTCTCCCATTGCTGCCAACCCCGAGGGAGCTGGTTTTTATTAGAGAAGCAGCTATTCCTTTATAAAAGTAAACAAAAGCAGCATATGACAGACTCTCTTAAGTGTTATGAGAGGTACTAAACGCTATGAAGATTTAAAGGATTAAGAGCTTACAAGCCATTGGACTGATTAGGAATCGCTGCACAGAAAAGGTAGAATCTTCAGATGGGTCCTGAGGAGTACAAACCAGGCCAAGGAAGGCTGCAAGTGAAAAAACTGAAAAAAGCCATCTATTATGGCTGGAGCACAGGGGCTATGTGGGAGAGAACAGAGACACACCAGAAAATTAGGTTGAGGACAAATTGTGGAAAGCTTATGAGTACCAAACTGAGGATTTATTTTGTTTTGTTCACATTTAGTTTGTAATAGGCAACTACTTATAGATTTTTGAGAAAGTTTATACTGTTACTGACCAGCTTCCCAGGTAGATTAGTGGTAAAGAATCTTCCTGTCAATGCAGCAGATGCAGGAGATGTGTGGGTTCAATCCCTGGATTGGGAAGATCCCCTGGAGAAGAAATGGCAACCCACTCCAGTATTCATGCCCGGGAAATCCCAGGGAGAGAGGAGCCTGGTGGGCTACAGTCTATGGGATCACAAAGAGTCGAATAGGACTGAGCATACACACGCACGCAATATTGTTACCAAACTAAGTTGTAGGAGAATAAATCTAGTAGCAGTGTTTAGATGGTTACGATGTTAAGCAGGATTCTAAATTGATTCCCAGTCATTTGTATAATTTCCGTTGTCATTGTAAGAGAAAGCTATGGATATGATGGGATATCCCTTTGGTGATTCCCTTATGCTATTCGGCAAAATTGAGTTTAGGAAAGGAAGGTTATCTTGGGTGGGCCTGACCTCAGCAAGTCCTTTAAAAGGATAAGGACTCTTTCTGGAGAGATTAGAAGGTATTTAACATGCAGGAAGTTCTCCTGTACTGGTTTGAAGATGGAGAGGACCACATGGTAGAAATGGCAGATGGCTTCTGGGAGCTGATAACAAAATCTGGTAATAGCCAACAAGAAGATTAGACTCCAGCCCTACAACTGTAAGGAACTAGATTCTGTCAACACATGAATGAGCTTGGAAGAAGATTCTTACTCAGAACTTTCAGATAAGAACACCACACATTCGGTACCTTCAATCTGAGACCCTGAGCAGAAACCCAGATGAGCCCACCTAGATCTGACCTACAGAACTGTAACATATGGGTGTTACAGTTGGGTGTTGTTGAATGCCAACAACAATGGGTGTTGTTGAATGCCAACAACAATGGGTGTTGTTGAATGCCAACAACAATGGGTGTTGTTGAATGCCTCTGAGTTTGTATTTCTTATGCAGCAATATAAATCAAATACAGTTGGAGTAAGGAGAAAATCAAATACAGTTGGGAGACTATGACTTTTCTGCTGCTGCTGCTGCTAAGTCACTTCAGTCGTGTCTGACTCTGTTGGCAGCCCACCAGGCTCCCATAGAGGGCAGCCCACCAGGCTCCCCCATCCCTGGAATTCTCCAGGCAAGAACACTGGAATGGGTTGCCATTTCCTTCTCCAATGCATGAAAGTGAAAAGTGAAAGTGAAGTCGCTCAGTTGTGTCCAACTCTTAGCAACCCCATGGATTGCGGCCCACCAGGCTCCTCCATCCATGGGATTTTCCAGGCAAGAGTGCTGGAGTGGGGTGCCATTGACTCTTCTAGATCAGAATAAATTAGCAACTAAATGAAAGAGATGGCAATAAAAATAAGGACGGATGGCAGAGATATCAAAAAGATAGCTTCATGTGACTTAGCAATGGTTAGATATGGTGGTCAGAAAGAGAAAGAGGCAAATGTGACTCTAAAAGTTGAGACCTAGATGACTAGAAGGATAAGGATGCCATTCACAGGAGAATGTGGAAATCAAGAATAAGAAGGTGGGTTGGGGGTTCAGTTTCATTACAGAGGCACAGAATTTATGATGTCAACAAAACTTATAAAAGATGGAGTCTTAAATTCTATAGGGAAGTTTAGGGTAGGAAAGTCATTTTGAGGACTTTCTGGTAAGTAAATAAAAGTACATAGCTAAAGTGAGTTAACTGAGGAAATAATTGGAGGAAGAGATGGGTATGAAGTTGATGTATGAAGAAAGGCTTCTGGGATCCTCTTACACCTCTGTGTTCTTGTTACTTCCTCTGCCTGGAAAATCCTATGTAAAATTGTCCTGGAAAGCCACCTATTTAACCTTCAAATCCCAATTGAAGTATCATCTCCTCTATGTAGCACTTGCTGCTCTATTCAGCCATTCAAAATTATTTTAAGGTTTCTTAAGTGATAATATTCCTGTCTCCCCAGAGGGATAGGTTTCCAGAGGATAGGCAACCTTTCATTTCATCTCTGTATTATCAATACCAAAAGAAGCATCAGGAACACAACAGACACTAAGCATCTGTTAAATGAATGAAACAAAGATATGTGTAATCAAAGAGATAGGAAGAAACCAGAATAGATAAGATAAAAAAGGAAGAGAGTTTTCAGGAGAGGGTGATAAATAGTGTCAAACCCTTAAAGATAAATGAGAATGAAGCTTTAAGGGGCACGGGGGTGGGGGTGGGGGCTGGGGAAGTAGGGATGGTGGCGATTGGATTGCTGATAGAAGTTTAGTGCCTAATACAAGGACAGTTTCAGTAGAGTACAAAGATCCTATTTCAGATGGTAAGAAATAAAATGAAGTGATGTGATTATACGTAATGAAAAAGTGAGATATTAGGTATAGACTGCTTTTTAAATAAGTTCAGAGATCAAAGAAAGGAATAGGATGAAAGTTTTTGAAATGGATAAGAAAAAGAGTTTTGATGTTTGTTCTTGTTTTTAGAGTGTAGAAAAACTAAACAAGTTTATAGAATAGAAAATAATAAACGGATTGAAGATTCATAGACTCTCAACATTGGGAGGGTCCTTATAACATTCCTTGTCAGTTACTTTACATTTTCCATTGTCCCTTCTTCCTTGATAACTGAATTCAGATCCATTTTAAAGTGGCAATGTTCCCAGGCCAGACAAGATGCTTAATTTTCCAGTTCCCCTCATTCAGATATGGGCTTCCCTGGTGGCTCAGACGGTAGAGTCTGCCTGCAGTGTGGGAGACCCAGGTTCCATCCCTGGATTGGGAAGACCCCCTGGAGAAGAAAATGGCAACCCACTCCAGTATTCTTGCCTGGAAAATCCCATAGATGGAGGAGCCTGGCAGGCTATAGTCCCTGAAGTCATAAAGAGTCAGACACATCTGAATGACTTCACTTTCACTCATTCAGATAATCTTGAACGCTTACAGGCAAGGATGGCCATGAAAAGGTTTAGACCAATGAGGTTTAATAGATAACAGTCAGAACTCTGAGAGAGAGTTTGCCTCTCTTGATGAAACAGAAAAACATATGATTGGTGCTTTCCTTTCCTCCTTCTTTCTTCCTTGAGCAAGAGCTCAATGGCTGGAGTTGCAGGAGCCATGTGGTGACCCTGAGGCAGCAAGAAAGGGAAAAGATGAGTCTCAAAAACATTAGTAATGGCATTGTCAAGTGACTGAACAAATATCAACAGCTCCTTAACTTCAGACTTCTTGCAACAGGAGGAAAAATAAACCCCTATGTTTAAGCCACTGTGAATCAAACCCATATATATGTATCCTTGCAGCCAAGTAAGTTTGCAGTTAATAAGGCTTTAAATATCTTTAATCAACCTTTCAGCATTTGAGTTAGTTCTAAAATTTCTCCAAGTTGGTTACCTCCTTCCAGAGGCAGGAAATTGATTAGTTATTAAAACTTTCCAGACCATTTTAGACAGTTTGGACCATTAGAGAGTTAGACCATTGGCTTGCTCTTCTCAAAAACATTCTATAGTTCCCTACTTTCTCCTTGATTTGGCATTCAAGGTCCTCCATAAACTCATTCTAGCCTACAATCCATTTCTATTTCCTGTACTCTCCAGCATATACGCTCTCTTCAAATCAGATCAACCTTTGTCCCAACAGACACAGCCTTATTGACAGGGCAAACTCATTCTTACTTTTTGCAACTTATCTGTTACAGATATACTTTTCTAAATTGCAAGTCCTTTATGTTTGACTTGTCTAAGGTCCTACATTTTTCAAGGCTAAATAAAGCCTCTTCTTTTCTAGGAAATCTTCTCTGGCTACTCCATTTCCCATTGATTTCCTCCTTTTGATTGACACAGCAAATTGTGACTTAAGTCTATGGTTGAACACTACTTCTTCCATTATTTGCTGATTGTCTCATGTGGGTTTCCTTGATTCACTTGCTGTTGCTGCTGCTACTAAGTCGCATCAGTCGTGTCCGACTCTGTGAGACCCCATAGAAGGCAGCCCACAAGGCTCCGCCATCCCTGGGATTCTCCAGGCAAGAACACTGGAGTGGGTTGCCATTTCCTTCTCCAATGCATGAAAGTGAAAAGTGAAAGTGAAGCCGTTGTCATGTCTGACTCAGTGACCCCATGGACTGTAGCCCACCAAGGAGCCTCCATCCATGGGATTTTCCAGGCAAGAGTACTGGAGTGGGGTGCCACTGCCTTGGTTAAAATGCTCCAAGCCTAAGACACATTCTTCTTACATATTTTTCCCACAACTACTACTGCAGCCTTCTGTAAGCATTCAATGATGTGCCAATGGGACATTTTAAGAAAATAAATGTACATATTGCTTAAGAGGGCTAATAAGAGGACATGTATACATGCATATGTATAGGCTTCCCTGCTGGCTCAAACAGTAAAGAATCTGCCTGCAGTGTGGGAGACCTGGGTTCAATCCTTGGGTTGGGATCACTCACTCGCTCCCTCACTCATATATGTATATACATATATACACACACACACTTACACACAGACATGATTTTGTGGTCAAAAGTAGACTTGAACTCAACAGAAGCCACTAAAATTCCAAATTGGTGTTTGCTGTTATTTTAAATTGTAGAAATGTCTCTCTTCAACTCTCCTTGTATTTAGGAAAAGAGAATGATAAGTGTCCTCTGTCTGATTCAGTGGTTGACTATAACAGTTACTCTCTAAGATAAAAATAGGAAATTCCTATTATTAAAATTTAAGACAAATTTTAACCAACCAGACCCAATAAGAAACCCAACCATGTATCACCACTGTATTCACCTCAGAAGTTCCTTGTTCGTATAGCTGCAAATCTTTCATGCATCAAATAAGCCAGAAGCTCAGCCAGAATCATGAATCCTATTATTGGTCTCATTTTGGGAGAAGGCATCTAAAGATGCCAGCACTCTGTGATAACTTTATCCATCCAGATCTGTGAACTTTGATAAAAGAAACATTGGCCTATAGTCTTAAAGTATCATAAGATGGCATCTCAAGGTATTCTGATGCTGTGCTGTGCCGCTCAACAATGTCCGACTCTTCTCGACCCCATGGACCCTGCCAGGCTCCTCTGTCCATGGGATTCTGCGGGCAACAATACTGAAGGGGGTTGCCAGGCCCTCCTCCAGGGGATCTCTTCAACCCAGGGATTGAACTCAGGTCTCCCACATTGCAGGCAGATTCTTTACCATCTGAACCACCAGGGATAAGATGGCATCTAATGGTATTGTGATGAGGGAACTACTACTCCCAATACAATTTGATTTTTTTAAATAAATGGATTATATTTTATTGTGTGTGTGTATGTGTGTGTGTTTGGCCACTTCACAAAGCATGTGAGATCTAGTTCCCTGACCAGGGATCGAACCTGTGCCCCCTGCATTGGAAGTTCGGAGTCTTAACCACTAGACCACTGGGGAAGTCCCTCAGTTTGCTTTTAATTCAGTTCCCCAGGAAGTACTCAGAGTGTCTGACATGCGTCGTTTCTTTGTCATTGATGAACATGATGCTGCTGACTTCATCTGTTTCATCCCTTGCTCCATCTTCTGGGGAGTAGTTTAGTTGCAAATGAGCCACTTTTGGTTCAGAATCTGGCTGCTGCAAATGTTCTTCATCTTGCTAGATTCCATTCACATTTTTTCTTTTATCAACTCTTGCAATTACGGATGAGAGTCCAGCTAGGGATCATTCTACCCGCTTAACATCTTGTCATCTCATTACTCTAAATGTAATGGCTGGTCACTAAAATGCAAAGATAGGTATGGCCTGGCCTCTGTATTAAACAAAAACACACAAACAATTCTCTTAGCTCATAACTGACTCTTCTAAAACATGTGCTAGGCACTGCACTTTCCTGGTGGCTCAGATGGTAAAGTGTCTGCTTCCAATGCAGGCAAGAAATTGCACCCCACTCTAGTACTCTTGCCTGGAAAATCCCATGGATGGAGGAGCCTGGTAGGCTACAGTCCATAGGGTCACAAAGAGTCGGACACAACTGAGCAACTCCACTTTCTTCACTTTCAGGCACTGTACTAACTCTTGACATGGACTGTCACATGATTTTTTTCTTATTTACAACAACACTGTTGACAGGGACTATTAGTTTATACTTATGACTCTAATAAGAAAATGGAAGCATGAAGAAGAGAAAGTACATCTAGGAAGAAGTAAGGATAGGCATTGAAGACATGTGGTCAACTCTAGCAGTCATAGCACAGCTTCTGCAAATGAAGAACTGTGTCAAGTATAAAGCAGCAGAAGTAGCAATGGAGCTATGCAGACTCCTTACCTTCTGACCCACCAGGGAATTCCTATGGAGCTATGCACCAGCGCTATGCACCAGAGCTAAAAGAAGGGAAGTCTTGGGGATGGTTTCAAAAGGCTGGAAGGCGAAATTTCAGCAATGCAGACTGGGGCTGGGAGAGACCCAGAACTATGTATTCAAAGCTCAGAGGAGATCACCAAAGCAGATTTTTTTCTTCATTAGGTATCCTCCCTGGGTAGGTTATAAAGATGTGAGAAACACTGAAGGCAGGCCAAGAAAGAGGAGACAGCTCACAGAACTGAGAGAGAGCAAAAAGCAGAGGGAAAGAACCAAAGATTCACAGGGAAAAACCAAAAAGGGAGAGAATTTCCAGGGCCTATTGAATTTTGCAATTGGGTCTTCATTATTAATCACAAAAGCTATTATGTTCTTGATGCCAGGCAAAGATCACACACATGATCTCACTTAATCCTCACAACCACCCCTAAAATATGTGTTATTATCTGCAGAACAGTTCCGGGGGTGGCCAAGGGCAAAATCCAAACCGCAATGGGTTGAGAAGTGACTGAATGGGGAGAATGTCGTCTGCATTTGGGATGAATTTGGGATAAAAAGAGATTGAGTCTCCACTGAAAGCTAGCCAGGGTGCCAGTCACTTTAACCCTGTCTTCTATTGTCATCCAAGCAAAACTCTGAAAGGGACATGTCCTCATTCACCTTCAAAGAAGAAATGGAGATTTGGAAGCCCACTGTGATACTACAGCCTATATTCTTTTTCATAAACTCTACTCTGCTCCCATTGAGGGAACAGATAAGTTGCAACTGACATTTACTGAAGTCTTTACTGCACCAGGCCAGGCACTGTGCTAAAAATGTGTCAGCCTGTTAAGTCGCTTCAATCAAGTACGATTCTCTGGAAGCCCATGGACTGCAGCCTGCCAGGCTCCATGGGATTCTCCATGGGATTCTCCAGACAAGAATACTGGAGTTCTTGTCCAGTATTGGGTTGCCGTCCCCTTTTCCAGAGGATTTTCCAGATTCCAGGGATCAAACCCAAGTTGTTTATGTCTCCTGCATTGGCAGCCGGGTTGTCTTCAGCTAGCACCACCTGGGAAGCCTCTGCTAAGAATATTTACATGAATTGTCACACTGAAGCTTCACTTTAAATGCTAGCTTCATTACTGATAATGAGATGATTAAAGGCTTGAGCTCAGGAATCAGATTCCCTGAGTTAGGAGCTCAGCTCTGCCATCCAGGAGAGTCTTTGCCTCAGTTTCTTCATCTGTAAAATGGGCTTTACTGCAAAAGTTGTTTCAAGATAGCACACTTGATATCAAAAGAACAGTGAGTAGCTAAGGCATGATTAGCAACTCTGAAAGTCCGCTCTGGATTTCAGCCTCTCCCAGAAATCCTTCTGTTTCACCACCACCCACAACCCTGCAGAGAATCCTCCTGAGGGGGAATGTGGCCGGGGGGTGGGGGGGGGGCGTGTTTGCAGGGTGTTTGCTTGTTTATTTGTTTTAAGACTGGACTGAGTCGATTTGGCGCATATTTATTTCCTGAGAACCGGGGGACTGGGTGGAGAGTGGATGAGGTGCAAAGGGAAGATGCAGAAGAGAAGGAGCTTTGACGGGTAAGCTCTCGGGGAGCCTGGGGAAGCTGGCAACCCGGCACAGGCGCAGGTGCGTGGTCCGCCACCTGATCCCCAGAGGCCCAGGAAAGGAACTGAAGTTGGTGTTTTCTGTTCACATCTTGATTTTGACTGGAATCAGAGGAGAAAGAATCCAGGAAGTTTATTTTTCCTCTCCCTTCTTGCTGGCCGGGACATAGCCAATGTTCCTGAAGAGATTAAAAAATAATAATACCCCGTGCCTCCTACCCTTTCTTTCTTCCTGGACCTTCTCCTTCCCCCACTTCCTCCCCTCTACCAACCCCACCTCTACTTCCTCTCCTCGCCCTCCCCCTGCTGGCTAACTGGCTACTTCCCCCTTCCCTTCTTTCGGGGGTAGAGCGCGGTCCCTGCTGCCTTCCAGGGCGAGGGAGAGCGCGAGATTGGCTGCGGACGGTACAGATCAGCCAGGGAACCGAGTCTGTCTCTCTCTCCCTCTCTCTCTTTCCCCCTCTTCCCCCCTCCTTCTGTTGCACACCACACACACGCACACGCGCACACGTACACACACACACACACACGCAAACACTCAAAACTCGGACCGGCCGCACCGCGGCTGCTCCAATCCTTGCAAAAGACGAGTGAGCGCCCTCCGGTCCGCGCTCCGCTCACCCGGCTCCGGCTTCTCGCCCGACGCAGCGCTAAGTCCCGGTGCCCTGCGCGCCCGCTTCGGCCGGGTGTCCCCGAGAATAAAGCGGGGAGGGAGGGTACAGACAGATCAGAAAACACGCCAGCCACACACGCTGCGACTTCAGCTCTGGCTGGGAGTCCGAGGGGAGACGGCGCCGGCAGCACCCTGCGCGGGTGAGGTCCGTGCGGCCGCCGGGGAAGAGCCCACCTGCCGGCCCGCGATCGGCCGGCGCCAAGAGTGGGGCCCATCGTGGTCCTGCTCGGGCAGCGTCCGGGCTCCGGGCGCCCTCGCCCCAGCTAGTTGAGAGTTTCCACCCTCGGCTCTGCCGCCGGAGGAACCTCGGAAGCACCCGGTCCGCGCCTCGGAGGGACCTCCCCTCCTTCTCCCAGGACGCAGCAGCGGAGCGGACCTCGCGATGGCCGGGGCGCGCGGGCTGCTCCATCTGTGGCTGAGCTGCTTGTGTGTGAGCCTGGCGCAGGGACAGAGACTCAGGCAGCCCTTCCCGGAGCTCCGCGTGGCTGTGCCGGCCGACCGCGCGGCAGGTGGCGGCCCCGAATCCCCGCTGCAGCCCCTCGACCAGGTGTCGGAGCACATGCTGCGGCTCTACGACAGGTACAGCGGCGGCCGAACGGAGGAGGCGCGGACGCCCGGGAACTCGGATCGGGGCTCGCAGTCTTTGCGCCCCCAGCTGCTGCGCGAGGGCAACACGGTTCGCAGCTTTCGAGCCGGAGCCGCAGGTGAGTGCCGGGGCGCCCCCTTTCCGCGATCCCGTCCCAGGGGTCTCCCGGGACACCCCCCACGGCTTCCTCGTCTGCCCCCCGCGTTACCTAGAGACGCTCCCTCGCCCTGCAGCTCACCCTCCCCGCAGCCCTTCGGTGCCGTCACATCCCGCATTCCATCCGTGACCTAAGAATCAGCCCAATTCTAGAGTCTGAACGGAGAAGGAGAAGTGGGAGAGAAGGGCGCCGAGACCTGAACCGGGTCGGCTGGAAGAAGGAAGCGCAGGAAACCGGGAAAGGGGCTGCCCCCCCCCCCCCTGTCCAGGGGGGTCCTCTTGCCCTGGATGTCTGGAGCTCCCTTGGGGCAACCTATGCCGATGTTAAGTCTTAAGTCGGTCAGCGGAAATTCCCTTGGACAGGGCTATAGCCGTGTTTACCTAGAGGCAGATGTTATTTTATGCCAACCCCAGGGCACCAGAGAGAAAAGTCACACTTGAACTAGACGCCTTCCCCTTAGCCCTTTAGACAGTCACTTCTCCAGACCTTCCACCTTCTCTTAACTGGCGTCCTCTGTGTTTATATTTGACACTTTCTACTTGATAGTCCCTTGGTGGCAAACAACGCAGACTAAACCAGGTGCTCGGGTGTTTCGATTATTTAAAACCCATCTGGGCAAACGGGACTGTACCACCCACCCTGGGTGGAGTTGGGACGGAGGCGAGCAGCCGGTGGATGTAAACACCTCTTGGAATCTGCCGATGAAAATTTGCTCATCCCATTTTCAACACACAGATCACTGTGGGCTGAAATTCACGGCTTAACAAGGTTTCTCCTGGCCCCTGTGGTGAAGCGAATAACTTATGCTAACAGCCTGCCTCCCCTGTGCTAACAGCTTGAGGGAAAGTTTCCTGGACGCTAACTCGGTTTATATGCTTTGAGGATGCACCCGGCTTTTTTGTTCACTGCATTCACGATGAAGGGAAATGTAACTGCAAAGCCTGTCCTCAGTGAACCGTTGAAAAATAGCCAAGAATCTTCAAGTTAGGAGGCCATGCCTGATGCTCTCAATTCTGTCAGAATCACTAGAAAGACATATCCCAAAGCTTTGATACGTAGGACTCCTGGAAAAGAGGAACACCACGAAAGCATTCATCAAGGAAAGCCCTAGGCTGACAGTGTAAATACACTCTAGAGCACCTCGCCTTGATGACATTTACAATAAATGTGAATTATGCTTTCTAATGCAGAAGTCTCTAGCTGGAGCCTGAGCTGAATCAGATTTCGCTTTCTTCTGAAAACCATGAGCATGATCTATAAGGAGGTGGCCTCTGCTAAGGAAAGAGAAGCCTGCTCTTGGTGTGTCAGCCCCTGGAGAAGGCTGTCCTGACAGCTGACCACACCAGTGACTGGCCTGTTCAGTGCAACTCCAAGGGCAGAGCTCCATGAAAAAACAGTGTGGAAGAAACCAGAGAAGTTGGGTGGGCAAGGCAGGTGGCAATAGTGAAGATAATCCAATCATTCTTACCTCTATCTGCATTTTCTTGGTAATATTCCTAGGGAGTCTCCAAGGCACCCAAGAGATGAATAGTATTTTTGGAATCACAGATTTTTAGTATGAATCACAAGGTTTGGAGGTGGCATGTGAGTTTGATTCATTCACACCTATTCTATAGTGTTTTTGTATGTTTGTTTTAGACTGAGGGAACCGTGAGTGAGAGATGGATAAGGATTTGAATATCTCAGGCCCCGTTTACTCTTTGGCTTCAGCTCACTCTATGCATTATAATTTCAGAGTGTCCCTTATCAGCCTCTCTGTAGTCTTAGACCATCAAATGATAAACTCTGATACGGAGGCCAGAAGTTCCCTTGAAATGATGAATTGCAGCTGAAAGCATATATACAAGGCTGTGCGCCCTGATAAGAAAAGTAATTCCTTTAGCATCCTAGAGACTGTCTTAATGACTTATTTATCAAATGTAGACACCGGTTTTTGTGGAAGCTGAAGTGTCCTGTTACTATACTGGAAACTCCTGGAGAGGTGGTTCGTGTTGGACTCCTTCCAAGAGTTTAGTTACTAACGCACTAAAAAGACCTTATTAAAAGCAGTTCTGGCTTTAATAAGGCCCAACTCCAGGAAGGTGCTAAAGCTTTCGTGTGTCTCTCTCCTTTATATGTATCAGCATTTCCCAACACCCTTCATCTTGTGACATGTGTTCTAATGTAGGTGAAAGATGCTGTCTGCTTTAATAAATTAGATATGTTTTCCAGTTCACAGTGTTGAGGTTTCACAAACATATGTGCTTCTCTGGGCCAACGATGTTACAGATTTTAATGGAAGGTCAGGTGTGTGCTGTTGTCTATGGAGTGGCTGCTGATTCGGCACACTTTCCCCATGCTTATTCAGGCTGAGTTATAGCCTTAGAGCCCTCTTTGCTCCTTGGAACATACCTGATTAAAATTATTTATTGTTCTAAACCTAGAATATCTTTGGTTGAAATTTAGCTGCTGTGGTCTCCCTCTGATTACCTTCTACTTAAACTATTACTTGATGGTGGGTGGCATTCATCCTAAATACACTTTCTGCTAACCCCTTTCTCCTCCCTCAATGCTATGCAGTTGGTGAGCCAAAACCGTAAGTTTGGAGCACTCATACGTCTTTTTGTGGTGTGTAAGTGTTTATATAAAGATAGGTTTTATCTTTCTCTTTGTAAAAGGTAATTTACAAAATTATTGATGACAGAGAAGTTTGGCTTTAGAAAAACACACCATCTCGAAGGAAGACAAGAGGGACATGAAATCAGCTTTTATTTTCGTCTTAGTTGAAGTTGTCCTTGGCTTCTATGTAATGAAAGAAGAATATTTTGCATGAGGTTTTCTCCTGGCTTGATCCTTGAAGATACATACTTTGTGTTCATTAGTTTCTCATCATTTCCATAGTCACTTAATCTTATTTTTCTTAATCATAAATTTAACCTCTTTAGGGAAAGCGATTAACGCACAGCTGTTCTTATTAGGAAACTATCATTATTTTAATTTATGACATATAACTACAAAAGTTTGCATTTCAGTGGATTTATGTCACCTTTCAAGAAAAATGATACAGACTTTATAGACAGAAAGAAAAGAAAGTTGAGAAAAGTCAGACCCCAAAGTGAATATTTTCCTTCAATGAGAAAGAAGAGAGTCTTTCCTACTGTAACCAAAAATCTTTAAAAATGAAGAATTAAAATGTGACATGTTTCTGAAGTGCAAGGCTGAAATATAAGGCTTTAGAAAGGATGTAGTGACGGGCTGAACAATCATTCTAATAGGAGCCAGTTTTGTAAAATGTATGGACTGGGGGTGGGGAAGCATCATTGTTAGTGGGTTTGATGGCAAGGGGCTATTACAACATTATTAAAACAGAGTTACCTAGAAATTTCTGGCACCTAGAATTTAAAGAATACTTAGATTATCTGATGTTTTTATTCAGAGGACAATAGTACATCTGGAGAGGGGGAACTGGATGTGCAGCTGCTTTGAATTACACTCTACTTTGAATACATGATAGCCCTTAATGAAGTTTTTACTGTAACAATCAAGACAGCTTTACAATCTCTGACATTTAAAAATCCATAATGCCATGAATTCTAGATTATCTATGCTAATGGAAAAGAAAAAGACTGTTACATTAAAAATAATTTAAATTTATCTCTTTAGTATGGTTAGACACACTCAGAGAGACCAGGAGAACATAAGGGTCAATGAAAAAAGTCCCCTAAGTAGATAATTCACTCAGGGAATATTTGTACATTAAAACTATGTACATAATTGAGAATATATTAAAAGGGTTACAGACATTTTATCTAAGCAGTGGAAGTTTATAAGCATTTGATTGACCCAGTTCAGGTTTTTCTAAAAATTAGTTAGAGACGTGAATGTCAGACCTGATCTTAAACGTTTTGGAATTACACAGTTTCATGTTTGAAAGAGGCTATAAAGAAAGCAAGCCCAACCCTTTATTTAAATGGAAGAAGAAATGGACATCATGATATATTTGCCAGACAAGTTTTCAAACATACTGAGCTCATCTCAAAATTTCTAATCATCTTATCTGATTTTCTAGGAGAAGATTTTGTAAAAGAGGATATTTAAAAGTCGTTAAAAGATGTTACATAAAATTGCATTCCATGATCAAGTAAGTTTGGGAAAAGTTATCAGTTTACTTTGGGACCTTTCAGGGCCTTTAAAATGCTCATGAACCCTCTTAAGAGTGGATCACTTTCTCCTCATAAGAGTACTTTCGAGAATTGTGGTTCTGAGACATCTATCTGGGGAAATACTGATTCAGATTCTTCCTAATTTCTCAAGAAAGAATATATGCAAAATTCAAGTGAATCTTATGACTGAACACTATGTCATTTCTCATTTGTTTACTCAGGATATTTACTTACACTGTTAGTTTTTGGACTTGAGTCCAGTTGGCATTGTACAGTTAGCTCTCCATATCCCTGGGTACCAGGAATCCAACTACAGATTAAAAATATTCACAGGGAAAAACTTCAGAAATTCCCCAAAAGCAGAACTTGATTTTGCTGAATAATAAATACTCTAGAGATGATTTAATGTATACAGGAACATGTATGTAGATTATATGCAGATACAATGCCATTTAATTTTAGGGACTTAAACATCTGTGGATTTTGGTATCTGCAAGGGTCCTGCAACCAGTTCTCTGAGAATACCAAGGGCCAACTGGACCATCTTCCTGATTTTATGTTTTAAATTTCTCTGGATGTAATTTTAGAGCCTCTGTCATTAAATTTTATTTTGCCTCTTTTTATGAATTCTCCATTATTTTCTTCTATAGGATTAGTATTTATTATTTTACATCAATCTGGTATTATTCTTTTAGAAGAAAGCCTTCTTTATTTGTGGAAAAATTCACTAGAGATCATACTTATTACTTTGTTAATGTTTTATCATCATCAATCCCTTGGTTATAGATACCTGTCAAAGCCCTTATATAATCCCATTGTTTGTTGTATTTATTAGATATAATAAAACTCATACCTATCAAAAAGCCTAATGAAAATTATTGAGCAATTTTGTATATGCTATTCAGGATTTTTCTGCCCCAACATCAGAACTTTTCTCCTAAAATTTGGAAGGTTTTCCCATCCATTAAATTTGTATATCCTAGGCTTCCCAGATGGTGTTGATGCTGCTGCTAAGTCACTTCAGTCGTGTCTGACTCTGTATGACCCCATAGACGGCAGCCCACCAGGCTCCCCTGTCCCTGGGATTCTCCAGGCAAGAACACTGGAGTGGGTTGCCATTTCCTTCTCCAATGCATGAAAGTGAAAAGTGAAAGGGAAGTCGCTCAGTCGTGTTCAACTCTTTGCAACCCTATGGACTGTAGCCTACCAGGCTCCTCAGTCCATGGGATTTTCCAGGCAAGAATACTGGAATGGGTTGCCATTTCCTTTTCCAGGGGATCTTCCCAACCCAGGGATCGAACCAGGTCTCCCGCATTGTAGGCAGACGCTTTACCATCTGAGCTACCAGGGAAGTCACCTGCCAAACAGGAGATATGAGAGCCACAGGTTCAATCCTTGGGTCTGGAAGGTGCCCTGGAGAAAGGCATGGCAACCCACTCCAGTATTCTTACCTGGAGAATCCCACGGGCACAGGAGCCTGTCAGGCTATAGTCCATGGGGTCACACAAAGTCTTGGACTGAAGCGATTTAGCAAGCATAGCACAGTAATCAGGATCTTGATAACTTTATTTCAGTGATATGATGGAAAGAAGTTTGGCTTCATAAATAGTTTCTATTTGAAATTTCCTATGCTGAGTTTCAATTCAGAGTGAATTTTTATGATTATGTTCCTAACCCATGAAAATAGAGTTTTGTAATGGACACAGTGACATAGTATTAATCAAGTGACACAAGTTTACCAAGGTAATATGTACTTTGGACCATAGTAAACTATGACATTGTGACCAAAGAGCCCTCGCCTATGGGATATACTTAGAAATTCATAAAGCCACTAGTCTAGTAATACGTTAGTAGTGGTTGTGTCCTAGAATATTGGTACCTAAAGCACTCTTGGTAACACACATTTTCAGGGATGGTATTATTAAAGGTGTGGATGTTTCTTTATTTGTCTAAAATGTCCACATGTAAGTCATAAAGCCAATTGACCATGTGTTTTATTGAATCCTTCAGTGATCTACCTTCCTTTACGATCCATTGTTTCTTGGCAGTAGAACCACAATAATGCAATGCCTTGGTTTTGCTTGGGCATTATGAATAAAGTGCTTGGACAAACTGATCCTACTATATTTCCGACTTCAGTATGTTCTTACTTTCCTGAGGGAGTAAATATTAAATATGCCTTTAAATATTATAGTGAGTAAATGTCAAATGTTCCCTTTATAAAATGATTATATCCAATAGCTTTAATAATGAGAGATTCTCTGCCGAGTCCTCTGATTTAAAGTTAAAACTACTGAGGCCCAACATGAACTTATTTGCTTTTTCGGCCAAGAAAATTTTAATTTAACTGCATGGAATTAATCTAAAGACTGAATGGAGTATAATTGCTGCACTTAGGTATGGGTTAAGATAAATGGTTTTCAAGAAGAGAAGAGATTCCTAGAGAATCTAGGATTAAGAGCATTAAGAGATCTTGGCTGCATTGTTAATTAATAAAGTCATCTAATATTTCCAGGCCTATCAAATGGGTTAGCTCATACCTACTGTGCTAGTCTCAGAAAGATGGTGAAATGTAGTTGAAAAAATCGAATGCAAAAATGCATTTGGAAGTCCCATGTAAATGAGATCGTCTTAATACTTTGAGATACTGTCTTTCTCTCGCTCCCCACAAAACCTTAAACATACCTAACACAGTAATACCACGCAGTTGTTTGTGGAGTAGAGGATATATCTGGATAGCAATGTAAGCTTGAAGAGGCTGTAGTCCTCTTGTAATACAATATATGCTAAATTTCCATTCAAGAAATTACTGTTTCTGTCCTGACCTTGGTGGCTGCATGGAGCAGAATTGCACCTCTTTGTAGTGATTTCTTGAAGTTAGTTTTTCTCCAAGTATGCTCCCTGTGTTAGCAGCATCAACATCACCCAGGGAACTTGTTAGAAATCCTCCAGCCCACCCAGACCATCTGAATCACACTCTGAGGGTGGGCACAGAAGCCTCGGTTTTCACAAGCCAGTAAGGTGATTCTGACGCCTGTCTGAGACACTGTTCTAAACTCAATATCCCTGGAGTGATGACTATCTTATAACAGGCGTCTGAAATTCAGGATTGATTAACCTCCTAGTTATGGTCTCATCTGGCCATTTTAGTGGGTCTTTCCCTGGACAAATGGTTTATTAATTTATATAAGGGTAAGTTTCTTTCGCTTTGGATGGTATATTAATGTTTTTATGACACCTTTACCCTGGGGAGGAGTTCAAAAGTAAGTTAATAAAGACGTCTAACCCTTCTTTCCCAGCTGCAGAGTTCAGGGCCTAATAGGTTTGCTAGAAAATGGGTGATGGGGCAGGGATCAAGTTTCTGGAGGGCAAATAGCATATTTCATTTCAAGCTTGTATTTTGAGGGCCTGGCATAGGTGGCCACACAGTAGGCACTCGGGAAATAATTCAGTTGAGCTGAATTAGGTGTTCGGGGGACTAGGTAAGAGAAGATAGTAGAAAAGCTATCAGCTAGGCAACAGATGCTTTAAAAATAATTGAAAGAAATTTCAGTTTAAGAGTTTCCCCAAGACATTTTACCATGAAGATGTGGGACAAAGCCTTTCTACTTTATACACTGTTCTAGTAATGTTTTTCTCCTGATGAAATGAAACTCCATAGGATACTTATTGCCCAGAAGGCCTTTTGCTTTGGGAGCTTAAAATTTTTTTCACTTTGTTGTGAAGTAGGAAACACTCAAGAATCTGGTAAATTTGAACAGTGGCTCATTCATTGTTAAATATTTTAAAATATTTTTCAGGATATCAATGCTCCAGACCATGCAAAGTGCTAGGAGTTCAAAGATTTATCTGGACATGGGTCTACCCTCTGAGAGCTCACAGTCTAGGAATGCCCTTGGGTGGAGGCTGAGAGTAGATAAACTTGATTAGTGAACATTTTGTTGTTCTAGAAAAACATACATTATATCATCTTTGGCCGTGTTTTACTTTGGACATAGAGGATGGTTGTTTTGAGATCCCATAAAACTCAATCATTTGACTGGAACTCTGCAAGAAAAACAACGTTCTGACTGTGTTCTATTTAGAATCTCTCCATCTCTTGATGCCTGGAAACTGAAGGTGGCATAGAGGAACTGTAGCCTTGGCGCCATAATCAGCAGAGAGTATTCAGCCCGTGACTATGAGCATATATGGCCCTGTCCTAGGCACCCCGGCATTTCTAGCAGCTGTGCTTTGTTTGGAGAAAGGGATGGAAAAAAAAGAGTTGTTCTTAGTTACATATTTTCTGTATGACTAAAATGTTTTTGCTGCTTCCTGGGGATTTAACTAATCATCAAGATTTCATTTAGTCTATTTGTTTTAAAATCAGACTTTACATAGAAAGCTTTCCATTGTACGTTCTATTTCCCTTTGAAAACGTTCTGTGTGGGCCAGCACGAAGGTGACCTCCCACTCCCCACTCCCCGGGCCTCGCCTCGACTCCTCCCTGAGAGGAACTGAACCGTCACAATAGTAGGGCTGGTCTCAGGTCTTAGTTTCTTTGCAGAGTCCTGGGTTTCTTGACGAGCAGGTGCTTTCTTTTCAGAAGAAAACTAATAGATGTTCTGCCTTTATCTGATAACCAGACCCACCCCTCCCCCAAAAAAAAATTTTTTTATATAGGTAATAGAAGACCTGGGTTCCTCTCCAAAATCGATGCTCACTGGCTGGCTGACTTTTAAGGTCCTTCATTTTCATATTTCTACAATGAATGTGTATGCATGCATGCTGAGTCGCTTCAGTTGTATCCAACTCTGCGACTCTATGTATTATAGCCCGCCAGGCTCCTCTGTCCATAAGATTCTCCAGGCAAGAATACTGGAGTGGGTTGCTACGCCCTCCTCTAGGAGATCTCTCGATCCAGGGATTGAACCCGAGTCTCCTGCATCTCCTACACGGCAGGCAGATTCTTTACTGCTGAGCCTTGGGGGAAGCCCTCTACAATGAATGCTGCTGCTGCTGCTGCTGCTAAGTCGCTTCAGTCGTGTCCGACTCTGTGCGATCCCATAGAGGGCAGCCCACCAGGCTCCCCTGTCCCTGGGATTCTCCAGGCAAGAACACTGGAGTGGGTTGCCAATTCTAGTGCTCAGCAAACAGTAAGAAAACAGCACCACCTATTGGTAGTTACATTTTGACATCTAAAAACAGTACCTTGGAAAGAGCTGAAAGTAAAGCCGAGTATAGTTCCTTGCAGGAGATCTGAGAGGTTATCTAGTTCACCTTTCACACCTTCCCTACTATAAAGAGATCCTTCGGTAAGTCTTGAATTATGGCCGTCTCTCTTCTGTCTGCCTGGCCCCATAGAAGGGTCTCACCATCAGGCTACACACTTAGAGTCATTATTTACCTTGACCTGGATTCTGCCTCCATTCAGCTATCACCTTTAGACCTAATTCTCATCTTTGACACTGACAAGAAAAACCCTGATCTCTCTACGGCCCCTTGAGTATTTGTAAACAATTCTTAAGTCATTGGTTAACGTTTTTTTGGGGGTTTTTTGTTTTGTTTTTCTTTCCTCCAGAGCAGGTATTCTGTAACTCCAATGTGTAAGAAATAACTTTAAGACCAACATCTAGGTTACTTTCCTAGCTACTTTCTTTTATTTTAATAAACTAGTTAAAGTTAGAGCACCCAGAATAAGCATGAAATTGTAGATATGATTGAATTGTGTGGCATACAGTTAATGCTCTCTAATACCTGAAGACTATAAAGTGCATCCTGAAAATACATAAACCATTGTTCTGTAACCTGATAACACTTGCCATTGCTTTCAATAATATTATTATTATATTTTGCTCTTAGTAATCAGAAAGTATGCCTCCATTTTCAGATTCATTGATTCCAAATAGGTTAATATCAGAATATTTCAGAAGAATGGAAAAAGTGAACAGGAAAGCATTTTCCATTCACTGATATGCCAACATAGATATCTTTTTCACAGACAAATCTGTGCTTTGCACAGTGAAGAGAGAGAAGGCTATTGAAAAACTCCTGCTTTTAAGTATAGGAAAAGATACTTTTTTGAACAGTTAATATAAAATCAAAAAAGGCATGAGAGTAATGGAACAGATATTATTAGCATATATTTCATCCTGCAGGAAAGTATTTGTTGACTTGTTTTGGGGAACAGAGCATTGACTTGTATGGAAATGAAATGCTTTAAATTCAGGGAAGACAAAAATAAAGTATGGGTTAAAGAAATCAAGGAATGGTTTGTGAAATGGTAGAGACTTATTGTTTTAAAAAAGGTGGGGAGGAGGGAAGTCTAGGACAGGCAGAGGTAATGTATTCCTTCACCTGGGTGGGAATGGCAAAGGCTTTGCGTGCCAGGGGTCATATAATGCTGTAAGTTAGGAGCTAAATGTCAATTGGCCATTCCTTTTCTTTTAAAAAAAATTTTCATTATTTAAAAAAAATTTTCTTAATTATTTTTAAATGTTTTTCTGGCTGTTCTGAGTGTTCGTTATGGCACACAGACTTTCTGTACTTGCACAGGAGGTCTCTAGCAGTGTGAAGCTTTAGTTGCCCTGCAGCATGTGGTAGCGCCCCTACCAGGGATGGAACCCACGTCCCCTGCATTGAAAGGCAGAGTCTTTATTTTTTTTTAAAGGAAGGCAAATTCTTAACCATTGGACCACCAGGGAAGTCCCTGTCTATTCCTTTTCTCAATTTAAGCAGCTGAGACATCTGTAAGGACTTCGAATAACTAGGTTAATTTGGGATTTTTTTTATAAATCTCCATTTAAAACATTGGAAATATTGCTTATGCAAAAGCTTCCAGATATCCAGCATCACTGACGACTACAGTGTGCTCCTCTTATCGCCTCCCCAACAATCCCTTTTACCCTCATTCTTTTTTTATTTTTCCCCGAAGTACAGTTGATTTGGGCTTCCCCGTGCCTTAGCCAGAGAAAGCAATGGCACCCCACTCCAGTACTCTTGCCTGGAAAATCCCATGGACGGAGGAGCCTGGTAGGCTGCAGTCCATGGGGTCGTGAAGAGTTGGACACGACTGAGCAACTTCACTTTCACTTTTCACTTTCATGCATTGGAGAAGGAAATGGCAACCCACTCCAGTGTTCTTGCCTGGAGAATCCCAGGGATGGCAGAGCCTAGTGGGCTGAGTCGGACACAACTGAAGCAATTCAGCAGCAGCAGCAGCGTGCCTTAGTGGTAAAGAATCTGCCTGCCAATGCAGGAGAGATGGTTTGATCTCTGGGTCAGGGAGATCCCCGGAGAAGAAAATGGCAACCCACTCCAGTGTTCTTGCCTGGAAATTCCCATAGACAGAGGAGCCTGCCAGGCTGCAGTCCATGGGGTTGCAAAGAATGGGATAAGACTGAGTGACTAAGCATAGAAATATGTCCTTAATAAAGGAATGTGTGTTGCTTTCCAAGAAAATAATCTCTTGCCCAACTTACATTTTGGTTTGCATGTTCATGTTTAGCAAATTCCTAATTCTTCCCTGCATTTGGAAAAAAAAAAAAAAAAAGCCTTTTTTCTTTCCTTTTGAACCACGTGACCACAAAAATGGTGGTCATCCCACTGTCCAGGAGAAAGTTACTTTGAACCACGAATGTGAGCCATGTATGCAATTTAAAATTTTTAGTAGCCTCATTAAAAATATGAAAAGCAAAGGGTGAGATTACTTTTGATAATATATTATATTTTAAATGTTCTGCACCCACACCAGCAAGCAATACTCAAACACCAACAGGGTGTTTGAGAATTCAACCGAATTCTGACACTGTCTACCTAAAGCGAGCATCCACATTCCGTAGATAAAGGGCTCAGTCCTACAAGACTGTCCTCCACTTCAGACGTCAGTCCCAAACCCAGATGGTTTCCTGTGCTTACGACCTTTCTGTGCTTATGACCTACCTGTGCTTATGACTACAGATTGGAGGTTCCCACAACCTCTTCCTTGGGTTTGATTAATTTGCTGGAGTGGTTCACATAACTCAGGAAATGCAGTTACTCACTACATTTCTACTTTAGGATACAACTCAGGAACAGCCAGGTAAAAGATGCACAGGGCAAGGTAGGGGAAGGGCTTGGGGATTCCTTGCTGTCACCAGGAGCATCACTTTCCCCAGTCTCCACATATTCACCAACCTCCAAGCTCTTCAAACCTTGTGTTTTAGGTTTTTTTTTTTTTTTTTTTTGTATGGAGGCCTCATTATATACTCATGGCTGATTAAATCATTGGCCATTGGTAACTAATTTCCAGCTCCTCTGCCCACCCAGACATCTGGGCTTAAGGGTGAATCTGAAAAATGCCAAACCCCTAATCACAGGGTTAAGTTCCCAGGCAACCAGCTCCCATTCTTTGTGGGCGCTCAGTTGCTCAGTTGTATCCGACTCTTTGAGACCCCATGGACTGCAGCCCACCAGGCCTCTGTTCATGGGATTTCCCAGGCAAGAATACAAAGTGGGTTGCCATTTCCTTCTCCAGGGGATCTTCCCAATCCAGGAATCCTTGTCACCTGCATTGACAGGCAGATTCTTTACCACTGAGTTACCTGGGAAGCCAAGATTATTTGGCCTCCAAAACCACCCCATTAGCATAGAAAGGACACTTTATGGCTCTCATCACTTAGACATTTCCAAAGGTTTTAGAAATTCTGGCCCTGAAAGAGAGAGAAAGACCAAATATACATTTCTTGGTATAAATCATAATAATCATAATATTTAGCCCAGTGTTTTCAAATGGTATGATTTCAACACATAATCAATATAAAATATTCACTTGATATTTTATACTCATTTTTGTGCTGAGGCTTTGAAACTGTGTGTTTTGTACTTACAGCACATCTGAATTCAAACTTAAGTGCCTACTTGGACATTGCTGTTCTAGTTAGCTAACATTCATTGAATTTTGTCCTGTGTGCTGTGTACATTACCTGCATTCTTTCAATTAATTCTCAGAGCATCTCTGCTGATACTATTGGGCTCATTTTACGGGTAAGTAAACTAAGGCTTGAAGAGTTTAGATAATTTGCCTGAGAACAGCTACTGGTGGTGGATTAATCACTAAGTCGTGTCTGACTCTTATGACGCCGTGAACTGTAACCCACCAGGCTTCTCTGTCCATGGGATTTTTCAGGCAAAAATACTGAAGTGGGTTGCCGTTTCCTTCTCCAAGAGATTTTCCTGATCCGGGGATCAAACCCTTGTCTCCTTCCTTGGCAGGCGGATTCTTTACCTACCACTGTGGTAGAGCTGAGCCTGGGCCATAGGGCTTTGACTTCAAAGGAAGGCAATCAATTAAAATTAAAGCCATCAGAAGAGGTATATGGTAGATTATGAGACACTCATGAGATTTTATCAAAGGTTAGACCCAAGGTGGGGACTGGTTAACAGCAGGAGGCAAAGTGTTTGTAAGAAGGAAATAGTTTGAAGCCAAATGTAGGGGAAAGAAGCAGGACTGGTTTCCTCAGTAAGACACCACCACCCACATCCCTTGGAGTTCATTTCCGCACTCCAGAGTGTTCCTTTGGCAACTATCCCATTGCCACATACTTTTCCTTCCATTTTAACTTCCATTTGGGTAAAAGTATATGCTCTGGTAACTGGTATGAATCAGAGCTAGAATCGGAACAAGCCTGATGCCGTGGCTTTCTAATAAAAGTCTATAAAATATTATCCTGATCTCACTGAAGAAGGAAATGGCAACCCACTCCAGTATTCTTGCCTGGAAGATCCCATGGATGGAGGAGTCTTATAGGCTACAGTCCATGGGGTCCCAGAGAGTCGGACACAACTGAACAACTTCACTTGCAACTTTTTCATGGACTATACAAACCTTCACAAATGGCAGTTTCCCCCTTTTCCTTCACACAGTGTTAGAAAGGAGTGAAATATGTGTCCCAGATGAACTTCCCCTGTACTTGGGGACTCAGTGAACTCATTTTAAGTTTCCCATCTTGCTAAAATGTTTTGTTTTTACTGAAATATGTTTCTGATCAATAACATAATTTCAAAATTGCTTGTATGTTTCCAGAACAAATCTATGTATGAAACAAGTGTGTGGAAGAGGGTTCAAGCTCTGGTGCCCATCCCAGGACTGGGGATTCTTGAGTGTAACCTCAGCCTTACTATTAGCTCATGAGATGATCTCAAGAGCAGGAACCAGCTTCTGCCCCTGCTAATCAGTCACCCCTTCTGTTACTCCTCGTTTCTGCATTTGAAAAATTGGAAATACAGTAGCCTAGTTTCAATAATTTCATCAAGCTCTAGAGAAGCAATTGCCCTCTTAAATTCATGTGATATCATAAGCTTTATTTTTTGTTGTATTAAAATTTATTTATGTATTTGGCTGCATCAGGTCTTAGTTGAGCTCGAAGGATCTTCATTGTATCATGTAGGATCTTTCCTTGCAGCACTAGGGCTCCAGAGCACAGGCTGCTCAGTAGTTAACAGAGTGCAGACTTAGTTGCTCCATGGCATGTGGCATTCTTAGTTCCCTGACAAGGGATCGAACCCATCTCCCCTGCGTCACAAGGTAGATTCTTAACCACTGGACAACCAGGGAAGCCCCTAATCCCATAAACTTTAGACAAGCTCCACAAACAGCATTATCTTCATGACACTTCAAATGCATGACTCAGTTTTTTCAGATACACTATCTGAAGATAGAACTATATGGTCTTGCTTACCCACCTTCATCCTGCACCCTTAATTTTGTAAGGCAGATAGAAAGTATAATCCCCAATTTATGCTTAATATCAGCACTTATAATAATAATAATTTATACTTAAGAAACACTTACTGGACCCTTTGTGATTTGATTTACACACATCTCACTTAATTCTGCGGAGAAGGCAATGACACCCTACTCCAGTACTCTTGCCTGGAAAATCCCATGGACAGAGGGGCCTGGTGGGCTGCAGTCCATGGGGTCGCTAGGAGTCGGACACGACTGAGCGACTTCACTTTATTTTTTCACGTTCATGCATTGGAGAAGGAAATGGCAACCCACTCCAGTGTTCTTGCCTGGAGAATTCCAGGGATGGGGGAGCCTGGTGGGCTGCCGTCTATGGGGTTGCACAGAGTCGGACATGACTGAAGTGACTTAGCAGCAGCAGCAGCAGCACTTAATTCTGATTGAGTGTGTGCTAAGTTGATTCAGTCACATGTGACTCTTTTGCAACCCTATGGACTGTAGCCCACCAGCCTTTTCTGTCCAAGGAATTCTCCAGGCAAGGATATTGGAGTTGGTTGCCATGCCCTCTTCCAGGGTATCTTCCCAACCCAGGGATTGAACCTACGTCTCTTATATCTCCTGCTTTGGCAAGCAGGTTCTTTACCACTCTTGCCACCTGGGAAGCCCTTAATTCTGATGACAGGACTATTATTCCATTTAATGAATGAGAACACTAACTTTTCCAGTTACATAGTTAATAAGTGGCTGAGCCAGAACTTGAATCAACGTGAATTTACTTCCACCAATGCTTGTAACCAGGAGGCTAGACGCTGCTTCTGATAAGACACTATTATGACACTGTACCAAATTTATAGGAATAGTTTTTGGTAGTCTCATTAAGAAAGGTCAGAGCTTTCAGCTCTCATACCACTAACTTTATGATTTTCATTTCAGTAAAGGAAAGAGAATATTAGTAAATATGGCTGATCCTTGCTTTCATCTTTATCCAGTTTGTAAAATTACTCCTGTTATCTTTTGTTTAGCTGAAGTGGAAATTACATAATTTAAACAGAGATATTTTTAAGTAAACAGCTCAGGAACATTTGGTAGTTTCACAATGTTAGGCAATCACCAAGTTTATTTAGTTCTAAAATATTTCTATTATCCCAAAGGAAAACCCCCTACCCATCAAGCACTTTCTCCACATTACTCCCTCCCCTCAGCCCCTGGCAAACACCAGTCTGCATTCTGTCTCAGTGGATTTACCTTTAAGGGATATTTCACATAAATGGAATCATACAACACGAGACCTTTATGGCTGACTTCTTTCATTTAGCACAAGGTTAATATTTTCAAGGTTCATCCACACTGTATGATGTATCAACCCCTTTTTCCTCTTTATGGCTGAATAATATTCCATTGTATGACTATATCACAATTCAGTTCAGGTTTTCAGTCGTGTCCAACTCTTTGTGACCCCATGGACTGCAGCACACACCAGGCCTGCCTGTCCATCACCAACTCCCAGAGTTTACTCAAATTCATGCCCATTGAGTCAGTGATGCCATCCAACCATCTCATCCTCTGTCATCCCCTTCTCCTCCTGCCTTCAATCTTTCCCAGTATCAGGGTCTTTTCAAATGAGTCAGCTCTTCACATCAGGTGGCCAAGGTATTGGAGTTTCAGCTTCAACATCAGTCCTTCCAATGAATATTCAGGACTGATTTCCTTTAGGATGGACTGGTTGGCTCTCCTTGCAGATAATATCACATTTATTTATCCATTAATCCATTGATGGACATTGATTTTTTTCTGCCTTTTGGCTATTGTGGAGAGTAGTGCTGTTATAAACATGTATTTACATGCACTTATTTGAATACCTGTTTTAAATTCTTTGGGGTTTATACCTGGAATATTGTGGGATCATGTGCCATTTCTCTGTTTAACTTTTTGAGGAATTGTCAAACTGTTTCCCACAAGAGCTGAACCGTTTTACATTCAAACCAGCAATGTAAAAGTGTTCCAATTTCTCCACATCTGAACACTTACTATTTTGTTGTTTATTATTATAAGTGTCAAATGTGTGTCAAATGGTACCTCATGGAGGTTTTGATTTACATTTTTCTGATGACTAATGATACTGAGCATTTTTTCCTGTGCTTGTTGGCTATTTGTATGTCTTTGGAGAAATGTCTGTTTGAATCCTTTGGCTATTTTTTTTATTGGTTTGTTTATTTGTTGTTGAGGTGTAAGAGTTATTTTTATATTCTGGATCCTGTGCTATGCTGTGCTTAGTCGCTCAGTCACGTCCAACTTTGCGGCCCCATGGACTGTAGCCTGCCAGGCTTCTCTGTCCATAAGGATTCTCCAGGCAAGAATACAGGAGTGGGTTGCATGCCCTCCTCCTGGGGATCTTCCCAACCCAGGTCTCCTGCATTACAAGCAGATTCTTTACCATCTGAGCCACCAGGGAAGCCCAAGAATACTGGAGTGCGTAGCCTATCCCTTCTCCAGGGGATCTTCCCAACTCAGGAATCGAACTGGGGTTTCCCGCATTGCAAGCAGATTCTTTACCAGCTGACCTATCAGGAAAGCCCATCCTGGATCCTAGGTTTTATTATGTATTATATAAGATTTGAAAATATTTTCTCCATTCTGCAGGTTGTACAAACTTTCTTGATAACATCTTTTGATGCACATAATTTGAGATTTTGATGAATTTTATCCAGTTTATCTATTTTATCAATTTATCTATTTTTATTTCTCTTATTTTTTTACTTGCACTTTGAGTGTCATATGTAAAAACCAGCTATCAAATCCAAAGCCATGAAGATTTTACTATGTTTTCTTCTAAGAGTTTTATGATTTTAGTGCTTATATTTAGGTCATTCATTCATTTTGAGTTAATCTTTGTATATGATGTGAAGTAGAGAGTCCTTTACTCCTGTTTACTTCCTTTTTTTTTCCTTCCTAGGAATGCTTGAAAACAAGGAACTGCATATTTTTAACCTGACTTCTCTAACTAAGTCAGAAAACATTTTATCTGCCACACTATATTTCTATATCAGAGAACTGATAAATATAAGCCTGAGTTGTCCTGTGTCCCAGGAATGCTCACATCATGCCCAGAGGAAACACATTCAGATTGACCTCTCTGCGTGGATCCTCAAATCCAGTGGAAACCAAAGTCAACTCCTGGGCCATCTTTCGGTAGATGGAGGGAAACCTCATCGAGACTTTGTGTCCTGGCTGTCAAAAGACATCACCCAACTTTTGAGGAAAGCCAAGGAAAATGAGGAGTTTCTCATAGGATTTAACATCACTACCAAAGGACACCAGCTGCCAAAGACGATGACACCCAGTCCTGAGCCTTATATCTTGGTGTATGCCAATGATGCTGCCATTTCTGAGCCGGAGAGTGTGGTGTCGAGCTTACAAGGACACCGGAATTTCCCCACTGGAGCTGTGCCCAAACTGGACAGCCACAGTAGGGCTGCCCCTTCTATTGAATGGAGGAGGAGGAAGCGCTCTACGGGGGTCCTTCTGCCTCTGCAGAACAATGAGCTTCCTGGGGCAGAATATCAGTACAAGGAGGATGGAGTATGGGAGGAGAGGAAGCCTTACAAGACTCTTCAGACTCAGCCCCCTGACAAGAGTAAGAACAAAAAGAAACAGAGGAAGGGACCTCAGCAGAAGAGCCAGACGCTCCAGTTTGATGAACAGACCCTGAAGAAGGCTAGAAGAAAGCAATGGATTGAACCCCGGAATTGTGCCAGACGGTACCTTAAAGTGGACTTCGCAGATATTGGCTGGAGCGAATGGATTATTTCCCCCAAGTCCTTCGATGCCTATTACTGCTCCGGAGCGTGCCAGTTCCCCATGCCAAAGGTAGCCATTGTTTTTTGTCCTGTCCTTCCCATTTCCATAGTGTGGAAAGACCCAAATTGAATGTGTGTTTTCATTTACAAAATCCATCTGGACCTTTATTCATTGCATTCTAAAGTGTAATAGGTAACATGGTTATGTTTGGTTTTTCTTTACTGGTTGTTAAAGTAATATGAAGTCAATATTGGTATGAAGAAGGATATGAGAAAACAATGTATGCATAAAACATGTTTTTTGCACTGCTTCCAAACACAGTGCATATTCAGCTACATGATCACATGTGAATTTATGCCTGTCCACAACAAGGAAGCCCCCAGTGGTAGGAGGCTGACCTTTGAGGGGGTATTTAGGGAATGAGTGAGTGTCATGAGAGCAAAAGGAAGGACTAATTGGATTGGTGCCCTGATACAGAACATTTTTGATAGTCTCTTGTGAGATGAATTGTCGTCATGGGTGTTAGGATCAGGGTTGGGCTAGGAAAACTTGCCTCATGAAATCCACCAGATGCTTATTTCATTTGCTTCCCTGATAAATATCAAAATTGGAGTCAGAATAGGGCACAATAACTCTGGTGACTTCTAAGACTCATTTTAACTGCTAAGAGCTAATCCATGTCTCTTCTAAAATCAATAGGGACTGAACCTTTAGCTTATCAGTACTCAGTATCCTGACAAATGTATTCTCAGAAGCCTCCCCAACCCCACTTCTGTCTCGCACAGCAAGTCCAAGTGACTGTACTCTGAATTTAGAATTAATAAAACATATTGGTGCCCCCCTGACCTTCGTTAAGCTTATTGCTGCATTTCCATTCTTAGCCCATAACAATTTGAGTCTGATGTACAGTGAAAAGTGATCCTGGCAATAGAATTCAGAGAATAAATAGGAGTGGCTTGTTTTGTTTTGTTTTAGTTTTTTGCAAAACTTGACATGGATCAACTTCTGCTATTGTATGTTAATTGAGAAAAACCCTTTGTCTCAAAAAGTGACCAACTTGTGCTTATAGGTCTTTAAAGGAGCATGTTCATGTTACAGGCCTGTGATCACTGGAATGCTAAATGTAACACACATGTAAGACAGAAGGTCAACTAAGCAAGGCCAGATCAGCCTCAGGGCCAAGAACTTGATTGAAATCCCATTTTCCTGTTAGGATGTCTCGGAAGAACAAGCTTGCTACATTTTCTAGACCTTGTGGATTCCAGGTTTTGTCAAAGCAAATACAAAGTAGGGATTGTAGACATTTATAATGATATAAATAGCCTTATCTTATCTAAAGATTATAAAGGACATTTTATTGATCAATAGAAACTTGATCAAACTGGGACAGCATTTAAAACACACCAACAAAGATGCCAAGTATAACAGGCAGTAATGAATCTTTACTCTACAGTGGGGCTTGCTTTGTGGCACTGAGAGGCAGAAATGGATTCAAAATATCTCTAAACCTGGGATGACTGATTTTAAGTGGGTCTCTGAGTTTTCCAAATAATTCCTCTCTCTCTCCTAAACTGTGATTTTTTTTTCCTAGGTTGCCTGAGGAAGTTTTCCTCTTTCCTTTTGACTCCAGATTTTAGGACCCAGAAAGCTATGGTCACGTGGACATATTCAGTCAGTTAGCTGACCTGGGTTGGTCTCCATAATTGCCCCAATTTGCCTCTCCCATCTGTAATGGCTCTGCTTGTTTTTCCTGTTCAAAAACCTTGCTGTTGTTTCCATAGATCTTCATCATAGTCCTCAGTGATCTAAAGAATAACAATTTAAAAACGCATGAGGGATAAGAATAGAAGAGATAAATTTAAGGAAAGAAGTATATTAGTGTAACAGGATGATTAAAGGGTACATCCTTGATCATAGCCGGGTTTCTTAACCTTAAGGTACCTGCAAATTGCCTGGGGATCTTCTTAATCTGTATGTTCGGTTCTGATCCAGTGGTTTCAGGGGTAAAGCCCAAGATTCGGTGTATCTAACAAGCCTCTAGATGTTACTGATGCTGTTGGTCTGCAAACCATCCTTTGAGTCGTTGAATCCTTTTGGCTTAAAACTTGGCTCCACTTCTTACCCGCTGTGGTTTTGAGGTGGGGAAGTTCCTCTAACTTTCTATTTGTTAGTTTTCTCATCTTTGAAACAGGTACTAGGGTAAATAAAAATATCACAGTATCTGCATTATAAAAACAATGGGGAAATGAGATCATCGAGCACCTTGTGCTGAGTAGGCTCTCAATGAATTTTTTGCCATTATTAATGGCCGTGGCTGAGACTGAAGAGAATAGAAAATCCAATGTAGGGAACTGGAAAAAAAAAACACAGGAGTAGGGATCAAAAGAATAAAAATTGTGGGACTTCCCTGGTGATCCAGTGGTTAAGACTCTGCTTCCAGTGCAGGGGGCATGGGTTCAGTTCCTCCTTGGGGAACTAAGACCCCACGTGCTGTGCAGCATGATCAAATAAATAACATGAAATAAAATATTAAAAAAGAACAATAGGTGTAAGACAAGGATAAGTTTTGTAAATGTTTCTTATCCCTTTTTAAATGTCACAAGGCTTTAAATAGGATTCTCCCTTCAGCCCAATAGTTCATAAGCTCTTTGGTGGGTAGAATCAAGAGAGTATCCATTATAGCAACTGAACACATGCTGTGCTTGTGTCTGACTCTTTATGTGACCCCATGGACTGTAGCCCACCAGGCTGCTCTGTCTGTGGCATTCTCCAGGCAAGAATACTGGAGTTGCCGTGCCCTCCTCCAGGGGATCTTCCCAACCCAGGGATCGAACCCAGGTCTCCCACATTGCAGGCAGATTCTTTACCATCTGAGCCACCAGGGAAGCCCATGATAGTATTTGTCAAACCTTGGAATGGCATCCAAACTACAGGGAGATGTCATGTAATAGGGATAAGGGTGGAGTCTTCTCTCCAAGTTGGAGAATTCCTTTTGCCAAGTTTCGAGTGGAAGTCTGGCTGTGACATGGACATCTCAGTCTTTCATCACCTTGTGTGGACCTGCTTAACTTTTGAAGCTTTCTACTGATTCCCTGTAAGCCTTCCAGGCCTTGTGTCTTTCAAGTGGTACAGTCACCAAAACGATGAGAAGCTTGAAGCGGTATGAAGCTGTGACATCAGGGGTAATTAATCACTGTCCCTGTTATCAGCCCAGTGTCCAGCATGGTAACCAGAGTCAACTATTTAAACAAAAATATAGTTTTTGAACCACAGAGGAAAATAAGGCCTCTGACCAGATCAGTACAAATGCATGTGGAATAAGTGAGGTGCCAAAGACCTTTCAGACTGGACATATACATTCTGCCCCAGAGAAAAGTTCTCCCAGGCCAGACTCCTCGGCTGGCCCTCCTTCCTTCTGGCCTCCCCAGTGACAGCCTGCTCTCTAGAGCCGGGCTCTTCATCTGCAAAAGTCGACAACCTGTCTGTAATTCAGAACAGCTGTGCTCTGCCTTTCCCAAATTCCAGGCTTTGCCCTTTCCCTGATTCCAATTAGATAGTTTCTGGGCTATCACACCCATGTGGGTTGGACTGGGAGAGCATGGAGCAAAGCCCCATGGCCTGAGTCAGGAATGAAGGCTCAGAGCTGATGACATTCTCTCCCCTGCTAATGCACTTGTAATCGAATTCAACTCGAGGACATCACCCGCAGCTTGGCAGGTGAGGGCCTGAGCACGGCAGATTTCATTCACAGACACGGCAGCTTGGATTTTTCTGATTTCTAGCCCCTACAGCCAATCTGTTCCCCCAGGGAGAGACCCCTGGCATTCTGCCATGAGATGAAAAATACCCATATAGCTGTAGCCAAGTCTTAGGCCTTGGCCTCCCCTCACCACCAAAGCAGAGATGGAAAACAGAGATTTCAAATGAAAGTGATTGAGCCATTGTTGCTGACAAGAGGTCCAAGGGAACCAATCTAGGATTGGAGGAGTGAAGGTATTTTTGCATGGAGTGGTGCAAAGGTTGGGAACAGCAAAGACAAAGAATTATGGACCAAAGAAGCTAAACACTTTGAACCAAGCATCCTCTCTAAACAAGAAATTCACATGGAATGAGTTCAAAATGATGCAGTCTCAATTAATGTCCTGAGGTTTCCAATTTCAATCTCTGATCATGAAGATGAGCTCTAAAAATCCTAAATCTTGGTGTATTGAGTTACCTAAGCAAAAAAAAAAAAAAAAAAAACCTAAATAGATACTGATGTCCTGTTTCACCCACATTAAAAAGTGAGACTGGGGAGGAAAAGGGCTTCCCAGGTGGCTCAGTGGTAAAGAATCTGCCTGCTAATGCAAAAGACAGAGGAGACGTAGGTTCAATCCCTCGGGTCAGGAGGATCCCCTGGAAGAGGAAATGGCAACCCACTCCAGTATTTTTGCCTGGAAAATCACATGGACAGAGGAGCCTGCTGGACTACAGTCCATGGGGTTGCAAAGAGTCGGACACAACTGAACAACTGAGTGTGCACCGGGAAAAAAAACACAGGTCTGCATTTGTCATCACTGGGATTCTTAAGCTGCTGTGAAGAGAGACCTGAGAAACGTAATTGGAACGCAAAAACAAGTGAAAATGATAGACTGGCAAATGTTCCACACCAGCAAATGGTCACATGGATCTTTTGTGTGTGGCTTAATTATTCCTGGTCATGGCAGCTGGATTTCACAGTGAGAAAGAAAGGGGACAACTCCCTAGAAAACAGAGAGGTTCCTGATAAAACATACCACGGACAATCAAGGGCTTGCTGGATTCCAGCGAGCCTACCAGAAACTGCTCATTTGTGAGTTAGAGCTTTTAAAAAGGACAGGAATTTTCCTAGGGAACACCCATGAATATTTTCCATATCTGTGCTGGGTCATTAGCTCAGAACCTTTTATTTTTGTTGATGGGAATTATTTCCACAGAAATAGGTGCAATGGAGGGTATGTTATTATTTATAAGTATTTCATCCATTTGGCAAGTATGTATTCAGTGCCTAGAGAACGTTCTCTGCTCCAAGCACCGAGGACAAGCAATGCACAGCTGGATTTATGGATCAAGTCCTTGTCTACTTAAATATATGAAAATTAAATTGTATAGGAGTCAGTAAAACATTAACAGTAACAAAATATTGTCAGAAAATCTATGGCTTTAAAAAAATCCTTTGGGGTGTTACCATATGCTGTTTGGATGACTGAATTTAAAAATAAATCAATAGAGATAAGTGGATGGCTGCAAAAGTTTTCTTAAGAAATCGCCTGATCCTAATGAAAGAGCAAACGGTGGCCATTGGTACAGTGGCTATTGGTACAATCGTAGTTTGTCAATTACATGAATAGCGTTGATGCCACAGGACACAGGAGATGCAGAATAGAACAAGAGAGACTTCTTATCCTTAAGGGAAGAAAATACCCTTCTTTGCAAAGTTAATTAATTGTAGGTTAACTACTCTTCCAGGAAAAAAGAGTAGATAAAGGAGCTGGCCATCATCAATACTAACTTTAAGGTAATTTGTGCCTGTTAGCAACCATGTTGAAGTCTAATGCATGGATAATTTTTTTCACTGAAATTGAAAGATGAGATGAGACAAATCAGATTTGCCCTTTTCCTGCCCACCCCCCACCAAAATCCTATTATTTTTTAACAATGTGCCAACTTTCTACTTATTTGCTTCTCCTTTGGCTTATGTGTACTCTTAACCTTTCCATATGTTTCAGTTTCCCATCCTGGGAGTTTTACGTGTATAAAGTTAGAATACCAGTTCACTGGGAGCTGAGGTGCCTCTGAAACGTGGCTCAAAATCTTGACATTAAAAAGCCAGCATTTTGGCTTAAATCCCATTCCTGAATTGACATGTGATCTCTGGCAAGTTACCAAAGACCTGTTTCTAAATTCTTTCTAATGGATTTCATCTGCTTAAAAGAGACATCGGGGAGAACTGATGTTGAAAAGTGTGGCATTGCTCAGGAAGAAGGTCTTACCACACTGGCAATTTCTAAACATTCTGGGCTTGGAAAAGTGACCGTTCTTCAATGCTGAGCTGAGCTGGAAAGGGCTCTCTAAATAAAACCAAACGTCTCCCATGTATGGTAACGGTCCCACTTGGCATTGCTTGGGAACAGATTTTATTCAGGCTTCTTTGGTCAAACTCTGACAGCCATAAAGTAATCTCAGGCCCCCTGGATTATTCCTAGAGGATATGCCCCAGGTTTAGAAAACTAAAATGCTACAGCATTAATGTCTGTACCCATGGAGCAACAGTGACCCCCAGTGGCCAACAGTGTGGTCCTCTTAATCAGCATCCATTCATCAAGTGAAGTTGTTCAGTCCAGCCTACCAGGCTCCTCCATCCATGGGATTTTCCAGGCAAGAGTTCTGGAGTGGGTTGCCATTGCCTTCTCTGTCCATTCATCCAGGTGGTAACTATTAAATAAATCAATGCCTCTTTACATTGGGGGCTTCCCAAGTGGTGCTAGTGGTAAAGAACCTGCATGCCAGTGCAGGAGACATAAAGAGAGATGGGTTTGATTCGCTGGGTGAGGAAGATCTTGCATGAAGAATGCTTTGGACAGAGGAGCCTGGCAAGCTATAGTCCATAGGGTTGCAAAGAGCTGGACAAGACTGAAGTGACTTAGCATGCACTTGACATATTTGTGTTATTTTCAAAACAAAGTATAAATATCACTATAGCAGTGGCAAAAATCTATGTTAAGTTGGTGCTTGTTAAGCGTTCTTTGTGACTAGCTCAGGATCAAATTGTTTTTTTTTGCAATCCCATTATCGAAAACACCCTTCATTCAGTCACCCAGTCGTGTCCGACTCTTTGCAACCCCATGAACTGCAGCATGCCAGGCTTCCCTGTCCATTACCAACTCCTGGAGCCTGCTCAAACTCATGTCCATCGAGTTGGTGATGCCATCCAACTATCTCATTCTCTGTTGTCCCCTTTTTTTCCTGCCTTCAATCTTTCCCAGCATCAGAGTCTCTTCCAGTGAGTCAGTTCTTCTCATCAGGTGGCCAAAATATTGGAGCTTCAGCATCAGTCCTTCCAATGAATATTTAGGACCGATTTTCTTTAGGATAGACTGGTCTTAAAACACCATGACCTGACCTGAAGTCGCTCAGTCGTATCTGACTCTTTGCGACCCCATGGACAGTAGCCTACCAGGCTCCTTGGCCCATGGGATTTTCCAGGCAAGAGTACTGGAGTTGGTTGCCATTTCCTTCTCCAGGGGATCTTCCCGACCCAGGGATCGAACTCAGGTCTCCTGCATTGTAGGCAGACGCTTTACCATCTAAGCTACCAAGGAAGCCCTGAAAACACCCTGCTGTTGCTGCTGCTGCTGCTAAGTTGCTTCAGTCGCGACCCCACAGATGGCAGCCCACCAGGCTTCCCGTCCCTGGGATTCTCCAGGCGAGAACACTGGAGTGGGTGAAAACACCTTAGGATGTACTAATTCCCTGTTTGAGGACTAAATCATTTTTAATTAAATGATTCCTGCTTAGAAAACCAGATTTGAGTTCTCACTCTCCATGTCTGTATGACTTTATATGTGTCATTCAAGCTTTTTGAGTCTATTTCTCTATCTATAAAATGGAAGAAATGGTGGTTATGTGGTAAGGATTAGAAATACTACACAGAACATCCCTACCACCTGAAAAAAAGGGAAGTGTTAGTCATTCAGTCGTGTCTGACTCTTTGCAACCCCATGAACTGTAGCCCACCAGGCTCCTCTGTCCATGGAATTCTCCAGGCAAGAATACTGGAGTGGTGTGCCATTCCCTTCTCCAGAGGATCTTCCCGACCTAGAGATTGAGCTCAGGTCTCCTGCATCTCAGGCAAATTCTTTACCAATCAGTCTGAGTAGGCACTTAGTCGATAACAACCATTTTGTTGATGGTTATATTGGAGATTGGACTGAATGTGTGATGATGTCAGGGATTTATTAATTTGTTGAACCAAATCCATCATATATATTTTTTAGTGGGGGCTGGAGAGGGGAAAAGCCATTCTACCTAACCTGTGTTCTCCCTTTTCGTTCCTAGTCTTTGAAGCCATCAAATCATGCTACCATCCAGAGTATAGTGAGAGCCGTGGGGGTCGTCCCTGGAATCCCCGAGCCTTGCTGTGTGCCAGAAAAGATGTCCTCACTCAGCATCTTATTCTTTGATGAAAACAAGAATGTGGTACTTAAAGTATATCCAAACATGACAGTAGAGTCTTGTGCTTGCAGATAACCTGGTGAAGAACTCATCTGGATGCTTAACTCAATCATTAGTTTATTTTTATGGACTTTTTTTTGCACGGCCAATGCATTTCATTTCAAAAGATTTTTCAGTAGTCAAAGGCGAATGAGCAAATAGACTGATGATTTCCACCAAGGAGAACTGGACTGTATTTGTTTCTGAATGTAACTCAAAGCAAGATTAAAGTAAATATGGAAATTTTTTTCTTTAAAAAAAAATTACACAAGAAAAACAATCACTCAAACTGTTTTTAGAACTGTTGGAGAACACACTGATTTATTTTTGTAATGGGCTTTGAAAATAGATTGGAAACAAACAATAGCTTATCATTGATCTCTGCTCACAGAAATAAAATAATTTCCTATTTTAAAGCAGGCTTCTTGCCTTAGATTCCTGGGCAACTTAGCAAGTACTAAATAATTCAGTCAGCTTTGATGTTTATCTTAGATTTGTGGAGACTATTGTTTACCTGTGTTTTTCTTTACAGATCCTTGTGTGACTAGCTGAGTGGGGGATGTGTGCTGAGTGTCAGTGTGTATGGATGTGAACACACTCCTAGGGACGTGTGCCCTCTTTTGGAAGATTGGCTTAACGTGATTTTATAATTCAGTCTGCATGGGATTCTTGTTTTTTTCATTTCATGTTCTGACAAGCATCATTCATTTGTGAGAAGTTTACCAAAATGGATAGAGTGATCCAAGAGGGTATACAAGAGTTACCCCTTTCCTCAGCCATTTATTTGGAAATACTGATGCTTTCATTTCATGGCCCTCACAAGAAAGGCAACCAGCAACCCAGTTTTCAAAAACCCATATCTAATTATTCTTCTGTATCTCTCTTCCACAAGTGCTTTCATTTGTTCTTTTAAATTGAACTTCAACATGCAATTAATTCTCTTGATATACCTTTGCTTCCTATAAAGTAATCAATAGATACCAAGGCTCAGTGGATGGACTATTGGAGATTTCTTTAAGTGACCAATCTAATCACAACCTCAAGTCCACATCTTTGTTCACCTACTACATCCACGTCCAGACACTTTTTCATGTTGATCATGGCTTTTGGTTCAGACAGGGAATCTATTCTTTAGTAAAGCTTACTATAAATTATCCAGCAGGAAAGGGAATTGAATCTATACACTTATTGTTTTTTTTTCCCTATTTCCATTTGTCATAAATATCTCCTCTCACACTTTTGCCTTTGAGAAATTGTTTCAAAAATCTTTTCTTTGCTCTGTTTATGTGTGTGACAGAAATGTTTTCAGACCATGGATTGTTGTTGACGTTCTCTCTGTGGTTAATTGTTATCTAAGTTCAGTCTGACCTGATTAGAGTCAGCTAAGGCAATGGCACCCCACTCCAGTACTCTCGCCTGGAAAATCCCATGGATGGAGGAGCCTGGTGGACTGCAGTCCATGGGGTCGCTAAGAGTCAGACACGACTGAGCGACTTCACTTCCACTTTTCACTTTCATGCATTGGAGAAGGAAATGGCAACCCACTCCAGTATTCTTGCCTGGAGAATCCCAGGGATGGGGGAGCCTGGTGGGCTGCCATCTATGGGGTCGCACAGAGTCGGACAGGACTGAAGCGACTTAGTAGTAGTAGTAGTAAGCCATTTCAGGAGCTGTGAAGTTATCGGAAGACACAGAATACATGGAGTTTTGTTCTGTCTGTCTGTAGTTATCTGTGGTAGTTCGTAATTTTATGTTAACTGAGCATCTACTTTGTGAAAGACATGTGTTAAGTGTCTTCACTGGTAAAAATAAAGAGGCAGACTAGTTAAGCTGGAAGGTCCTTCTGCCACCAAAAGTTTGGGTTTACAGTACTTGTTATATCACACATATCTTCCTTGAATGGATGGTAATGACAGAGCTAAAACCCTGCAAGTATGGCTGCTCATAAACCAAAGGCAGAAACATCCTGTTCTTCTGTGTTTGCAAATATGGCATTCCCTGCCAGTTAAATAGTATTTCTGTCTCATTGGAAACCCATTAAAAAGAGTACCACGAAAAGACGCTCTTTGACACTTTTGGAATGTGTGTTGATTCCGTGAATGAGAAACACCTGTTCTAAATGATGAATGAAGTGCTGGTACCTGAGTTGCTATGGTTTCTTCTAGTTCATTTTTTTGTTCTGGTATCATACAGATTCAAAATTAGATAAGGGATGAAATTATTTTCTACTAAATTTTATCAAAAATTTGAAACACAGTTATATAATAGAAGTGACCCTGTGTGTGGCTGCTCTACCCTGGTCATGCTCTTTCTGTAAATATAACTTTTATTTCATTGGTAGATTGGGTGAAATTCATAATTAAGTTTTTTCTAGAGATGTATCTACCAAAATCTCTTAACAATTCCCAGTTTTCTTTCCCAGCCTTCTTCTCTCCAGATGTCTGTCAGTTACCTTTAATTTAAATTTAAATTGATGCTCACTTGTTATAAATTAAATTCTATAATGGCCCAAAAAAATCTCTAAATAATAACTATTTCCAATTTTGAATCAATTGATATGACAAAATTAGAACATAATAAAAGTCACTGGATTTACTTTTAGCAATCAAAATAGCTTTTGACTAGTAGTAATTTTTCGGCACGCTTGTAACCATTATTAATTATCTCCTGCATTGAAGCCATATTATGGTATAAATGGGAAAAAGTTTAGTTCCCCAAAATAAAGGAAAGTTACTTTTTAGGGGGTTGAAGCAGAGTTTGCAGTAAATGAGTTAATATTTTAAGTAATAAAATTTTACATGAAATAGTTGGAAAATTGAGTGACTATGTCACAATTTGTTAGATACTAATGTCTATATAATTACTATATAAACTTTTTATAAATCTCCTGATTTAAAGTGATATTAATGAGAAGAGAAATTGCATTTATATTAATAATGCCATTTTCTAAATCATGCATCTTTCTTTTCCTCTCCCTTTCTCTTGAAACCACCCTATCACCCCTATATGAGACACATACACACAGTTAGTTGAAAATAATTTTTTTTTCCAAGAACTATTCTGTTGAATTCAAATTCAGGGGCTGCTGATATAGTATTATCAAAGTATTTTGTTGTAACCTGTGTAAATAATATACCATTTACAGGATGTGGGGTTGTAGAATTTAAACTGGAAGATTGGACTCTGTAGATCTCAGGACTATAATATTCCCGATCAATTTGGACACTCACCTAGCTATATATTAACTGATGATCATTTATTCACTAAGCTAGGATTTTTTTTAACCTTAACATTTCAGAATAAAAAAAGTTTGTTGCCCATTTATTATTATCATAGGCAATCATATGTGTATAATGCTAGTATCAATCTGGCTTACAAAGATTTTTTTTATATATAATTACATTATACACTTTAGTCTTACTTTTCTCTGTGCTAACAAGTAAGTAATGTCTGGATATTGACTTGGTTGAATCAAGGTTGGGTCAGAAAATAGTTCTGCATACCTTATGTGTAAGATTAAATACGAGATTAAATAAGATACCTTGGATAAGTCTGACTTCTCTGTATATCTTTTTTTCCCTTGGGAATTGTATTTTAATGTAGTTATAGCACTTAAATGATCCCCTTCTCCAAAAAACCAAGCCTTCCCTTCAGCTTTCCACAATAGTTTCTGTAAATGTTCTAGTTGAGAACTGAATGCTTGTACAGTTGATGGCAATTTAAAAAATATATATTATATATGTATATGGAAAAACTTTAAAGATGCTTTTAATTTATTTAATGACTGTTGCCTTCCTATCTATAATGGTAATAATTTTCATATTTAGATGATAAGAAAAAGTTCTTTTTACTAGTCACTACAGGCAGAATGACAACTGGTTCTCTAGTACAGTTACTATAGGAGCGTATTGCAGGGAAACTGTAAGGATGCTTCAGTACTGATGTGTAAGCTTTGCTGGCTTTGTATCGCTTTCCTCCAGTAATGGAGAGCTTTTCTCTATACAGTATGGAAATAAAATTGCTTAACTGAACACTTCCCCGTTCTCTTCTACTTATCATTGGGAAAGACTGCATTTTCACAACTTGAGAAAGTTGAAAAACTGCTGCATCTGAAAAGAGATAACAAAACTTAGGCACAGAGTCGAACATTTTCAAATAGTATCATGAATGAAGCATCATAACCTATTAACAACATAACATGAAACATAATTAACACTGTGAAACAATATATATACACCGGTATATATATATACATATCAATTCAGTCACTCAGATGTGTCCGACTCTTTGCGACCCCATGAATTGCAGCACGCCAGGCCTCCCTGTCGATCACCAACTCCCGGAGTTCACCCAAATTCATGTCCATCGAGTCGGTGATGCCATCCAGCCATCTCATCCTCTGTTGTCCCCTTCTCCTCCTGCCCCAACCCCTCCCAGCATCAGGGTATTTTCCGATGAGTCAACTCTTCGCATCAGGTGGCCAAAGTATTGGAGTTTCAGCTTCAGCATCAGTCCTTCCAATGAACGCCCAGGACTGATTTACTTTAGGATGGACTGGTTGGATCTCCTTGCAGTCCAAGCGACTCTCAAGAGTCTTCTCCAACACCACAGTTCAAAAGCATCAACTCTTCGGCACTCAGCTTTCTTTATAGTCCAACTCTCACATCCATACATGACCACTGGAAAAACCATAGCCTTGACTAGACAGACCTTCGTTGGCAAAGTAATATCTCTGCTTTTCAATATACTATCTAGGTTGGTCATAACTTTCCTTCCAAGGAGTAAGCGTCTTTTAATTTCATGGCTGCAGTCACCATCTGCAGTGATTTTGGAGCCCCAAAAAGTAAAGTCTGACAAGGTTTCCATTGTTTCCCCATCTATTTCATACATATATACCTATGTACATATATATATGTATGTATATATATACACACCCATAAGGGGAATATCAGAGATTCAGCTTGAATCATTTCATTTTTTCTCTCTCTCTCTCTCCCTCCCTCTCAGTCATTTCTTGTTTAACCACACACTACACTTACAGATACCTTGTGTGAATGCCCATATCACTGTTTTGACAGTAACTTTATCTGTCATTGTTAACATGTTCATGTACACATTTTAGGATGATAAGCACCTATTTAACTCATCTGATCATTGAGATGTATTTCACCATTTTTGTTTAGGCTATACCTTTCTCTCTCTCTAAAAAAAAAAAAAATGACCTCAGGTTAAGAAATAAAATATGCTTTCTTATTATTCTCCTTCATTTAATTGATCTATTCAGACTGTGTCTACTTAAAAACCATAGCATTTTGGAACTACCAGGCCCTTTAAAGATCATGTTGAACAAACTCTTTAACCTCTCTGTGCCTCACTTATCTCATCTATGAAATGGGGCAATAAAGTTCTTGCCTCATAGGATTGTACAAGGTTTAATGAGATATACACATAAATTTTGGACTTCCCTGATAACTCTGTAAGAATCTGCCTGCGATGCAGGAGATCCTGGTTTGATTCCTGGGTCAGGAGGATCCTCTGGAGAAGGGATTGGCTACCCACTCCAGTATTCTTGGGCTTCCCTTGTGGCTCAGCTGGTAAAGAATCTGCTCGCAATGCAGAAGACCTGGGTTCGATCCCTGGGTTGGGAAGATCCCCTAGAAAAGGGAAAGGCTACCCACTCCTGTATTCTGGCCTGGAGAATTCCATGGACTGTATAGACTACGGGGTCACAAAGAGTTGGACTTGACTGAGCAACTTTCACTTTTCACTTTCACACATAAACTACATTGCCAAGCACCTGGAACAGAATGAAGACTCAGTTATCATCAACTGCTATTATTATCTAAGCCAGTCTCCCCATTTTCCAAATGAGGAAGTGTAGACATGCTGTGGTTTGCATCTGTTTGGATGTCTACTTGCCACGCCATCCTCTGAAAACTGGCTTCCACCAACAGCGATAGATTCCTTGACACTAACAAAGATGAGCCCCGACAGTTCAGTGACAGAAGAATGAAAGGCTCACTGTTATATCTTACTTCTTGCAAAGTAAGGAGATTAGCTACCCTGTTGCTCAAGATATCCAGTTTCTGCTCCTGTCCTTGGATGACATAAGATTTCTCTGCAAACTCAATAATGTGCTCACTCTTCCTTAAGCAGTGTTTGTGCACATGTCTGTAAATGGCAACCAAAAGAATTTTGACTGACATACTGAGTTATTGAGTATGCCTGGTGCCATATGACGAACTACTGAAAAAACTGGTATTAGAATCTTTCATAACATCATGGAGACAGCAATGTCTTTGAGATTAAAAAGCCTTGTGTTAGAATCCCAGCACTGCCTATTACCACAAGGATGACATGTGCCCTTGACGAGTCACAACTGGGTCTTCATTCCATCAGTGTGGTCAGTTCTGTGACTCCCAGTCAGTTCAGTCACTCAGTCGTGTCTGACTCTGCGACCCCATGGACTGCAGTGCACCAGGCCTCCCTGTCCATCACCAACTTCCAGAGTTTACTCAAACTCATGCCCATTGAGTTGGTGATGCCATCCAACCATCTCATCCTCTGTTGTCCCTTCTCCTCCTGCCTTCAATCTTTCCAAGCATCAGGGTCTTTTCAAATGAGTCAGCTCTTCACATCAGGTGGCCAAAGTATTGGAGTTTCAGCTTCAGCATCAGTCCTTCCAATGAATATTCAGGACTGGTTTCCTTTAGGATGGACTGGTTTGATCTCCTTGCTGTCCAGGGGACTCTCAAGAGTCTTATCCAACACCACAGTTCAAAAACATCAATTCTTCGGTGCTCAACTTTCTTTATAGTCCAACTCTCACATCCATACATGACTACTGTAAAAACCATAGCCTTCACTAGACAGATCTTTGTTGGCAAAGTAATGTCTCTGCTTTTTAATATGCTGTCTAGATTGGTCATAACTTTTCTTCCAAGGAGTAAGCATCCTTTAATTTCATGGCTGCAGTCACCATTTGCAGTGATTTTGGAGCCCCGAAAAATAAAGTTAGCCACTGTTTCCCCATCTATTTACCATGAAATGATGGGACCAGATGCCATGATCTTTGTTTTCTGAATATTGAGCTTTAAGCCAACTTTTTCACTGTCCTCTTTCACTTTCATCAAATCTGTGACTCTTAAAGACTTCCAAAAGAGTCGCTGTTGTAATTTCTTGATTCAGTTCTCCTGTCAGAGGAATTGCCTTGAAATATCTCTTGTGATAAGACTTTGTAGCTATCAGAAGATATGATAGAGGTTAGGGTTGACAAGAAGAACTCAGGACAAATCCAAATAATCCTGTAAATCAGTTAGAACAGGCACACCTTGGAGATGTCGTGGCGCTGTTTCCAGACCACCACAATAGAGCAAATATTGCAATAAAGTGAGTCACATAGTTTTTGGTTTTCAAGTCTGTTTGAAAATTATGTTTACACTGTATCATAGTCTAGTAATACTCTTAAGAGTCCCTTGGACTTGGAGAGCAAACCAGTAAATCCTAAAGGAAATCAACCCTGCATTTTCACTGAAAGGACTGTTAGATAACAACACTAACTCAATGGACATAAATTTGAGCAAACTCCGGGGGATAATGAAGGACAGGGAAGCCTGTACACTGCAGTCCATGGAGTCTCAAAGAGTCGGACATGACTTAGGGCCTGAACAAAAATAAAATTAAGTGTGCACTACCATTATTTCTTAAAAAAAAATACAGATCTTAATTAAAGTACTTTATTGCTAAAAAATGCTAACCATCATGTGAGCCTTCAGTGAAGTGTGATCTTTTTACGATAACAATATCAAACTTGACTGATCACGGATCATCACAACAAATACAATAATAATGAAAAAATTTTAAATATTGTGAGAATTACTAAAATGTGACACTGAGACACAGAGTAAACAGATGCTGTTGGAAAACTGGTGCCAACAGTCTTTCTTGACACAGTTGTCACAGATTTTCAATTTGTAAAAATATAGTATCAATGAAGTGTGAAAACAAGTGATACTTGTACTCAAGATTATTTGCATTGTACAAAACCCTATCTTAGTTAGTGGAGATCTACTTGATGATTCAGAACATCGATATCTAAGTTTTCCACCGTCTCAGAATTGGATTAGATATATGTAACTAACATAAAAAGGATGTGTATGTGCTAAGTCACATCAGTCATGTCCAGCTCTATGTAACCCTATGGACTGGAGCCCCTTGGGCTCCTCTGTCCATGGGATTCTCCAGACAAGAATACTGGAGTAAGTTGCCATGTCCTCCTCCAAGGGATTTTCCCCACCCAGGGATTGAACCCACGTCTCTTATGTCTCCTGCATTGGCAAGCAGGTTATTTCCAACTGGGAAGCCCATTATAAAGTGTATATCAGCAAGTAATACTGAAACATTATCACTGTGGGTGAAACCACAATGGGGAACCACTGTGGGGAAAACCACAATGCCCCAATGCTCCAGGGTTATACCTTTAGATCCACAACACACAAAATTTAAGAATCCACAAGTCTTTTCTTCATACACTTATGTTCACAAAAAAAAAAAAAAAAGAAAGAAAGAAAGATGTTCTTGTGGTATGGGTTTTTAAATTTAACTTTGGTTATAATGTTCATTTTTTATAATTTTGGTTATAATATTCATGAATTTGAACAAAAACTCTGGGAGACAGTGAAGGACAGGGAAGCCTGGTGTCCTGCAGTCCATGGGGTCACAAAGAGTCAGATACAACTTAGCAAGTGAACAATAGCAGCAGTTCATTGTTTCAGCTGTATTTGATATCTTCTAGCCCTGGCATTGCTAAGCTCTGAGCTTGTGTGCTTTGCTATATATTCCTTCAGCTCCTGGTGCCCTCAGTTTTCTCCTTCAATGATCTTTAAAAGCCTTTCCTTCTCAACTGTACCAGATTCTATGATCCAAACATTCTTACTAAAGCTCCTAGGCATTTTTTGTCCTGTTCACATCTTAGGGAGAAGCAACAGAAGTATTGATGAAAGGGAGAGTGAGCAGCAGGTGAGAAAGTACAAGGAGAATGGTTCAGTCCACCCTCAACTGAGACGATCTGAGATTCTCACTTACCTCACATGATGGCGTTTTTGAGAATCCTCCACCTTTCATGCCTGTCACCTTTCCAGGTGACCCAGTGATAAAGAATCCACTTGCCAATGCAGAAAACACAGGCAGGTTCAATCCTGGGGTGGGAAGATCCCCTGAAGGAGGAAATGGCAATCCACTCCAGTATTCCTGCCTGGAAAATTCCATGGACAGAGGAGCCTGGCAGACTATAGTCCATGGGGTCACAAAAGTTGAACACAATTGAGCACACACACATTCATTGTCTCATTTTAATAGGAAAATAATTCTTTAAAATGAGGTTCATCTGTCATTAATTAGAGAGCGTAGAAGAGGGGTTGGGGCTCAGACTTGGAGCCAAACTAGAATTAGAATCCCAGCTCTGTCTCTTGTTAGCTGTGTGACCTGGGGCAAGTGATTAACCCTTTCTATGCTTCCGTGTCCTCATGTGTAAGACAAGAGTGAAATGCACAGTCTATTTTACAGAGTTGTGAGGATTTCTTGCAGCACTTAGACTTGTCTATAGCACAGATAAATGTTCTAGAATGTTAGCATCTTGATGTATTAAGAACATTTTATACATTTCCATGAATGAGTCTTCACTTGATGCTGAGAGGGAGAGTCTCAGGGATTATCCTTATTTTACTGCTCAGGGAGAATCATTGGCTTAACTGAGGTTAGAGCCATGCTAGTGTCAGAACTGAGATTCAAGCCATGGGAGACTCACCCTAATTGTCCCTTTCTTTTCTACTCTGCTTCAGATGTCTGGAAAAGGTCAGTTTTCATTCCAATCCCAAAGAAAGGCAATGCCAAAGAATGTTCAAACTGCCGCAAAATTGTACTCATCTCACACACTAGGAAAGTAGTGCTCAAAATTCTTCAAGCCAGGCTTCAGCAACATGTGAACCAAGAATTTCCAGATGTTAAAGCTGGATTTAGAAGAGGCAGAGGAACCAGAGATCAAACTGTCAAAATCCGCTGGATCGTGGAAAAAGGAAGAGAGTTCCAGAAAAACATCTCTTTCTGCTTTCTTGACTATGCCAAAGCCTTTGACTGTGTGGATCACAATAAACTGTGGACAATTCTGAAAGAGATGGGAATACCAGACCACCTGACCTGCCTCTTGAGAAACCTGTATGCAGGTCAGGAAGCAACAGTTAGAACTGGACATGGAACAACAGACTGGTTCCAAACAGGAAAAGGAGGACGTCAAGGCTGTATATTGTCACCCTGCTTATTTAACTTATATGCAGAGTACATCATGAGAAACGCTGGACTGGAAGAAACAGAAGCTGGAATCCAGATTGCCGGGAGAAATACCAATAACCTCAAATATGCAGATGACACCACCCTTATGGCAGAAAGTGAAGAGGAACTAAAAAGCCTCTTGGTGAAAGTGAAAGAGGAGAATGAAGAACTTGGCTTAAAGCTCAACATTCAGAAAACGAAGATCATGGCATCTGGTCCCATCACTTCATGGGAAATAGATGGGCAAACAGTGGAGACAGTGGCTGACTTTATATTTTGGGGCTCCAAAATCACTGCAGGTGGTGACTGCAGCCATGAAATTAAAAGACGCTTATTCCTTGGGAGCAAAGTTACGACCAACCTAGATAGCATATTAAAAAGCAGAGACATTACTTTGCCAACAAAGGTCTGTGTAGTCAAGACTATGGTTTTTCCAGTACTCATGTGTGGATGTGAGAGTTGGACGGTGAAGAAAGCTGAGTGCCGAAGAATTGATGCTTTTTAACTGTAGTGTTGGAGAAGAATCTTGAGAGTCCCTTGGACTGCAAGGAGGTCCAACCAGTCCATCCTAAAGGAGATCAGTCCTGGGCGTTCATTGGAAGGACTGATGTTGAAGCTGAAACTCCAGTACTTTGGCCACCTGATGCAAAGGGCTGACTCATTTGAAAAGACCCTGATGCTGGGAAAGATTGAGGGCAGGAGGAGAAGGGGACGACAGAGGATGAGATGGTTGGATGGCATCACCGACTCAATGGATATGAGTTTGGGTAAACCCTGGGTGTTGGTGATGGACAGGGAGGCCTGATGTGCTGCAGTCCTTGGGTTTGCAAAAAGTCGGACGCAAATGAGTGACTGAACTGAACTAAACAGAACTTAGATAAAGCCATCAGAGATATGTATTCTCTCCGAGTTCTGAAAAATTTGGAGGAGATAAAGGCATCACTTGATCAGTGTTCAGATCTGCAGCCTTTCCCCTGGAGCTGAACTTCCCTACCCATCTCCACATGGTGTAGAGACTGTCCTGTGAGCTGAGGTCCTGCAAGATGGCAAAATGTGCGTTTTGAATAGATAATTCTGAAAAGGGAAAAGTCAGAGAGGGGCTGAATTGTGCCCTTTCAGTTTCCACTGATGCCGAAGAATTGATACTTTTGAAATGTGGTGCTGGAGAAGACTCTTGAGAGTCCCTTGGAGAGCAAGGAGATCAAACCAGTCAATCCTAAAGGAAATCAACCCTGAATTCAATTCATTGGAAGGACTGATGCTGAAGCTATGATACTTTGGCCACCTGCTATGAAGACCTGACTTATTGAAAAAGACTCTGATGCTGGGAAAGATTGAGGGCAGGAGGAGAAGGGGGCAACAGAGGATGAGATGGTTGGATGGCATCACTGACTCAGTGGACATGAGTTTGAGCAAACTCAGAGAGATAGTGAAGGACAGGGAAGCCTGGTGTGCTGTAGTCCATGGGGTTGCAAAGAGTTAGACACAACTGAGGGACTGGACAACACACAACATCAATCAGATCAGTTGCTCCCCTTACAAAGAAAAGATGGAGACAGGAAATAGATGCATTGCTCCCACACTGTTCCTTCACAGAGAAGACAAAGGACTGGTTGCTCCCTGTGTGGGAGACGTGAATTAGGGTGTAACTCAGAGACTCCTGCAATTCCTGCCATGCTGTCATGTGGGAAAATGAGGCGCACATCCACTACCTCCCATTCAGCTCAGAGAAACGAAGAGACCAAGAGCACAAGTAACTGTAATCTTCAGTCTTAATATGTCCCCACTGAGAACTAGGGAGCAATTGGTGAATGGCTGGTTCTGACTCTGTCACTACCGGGATCTTTGTTCCTCTTCCCCTGGCGAGGCCACTCCTCCCCCAGGACTTGTCTTCCATCATGTTCCCTTGTCGACTAAAAACAGATGCACAATGTTAGAGTTGCGAGTTGTTTCATTTGGGGACAAAAGGAGAACTGCAGCCTGGGAGACAGAACCTCAGATGGCTCTGAGACACTGCTCCAAGGAGGTAGTGGTTGTTGTTGCTGTTCAGTTGCTAAGTCACGTCCAACACTTTGCGACCCCATGAACTGCAAGACACACCAGGCTTCCCTGTCCTTCACTATCTCCTTGAGTTTGCTCAAACTCATGCCCATTGAGTTGGTGATGCTATCCAACCATCTCATCCTCTGTCGACCCATTCTCCCCCTGCCCTCAATCTTTCCCAGAATCAGGGTCTTTTCCAATGAGTCAGCTGTTCGCATCTGGTAGCCAAAGTACTGGAGCTTCAGTTTCAGCGCCAGTCCTTCCAATGAACATTCAGGGTTGATTTCCTTTAGGATTGACTGGTTCGATCTCCTTGCTGACCAAGGGACTCTTAAGAGTTTTATTCAGTACCACAGTTTGAAAGCATCAGTGCTTCAGCACTCAGCCTTCTTATGGTCCAACTCTCAGATCCATACATGACTACCAGAAAAACCATACCTTTGACTCTGTGGACCTAGAGGTAGTGGGGGTAGGTCAATATATGTGATTTTGGTGAAGGGGGTGTGAAATGAAATCAAGCACTTATTTTACAAAAGTTTTTTTTCTGCTAGTCTCGAGGAACAGATGTCACCACGAAGGGATTTAGTACTTTTCTAGATATGAGGAGATGCAAGCATTGGGATCATGAAATCAGTTCCTAAAAATATCTAAGTATATAAAGATCTGTTCCACCAGTTTCTCTGGAGCACAGAGTGCCTCACTCTCCACCCTGAACTCCCTTCTGGCCATGTGGAAGGTCAACAGCTGCAGCAAGACAGGATTCAATCTTCACAGAGGCAGATGGCAAATCCCCTTGGCAAGTGCCAATCTGTAGTTGACACTCTCTTGGCAAATGGGGTAGCAGTAAAGCCCCATTGAAGAAAGGCGAGGAATGGGGTAAAGTGACTTCTCCAACATAAATTTTGATCTGAACTGCCTTCTTTCACTTTTGAAATCATAGAGAGCATTTATCATCGATCTAAAGGGGACAAACACAATATACAGTAATCATGACAGGTAGCTGTTGGGATTTGCTTTGAAGAGTTCCCCTGCCCTGTTTACTATACCTATTTTCTCCAGATCCTGTGGATGATGTGGGGGGGGGGGGAATCATGTTTGATTTGCCTCAAGGTTGTCTGGGTATTTGAGCAGGAACCTGTAGGAAGGGAGCAGTCCATCCCGTGAAAAAATGGGAGGCTTATGATAATTAACAAGGTTAGAATAGGAAGCTTACTTAAGGGTACTAATTTTGGTTTGTGACAACTTGTTTCTGACAACTTTGGTTTTCATTTTGTATGCTTTTTTATCTGGGGCACCGAAACACTGCTGTGAGGGCAGTAAGAAATCCAGTCCTAGAGAAAGTGAGACTGGAGAGTAGCAGGTGTTTCCCTTCCCCCACATTTCCTTCATCCCAGCTCCATACCCAATATCTCTTGTGTTCGCTCTGTTTCACACACACACACAGATGCTAGGTCCACTGCAGTGTCACTGAAGCAGGGAGGGAGTTATACGGCTATATTTCAACTTCTTGACTCAAAATATTAGCCAACTGCATTTTCAGACTCAAAACACAGGCAGAGTGCCATGAGGCTCCAGTCAGAACCAACCCCCAGCTCACGGGGGCTCAGGCCAGATGTGAGTGCAGCAGTTCAGAGGTGAGGCAATTATGTGCAAGAACCATGTGACAGAGCTTTTCCCAAAATGGACTTATTTAAGAGAAACATTTTGGTGTTTATAGGACTTCAGCTCTGCTTTCTGGAGATTTTCCATCACTATAAATACTGACATACATACATATGAACAAGCACGGACTTTTAAAATTGGGTCCAGCATATGTAATTTCATTAAGTCATCTTATTTGTTAGAAATGGGAGAAATTAATGACACAATATCGAAATGTTGGCAGTCGAAACAGTCACATTGACAAACACTCTCTGGAAACTGGAGCCCATACTCTGGTGTCAATCACATGAGTTGGGGAAACTTGGAGCTGTTGGTCATGTTTGGGTAATTTTATAGTGTAGAGGTGGATGGCCTGCCTGGCAGGGGAAGATGCCCCCAAGAGATATCTGAGCCCTGTGGGGCTGTGCTTTTTATTTCCTTTGATCTGAAGCTCACTTTGTAACACTTCCAAGGGACGACATATCACAAAGAGAAGTTTAAGGATGGATGAGTTAGGCTAAAAACACTTAGAAGTTGCTCGTTGCCTCTCAAGTCATCAGTAGTTATTTCCTCTAGCAGAGTGGTATAGGAGTTTTGGGGTTTTGTTTTGTTTTTATTAAAATATAGTTGATTTATTGGGTTGGCTAAAAAACTTCATTTGGTTTTTCCATAAGATGTAACAGAAAAAGCTGCATGAAATGTTCTGGCCAACCCAATATAGTGTTATGTTAATTTCTGCTGTACAGCAAAATGTATCAGTTATACACATGTATACATTTTTTTATATCCTTTTCCATTATGGTTTATCACAAGATATTAAATATAGTTCCCTGTGCCATACAATACATGAGTGCTCAGTCATTCAGTTGTGTCCAACTCTTTGTGGACTACAGCCCGCCAGGCTCCTCTGTTCATGAGATTTCCCTGACAAGAATGCTGGAGTGGATTGCCATTTCCTCCTCCAGGGGGTCTTCCTGGCCCAGGGATTGAACCTGCCTGTCCTGAATTGGTAGGTGGATTCTTTTACCACTGAGCCACCTGGGAAGCCCCGTGCTATACAGTAAGACCTTGTTTATCCAACCTATATTGGGAGTTTGGGATTAGCAGATGCAAACTATTATGTATAAGAGTTATTTCTAAATTCTATTCCACTCCAACTAGTTACAGAATTAAGATCTAGAACTCATCATAAAGATAAGATATTTCTGTCTTGTAGAAGGCAGACTCCTCTACTGCATTCTGCCTTGAACTTCTTAATAGAGACATAAGAAAATGACCCCATGGTGTGATAACAAGGGTCAAATCACCCAAACATGAGTATGTTGATTTAAATTAAAATGTTATATTTTATTTATATATTTTAAAAATCTTAAAGAATATTGGAGTCTATTATTCTTTCTTAGATCTCTTGCAGCTTTCTGGAATAAATCTGAATCTGTGAGAAGGCTCAATAGCCCAAGAATTGCTATCAAGCACATATAGATGATGGTCTACAAATGTTATTTAGGATACAAAGAAAAAAATAAGTGTAAAATGGAATGACTGAAAATACACATTCAATATTTAATGATTGAAAGAATTTTCTTTTACATTTATTGAATTTCTAGGAAAATGACAGTCAAGTCTTAGACATTAATGACTGATAAAAAATATTTATTTTGCTTAAAAATCTACCTACTCAAGAAAAGAAAAGAAAATGTCTCTTTTGAACCACCAAAAATTTGAATAACATTAGATGATCAATGACATGAGGTCCTGAGTAGTAATTTATTCATTAACTGATATAAACAGTAGTGGCTAAAAGTGAAGGGACCCTAAATAAGAGGCTCCTCAGAAGTTTGAATGACAGGCAACTTAAGTTTGAGTTTTGGCCCAAGTTTTAAAGGTCTAGCATCTGATTCTAAACCATCAGAAAAATTCTCTCAGTGGACCTAAAAGTTGGGAGAGCTTGGATCTAAGCCTGCACAAATACAGTGGTCACTAGCCATACGTGGCTATTTAATTTCAAGTTAATTAAAACAGAACAGGGACTTGCCTGGTTGTCCTGGTGGCTCAGAGGGTAAAGAATCTGCCTGCGATGCAGGAGACCCAGGTTCAATCCTTGGGTTGGGAAGATCCCCTGGAGGAGGGCATGGCAACCCACTCCAGTGTTCTTGCCTGGAGAATCCCCATGGACAGAGGAGCCTGGCGGGCCGTAGTCCATGGGGTCACAGAGAATCAGACACGACTGAGCGACTAAGCACAGCACAGCACCAGGGGTTAAGACTTCACCATCCAGTGCAGGGGGTGAGAGTTTGAGCCCCAGTTGGGAAACTGAGATCCGACATGCCTTGCGGCCAAAAAACCAAAACATATACAGAAGTAATACTGCAACAAATTCAATAAAGACTTCTAAAAGTGGTCCACATCAAAAAAATCTTTTAAAAAAATTAAAATGGAATAAAATTAAAAATTCAGTTCCTTAACCCAACCACCCATTTCAAGTGCCCAATAGCCACATCTGTCTAGTGGCTACCTTACTGAACAGCACAGACATAGAACATTACATCGTCACAGAAAGTTCTCTTGGACAGTGATGATCTAAGGGATAAATAGGAAGTAGTTTTACTTTGAATCTTTAAAAAATGTTTTCTGTTTTATGTCCCTCATCTGGAAGTGGTGCACTGTCAAAGATATAAAGAAAAAATATTACATATAAAATAGAAAGATGTTCATGCCTGCGTGTGTGCTAAGTCCCTTCAGTCATGTCTGACTCTCTGTGACCCCATGGACTGTACTCTGTCAGGCTCCTCTGTCCATGGGATTCTCCAGGCAAGAATACTGGAGTGGGTTGCCACTTACTTCTCCAGGGGATCTTCCTGACCCAGGGATAAAACCCGAGTTTCTTGCATCTCCTTCATTGGCAGCAAGGTTCTTTACCACTAGCACCACCAGGGAAGCCCCAAAATAGAAGGATGTATATATATAACTTTTGTTGTTGTTGTTGTCCAGTCACTTAATTGTGCCGACTCTTTGCGACACCATGGACTGCAGCACGCCAGGCATCCTTGTCCTTCACCCGGAGTTTGCTCAGACTCATGTCCATTGAGTTGGTGCTGCGTTGATGCCATCCAGCCATCTTGTCCTCTGTCATCCCCTTCTCCTCCTGCCCCTTCAGTCTTTCCTGCCATTAGGGTCTTCTAATGAGTCGGCTTTTCACATATATTTATATAACATATATAAAGATATAATATTTATCTGAGATCCTTGGTCAATATGCAGGCTCTAAAAGATGCAGCACCCTCCTGGATAACTAAAATTAAAAAACAATTACAAGTGTAGTTTATTAACCCCGATTTATTTTTCATACTTAATTTAATATGTTAATCACATTCTAACCTAAAATCTGCCTCAGATCATTCCTCCTGGCTCTGGATCCAGTTTTTCCTCATCTGCTATTTATGATACAGATGTTAATTACCAGACCCAGCTGTGCTACTCTTTCAGGCCTTACATGACTTCCCACAGAAAGCACCCAACACCTTTCCCTAGATTCTAAACAACTTCGTATGATAACATTAAATCTGTCCTCAGTTATTTCCGATCCATTCAGTCCACTTTTGCAAGAAATTAGTCTTTAGCTCTTTTTGAACATTTGGAATATGTTCACACACACACACGGACGATAGATAAGTTAAAAACTCTTAAACCATTTCACCCTGTTTCTCATCGACAGTTATCTGAATTCCTTTTTAAGATTTTTTTTCACGTGGACCATTTTTTCAAGTCTTTGTTGAATGTTATAATATTGCTTCCATTTTATGCTTTGGTTTTTTTGGCTGCAAGGCATGTGGGATCTTAGTTCCCTGACCAGGGATTAAACCTGACCTTCCGCACTGGAAGGCGAAGTGTTAACTACTGGACGGCCAGGGAAGTCCCTCAGTTCCTTTATGATGACTCTGTTCATTCATTTTTCTATAAGGGAATGACTTGACAAATGAAACGCATTTATTACCACCATGTAAACTGTTACAGGAAAGGAAATCACAGCACTGTGAAAATTATATTACATACTTATATCACACAAAGAGGTGAAATGGTTCTCCAAATTTCTTGTCCCTCCTTATTCCTTTGAGCTATAGATTGATTGCTATTAAAATAAGTAATAAATATTTTTAAATAATTATGTCAGAAGGGTAGCCGTTTTCAAGGCTAAAATAGAAAGTTGGTATAAACTAGACAAAAGCAGTCAGGTTCCGACTCACCAGTCGCTTCTCCGTGTGATGTGGGTCTTTGCCCAGAGAAGCTGAAGGGAAATTGTCAGTCTCTATAACCCAGAGAGAATATACTTGCTTTTTGTTTTGTGAAGGACTTTTGTTGTTGTTGTTCAGTCGCTAAGTTGTGTCTGACTCTTTGCAACCCCATGTATTATAGCCAGCCAGGCTCCTCTGTCCACCAGATTTCCCGGGTAAGTATCCTGGAATGGACTGACATTTTCTTCCTCAGAGGCTCTTTCTCTGAACCAGATATCTAACCCACATCTCCTGCATTGGCAGGCAGATTCTTTACCTCTGAGTAACCAGGAAAGCTCTTTGAAGGACATGTGTCCCTCTAAAACCCTTTTTAAAAATTGTTTTTAACTTTCTAGAGTACACAAGCCTGTGTCAACTGACTGGAGGTGCTAATGTCTCTAGACTAAGGATGAGGTCATGTGTGTGAAATATAGTCTTAGTTATGTATTTGAAACGTGTAGGTAGCTCTAGGATATTTTACTCAGTATCCCATCTACAGAGATGAATGGATAAATGAAAATGAGCACTTAAAACAATTATTTAAAAATAATTATGTCAGAAAAGCAGCTATTTCCAATGCTGAAACAGAAAATTGTGGATATTTTTCCATTCTTGCTTACAAGTCAGTTTAGAGAAGTTCATAACTGAAGTTAGGATTTTTGAAGACCAAACAGAGCAACGATAGGTAATCAAGATGATAACGTGGATACATCCGGCGTTAAGGTTGAGAAGTGTTCATAAACTCTGATTGAGAAATCTGTAAATACGTAGACTTGTTTACTTAGAAAGCTTGTAGATTTAAACAAGAATCCTATAAAGACTGGAGAGTGAAGAGTTGCAAGCCCTTGGTTTGGAATCCTTCCGTGGCTCAGAACAAATGGTTATGCTTCTCCTTATCACAGTTTTCCTCTCACTGGATGCAGAAGAACTCTGTCCATGCTGTTCTCTTTCTCATGTGTGGTGAATAGACAGAGATGCCTATGTGTTCATGCACACATACACACTCACACACACACAGTTTACACAAAGTGCTTTTCCAAATACTCTCCCCCACCAAACAAATCTACATTAAACTCCCTCCCGTCTCTCTGATGCACCTGCATTCTGATTTTCTGGCTAGGAAAGAGAGAGTGGAAACTTTTGGAAACTATCAAACGCCTCTTAAATCAGCCAGGTAAATGAGTTACACATGGCTTTTAGTGTTCATGGGAACTCCAAAATAATATTGTAAGGAATAAATGCAATCCACAGTAATGCATGGAAACCTACCGACAGCCCGTAGTTTATTCCAGCATTGTGAATCTTCTTGTTGTGGAAATATTTTGTGCACTGTAAAATACTATACACCTTTTACTTATTAATGCTATTGGTTTCTATGCATTGTATCTATCAATTCATTCTCAATTCCCAGTAATCCAAACCTAATAAATCTTCATGGTTTTCTAATTGTGAATAAGAATGTTAATGATAGTCTTATTTTACAGGTATTTTGTAAATAATAGAAACAAAAGTCATAAAATTCCAAGATCTTCGATACGAATAATAATGCTAAAAATATATTATATTTGCTAAGCAATGGACAATACTAATTTATTTTCACAGCAATTAGTTTAATCTTTTTTAAAATTTTATTTTATTTTTTAACTTTACAATATTGTATTGGTTTTGCCATATATCAACCAATAGCAGAACCCAAGACTTGGAAAAGTTAAAGTAAATGTTAAAGCTCTAAAAGTTAACAAAAGGTAGACTCCATCTGAATTCTGCTTCAAATCTGAATTAGAACAGCATAACCATTATGACTGACAGATTCACTCTATAAATGGTGCTTACAACTTATGACAAGTGACAAAAAGGATGCCATTCTGTGAGATTTTATTATTCCAATTTTATGAATATTGAAAATGAGACCCAAAGATGATAAGTATATTTTCTAAATTTAGATAGCTAATTACAATATTCTTTCATTTTTTGATTCTTTTATTTCACAATTATTTCATTAGTGCTATTTTTATGTATCCATTCCACAATTACTTATGGAGCATTGTGCCAGGCATTCCATCAAAGCTGGAAATACATGCTTAAAGAAGATCGTTTTAGTGCTTGCTCTCAAAGTGCTCACAATCTAGTGGGCAGGTGATTCAGCAGGCAAGGCAAAGGGACAGGCCAAGATGCCAAGGAGACCAGGTAGTGTCCCGCCGTCTCAAAAATTCCCAGCACGTTGTACAGAGAGCAGCAGTCAGCAACCTCTATTCTGGACCCAATAGGCAATAGAATTGATTGTTGCTGCCTCAGGCTGACCATCACAGTACAATTATCCAACTGCTAGAAAGCTGGGCTTACAGCCAGGAACCACCCAGAAAATGCAAGAGCCATTTCCTGGCATCTGAGACTAATTGTTCCAAGGCATCTGGTCATAAATTCTATAATCATTTACTGAGCACGTACAATATGCTAGGCACCAAGGATGTAAAGTCACATGGCACACTGAGGGGACACTGATGTATAAGCCAATGATAGGAATGCAGCATGAACTCCAGTACTCTTGCCTGGAAAATCCCATAGACAGAGGAGCCTGGTGGGCTGCAGTCCATGGGGTCGCTAAGAGTCAGACACGACTGAGTGACTTCACTTTCACTTTTCACTTTCATGCATTGGAGAAGGAAATGGCAACCCACTCCAGTGTTCTTGCCTGGAGAATCCCAGGGACAGGGAAGCCTGGTGGGCTGTCGCCTATGGGGTCGCACAGAGTCGGACACGACTGAAATGACTTAGCAGCTTAGCAGCAGGGCAACATCGCATTCTCCCAACCCACGTCCCATAAGGAAACCATCCAGATTCCATGCTGATAATAAAACACCAGCCATTGTGAATGTTGTACAGTTCAAGGAAATCAGATTAAGAAATTTATAACCAGAATGATCATCCATCTTAACTTGCCCTGGTCAGTTCCCAAATTAATCTTGCATTGGCTTAATGAAGCACCTCCTTGTGCCCTCAAAATCAATCTCGTTCATTCGATAAGTGATATGGTCACCCAACTTGTGTCTAATGGAGGTTAATACTTGCTTTAATATACAGTACATAACTTAATTTTCATTTCTGGAGCACATGACTCATGCAAGCATAGGGCTAGCTGTTGTTGGCACCACACCCTTCCTGAGAATTAGAGGCAATGATATTACTCCTGCTCTTCAGATGAGGGAAATAAAATTTTAGGGAATTCAGTTACTTACCCATGCATCACATAGATATTAAACAGTAATGCTAGGATTTGGGATCTTCATAGTATCTAGTGGAGTAAGTCTGACAACAATATTAAGGACTAAAGAAGACAATCCCTAGAGAAGCTCAAGGCTTCCCTAGTGGCTTAAGACAGTAAAGAATCTGCCTGCAATGCGAGAGAACTGGATTTGATCCCTGGGTCAAGAAGATCTCCTGGAAGAGGGCATGGCAACCCACTCCAGTATTTTTGCCTGGAGAATCCCCATGGATAGAGGAGCCTGGCAGGCTACACTCCATGGAGTTGCAAAGAGTTGAACAAGAGTAAACTAAGTACAGCACAGAGAAACAGGTGGGAGACAATCAGGACCTGATCCATAAATGTAGACATAATGCTCACCACTGTGTCACCCTGAGCCCAGGAAAAGACTGTATCCTCAGCCATCCCTACCACCCCCGTGTCTACGCTCAGCTCTCACTGGCCACTTCTTCAGCTCTGACACCTGTTTGACCACAGCACACACACTACTACATGGAGGGGTGGCTGCAGGCCAAGGGGATGTGTCCAGACCATGCAAACTCTGTTACCCAGTCCTTTTCAGAGACCTCCCTTGTGTCTTTGCAAGTTTCCTTTTTATCTCCTTGCATGTTATCATGCCTAAGGGATATGAGAAGAGAAATTTTTTTTTACAGTGAAATGGAACTTTTATGGTCTGTGAAAGATACATCTCTTTTGTTAGTTCTTTTATTTACCTCTATAGTGCAATAAACCGAAGCAGGAAATTACACGTTCAGATTAGGAAACATTGTGGAAGATGTAGTTAGAGATTTTTGTGGAAGTTTGCCCCGGTTACTCCAACTTTATTCCAATCTTCAATAAATGTTGCTTAATTGGCTTATCTGATAATAAAAGCAATTTATCATGATTGTGGGAAATACAGACAACCAAGAAAGATATAAAAACAAAGTGAAAATTGTAATTTCATCACCAAGAAGCTACAGTACTGTTTTAATTTATCTTTCTGGATATTTTTCCATGGTAATGAAATGAGAAAAAATGTTAGTCACTCAGTCATGTCCAACTCTTTGCAACCCCATGGACTAGGGCTCGCCAGGACCCTCTGTCCTTGGAATTCTCCTGGCAAGAGTACAGGAGTGGGTTGCCATTTCCTTCTCCAGGGGATCTTCCTAACTCAGGGGTCAAACTCTGCTCTCCTGCATTGCAGGCGGACTCTTTATTGTTTGAGTCACCATGGAAGCTCTCATTAAATTTTGTTAAAATACAAAGTTTTAATTTATATCTTTCTGGATATTTTTCTGTGGTAATTCATATGCATATAAAATTCATTGTATTATTAAAATTGTGACATTCTATATTTATTATTTTCTAAGCTCAGTCTTCTTCAGTTCAGTTCAGTTCAGTTGCTCAGTCATGTCCAACTCTTTGTGACCCCATGAATCACAGCTCGCCAGGCCTCCCTGTCCATCACCAACTCCCGGAGTTCACTCAGACTCACGTCCATTGGGTCAATGATGCCATCCAGCCATCTCATCCTCTGTTGTCCCCTTTTCCTCCTGCCCCCAATCCCTCCCAGCACCAGAGTCTTTTCCAGTGAGTCAACTCTTCGCATGAGGTGGCCAAAGTACTGGAGTTTCAGCTTTACCATCAGTCCTTCCAAAGAACACCCAAGACTGATCTCCTTTAGAATGGACTGGTTGGATCTCCTTGCAGTCCAAGGGACTCTCAAGACACAGTTCAAAAGCATCAATTCTTCGGCGCTCAGCCTTCTTCACAGTCCAACTCTCACATCCATAACCACTGGAAAAACCATAGTCTTGACTAGACGGACCTTTGTTGGCAAAGTAATGTCTCTGCTTTTCAATATGCTATCTAGGTTGGTCATAACTTTTCTTCCAAGGAGTAAGGGTCTTTTAATTCCATGGCTGCAGTCACCATCTGCAGTGATTTTGGAACTCAAAAAAATCAAGTCTGACACTATTTCCACTGTTTCCCCATCTATTTGCCATGAAGTGATGGGACCAGATGCCATGATCTTCGTTTTCTGAATGTTGAGCTTTAAGCCAACTTTTTCCACTCTCCTCTTTCACTTTCATCAATCTCCTTAGTGTACTGTAAATATTTTATGTTATACATGTAAATCTATAAAATTTTTTCTTTGTAGTATAATAGTAGTCTAATATGTGGCCCTATGCCAATTACTTGGGCTTCCCTGGTGGCTCAGAAGGTAAAGCGTCTGCCTGCAATGCAGGAGACCTGGGTTTGATCCCTGGGTCAGGAAGATACACTGGAGAAGGAAATGGCAACCCACTCCAGTACTCTTGCCTGGAAAATCCCATGGACAGAGAAGCCTGGTAGACTACAGTCCGTGGGATCGCAGAGTCAGACACGACTGAGCGAAATAGTAAAATATTTAGAGTTGGTAGGTTATTGTTGGTTATTTGCTATTTCCTTTACTTTACTACTATACATGGAGAAGGAAATGGCAACCCAGTCCAGTATTCTTGCCTGGAGAATCCCATGGATGGAGGAAACTTGTAGGCTACAGTCCATGGGATCACAAAGAGTTGGACACGACTGAGTGACTTCACTTCTCTTTACTACTATACAAAATGCTACAACAAAGATTATTACAAGTACATTTCTGTGTAGCTGTCCATCCAGCTGTTTCTTTTAGATATACTAAAAGTGGAATCTTTTCCATTTTGATTGATATAGTCAAGCTTTATTTAGATAGGTCAGCCAACACACACTCCCATTACTCCTGTATGGAAGGATACCATGGTGCACTCAGTATTCGTGATTACTTTGCTCCTCTGACAAGAATTTTAAAATTTACTGTTACTAACAATTAACTTTAGATAATTGCATAATTAAATAGTAATTAAAACTAATTTCATTGCTTAAAAATTAATTTAACGTATCTCAGACTTTTGATTCTCTGTAATTCTTTTCTGAGAATGACCTGTTAATGTCCTTTGCTCATTTTATCTCTAAGGAATCTTTTTTTAAATTATTCATTTGTAAGAATTCTTGATACATTAAAGATATAAAATTTTAATCTGTTACTCATGTTCCCAAGGCTTTCCCTGAGTGGTCATCTGTCTTTTTTAAATTGATTATGAGATATGTGTGTATATATTTATATGTATATATTTACATAAGTGTTCATACAGAAAGACTAGATGTGGACAAGAATATAGCCCTGGACAGTCACAGACATAGAGACAGTTTAATATTCTTGTCACCTTCTCATTCCTACACCTACGAGTAATTATCTAACCCTCAGACATCTCCAAGGAACTCTTGTGATGCTTGGGTATGAAATTTAGTAACTTTCAGAAAGTATTTTAGATATTTACCCTTTAAAAATTTATCTCTTTCTTGAACTTTAAAGTCGTTGAGTTTCACAAAGCACTCGACAGAGGGCAGAAGGCCTGGCAGGTATGAAATAGACAAGTGGTGAAAACCTTTGCGTCTCACCTTCTCACCTTAGACACGCCGACTAGGTCCTTCAGAGGTTTACCCCCAGGACCTGCCAGAGGTCACACAGCAGAAATGATGCTCCTGAGGCTTCACTCAGTACTGCGCCGACCATCCTCTCTTGTTTCACACAATAATAAAACACATCACACAAACCATCCCAGTGAGAAAAGTACCATAGAACCAATAGGGTCTCAGCCACACAGGTTCCTACCTGCAAAAGGAGGGTAGCAGAGTGCCTGAGATTGCATGTCTTGTTGTTGCTGTTGTTTTATTTGGTCCTTTCAGCCCCCTCTGACCACAGCAGCAAGTTGAATCTCATGAACAAGGCTGGTTGATTTGCTTTGGTGTGAGGTCTCTTTCTGGAAGCAGCTAGAGCCCGGCGTGTATTATGACCACTAGATGGAGTCCAGTTATTAGTCTGAAGCACCAACACTGCTTGTTGAAGGGCATCCCAACTTCCACGGTTACCCAAGTGTGACTGGCCATTGTGCACAAGTTCTCGGACAGCCCTTGCTTCCAAAGGGGACAATTCTAGACAACCCTGGAGATCAAAGGGTTTTGTCTTTTTCTTTGTTGTGAGCAAAGTATCCTTTTGTGAGGCTCTTCAGTGGAATTTCAAAGAGGCTGCATTTAAATGTTCCTAGACCAGGGACGGGGGAGCCTGGTGGGCTGCTGTCTATGAAGTCACACAGAGTCGGACATGACTGAAGTGGCTTAGCAGCAGCAGCAGACCCCCTACTTCCCCTCCTCCTCCTAACTCGCTCCTTTACTTTTATTGTTCTTAAAGAGAAAGAGTATTCTGTGAATCCCATATGCTCATCCCAGTGCTTCCCTGCCAATGTAGGAGACACTGGAGACATGGGTTCGATCCCTGGGTTGGGATGATCTCCTGGATGGGGAGGAAATGGCAACACACTCCAGTATTCTTGCCTGGGAAATCTCATAGACAGAGGAGCCTGGAGGGCCACAGTCCATGGGGTCACAAAGAGTTAGACGTGACTGAGCACAGATGTACTCCTACTTTCTCTGCCTCTCTTACTCACTCTCTCTCCTTCACCTTTATTGTTTTTAAAGGGCAAGAGTGTTCTGTGCATCCCTCAGTCAGATATTTCTGCCCCCAAAGCATTCTGAGTTTCCACTCAGGTCACCACAGTGCATTAAATACAGTCACCTGTGTTATATAGTATGTTCTTATTTTTTAATCTATTTTATGCCTAGTATCAATAGCATATATGTCTCAATCCCAGTCTCCCAATTCCTCCCATCCCCTTTTTCCCCTTAGTATCCATACGTTTGTTTTCCAGTCTGTTTCTATTTCTACTTTGTTTTGTAAAGCAACTCTACTCCAATAAAAATTAATCGTTAAAAAAGTATTATGAGCTATTAGATTTGCCTGGTGAGAGAATATTGCTGCACTGAAGTAATAACAAAAAAATCAAGAAATAGTTTCACCTCTTTATTTAAATGCCACATGGATCTACAATGGAATTCCTCTTGATCACACATATTCAATTAAAACTTTTTCAGTAAATTATATTCAGGAGTGCCTTTTGTCACATTATTATCTGATCAGTTTTCACAGAGAATGTGGCAAATTTTGCAAATGCCGTCTTTTTCCATGCTTTGAATACTTATTAAATTTGCGCGATTTTTAACAGTCATTACCATGCATTTCCCGGACCTATCAAATAGAAACACAAATCAGATGTGCCTGAAAGTGGGGCAAACAAAACCCAGAATGGCAGTTCTTACTCTAAGCACTAGAGCTTTTTAAAATTCAAAATCATTCCACTTCACTTGTACAAAAACAAATTGCCCCAGCTTCCCTGGGGGGCTAACCATCAGTTGAGTTAACTAAATCCTTGGTTAAAAATACAGAAAATAGCATCTTATATACATTAATATGTCTAATATTTAGAGAAGGCAATGGCACCCCACTCCAGTACCCTTGCCTGGAAAATCCCATGGACGGAGAAGCCTGGTGGGCCACAGTCCATGGGGTCGCTAAGAGTCAGACAAGACTCAGCGACTTCACTTTCACTTTTCACTTTCCTGCATTGGAGAAGGCAATGGCAACCCACTCCAGTGTTCTTGCCTGGAGAATCCCAGGGACGGGGGAGCCTCATGGGCTGCCGTCTATGGGGTTGCACAGAGTCGGACATGACTGAAGCGACTTAGCAGCAGTAGCAGCAGCAGCATGTCTAATATTGTTCACCTCTAAGTAGCTCAAGTTGGTAACAAGTGTGACAGAGTTCCCCTGTATCCACCTTCACATTACTTAGCTTGAGAATGATGGAGACATTTAAAGGAGGCTTAGGAAAATAATCAACCATTTAACTGCATGGTAGTAGAGTACCATAAGTATAACTTACAAGACAGAGGAAGATTTTTAGGTCAAAACAAAATCTTTCTGGTATATATATATATATATATCTTCCCAGGTGGTGCAGTAGTAAAGAATCCACCTCCCATTGCAGGAGATGCCAGAGCACAGGTTCAATCCCTGATCTGGGAAGATCCCCTGGAGAAGGAAATGGCAACCCACTCCAATATTCTTTCCTAGATAATTCCATGGATAGAGGAGTCTGGTGGGCTACAGTCCATGGTGTCACAAAGAGCTGGACATGACTGAGAATAACTGTCTCTTGTGTCTCCTGCATTGACAGGTAGATTCTTTATCACTGAGCTGCATGGCAAGCTCAGTTGGAGTTACCTTATTTTAAATTCTTACAGTGTTTTAGCAAGCTCATAAAAGAATAACCATTTTCCTCTGAGTACTATTTAACTATATCCCAAAGGTTTTTGAAATGCATTGCTCATTTTTAAAAATTAATTTCTACCTTGAAACTTTATGTTTTAAAGTCATCTTTACAACTCAGAGTTATTTGGAAAAAAAATGTAATTTCCTACTGAATAGTTGTTTAGTTCTATTATTGGTTCTAGTTTTATTGCCCTACATACTTGGTTATTTTTTCCAATCTACTTTTTAGTGCACCAAGTATCTCTTTGGTAAATCTAAAAACCCTTTCCCCAAAATTTAATTTAACGTATAACAATTTTAATTTGGATGAAGTGCTTTTAAGTGAAATGAATTTGATAATTTTCCATCATTAAATTTGTGTTTTGGAAAAAAAATAAACACTAGCAGAAGTACAAGTGGTAACTGATGGAGATGTAGAGTGGAAACAAGAAGAACAATTCTAAAGCACTCAAATAAACCCAACAAGAGATGATGTTATCCTGAACAGAGACAAGAGATGCAGAATGAGGAATTATGTTTTGAACTGAGTTTATGGTCACTAGAAAATTTAGATGGATGCGATCAGAAATCTGTTGGCCTGCAGCTTAGCAGTAAGGTCTGGTATGGAGATAAGAACTTGGAGTTACAGTTACACAGGTAGTATTAAAAATAGTAAGTATAAAGGAGGTGGAGTCATCTGTAAGGAGTGATGGGCCAAAGGAATTGAGAAAACTGGTGAAAGTTTGATTTGATAGAGAGCAGTTATGAAGAATGAAGACAGAGTGAATACCAGAGTCCTAAATTGAGGATTAAGTCCAAAGTGTTGAATTGATAGTTGTATCTTTATATAGGTTAGTTGGCCTGTTACGCCATGGAGGCCAAGTTTGGCACTCTTTGACCTTCTAGCTAGAGAACTGGTCAGAAGAGCAGGATTTGGGGGATGAAAGATGAGGAGTTGTCTTTCAGACATGCTTGCACCAAGTACAAAAAATCTAACATAGTAGAAGTTGAAAATATAAATGCCCAGAGTTTGAATAAGAGTAGGAGAAGGCAATGGCACCCCACTCCAGTGTTCTTGCCTGGAGAATCCCAGGGATGGGGGAACCTGGTGGGCTGCCATCTATGGGGTCGCACAGAGTTGAACATGACTGAAGCGACTTAGCAGCAGCAGCAGCAGTAGCAGAAGTAGCTGTGAGCTCTAATTCAGGTAATAAAACAAATTAAAAGATGAATGCAATCTGGCAAGTGGAAGAGGAAGGTGTGAGTAGAGTGGTGACCCAGTATTTAGCAAGCAAATAAGAATTTTACTCCAGGCCTGAAACTGTTTACTTGGGAGGCTACACACTCCAAAAATATTGGCATTCCCCTAGTTTGGGTGGCACTAGTGATAAAGAACCCACCTGCCAATGCAGGAGACGTAAGAGGCACTGGTTTAATCCCTGTGTCAGGAAGATCCCCTAGAGTAGGAAATGGCAACCCACTCCAGTATTCTTGCCTGGAGAATCTCATGGACAGAGGAGCCTGGTGGGCTACAATCCATGGGGTTGCAAATAGTCACACACGACTGAAATGACTTGGTACTCACACAAGCACTAGTTTACAAGAAAGTACATTTTTTCTCTTGATATCAACACATTACTTTGAGCCCAAATGGTATTGTTTATTGTTTCTATTAGTCTATATTTTCACACTTGGCTTGAATGGATTTCTGATGTGTGTCCATATATCCTTAGGTTACCCTGTCCATCTAGAGAGAAGTTGGAGTAAAGGATAAATTGGTTCATAATATGATTCTATAGGTAACTTCCCTGAGTAGTCAACAACCTTTTGAATATATACTTCTTCCCACTAAAAATAACCTTGTTCACTTATCTTCACATTTGCATGCTTGCAAGTATGCATTCATCTGCATGAATGCAAGTCATAGAAGCAAAAATAAACCAGTAAGACTTATGTGAAAACCATAAGATAAATTTGATGGCACAACCCTGCTAGGAATACGCAGAATTCAGTTTGAGTTGGAAAAAAGTAAAGAAAACTAACCACAGAGGGCTAGGAAAGCTTCCCTGGGGTCTGTAGATTGGGTCTATTCCATAGAAGAGGGGTATGCAGACTCTTGCAAAGGAAAGATGTGATATATCTAGGAAATGAAGATGATTTTTAGAGCATCTGGTATCCCAACTCTGCTTCATTCCAAAAAAAAGCTAAAACAGTAGCAGAAATTGAACTTAGCATGAAGAAGGATTAAAGCTAAAACACTCCACCATCTAAAACCACTACAACATTTCTTTTATATGATGTACATATTTTGACTGACACCTGGAGCAACATATGCTTGAGGATATTTTTGAGCACTACTGTTATGTCTGGTTTAAATTAGTCCATGAAAGGCACGGACTTTTAACTAGTTTTGCACCCAGAAAATACACCATACAATGTGTAGGATTTAGAATTGTTTTTTCCAGTTTTTTTAAATCCATGCTGACCTTCAACTATGACTATAACGCACACCGAAAGTCCTTTAAAAATGTTGGCTGAATACATGTTTGACGTGTGTTAGTTTCTTTTCCCTCCAGGGTAAATTTTCCTCATCTATTAAGTAGTAGAAACAATTGCTTATAAAATTGAGGCATAAAGTTCAACTGAGATAACATTTATTTATTTATTTTATAATCTTATTTATCTATTTTTGGCTTTGCTGGGTCTTCATTACTGCTCGGGCTTGTCTCTAGCTGTGGCGAGCAGGGGCTACCCTCTGGCTGTGGTGCTTGGGCTTCTCAGTGTGGTGTCTTTCCTTGTTGCGGAGCACAGGCTCAGTAGCTGGGGCACACGGGCTTAGCTGCTCCGCGGCATGCGGGATCTTCCCAGACCAGGGATCAAACCTGTGTCTCCTGCCTTAGAAGGCAGACTCTTTACCACTGAGCCACCAGAGAAGCCCTGAGATAACATTAATAATGTACTTAGCACACTGCCTGTCAATAAATGCTTAAGATGTTAATCCTTTTCCTTTTTTTTAATCTTGAACAATGTAATCACCAACATCTGGCAATCTCATCTGAAAAATTACTGAGACCACATGCTGTTCTTAGAAAAGGAATATTTTTAAATTATTTGTAATCATACACACACATATATACTTACAGGTACATATGTACACACCTATATATATATACCTGTATACATCTATTTACTCACCTAGAACCTTGAAAAATCTCAATAACTGTTCTTATTTCTTCTTCTCTTTATCTCATTCTTCCCATCCAAGCCTGTCACCTGTTACTTCCCGAAACACAGCCTCAATCTACCCATCACTCCTTTTATGACCCATCTGACATTCTAGTCTGAACCAGTTCCCATTAGTTTTCCCCTGAATTAAATATTTCAACATCCTGCTAACTGGTCTGTCTGCTTCCTTCACTCCCCTATCTATGCTCCTTCAGAGAACAGTCACCAGTATGATCTTTTGAAAACATAAATCAGCTCAAGTCACTCTCCTGTTCTAAAGGGGGAAAAAAAAATCAAGTGGCTTCATATTTTTTGGTGATAAACCCAAGCACTTTATATGGTATAGGAAGTTTTCCTAATCTGGTCCTGCCTACCTCTCTGAGCTCTCATTATTCTGGAAACTTACAAGACTTCTTCCTGTTTCCTCAACATGCCAAATTCATTAATACCCCAACATTTTTTGCATTTATTTTATTTATTTATTTTTTTGCATGGAACACTTCTTCCTAGACTGTATCAAGATTGTTTCCCTTTTAGCATTCAAATCTCATCTCAAATGTCACTTACTCCGGAAAGCATTTCCTTACCAGTTATTCAAAGCCATTCTCACCTCTCCTCAGGCTCAGTCTGTCACATTAGCCTATTTATATTAACAGAGTTTATCACTGTGATGAAAAACAGTTTATTTATTTTTGCAGAGTAAATAATTCTCCTTTTGAATTACTAACATGATCTTGTTTTTGCCTTCCTTAGAATAAATCTTGGTTCTTCTCCAGAAGCATCCACCTGCCTATTAGGATGAGTTCCAGTAGAGTAGCAGAGAAAGTCTCAGCTGACATTAAGCTTCTGGAAGTCAAAAGCCAAGCTTTGATCCTGAGAAAGGATTATCTAAATTCCTCTATCTCCTTTAGCTTATAAAGGATCAGGCCTTGTTAAGAGACCAGAGAATTTTGTGTATGTAAGAAAAGTCCAGGGAGAAAAGAAAGAGGGAAAAGCCTACCCTTTTCTAGCCAGAGGGAACTGTGAAAGGAAGGAAGGAGGAGAGGACACCCTTGCTCCCATTTGGGACTCAAGCTGCTCTAGAATAAATGTCAGCACAGTAACTTTGGGGACACAGCGTGGCCTGCAGTACAAGGGCGTGTGTGCTCAGTTGCGTCTGACTCTTTGCAACCCCATGGACTGTAGCTTGCCAGGCTCCTCTGTCCATGGGATTTCCCAGGCAAAAACACTGGGAGTGGCATGTCATTTCCTACTCCAGGGGATCTTCCCAACCCAGGGATAGAAGCCGTGTCTCCTGAATTGGCAGGCAAATTCTTTACCACTGAGACATCTGGGAAGCCAAGACTCTGAGCTAGTTCGTCCTAGGTCCACATGCTTTCTGCATTGTGAAAACAAAACCTGTAATTCTGAAGGTCTGCTAGGTTGCTCCTCAGAGAGCATCACCTTAGTAGGTGGCTTTGTAGTGAGCAGGTCAAGTAAAGCTGGAAGGGACCACAGTCAATCCCTAAAGGTGCCAGCAGTAACCACAAGGAAGCTGAGTCATTGAGGGAGGGCTTGGGCCTTGTCTCAGCCTAGAGAGAACAAATGATGGGCTTCTCCAGCCATAGACTTCTGCCATGAACATCAGTCAAACACAGAGCAACCATGTGGGTATCTGAACCTATGAGCCTTGTCTCATTCTCCATCTTGGTCAGGGACATAATTAGAAGAGAGGCTAAATGAGAATCTGAGCAATTTTGTTTAAGAGAGACTGAATGTTTTCTCAAACTCTGTGATTTACCCGAATTTCTTTGTTGTGTTGTGCTTAGTCACTGTGTCCAGCTCTTTACAACCCTTTGGACTGTAGCCCTGCAGGCTCCTCTGTCTATGGGATTTTTTGGGCAAGAATACTGGTGTGGGTTGCTGCCAGGAGCCGGCATATTGCATATTGAGTGAGGATCTGTAATAGCTCAACTGGAAGTCTATCACTGCCGGGAGCCAGCGTGAGGCACTCCGCCCATGACAAAGGTCATGAGGAAGGAGGCTCGGCATACGCAAAGGCGGGATCGAGCCTCAGGAGTCCCCCTGGAAATTCTCGAGCATCTACCCCCAAAACCAGAGTCTGCCTACTTTCTGCTTTGTGCTTTCACCTACACCTCTGACTTTACGGGGGGCTGTCTCCCACTACCTCTCTCTGAAAAAAGAGTTAGCTTACAGCTCCAGTTAATAATTCCTGGGTGTGACAGTGTTTAACCTACAAACTCCTTTGGAAATCCTCTAGCCTGCCTGAATAGGTTTGTCCAGCCACATGTGATTGCTCACAGCCTCCCAACTGTGAGAGGCACGAGATGCTTTAAACCTTCTAAAAACAGGTTCTTTAGAAAAGTTAGAAAATTATTAGTATAAGTGTAATGGGCTGATTAGAAATCGTATTGGTGAAGGGTTTTTCATTTGTTGAGCCAATGTTTACTGCTAAGTCTCCACATCCCCTGCCCTTATACACATTAATGAATATATAGAAGAAATAAGTATTAACCTTTGATATTAATCACGTTAGACCTTAAGCTAAGTAAATTCTTTCCTTAACTAAAACCCACTACACCCTCACCCTATAGGAATGTAACTTTATTTGGGTGGCGTCTGTTTTAAGAATAATCACCCCTGGAGAAATAAGTGTCCTGGTTGACTGACCGCTGTCACAAGGAGAGGGTCGTAAATTGTCAGCAGGCCCCCTGGCCAGAAGATGATGTAACACCCCTAAGACCTCTGTATACATTTGTATGAAGCACCTGACTTTGATAAAAGTCAGGACTGCTGACCCCGCGTGACTTTTGCATAACATCTCAGTGTACAAAAGTAGACCATGGAAAATAAAGAATTGGGATCAGTTCCTCGAAAGACTGGTCTCCCCATGTCTCTCTCTCTCTCTCACTCTGGTTGAGTCTCCATCTGGAGCGCGGAACCCACCATGCTTACTAATTATGCCTGGGCTTCTAAGATCCGACCGGGGAGGCCTCAGTGTCTCCTCTCCTTCGGGAGAACGGAAGGACGCCTGCGGCCTACGTAAGTGGTGCAAGCTTCTTGTCTTGAAGTTTTATTGGTCCCCCGCGTAAACCAAGCTACTCAGCCTCTTTTCTCCACTGAATTTTCCTACTGAGCTATCCTTATTTCAGCCGCTTTTCTCCACTGAATTTCCTCACTGAGCTATCCTTATTCTATTACTCTTTGTATCCTTAATTAAAGTGTAATTAAGCAGTTGTTCCCTGACCCTCGCCTAGCCGTCTCTCCTTCGAATACCCTGGATCAGCTGGGGCTGGACCCCGGCAGGTTGCCATTTCCTACTCCAGGGGATCTCCCCATCCCAGGGATCAAACTCGTGTCTCCTGTGTCTCCTGCATTGCAGGCAGATTCTTTACCCGCTGCGCCAACAGGGAAGCCCCTAGAACCTCCTGTTTGTTAGTCCCTCCACTGTGTCTGACTCTTTGCAACTCCATGGACTAAAGCCCCAACAGACTCCTCTGTCCATGGAATTCTCCAGGCAAGAGTACTGGATTGGGTAGCCATTCCCTTCTCCACAGAATCTTCCCAACCCAGGGATTGAACCCAGGTCTCCTGCATTGCAGGTGGACTCTTCACTGTCTGAGCCGCCAGGGAAACCTCCTGGGGAGCTAATAAATCCCACAGAGGACCAGGCTGCTTCAAGTGGAATGGGGCCTACGCCTTGATACTTGTATTAGTCCCCATCAAATGCTGATATCAATCAAAATTTGAGAACCATTCCCTAAAAGGATTGTATAAATTATTTCATTGGATTAACTTTAAACTAGATGAGACTTTTCATGTCCTCTCACTAATCAATAGGTGGAAGCCCAAAGGGTATAAGCTACAGATACAGCTTTTAAATTTGTATTTTTTCTATGAATATCCAGATCTTATGTTGAATTACATTTTATAATGCCTTCCATCTGTTTAACAATTTACAGTTATCCTCTTAGAATTAGAATATATGCTTCATGATGGAAGGAGTCTGGTCTATGTTGATCACTGGTAATCACCAGGTCTGGTACAGAGAAGACACACAAATACGTGTTGAAAGAATCCTTCAATCAGTTGGTTCATTAACTAGTTATGTAATTTATGCATATTGTATTTAGTGGGGAGAATTTGGTGTCAGAAGATACTCTGCCTGAGGATGATAGAGAAGGTTGGGGGGATAAGAGTCAGAAAGTCTGGCAGATGCATAACTAGATATTACCTAAAAACAGCTAAAAACACCCAGCAAAGTAAATCACCTGCTGCTAACAACCAAAAGCCTTAACTTGCATCTGTAAAAGTTTGAGGCAAAGATTTAAGTAAAAGCTTAATGCTGGACAAGCCTGATAGGGTATGTCAGTCACCTGCCTTTAGAGTGATTTGATGGAGTGGACTCTGTATTTGATGTTCCCCAGTCCTTTCTTTTTTTCAGTGATTTTTCTAGTATCTAGCCTAGCTCTCTGTTTCAAGTGTATTTTTTAAAGTAAATGTTCTTGATCATAAAATAGAAGTTCAGTGTATAAAATGTAGCAATAGATAAAAATATCCATGATCACACTGCCTTGAGATCATCACTGTTCACCTACCAGGTCATCCAGTAAATATGAATATAGATTAGGACTGTGAATTTGGTCCTTCTGCTGTACCCTCAGTGCCTAGTAGAGTGCCTGGAACAGTGCTTAATTAATAAGTGTTGAATGAATCAATTAAGAAACACATTAAATACTTTTCTTCACATTCACTATGCCTGAGTATAAGAGGGTTCCTCTTAATCCTAGCCTTTCTTTACTTTCTTTGGCCTTGATTCATGGATCAAATTTTTAAGTATTTCTAGTTATACCTGAATATTTTCACTCTTCTTACCCTGTTCGGTCTACTTGGTTTCCAGGATTGATACATTGCCAGTGTCTTCCTTGAGCTCATATTTTCTTCTGCTTCTTATTTTCTTTTCCCTTTTTTTAAAAAATAAGTCCATTTATTTATTTTTGGCTGAACTGGGTCTTTGTTGCTGCACATGGGCTTTCTCTGGTTGCTGTGAGTGGGGTCCACTCTCTAGTTGTGGTGTAAGGGCTTCTCATTTTGGTAGCTTCTCTTGTTGCAGAGCACGGGCTCTAGGCATGGTCTTCAGCAGTTTTGGCACACAGGCTTAGTCATCCTGCGGCATGTGGAATCTTCCCAGACCAGGGATCAAACTCGTGTCTCCTGCATTGGCAGGGGGATTCTTAACCACTCGACCACCAGGGAAGTCCTGCTTCTTATTTTCTTAATGCATGTCCACCTGGTTTTTTCCTGAGGAAGTTAATATTTATCAAAACAAATTTCTTGTTATTTTTATTATACCTTTTTAAATTCATAACAAACAATTAAATAAACAAAAATGTTTTGGTTGTATGCTTTCCAAAACTGAAAATGCTCCAGGTTGAACTCAGTGTAGAGCTTGTCTGTAAACCGCCTGAGACAAATGGATATTGCCGGTTTTAGGTGAGTCACGTGGCCTGTGCTCTGTATACACTGATAAGTGAAAATGGGTAGAAAGACAGGAAGCAGATCTCATTAGTTAAAGATTCTAAATAAATTACATAAGAATAATGATATATATAGGTTTGAAATGGAGTGACTTTGTACTGTGTTAATTCAGCTAAGCCAGAAATATATTCCCCAGATTTCCCTTCTCTATGCAATTCTGAGTCTGACTTTGCCACAAGAGGCATCTGCCTGTATCTGTGAGACACCTCAAATGTCAGTGAGTAGCAGCCATATTTATATTCTGGAGATCGGCGCAAGGCCAAGCACAGCGGCACCTCGTGCACATTTCTGTTGATACACTGGCTAGCGTTGGTGGTGAAGGGCAGTAGCCAGGCTTGTGGTTCCTCCAACTCCAGCCAGACTGCTCCTTTGGCATCTGCCAATGCTGAGCCAGGTGTATAAAAGTGTCAGCTCATCCCACAAGCCATCTGTATGGCCAAAGTCAGCAACCTTGAAAGACTGACATAGATCCTCATTTGTCTTTATGGGTTCTGGTTTGCCAGTTTATCTTCTCCTGTTCACTTTGTTCTTGTCTCTCCCGCTTCATGTCTGTCTTTCCTTCCCAATCTAGTGGTTTAATTCCTACACACACATTTCTTATTTCACCATTTCTACAGGTCCCAAATCTGGGAGTTGCTTATTCGGCTCCTTTGGCTCATGAACTCTCACTAGGCTTTGACCAAGTACTGGCTAAGGTGATATTTTCATCCGGAGGCTCAATCAAAGGAGTATCTACTTGCAGTTGGCAGAATTCGGTTCATCACAGGCTGTGGGACTGGGGGCCTCGTTTCCTTATTGGCTGTTGGCCAGTGGTTTCCTTAATTATTTGCCACATGAGTTCCTCCATAGAGAAGTTCACATCATGGCAGCTGGCTTCCATCGGAGCAAGCAAATGAGAGAGAAAGCGAAGGCAGGCAAGACAGAAGCAGATTCACTTTGCAACATAATCTCAGAAGCGACTTCCAATCACTTTTATTCTATTTGTAGAAGGAAATAACTAGATTCAGTCAACACTCAAGGGAAGGTGATTATAAAAGGGCATGAACACCATAAGCTGGACTCATTGAAAGGCATCTTTTTTTTTTTCTGTTGTTGTTTTTAAATATTTATTTATTCATTTGTGTCTTAGTTGTGGCACACAAGATATGCAATCTTCTCTGTGACATGTGGTCTGTGTTAGTTGCGGCTGTGGGATCTAGTTTCCTGACCAGATATCAAACCTGGGCCGCCAGCATTGGGAGCACAGAGTCTCAGCCACTGGATCACCAAGGAGGTCCCTGGAAAGCATTTTTGAGGCTGACTACCAAGCCTTTCAAATAGGCAAAAGGCTTTCTCAATATCTTAAGCATGTGCTACACACATCTTCTATTTTTAAAAAATAGAACTTCTAAGCATCATTTTTTCCATAACGTCCTCACAGAAAAGATTTGTGCATGTAGCTTTTGCCTAATGGAGTGGATCATGAATTCATACATAGGAAACTCACCAAATTTTTAAAGAAAATATATCAGCTTAGAGTAAAGAAAGAGAGACAAATTGAAAAAAGCATCTCTACCATCAAACATGTACAGTCGGGAAACAGGCTAAGAAGTCTCCTCAGTGGCAAATACTAGCCATATCTTACAGAAAAAAAAAGGGGGGGGTAGCTCAGAGGCAAAACCAAGAGTCTACAGGGTGGAGCCAAGAGCTATGGCAAACAGCTCACAGGGAGTGGGACTGAGCCCTAAGCAGTGAAATGGTAACATGCATCAGACTAAATTTCAGAATTCTACGGAAGGCTTTGTGCTTCTAATTTTCTCACTCTTGGAATGCAAGGATCTGTTGTGGTTATCCTTTGGTTGTCTCACCATTCAGTGCTGTGAGTGTAAGAATAGATGTCTTGTTAACTTAGGTCACAGGCGTTTCGACCTAAAAGAATATATCCAAGGAATCACATCTGAGGTGTCCTCATCCACACCTGAATGGAACTTAGATGACAAGATCCCAGACCTTGAGTTTGAGTCTGATATCATGAGATGATCTTTTTACAGAGGCTCTTGAGAGGGAATGAATTCATTTTGCATAAGGTAGTAATATAAGTAGCCTGTGGCCAGACAGTGGGTTGTGGTGGGTTTAAAACTTTCTTGCAAATTCTTTGAAACTCTCATTAAGAAACGGAGCCTCTGTTCCCTCCCCACAAATCAGGTGGGCTTGTGCTTCCACCCGTAGAATATGGCAGGAGTGATGAGTTCTGGTTCATAAAGTTTAGTGCTGCTTCTCCTTGTTGACTGGAACTCTTGCTCTCAAAGGCACACAAAAGGAGTCTGACTACCCTAATGATGTCATAATGTGAGGAATTCAAACCACGTTGAGGATATGTGTAAGCACGCTGGACAGCAGTCCTAGTCTTTGAGTAGTCCCAGCCTGGGCTCCAGATACATGAGTGAACAAGGCTTCAGGTAATTATAGCTCTCAGCCACTGAGTCACCCCAGTCTTTCCACCTGACGTCCCAGACACTGTGGTGCAGAGACAAGCCATCTTTGTCATGTGCTGTCCAAATTCCTGACCCACCGAATCTAGAAGAAGAATCCAAGCAACTAAGAGGTGAGTGAGTGGAAGTCACTCAGTCATGTCCCACTCTTTGAGACCCCATAGGCTGTAGCCTGCCAGGCTCTTCTGTCCATGGAATTCTCCAGACCAGAATTCTGGAGTGGGTGGCCATTCCCTTCTCCAAAGGATCTACCCAACCCAGGGACTGAACACAGGTCTCCCACATTGCAGGTGGATTCTTTACCGTCTGAGCCACCAGGGAAGCTCAACTAAGAAGTTGTGGGTGAATCTGTTATATTGTTATAGCAACTGGAACTAAGCCATGAAAAACCATCACAGCTAAATTGAAAATGAAAGGCATATTTGAGGCCAATATTTAGCTTTCAAGGCAGTTAATAATCAGTGTTTTATAATTATTTTAGAATCTTGTGTGAATGAAATAATGATGTAAATACTCCTAGTATAATACTTGGCAATAAAAAATAAGAGTTTATTATTATACCAAAAGATATATATGTATATATTTATTTCCAAATGGTTATTATCAATGACCTACAAGAAATAATATTTTGGCCCAATGTTCCAAAACTTTACATGTACCACCTCTAAGTTATAGATGAATAAATATGTGGTTTGTTATTCAAGGTCACACATATCTAGGAAGAGCAGGAATTCAAACCCATAGTATTTTACTCCCAATTTTTTCCTTTTCATCACAACATTTTCCTCACCCCAGACATTTTAATATTTAGAGAAAATAGGAAATTACCATTGTGAAAAGCTGACCCCACAGAGAAGAGGCTCAAGAATGAAAAATCAACATTTTACCCAGAAAAGACAGATTAGGAATGATTTAATGATTAGGAATATGAAGGATCTGTATATAGGGGAATACTTTTCTGTATTTTCTAAGAATACCTACATATCTAATTTATAAAAAGTTAAAATTTAGAAACTTAGGTGCGCAGTGAGCTCTTAATAAGCACTTCATTTTGGTGAGGATTAACTCTTCATATGCACTAAAGCTTAACTATCTTTACTTCATGATTTAAAACAAAAAGAAAAGATTGACATTGTATTTAATTGATATGGTTGGCATACAGATACCAATGATACACAGAGTTCAGGACTAAATGGTTATTAAGGCCCCTTTAATTCTAACAGAGATAGTAACAGTACTTTCCATCTATGCAGCATTGATTATTTCATTGAAATTGGTAAAGGACTCTCTATCAACTTACTCCCCAAAACAGGTCCCTAACATAGGTATTATTTTAGTGTGCCTTTTTCTACAGGTGAGAAAGCTAGTACTCAAAAAAGTGAAGTCATTTTCCCAAGGTCATCCAGCTACAAAATAGAATTGGGTTTATATTATGGTTAGGTCTCTCATTTCTTCATCTTTATAAAGTACTCTAAAGGAAACCCAATAAAATCACATGTGGAGATTATATAATGGCATGGCCAGTCATAGCCAAAGTAAACTTGTAGTACTCTAAGTTGGTTTTTATTTGTATATATGCAAGTTGTTTTTGAATTACAACTACTGATCACCTTTGAGAATACCATTGCTAGTATAACTGTACAGTTCTAATATTAACCTAATACACAAATTTCCTACATTTATAGGTGGGTAATTGAAAAATATATACATGGAAAAACATACAGTGCTTACAAACCAAATGCAAATAAAACTCTTTAAAAAATCTTAGAAATTCATTAAGCGGGTTACGTCAATCCTATTAAAAATGCTTCATCTATGTACAACTTTAAAAATACTACTCCAGGAAACAAAAATTCTTTGGTTCAGCAAAAAGATTCTAAATGTGGAAATATAATTTGTTAAGGATGCACCTTCTTGGGTGGGGCCTCACTCATCTGTTTTAACACTTCAGAAAGCAGATAACTGATTCTCCGAATGCTGAAAATATGGGTGGAGTGTGGGTAGAGGTTGCTTTTCCTATAGAACATCAGCATATGGAAATATAACCAGGAGCTTGAACAATGCAGAAGCTTCATTAATGGAACTTTTCAATGCAGAAGAAACGTTATTTTTACTCTGCTAGATGAGAAAGGTGGAAAGTCGGCTTCCTATCCATTTGGAAAGGAGGGAGGGAGAATAATCGTGATTGATACATAAAAACATTCTACTAGCAAAGTTCTTAGGCACTGGTATCCAACACTATTGAAACAAATCTACCCATCATTTGGAAGACTACAGAGGAGACAGGAGGGGACTTGATGCTGGGTGTCCTTGTTACTGGGCATTACTTCTCGAGCGGCTGGCCTGCCTTAAATATCTAAAATTATAAATAGTCCCATGACTCACACATCTTTTTAAAAAATTATTAATGCAACAGTGATTTTGGTTTGCATCAATATTTGCCAATGGGATTTTCATTAAAAATTAACTGTGTTTATTCTATACTCTTGGTTTATTAATAGCAACAGTCACAGAACTGGCCAAAATATCTCAGAGTCTCAAAGAGTCAACATTTTGACCTTTTGGAAGTTTTTCTCCTCCACAGGTAAGGGGAAGGAAAAGCCTTCACAATCTAGTTTCTGTATGTTTTCTAAGTTGATTGTGAAAATATTTAATATGTAAGATAAAACTTTTCCAAAGGCCCCTCAATTAACCACACGTTACAACCACCTCTCACAAGACTTTTGCAAAGTCTCTGAGGTACCACAGCTGGTCACAGGAAAATAAAAAATATTTTTTGCTTTGTTTATTTTTTCTAAGTTCTCCAATACAATATAATTACCTGGAAGGAAGAATTAACTCATTTATGTTAGGAAGTGGTACCAAGGACTAATATTCAAATTTGCCTTTCCCCAGACTACTTTCAGAAGCATATTAATTTATTTCTAGGTTGAATGCAGGTGAAAATCAAGAATTTCTATTGACTACCACGTTTCCTGCAAACCACAATTTCAAGATGCCATGATGCTTACGTGAGATTGTTGGGAAAGGGAAATTTTCCAAAATTAACCCTTGTTCTTCCTTCTCTTTGAATGACCTAGTTGCTCAAGGACAAGACATTTTTTAAACCTTACTAGGACTTAAACAAGACAAGAATGATAAGGATGGAGCAATAGATTGCAGAGAAGATAATGTCCCTTTAACAAAAATGGTTCTGACTTCGAAGAGGGGACTAAGACAGCCTTCAACATTTGAGAAAAGCAAAGAATGGAACACATGAATAATTCACAGCATCTAAATGAGACATTATAATTCAGAACCACCTCTGCACCCACTCTCGCCCACCCCCAGATCATGGGTAGGGATTTCGTTTCTCTAATGGTCTTCCAAAAGATAGTGTCAAACTCCAAAGAGAAATGATCAGTGTTGGATTGCTAGGACTTCTAGTCCTCTCGATTCTGTAGGCAGTGATCATCTTTCCTTCTCTCAGAAGTCTTTGTCCCAGCCTGACAGCTCATCTGGAGGCACCCCCCTTTCAGGAGGATACTTGTCAAAGTAGCTGTGATCTGTGGGTCCACTGAGCTAGTAGAGAAAAGATGAAACCAAAGGTGAGGATAATGTTGACAAAGCATGCTAGAACACATGGGAATGCTCCCTGTATCTGAACACTGATTTTATACTGCAGCCACTTGTAAGGTACGCATAAGGAAAAGATGACCAGTTATCAGTTTTGAATCACACTCTCAACCTCATGAGATCTCCCCTTTAGAACAATGGATTGGATTCCAGAATTACCTTTGATAGGAGCTACCTGGCCTGAGAAGTTATTTCTGAAAGAAAAGGTGAAAAAAATGATATCTATTTTTCAAACTGGAAAACATTTTAAAAGGAAATACTTTTTCTTTAAAAATGGGTCAGAATCCTTCTTCCATTTTGTATGTTTCTCATCAATCGAAATTTTATATGGCTAATTGACCCATATAAAGTCTCCAGAAGTTCAAACAATGGGAAAATTCAAAATGTTTGTTTTGAATGACTTCGTTGAAAGAATGAAATGACTCTGGTGTTCAGTTACTCTGTAAATCAAGTGGTTTCCAATTTTTAGTCTTCAATTTTCATTAGTATCTAATTGAATTATCAGCTGGTAGATAATTGAAAATACTATTTAGAATCCATCATAATGAGTTTTGGAGAGACAAGGAGACTACTCAGGTGTTCAAAGTGACATTTTATTACAAAACCCTCCACTCTTATTTACTTATTTACGTGAACACAACTCTTAGCATGTTCATCTATTGGACTGGCCAAAAAGTTCATTTGGGTTTTTCTGGAAGATGGTATGGAAAAACCTGAATGAACTTTTTGACCAACCCAATATATAAAAATAATTTTTAAGAGAAATAGAACTGATGTGGAATCTGGTTCCACTTATTCATAAATAATATTTATCCTCAAGTACATTAAATAATTTCTTTTCAAAGCATTTTGCTTAATAATTACTTTAAAATTTATAATGTATTTATGTTGTTTGATACTGCATCTTACAAAAATGTAATTATAACTGAATTCAGAAGAAATATCTGTGTTGCCAACAAAATCTTTACTCTCACAAAAATTTTAAATTAAAAAAAATTAAAATTTAAAGTTTTTAAAGGATGAGCAAGAAGGCTTTCCAGCATAAAAATCTTTTATATTAGGATAAAATTTTATAGGGAACATCTAACGGAAATATGGAGATAGGCATTCAGAGAGAAAAATGAATGATATGATATTTCTGTCTGTATTTTAAAATTATTTTAAAAATAATTATTTCTGTCCAAAAAGCAACACTCAGGGACTGAACACTGGAAATGTAGCTAGTCGGAATTAAGATGTGATGAGAAGTGGAAAATCCACTTGAGATTTTTGAAAATTTAGAAAGATCTCATTAATATTTTGTGTTGGTTACAATTTGAAATATAACATGTAAGGGCTTCCCTGGTGCTACCAAGGGCTTCCCTGGTGGCTCAGCTGGTAAAGGATTCGTCTGCAATGCAGGAGACCTGGGTTCAATCCCTGGGTTGGGAAGATCCCCTGGATATGGGAATGGCTACCAACTCCAGTATTCCAGCCTGGAGAATTCCATGGACTGTATAGTCCATGGGGTCACAGAGAGTCAGACACGACTGATTTTCACTTTCGTTTTCACATGTGGAAATAATAATCCTTAATGTAGTAAAATAATTAAAACTAATTTCACCTATTTCTTTTAACCCTTTTAAATATGGCTACTGGAAGATTTTAAATTGCATATAGGTTCATATTATATTTCTAGAACCATCTTTCAGCCTGACCAACACTGATGACCTTGGGACTTAGAAATGAAAGTGTTAGTCACTGAGTCATGTCTGACTCTTTTTGACTCCATGGACTATACAGCCCACCAGCCTCCTCTGTTCATGGAATTCTCCAGGCAAGAATATTGGAGTGAGTAGCCATTCCTTTCTCCAGGAGATCTTCCTGACCCAGGGATCCAACCTGGTCTCCTTCATTACTTAGATTCACATGTAATGCATTCCTAAGAGTTGAGCTAAGGTCCATTGAACAGGTAATAGAATCATATTTGGATAGAATCACAACTGCAATGACATTTTAACTTAAATTTAAAAACTTAACATTTTTAAGATCTATTATACACATACACTTGAGTGTGCACACATGATCACACACTTAAAATCTGTTTACAAAAACACCTAGAAAAAAATCAAGAGAGCAATATCAGCTACCATACCTCTCTTTGTAAAGGTGATGGAAGATTTCGTGCTTTCAGTCCCTCCCAATTAAAACCATTTAACCACCTGAGAAATGAGAAAAGCACAGAGAAATATTACTGATCTGATACACTATTAGCATGTCATGTTATCTGTCAACCCATTCTGTTGCCTGCTTCCTGCCTACAATGGTGTAGCTGTAAGTAATCAGAGAGAAATACTCACTGTGCCCACAAACACGCACACACACACACACACGCGCGTGTGTATCTCACATTAAATCCATGCCCACGAACTTCCAGGGAGGGGGCTTTAGTGTCTCCAGCAGTCAGTCTAGATCTCCCTGTTTTTCCACTCATTGCCACACCCTTTTAGACTCAAAATTCATTCTTTGTCTTCTCTCCTCAAACTTTCAGAAACTCCTCTCCATCCTCACTCCCAATGATAGCCTGGCTTCCTATTTCATGAAGAAAATTGGAGCAGAAAAGGGAACTCCTACGATTTTTCATCAGCATAATGCTACATGCAAGTTCAGGAGCTAAGTCATGTCTGACTCTTTGCGACCCCAAGGACTGTAGCCTGCCAGGCTTCCTCTGTCCATGAGATGTTTCAGGCAAGAATACTGGAGTGGGTTGCCATTTCCTTCTCCTATGTACCTGCCTATGTACCCACATCTGTGTGTTTCCCTTCTCTCCTGTGCCATGAATGCATTGCCTTTGCTTCCAGTTGAGGTCAGCCCCTCTACTGTGTACTTGATCCTGTAGACATTCTTTATTCAAACATGCTCCTTAAAATCTCACCTCTCCTGAATTTTCTCTGCTGGTGCATTCAGATCAGTGTGGAAACAATGAAATTCTTGCAACCACAAAGCACTCTCCCTTCATCTGAACTTTTCTCCAACTCTCACTCCAGTTCTCTGTTCTCATTGGAAGAAAACTTGAAAGAGTAACCTAATCCCTGTATCGACTGCAGACAAAAAAATTGCTGCCTGCTAATGCCAAAGAATGCTCAAACTACCACACAACTGCACTCATCTCACATGCTAGTAAAGTAATGCTCAAAATTCTCCAAGCCAGGCTTCAGCAATACGTGAACCACAAACTTCCAGATGTTCAAGCTGGGTTTAGAAAAGGCAGAGGAACCAGAGATCAAATTGCCAACATCTGCTGGATCATGGAAAAAGCAAGAGAGTTCCAGAAAAAACATCTATTTCTGCTTTATTGACTATGCTAAAGCCTTTGACTATGTGCATCACAATAAACTGTGGAAAATTCTGAAAGAGATGGGAATACCAGACCACCTGACCTGCCTCTTGAGAAACCTGTATGCAGGTCAGGAAGCAACAGTTAGAACTGGACATGGAACAACAGACTGATTCCAAATAGGAAAAGGAGGACGTCAAGGCTGTATATTATCACCCTGCTTATTTAACTTATATGCAGAGTACATCATGAGAAACACTGGGCTGGAAGAAGCACAAGCTGGAATCCAGATTGCCGGGAGAAATATCAATAACCTCAGATATGCAGGTGACACCACCCTTATGACAGAAAGTGAAGAGGAACTCAAAAGCCTCTTGATGAAAGTGAAAGAGGAGAGTGGAAAAAGTTGGCTTAAAGCTCAACATTCAGAAAACTAAGATCATGGCATCTGGTCCCATCACTTCATGGGAAATAGATGGGGAAACAGGGGAAACAGTGGCTGACTTTATTTTTCTGGGCTCCAAAATGACTGCAGATGGTGATTGCAGCCATGAAATTAAAAGACACTTACTCCTTGGAAGGAAAGTTATGACCAACCTAGATAGTATATTAAAAAGCAGAGACATCACTTTGTCAACAAAGGTCTGTCTAGTCAAGGCTATGGTTTTTCTAGTGGTCATGTATGGATGTGAGAGTTGGACTATAAAGAAAGCTGAGTGCCGAAGAATTGATGCTTTTGAACTGTGGTGTTGGAGAAGAATCTTGAGAGTCCCTTGGACTGCAAGGAGGTCCAACCAGTCCATCCTAAAGGAGATCCGTCCTGGGTGTTCATTGGAAGGACTGATGTTGAAGCTGAAACTCCAATACTTTGGCCACCTGATGCAAAGAGCTGACTCATTTGAAAAGACCCTGATGCTGGGAAAGATTGAGGGTAGGAGGAGAAGGGGATGACAGAAGATGAGATGGTTGGATGGCATCACCGGCTTAATGGACATGGGTTTGGGTGGACTCCAGGAGTTGGTGATAGACAGGGAGGCCTGGCGTGCTGCAGTTCATGGGGTCTCAAAGAGTCGGACATGACTGAGCAACTGAACTGAACTGATTCCAGTAAACACTGAATGTTGCCTGCACTGAAGCCATCAGCCACTGTAGCCACCTGGCAAGGAATTTGAGGTGGAGTAAAACATAATACTGGCACTAGATAGTTGAGATATATACCAAAATAATAATTTCAAGAAGATGCCCAGACTCTTGCTTCTTCTCATATATAGAAAAGCAGTAAAATCATTGACTTGTGATGTCTTTTATTTGTGATTAGCCATAAATGTTTTTTCTCTCTTTTTTAAATTGAAGTATAGTTGCTGTACAGTATTATATGTTACAGATGTACAATACAGTGATTGACAATTTTGAAAGGTTATACTCCATTTATAGTTATTACAAAGTTGTCTATATTTCCTATGTTGTACAATATATCTTTGTAGCTTGTTCTTTACCTAATACCTAATAGTTTGTAGGTAAATTCTTACTCCTCTACCCCTAGATTGCCCTACCCTGTTTCAGCAGTAATCTTCTGATGTCCTACTACATGCTTTTTTCTTAAGCAAAAACTCCTATATGTCCCAGCTTTCCCTTACCTCTCTGGAGCAGTTTCTCAGAGATAGCTGAGAGGCTACCTCCCAGGCTATCGTCCTCAATAAGGTCTTTGAATAAAACCTAACTTGCAACTTTTAGGTTGTGTGTTTTGCTTCAGTCGACACTACCCATATTCTCCTAGGCATACTTCAGTCAGATTTCACCCTCTCCACTCCATGACATTGCCTCGGTTAACCTCACTGCTATCAGCATTTGCCACAGCTCATCACTCACACTTACCCATCACTCACACTTATCCAAACACTTCCTTTGCTTTGCTCCAGAGACATACTCTTGTTCTGGCTTTCTTCCTACCTTCCTGAGTACTTTTTCTCCTTTTCCACTGCTATTTCCATATGAAGTTGGTGTGCCCTAGAGCTCAGTCATTGGACCTGTTCATTTTTCTACTACCCTCACTTTGTAGGTAATCTCATTCAGTCTTATGGCTTTAAATAGCATGTACGAACTGATTACTCTCAAATTTCTATTTCCATTCAAGATCTCCCCACCCCGTTGCTTTAAGGGCTCATATCCATTACTGCCATTCACTATCACCCCAAAGAATGCCTAATGGGTATCTAGCAACAATCAGGTACACATTGAAGCTCCAAATTTTCCTCAATAAAGTTGTCTCAACTCTTCCAGTTGTTCAAACCAAAGACTTTGGAGTTATCCTTTGTCTCACATCCTGTCTCAGTTCATGAGCAAATTTAGTCAGCATTATCTTCAAAATACATTGGTATTCAGAACCCTACAAATACTCAATACCTCCATTCTACCATCATGCACCAAGCCATTAGTATTTCTTGCCTGTATTATTGCAATAACCTCCTAACAGGTCCTCTGGGCTTCCCAGGTCACTCAGGGGTAAAAGAATCCCCCTGCCAATGCAGGAGACTCAAGAGATGTGGGAGTCTCTTCCCTGGATGAGGAAGATCCCCTGGACTAGGAAATGGTAACCTCCTCCAGTATTCTTGCCTGGAGAATTCCATGGACAGAGGAGCCTGGAGGGCTACAGTCCATGGGGGTGCAAAGAGTCGGACACAACTGAGTGCACACATGCATGCAAACAGGTCCTTCTACTTTTGTCCATGGGAAACAACCCAGCAGCAAAGGCAATCATTGAAAATGTAAGTCAGGTCACATCATGCCTTTGTTCAAAGCTGTCCAATGCTTTCAATTTCACTTAGTGTAAAAGGCAAAGTCTTCACCATGTCTTTATTATAACCCAAAGACGTACAAAATCATCCTTTCAACCACCACCCTTCCCCCACCTTACGATTGTCCTACTTTTCTCTTTCTTTCTGTTTTGTGCCTTTGTCTCCTCAACATTCTTCCAACAAGCTAGGGATGCTCCCAATTCAAGGCCTTTGCATGTGAGCCCCTGTAAATGAATGAGTCTTTCCCCAGATTTCCACTTGATTTGCTCCCTCAACAGTATCAGATATTTTCTCAAAGGTCATTTCTTAGAGAGGCCTTCTTTGGGAGACCCAAGTTCAATCCCTGGGTCGGGAAGATCCCCTGGAGAAGGAAATGGCAACCCACTCCAGTACTCGTGCCTGGAAAATTCCATGGATGGAGAAGCCTGGTGGGCTACAGTCCATGGGGTTGCAAAGAGTCAGACATGACTGAGTGACTTCATATTCTTTCACTTTCTTTGGCCATCCAGTCTAACATGGCAAACCTTCCCCATTCCCCACACCACCACCCCCAACCCCACTGCATATTACATCCCATCCTTTCTCTATTTTCTCTCCTTAGTACTTAACGCTCTGTAATATCTCTACTATACACTTTACGTAGCTATAATATCTTCTTTATTTTCTTTCTCCCCAACTAGAATGCAAGCTCCACGATGGCAGGGATGCAAGCTCGTTTCCAAAGAAGCATCACTAACACTTGGAACAGTCCATGCTAAGTTGCTTCAGTTGTGTCTGACTTTTTTTGTGACCCTGTGGATGACAGCCTGCCAGGCTCCTCTGTCCATGGGATTCTCCAGGCAAGAAAACTGGAGTGGATTGCTATTTCCTTCTCCAGGGGATCTTTCCAACCAAGGGATCAAACCTGCATTTCTTATGTCTCCTGCACTGGCAGGTGGCTTCTTTACCACCAGCGCCATGGGAAGCCCACTTGGAACAAAACAGGTGCTCAAATAAATGTCTGTTGAATAACTTAATGAGTCTACAACAAGAGGACACGTTTACACAGGATCTCTAACTATCATGTCTTACAGCATCACATTGCCATACTGTGATGCTCTGGATGAAATGTATTTAAAAAGCTCCAAGAGAAAAAGTATCTTACAGTTATCTGTAATGGGATGAATCTGAAGGCCAGATGAAGTTCTTTCATTTATTGCTTCCAAATCATTAATCTAAAAGGACTGATATGGTTTTTGGGATACATACCAGGCTTGGTGAGCTGGAGATTCAACACCAGAAATGAGGAGACCTTGCTTCTCTCAGACAGAAAAAAAATGTACTCTGTCTCTTAGAATCTTATGAAGCACATGGAGTAATACTGTTTTGTATAATACTGATCTTTTCTGTTGGGACACTGAAGTCACTTCAGTAAGTCAAGAAAAATGTACACACTGCTATATACTTATTAATAAAATGGATAACCAACAAAGACCTACTGTATAGCACAGGGAACTCTGCTCAATGTTATGTGGCAGCCTGGATGGGAGGGGGCTGGGGGGGAGAATGGACACATGAATACGTATGGCTGAGTCCCTTCCCTGTTCACTGAAACTACCACATCATTGTTAATCAGCTATACCACCAATACAAAATAAAAACCTAAAAAAAAAAAAAAAGAAGAAGAAAGAAAAGAAAAAGCACCAATCCAGGGCTTAAAAATAAAAGTACAGAAAGTCGATTTGGTCCCAGGAATCAAAAACAACAAAGACCCTGCTTTTAAGATATTTTTATTTTGGTAGGAGGTCACAAGTAAACAAACAAGTAAGTACTACAAATACTTACATTAGTTTCACATACTAATAAGTAATAGAGAATAAAGAGAAGACATAAGAGAATAAAATGGTAGAGGTTGACTGGGATGGGGATGGGTTGGAGGTACTGCTTTTTAGCCAGACTGATATCTGAAGAAGTGATATCTGAATTAAAGCCATAATGAACAGAATGGAGAAGCCATGGATAGATTTCTGTCAACGGCTTTCTAAATGGAAGAAAGTGATGAAATGAGCAGAAGTGTAGTGAATGGAGGGAAAACTAGAAAAACATATCATGTCTGAGAACCAGTCAGAGGCCAGATCCTGTAGGGTCTTGTAGAACATAGAAAGGAATCAAGATTTTATGCTTAGGGGAAAACCAGCAGAAAGTTAGAAGGAAGTGATGCGATCTAAGCATGTTAAGACAATTATGGCTGCTATGTGAAGAATATCCACAGGCGGGGGTGGGGGGTGGGTTGTGCAATGGGAGAGTGGTGGGAGGTGTGACAAGGCAGGCTGGGAGGTTTTATGAGACCTTCACATTCTTCTGTCTGTCAGCTGGACCCACAGTTAGGTTTTTCTACCTTTTTCAATCTCTTCCCACATAGAACGGTTTGGGGTCACTCCTTGACTGGATGTCCCATCCTAAGTCTAAGCTAAGCAAGAGAAAAAGTACTAGAAACAGAGGGCAGGCTTTAGTACATTCCATTTCAGATGTCATGCCATTCTTCACCCAAAGTGCCATTTTTGCCTAAGTTGCTGAGTCTTTAAGCAAAGAGTGGGAGTCAGACAGCAGTGCTAGCTGTATGACTTCCCCTGTCCTTGCTGCAAAACCGCAGAAATCTTCTGCTTGATCCACCCATCAGCTTCTTTGGACAGACTGAGGCTCCATTTTTAGGGATTTCTGGGCACACAGTTCTGTGGATTCGTTTCTTTTACCACCAAAGTCTGCCACAATTCCTTTTCACATATTTTACAATGCTCTCTACCCAGAAGCTACTCCATAAATATTAATAAAAATCATTACTGTTACTCCACTGAATCAAAGAGCCTATGCATTTCTTGTTGAGTACTTGTTACAATTTGACTTATGGCAATATTTACTTAACATGAGTGGTTATTCACTTAACACTTGGCCTTTTTGACACTAACCACATTTTAAGTAATCCAAGTGCCAGCATGCACTCGTGTGTGAAAAATATTCACTAAAGAAATATTAGCAGCAACTGTACATAAATTGCTTCTTCATTTTTAGAAGACTTGTAGCTATTCTTGAGAGCAAAATTCTAGAGACTCGAAATATTAAAGGTAACATTATGAGACTGGAAAAAAATTACTCCTGGACCTAGCAGGAAAGATTTAATTGTACCCTACAAATATATTATCCCTCTTTTTAGACAGGCATGACTGGTACCTAGTTAATAAGTTAACTCACAAAAAGGAGAGAGAGGAACTCTATTTTTAGGAAAGACGATTTAACACAGACTGGACAAACATTTGACAATAGAACATGTTTAACTGTATTGTTTTTAAAAACAAAATTGAAGTAAACGGCTTTCTAAGAAAAAAAAATGTTTTACCTTAGAGAGGAGCTGGAAAATCTGATAGCAAATTTTAGAAATTTTTTTTGTTTTATTTATTTATTTAGGCAGCGATGTGTGGCATGTGGGGATCTTAGTTACCTAGCCAGGGATTGAACCTGTGCTCCCTGCATTGGAAGCAAGGAGTCTTAACCACTGGACCTCCAGGGAAGCCCAGAAAGAATGTTTTCTCAAAAAAAAAAAAAAAAATCCAAGAATATCCTGGGTAGAGAAGCTATATATGCCTTGGAGACTTATAGAAGGTTCTGCTGTTGCTGCTGCTAAGTCACTTCAGTCGTGTCCGACTCTGTGCGACCCCATAGATGGCAGCCCACCAGGCTCTGCCATCCCTGGGATTCTCCAGGCAAGAACACTGGAGTGGGGTGCCATTTCCTTCTCCAATGCATGAAAGTGAAAATTGAAAATGAAGTTGCTCAGTCGTGTCCGACTCTTAGCAACCCCATGGGCTGCAGCCCATCAGACTCCTCCATCCATGGGATTTTCCAGGCAAGAGTACCGGAGTGGGGTGCCATTGCCTTCTCCTATAGAAGGTTCTAGAACACTCCTATTTGAAAGCAGAGAGAGATCTATTTTTCAGCCCCACATGCCCCAGCTTTGTATCCTAAGAATCACTATGAAAATAAGATGAAATAATGGTTTTAAGCTCCCTGCGCTCACCAGAAGGCACTGTGTAAATTTGGTGCATCTTATTAGTGAACTCTGCCCTACACACGGATGCTTCAGCTACTTGGCAAAAAGCACCGTCTGTTAAAAAGCATGGGCAAATTAATCCCTATGGGGAAGGGAATTCAAAATTCTTCATTACCACACTAAATTGAGAAAGTCCTTTAGCATCAATTTGCATGTGCATAAAATTCCAATTTGACAGTTACATTTAAATGAGCCTCAGGTAAATGAGAAGCAAGAGATAAAACTGGAACCTGTTAACAATTATATCACTTCTATTTTCCAACTACCTCAGAGCAGCCATGAAGATGCTTCTTTAATGAGACAAAAGAGGACAATACACTGGAAGAGGGACTTTAATTGGCAGGACTTTTGTTTGTTCAATAAGAATGGTATATTTATGTGTCTTTTTATCATGAGAGAAGAAACTGTGATAACAGCATGTAGGAAGAGAGAGAAATTGGAATCTAAGATAAATAATAAACTTTACACTGAAGACAATCCAAAGGCTCTAAGAATAAAGAACAGTCAAACACTCTAAGCATTTTGATGTCTCTGAAATCCACAGATGTGTCTGTCTGTCTCCATCTCTTCCCTGCTCCCCACCCTCTTCCTGATATATCCTGACTCCTTATGGAAGAGCCCAATATGAATTTACAATGTTGAATACATGGCTTTATTTCAAGAGAGCTCATGAATAGATAGAGCAGGGTTGGCAGCCCAGGATTTTTTTTTTAGCTGCACCACTACTGTTCAGAAAAATGGACAGTGTTTCTATTCAGCAGCATCTCTCCCTTTATTTTCACCCTGTGGTGATTTGCCTCTAATTCTTCAGTAAAAACATCCAGAGAGAAATAAAATATGGAGAGGTGTTTTCCTCTCTGAAAGTGAACACAGCAGTGTGCTCAAAGGTTTTCACAAATGAAATTCTCAAATTTATTTTTTTTTGTACTATCAAGAGCTGATAGTCTCTATTTGCAATTCAAGCACAAAAGCAAAACATCTTGAGGATGGCAGGATTTAGCCAGGCATAGATTAAAAACAAACAAACAAACAACTCCAAGGCTTGAACTTCCACACATGCAAACAAATCAGAGATTTTATGTTGTGGAGGTTATTGATGGTTTTAAAGGCCAGTTTTAGAAATTCACAGACCTGAAGAGGTGCATATTAGATTACTACATAAGGATAAAACATGGTTTGAGGTTTTGTGGAAATCAATGTACCTTACCCGAAAAAGTAAAGTACAATATGAGACTTTAAAATGTGCAGAGCTAACATCACTCATTATCAGAGAAATTCAAGTCAAAACCACAATGAGGTACCATCTCACAGCAGTCAGAATGGCTGCTATCCAAAAGTCTACAAGCAATAAATGCTGGAGAGGGTGTGGAGAAAAGGGAACCCTCTTACACTCTTGGTGGGAATGCAAACTAGTACAGCCACTGTGGAGAACAGTGTGGAGAGTCCTTAAAAAACTGGAAATAGAACTGTCATATGACCCAGCAATCCCACTGCTAAGCATACACACCGAGGAAACCAGAATTGAAAGAGACACATGTACCCCAATGTTCATCGCAGCATTGTTTATAATAGCCAGGCTATGGAAGCAACCTAGATGTCCATCAGCAGACGAATGGATCAGAAAGCTGTGGTACATATACACAATGGAGTATTATTCAGCCATTAAAAAGAATACATTTGAATCAGTTCTAATGAGGTGGATGAAACTGGAGCCTATTATACAGAGTGAAGTAAGCCAGAAAGAAAAACACCAATACAGTATACTAACACATATATATAGAATTTAGAAAGATGGTAAAGATAACCCTATATGTGAGACAGAAAAAGAGACACAGATGTATAGAACAGTCTTTTGGACTCTGTGGGAGAAGGCAAGGGTGGGATGATCTGAGAGAAGAGCATTGAAACATGTATATCATCATATGTGAAACAGATCACCAACCCAGGTTTGATGCATGAAACAGGTGCTCAGGGCTGGTGCACTGGGATGACCCAGAGGGATGGGATGGGGAGAGAGGTGGGAGGGGGCTTCAGGATGGGGAACACATGTACACCCATGGCTGATTCATATCGGTGTATGGCAAAAACCACTACAGTATTGTAAAATAATTAGCTTCCAACTAAAAGAAATAAATTTTAAAAATAATGATAAAATAAAATGTGGAGAGCTAGTCAAAGGAAAATTATGTTTAAAATTAATGTATAAAATCAATTAAACTGAAATAGAAGGCTATTTAATAGTTGGTTTAGTTAACCCATTCTCTTGAATATGGATAACAATGATAGTATCCTACTTTAACTGCAAATCAAATGTCAAAATTAGGATTTGATTCCTTTACAGAACCCAAGATAATATTGGAAAATAATAAAGATAGCAGCAGATAAAAAGCGAAGTTGCTATAACCTCAATATGTAATTTTGTGATTTGTTTTGTAATTTTATCCGTACTTGGTAGGAACTTCCAGCACTGGCGAAACCACACTGATATTGATCTTTGTAACTGCAGCTAGTACAACACAGATGAGAAATAAAGCACCAGAAAGGGTAAACTGAGTGTCTGGGGAGGGCTCTTGCAGCATACTGAGAAAAGCTTCAAGATGACCACACTTTAAAAATATTTCTATATTTTCTGGGCAGAGAAATATGTACCTGTGTTTCTTAATGTCATTGATTCCATTCTTCAGATTTCCCAGTCTTTCTGTTGGATTTTGCCTACAAAAAAATTTTAAGTCAGCTTATAATAATTATGCTTGAGTGAATTTTACATTAAAATTTAATGCTTTTTCTTTATCCATTCATTCATTTTGTCAGTAATATGTATAAACCAGGCACATTTGTGTATAGGGAGACAGAAAACATATGCCCTCTCTGGAGGAGCCACAGTCCAATTACAGTCAGAAATATGAATATATGTATCTATATATCCCAGTATATAGCAGACAAAGATGATTCTCAAAGATACCCTGAATAATCTGGATAACTTTTAAACTATAAGAAGGTACTGTGGTTCTATCATATGAAGGAAATTCAAACTCCTAGTACACACCATAAAATAGAAAACATGTAGGTGCATGCTAAGTCACTTCAGTCATATCTGACTCTTTGCAATCCTAGGGACAGCCAGGCTCCTCTGTCCACGGGATTCTCCAGGAACACTGGAGTGGGTTACCATGCACTCCTCCAGGGGATCTTCCCAACTCAGGGATCAAACCCGTGTCTCTTATGTTTCCTGCATTGGCAGGCGGATTCTTTACCACTATCCACCTGGGAAGCCCAAAGTAGAAATGATTTTCTTTAAATATACTCTAGCTACATAGAAAAGTACTATAAGTAAATACATATCTAACTTTAAAATCGCAGCAGAAATAAGAAGCCTTCCTTAAAAACAAAGGATTTTTAATAGTCATTCTCACCTGCAAAGCCTCCGAATCAGATCCTCAGGTCGTCTTGTTATCTTTCTGGGAAAATCCATTTTTTCAATGCCTTTGAGAATCAGATTGTAGGTCATCATTTGGTCAATCCCAGAAAAAGGAGGGCTAGAGAAAAGCCAAAATAGGACATTAGGACCCACATCTGAGACACATTTACAGCTAATATTCCACCCTCCCTCTTTCCCTCCTTCCCTCTCTCTCATAGGTTGTTTTATAGCAAATCTGCACATATGCTAGAAAATAATCTCATTACTTGAATACCACTTAAAATACACACATATACACATAGACATACAGGTAATCTATCGGGTGGTGATAATCACTGAAAAGAAAAATAAAGGGGAGGACAGAGAGTGAGAGAGAGGTGTGATGTTTTTAGACACAATGGATAGTAAAAGGGCTTCAGTGGTAAAGAATCCACCTGCCAAGGCAGAAGAATGGTTTTAATCCCTGGGTCGGGAAGATCCCCTGGAGAAGAAAATGGCAACCCACTAAGCCTCTCTCATATGCTGACAATTAAGCAGAGATGAGAATGAATCACACTGTTCTCTTGTAGACAAAGAATTCCAAGACAGCAAGGAGTCAGGAGTGGACGTGGGTTATTGTTGGAACAGGGAGGACAGTGTTGCTGGTGGAGTTAGTAAGCAGGACAGTAGGATAAGAGATGAGGGTCACATGACTGTAGACCCGGTGGGCTATGGGAAGGACCTGGGAATGTGTTCTAATTTACAAAACCCAAAGTAAGGTTTTAAAAATGTGTTGATGGACTTCCCTGGTGGTCCAGTGGTTAAGATTCTATGCTTCCACTGGAGGGGTCGTGGAGTCAATTGCTGGTCAGGAAACTAAGATCCCGCATGCCAGGTGGTATGACCAAAAGGTAGAAAAAAAACAAAAAGCAAAACAAAACAAAAAAAAATGTGTTGAAAATAAACTGTGATGGTTCTAGTGGTGGGGGAAGGCAGGGCTGGTAGCTTAGACAAGAACAGTAGTGGTGAAGGTGGAGATGTGATTGGATTCCAGATTATTTCCAAGGAAGTCAACAGGATTTGCTAATGGGGTGAATGTGGTATGCAGGAGAAAGCAAGGATTCAAGAATGATGCTAAAGTGTTTTGGGGGGTTCCCTGGTAGCTCAGCTGGTAAAGAATCCACCTGCAATGCAGGAGACCTGGGTTCGATCCATGGGTTGGGAAGATCCCCTGGAGAAGGGCATGGCAATCCACTCCAGTATTCTGGCCTGGAGAATCCCTATTGACAGAGGGGCCTGGCGGGCTGCAGTCCATGGGGTCGTAAAGAGTCGGACATGACTGAGTGACTGAGCGACTAAGCACAAAGTGTTTTGATCTATGGAACTGAGCTATTTTTACTAAGACTGGAGTGGGCTAGGAGTACAGGATGCAGAGCAGGTTATGAAGAAGAGAATCAAGAGTTATGTCTTGAACATCCAAATAGAGATGCTAAGCAAACAGTTGAACTTAGGAGTCTGGCATTCAGGGAAGAGCCTAGGGCTGGAGGTGTGGTTCTGAGGAATTCTAGACAGCATTTATGGCCAGGGGACTTGACGTTATCACCCAAGGAATGAATAGGTAGAAAACAGGTCAAGGACTGAAGTGACCTGAGGTCAGGAGGACAAGAAGGATCCAGCAACAGATACTGAGCTGGAGACTCTAGCATGGGGACAGAAAAGAGAGTATTTCAAGGCCACTGTTGCAACAATGAATAAGAAAGTTTACAATAGCTAGGAGATGGAAGCAACCTAGATGTCCATCAGCAGACAAATGGATAAGAAAGTTGTGGTACATATATACAATGGAATATTATTCAGCTATTAAAAATGTATTTGAGTCAGTTCTAATGAGGTGGATGAAACTGGAGCCTATTATACAGGGCGAAGTAAGTCTGAAAGAAAAACACCAATACAGTATATCAATAACCTCAGATATGCAGATGACACCACCCTTATGGCAGAAAGTGAAGAGGAACTAAAAAGCCTCTTGATGAAGGTGAAAGTGGAGAGTGAAAAAGTTGGCTTAAAGCTCAACATTCAGAAAACGAAGATCATGCCATCCGGTCCCATCACTTCATGGGAAATAGATGGGGAAACAGTGGAAACAGTGTCAGACTTTATTTTTCTGGGCTCCAAAATCACTACAGATGGTGACTGCAGCCATGAAATTAAAAGACGCTTACTCCTTGGAAGGAAAGTTGTGACCAACCTAGATAGCATATTCAAAAGCAGAGACATTGCTTTGCCAACAAAGTTTCGTCTAGTCAAGGCTATGGTTTTTCCTGTGGTCATGTATGGATGTGAGAGTTGGACTGTGAAGAAGGCTGAGCACTGAAGAATTGATGCTTTTGAACTGTGGTGTTGGAGAAGACTCTTGAGAGTCCCTTGGACTGCAAGGAGATCCAACCAGTCCATTCTGAAGGAGATCAGCCCTGGGATTTCTTTGGAAGGAATGATGCTAAAGCTGAAACTCCAGTCCTTTGGCCACCTCATGCAAAGAGTTGACTCATTGAAAAGACTCTGATGCTGGGAAGGATTGGGGGCAAGAGGAGAAGGGGACGACAGAGGATGAGATGGCTGGATGGCATCACTGACTCGATGAACATGAGTCTGAGTGAACTCCAGGAGTTGGTGATGAACAGGGAGGCCTGGCGTGCTGCAATTCATGGGGTCGCAAAGAGTCGGACGCGACTGAGCGACTGATCTGATCTGATGGAATTTAGAAAGATGGTAATGACAACCCTGTATGTGAGACAGCAAAAGAGACACAGATATAAAGAACAGACTTTTGGACTCTGTGGGAGAAGGTGAGGGTGGGATGATTGAAAGAATAGCATTGAAACACGTATATTACCGTATGTGAAACAGATGACCAGTCCAAGTTCGATGCATGAAACAGGGCACTCAAAGCTGGTCCACTGGGACAACCCAGAGGGACGGGATGGGGAGCGAGGTGGGAGGGGGTTCGACACGAGGGGACACATGTACACCCGTGTCTGATTCATGTCGCTGTATGGCAAAAACCACTACAATATTGTAAAGTAATTAGTCTCTAATTATAATAAATAAGCTAATTTTAAAAAAAAAGAAAGCATTGGGAATGAACCACTGAATTTGAGTAACATGTTAATGCATAGACTCTGCTTTTAAAATCACTTTCATACCTACACTGTTGTGTCATTTAATTTTTGAAAATTAAAGATGTTTTTCACAAACAACTCTGCCGTATTTTAGTCACGCTGCAGACGGGAGGATACTGAGAGCTCCCACTCTTTGTAATAAACTTGAAACAAGTTTGGTGCACCAACTTTTCAATAATCTATGTTTCACTCATAAATAAAAAGAGGTAGGAAACAAAAAACATCGCTCTAACATCTTCAACTTATTTATGGATTTACAAGTAGGTAGTGTTTTGTTTTGGTTTGGTTTTTCAGTTCTTTTCTTATCTTCATTTACCTCCTGACTTTAGGGCATTTAAAATGAACCAATGTAATTTTGTAAAGTAAAAAAAATAAATAAATAAAAATAAATCAATGAAAAAAAAATTTTTTTTAATAAAATGAACTGTCCCCATACCCTATCCCAGGAAACCTTTATAAAAATGATTTCTCAACTTTTTTTTTCATATTTTATTTTTAATTGGAGGATACTTGCTTTACAATGTTGTGCTGGGTGTACAAGCTGTACAACAACTTGAATCAGCTGTAAGAATACTTATATCCCCCTCCCTCTTGAATCTCCCTCCCACCCATCCCCCACTCTTAACTTCTTTAGGACAACTCAAGACCATTTTGGCAAAGAATCGTTCCCCTTTCCTATTCCCTCACTTTATTTCCACACTTCATGTAACAATGTATTCCAGCTGATGAAGACAGAAATGTATGTTCTCCAGGCACCTACAAGAGCTGTCACGTATCTGTTAGAAATGCAGCTGACTTATTTTCCAGAGACAAGAAAACCAGTTCTTGAAACAGAAATCCTTGTGTCCTGAGACCGTACGCAATTTTCTCTCTAAATGACTAGCAGGACATTTTTCTTTTCTTTCCTTCAAAATCTTAAGCAATGAATATTTGAAAATATTTGATATTACAGATAATATCAAATAATCTTTCATGTGGACAAGGATAAAGAACAGAGCCACACATAATCCAATACTGAAATTTGCAGTGTATAAAGTTCAAGAAACTCTCCTTTGGTAAAGTATGTGCTGAGCCTTGAATCCCCTGAACTGGGCTCATTCCAGCATTTCTTATGCAGTTCCATATGCAAATCCTCCCTGAAATCAAGACTGAGGATATTTGGTTGTAAAGGCTTAAAAGGATGACCAAATCAGTTCATGACAAATGGAGGTAGAAAACTGACCTGAGTGCTGTGGGTACATCCATGCATTATACTAAAAACTCATTTGTATAAGGCACATGTGTTTAATAAAAAACGTGTCTCATTTGGAGTCAGAAGACCTGAGATTAAATCCCAGGTCTTAGTGGTAAATCTCTGACCCAGTCCTCTAATCCATAACATTTAAATCATAAAATAATCATAATACAAATTTAAACCTTAAGATAACAAAAATTCCTGCTTTAACTTCCATATAAGTTTGTGAAAACAAAACTAGATAAAACAGATGTAAGTGCTTTGTAAGCTGGCAAAGGCTTTACAAATGTGAGGTAATATGTGTTTGTGCACATATGTGTATAAGTGTGTGTGTGTGTGGGCATGACTGTTTGGGATCCTGAATTCATTAATATACAGCTCTTTATCACTTCAGGAATGACAATCCAATTTTAACTTGTAAAACTCCTGCTGTGTCTTGTCTCTGGTCATCAGCACCTCTAGAAAGCAGTTGACAAGGGGATTAAAATTTAAATCCAGCAATGCTTTCTTCTTTTAGCATTTCTGGTTAATGATTTATTGGGATGATGGAAGAATATGGTTAAATTTAATTGATCAATGGATTTAATGGAAATACATCTGCTATTTTCTCAACTGAAAAAAATATATGAGGAAATAATAACAGCCCACAACTTCAATTCTCTTTCTTATTTTGATTATGAAGTCCCAAAACTTTCACTTAGTATAGTGAAGTTATAGTTAAGTATTAATTATACTTAATATAAAAGTATATAGTTATATATATATATATAATATACACATTAGTATATATATAAATATATATCAGAGAAGGCAATGGCACCCCACTCCAGTACTCTTGCCTGGAAAATCCCATGGACAGAAGAGCCTGGTAGGCTGCAGTCCATGGGGTCGCTAAGAGTCGGACACGACTGAGCGACTTCACTTTCACTTTTCACTTTCATGCATTGGAGAAGGAAATGGCACCCCACTCCAGTGTTCTTGCCTGGAGAATCCCAGGGACGGGGGAGCCTGGTGGGCTGCCGTCTATGGGGTCGCACAGAGTCGGACACGACTGAAGTGACTTAGCAGCAGCAGCATTAATATATACATACTATATAGAAGTATATATTAAGTAAAATTATACTTAATATAAAAGTATATAAAGTATTAATTATACTTTATATAGTATCTATAACAACAGGCCTTGCCCCTCTAGGTGCATGCATGAGTGCTAAGTCATTTCAGTTGTGTCCTACTCTTTGCAACCCTACAGATTGTAACCCCCCAGGCTCTGTTGTCCATGGGATTCTCAGGCAAGAATACTGGAGTGGGTTTCCACGCCATCTTCCAGGGGATCCTTCCAATCCAGGGATCGAACCCATGTCTCTTTGTCTCCTGGATTGGAAGGAGGGTTCTTTACCACAAGTGCCACCTGGGGAGCCCTTCTAAATAAACTATAGCAGTTTTGTACTCCTTTGCTGTACCTTCCTGAATATTTTCACCATGTTATAACCTAGAAAGCATGCTATACAGGACATAACGTGAAGAGGAAAAGGCATCATGCTTAATCAAAAACACTTCCAAAATGTTAAATTCTTTTATATATATATATATATGTGTGTGTGTGTGTGTGTGTGTGTGTGTGTGTGTGTGTGTGTTATCATGAGTAAGTTATTTTTGCAGTTCTCTGAAGAAGAGGCTGAACACAACTTGAAGGTACTTACTTGCCCGTGAGGAGCTCATATACTAGAATTCCCAGGGACCAAAAATCCACACTGAAGTCATGCCCTTTGTTGAGAATGACTTCAGGAGCTACATACTCTGGAGTTCCACAGAACGTCCATGTTTTCTGTCCAGATCCTATTTTCTTAGCAAATCCAAAGTCAACCTAGAAAAGAAGATCAAAGAAATCTTCAGAGATCATAAAACTCACACTCTTCTTTAAATCTCCCTTGAACTTCTTAAGGGTTTCCCTGATAGCTCAGCTGGTAAAGAATCCACCTGCAATGCAGGAGACCCTGGTTCAATTCCTGGGTTGGGAAAATCCACTGGAGATGGGATAGGCTATCCATTCCAATATTCTTGGGCTTCCCTTGTGGCTCAGCTGGTAAAGAATCCGTCTGCAATGTGGGAGATCTGGGTTCGATCTCTGGGTTGGAAAGATGCCCTGGTGAAGGGAAAGGCTACCCACTCCAGTATTCTGGCCTGGAGAATTCCATGGACTGCATAGTCCAGGGGGTCGCAAAGAGTTGGACACTACTGAGCAACTTTCACTTTAACTTCTTCAGTCTTCTTTCTTTGCCTCCACCCTCCCCTTCACACCACACACACATACTCACAAACACTGACTCTCTCATTCAGGGCCAAGGGTAAACCTCATTACACTGGAGAAAGTCCCATGCACACATCTCTACACCCAGGACTCCTAGAGGACTAGAGGGCTGGTTTAGGAAGGGGCTGTGTGCTGTTCTCAGTCACTCAGTTGTGTCCAACTCTTTGAGACCTCATGGATTGTATGTAGTCCACCAAGCTCCTCTGTCCATGGGATTTCTCAGGCAAGAATATTGAATTGGTTTGCATTTCCTTCTCCTGGGGACTTTCCCAACCCATAGATCGAAACTGCGTCTCTTGCAGCTCCTATGTTGGCAAGTGGATTCTTTACTGCTAGTGCCACCTGGGAAGCCCTTTAGGAAGGGGAGATCCTTCCAACCAAGGTGAAGTTCAGGACAAGCAGACCAGTAATTTTCAATATCAACAGTGGCATTCATTAGGAAAAGAAAAGGGGACAGTGACTGACACTTTTGCACTTCATATCATAAAAGGAAATTGAGGATTTGGAAAAGGAACCATTGTTGAGGAAAAAAGGGCTTAAAATTCTAAACAGTCTTGAAAAACCTTTGTGCACAATGCCTGCAAAAACTTCTCAAGGCTGGGAGTCAGAAGTAAAAGCCAGGATCATCCCATCTCAACTTTGGCTGGACTCTGACACCCTCAGTCCCTCTCAGGGTGGTGGGCGATGGGTAGCACTTGGATTAACTTATTTATTCTGAAAAAATACAGTCTGCACTTACAATTGGCCGAGCTCTGTGCTATAGATACAAAGTGGACTAGAAGAACTTTGGAGTACTGGGATTGCTTAAACAGACATGTGAGAATAATAAAATGCCACGTGAGGCATGATACAGAAGATGATGTAAAGTATAAACTCAGAGAGCCCAAAGACATGGACTTCTGGCACATCAGGGAGAAGATGGCTGGGGAAGATGCCATTAGGAGCTGACAGCTGAGCTCAGTGCTGACTGAGCGTTGGGAACTCTCCCAGGGTGATGTATGGGCACTGCCCTCATCTGTCGCTTCAGAATAGGTCCCTCCACTTCTCTGAGACTCTATTCAATGAATTCTGTGCACAGAATAGAGACTGGAAATAAGACTGGAGCACAGAAGACCCACTCTTTGAATCGAGGCTGTGTATATGACTGAAGTTCTGCCCTGCAAAACAAACAGCTGGTTTCCTTCCACGGGGTGACTTCGCGTGTAGCTTTCATCTCCAAATACATACAGACATTATTTTAGTAAAACCACCCTCCACCTCCCTCAAGTAAACACACACAAATTATACCTGGGCTTCAACATGCACATTTTAATAGCTTTATTACACATGGACTATCTCAATAATATGGCAGTAATCTTGACTAAAAAAATTAAATAAATCAGGTTAACATCAAAATAGGCCCTCATCTAAAAAAAAAACATGGATCAGTCAACTATAAAATCCAGCCCTCATTTCTTTATTCAAGTATTAATATTTAAAATATTTGTCTTACTTTTAAAAATCTCTTAGAAATTGATCTTTTTACTAATGCTTTTTGTTATGTATTAGAAATTTTTCCTAATATTTCCTTATTAGAAAGAGGGAATTTAAACAACCTAATTTGAAGCAGGTTTTAACTGTTTTCTTTCATCTACCAAAAGGACTCACAATGATTATACCTAAGAGATGGCTGGGAATATTATGAAATTAAAATTTGCAACTTACTGAGGCTAGCATATCTACTTACTCCTGAGAGGAAGAACCAATATGAAAATCCTAGCTAATTTTTTAAAGACAAATTTAGGAGACAAGAAAACAATGCTTATACCTGCATTTTCACGAATGCAAATGGAAATATTATATTTTGTTGTTTTATAACAGCCTTTCAACTCATTTTTTAAATTGCAAGTAAGTTTTCCTTTTAATGATGACTTAAAGTTCATTAGATACTGAAGATACATTTTTAAAAGTGATACATTTTAATTTGAGTATCTGGTTTTGCTTTTGTACTTACATACTAACTGAAAGAGATGGCAGTAATTACGTTAAAATTTAAGACTTATGAAAATTTCCCACTTTCTTTATCTCCTTTGATCTTATCAGCTTTAGTCTAAACCATCTGGTTGGAGAAAATCAACACTCAGACCTCTCTAAAGTGAGGTGCCAAATAGAAGTTCCCAGATCTTCTGATGTGAAGCTCTGTGTATTCTCTATAAAAATCCACACTACCTCTGTCTTGAACCAGCATGGATACCACTACAAAGCTTCAAACTTTTATTTAACCCTTTCTCTTTTAGGCAACAGAAATGTAAGTTCTTTCCTTTATTCAATGAATGTTTATTGAAAACCACTATGTACCAAACACTAGGGTACAGACAAAGCCCCCAATCTTCTTAGAGTTTACATTTACGAGAAAGAAAGAAAAAATAAATAAAAATATATTATCATATAACCAATAAGGACCTACTTATTGTTCCCTACAAGTTCCCCGTAAGTTCCCTACTGTGTAGCACAGGAACTCTACTCAGTATTTTATAATAACCTACAAGCTAAAGCTGAATCTCCAGTCCTTTGGCCACCTCATGCGAAGAGTTGACTCATTGGAAAAGACTCTGATGCTGGGAGGGATTGGGGGCAGGAGGAGAAGGGGATGACAGAGGATGAGATGGCTGGATGGCATCACTGACTCAATGGACATGAGTTTGAGTGAACTCCGGGAGTTGGTGATGGACAGGGAGGCCTGGCATGCTGCAATTCATGGGGTCGCAAAGAGTTGGACATGACTGAGCAACTGAACTGAACTGAACTGCACAAGGGAAAAGAATCTGAAAAAATCAAAATGACTTTGCTGTGCACCTGAAACTAACACAACATTGTAAATCAACTATACTTCAATTAAAACTTTGACAATATACAATAGCATACATAATATTACCAGATATTAACATATGCTATGGAGAAATATATAAACATGTACTGAGATCAATATGAATTACACTCTAAACAGGGTGATTAGAAAAGCCTCTCTGGGGAGGTAGCATTTACGCAGATTTGAGCAGAAATCTGCATGAAATAAAAATAAGAGCTCTGTAAAAAATCTGAGCAAGAGTGATCCTGACAGATAAAGAGCTAGCACCAAGGCCCTAGCCTTCGGGAACATGCGTGGTGAAGATCAAGGATTGCCAAGAAGGCCACTGTGGCTGGGCCATAGTGTGTGAGGAGAAGAGGCAGGAAGTGAGGCCAAAATTGTGGAGTGGCCCAGTAAACCACAGAAAGAACTTCAGACTTTTTTTCTAGGAGGCCATTGGAGGATTAAGAGAAGAGGTGTGCATGACATGACTAATGTTTCAAAAGGATCATTCTAGAAGAAAAGAAAATAGAGACCTCCTCTTTTTAAAAAAGCTTTTTTTTTTTTTCTTAGCAGAACTGAGCTTTTAAGAAGAATCTCTGGAGAAGCTACACTCAGGTTTTCCCTTGTCACTATTAAATTCTCATTATGAAAGTCAACTGAATATTATGCTGAAATCTTAAAAACATTGCCTCTGAAGATTTTAATAAACCAGAAGGTTCTAGGATGTTTCTATACTTATAGCAATGATTGGTTCTTTCAGAAAGAAAAAAAGAAAAAAAAAAATTAGCACTGTGGCTTGATGGAGCTGGTATCCAGTAAATGCTAGCTTTTTCCCAGAAGTTTCTCTCAGGGACAGAAAATTTGTCAGATATTGGTTCTCTTGGTCATATAAAAAAAGGATACAAAATGACCAGTCTAATTAAGCCAGATGATTCATGGGACACAACATTCCAAAAAAAATATTTATGTGGCATTTTCAGGGCACTTTCTTTGCCCAAGTCTAGACAAGGGTAAAATGGAATCTGTTTATTCTGTCCACCAATAACCAAAGAGGATTTTGTGTTCTTGTGATACTAAGGTCCATCCACTGAAATGGACAAGAGTGGATGGCTTCCACTGAGGCAACAGTGGGTGAGAGAGGCAAAAGTATGGGATGCATGAGTCTTTCACAGCAACATCCCATTCTTTCTGGAGCTCTGGTGACTCCCCTGAAAGACTTAGAGTGCTTAGTCAAAAGTAGAAAGGATAATGGGGTGCTTTGCATACATAAGAGCAAACAAAAAAATCAAACTGCAGACTTCCTCAGTGGTCCAGTGATTAAGAATCCACCTTGCAACGCAGGGGATGCAGGTTCAATCCCTAGTCGAGGAACTAAGAGCCTGCATGCCTCGAAACAACTAAGCCCCAGTGCTCTGGAGCCTGCATGCCACAACTAGAGGGTCCGTGGGGCACAATGAATGATCCTGCACTACGCAACTAAGATCCCCTGTGTCACAACTAAGACCTGACTCAACCAAATAAAAATAAAATCACTGGAGGTTCATCTCACATGATGCTGCCTCTTTGAAACCCTTGAATTTACAAAATTAATTCCTTTCTCTTACACAGTTCTTTAACAGATTCTGTTCCACAATGACCTACCCTTTGGCACCATCTTCTAGTTGCCTGGGAATAAATCTAGCTCCTTGGGGAAAGGCATCACATCCTAATAATTTTTTACCCGCTACAGCATTTGTAGCACAACAGATGTTCCACATGTGTTTGGTGAAAGAATCTGAATGAAGCGATAACCCTTAACATGTTTCAGTATGATGTATTTGTATCAGATCAGATCAGTCGCTCAGTCGTGTCCGACTCTTTGAGACCCCATGAATCGCAGCACGCCAGGCCTCCCTGTCCATCACCAACTCCTGGAGTTCACTCAGACTCATGTCCATCGAGTCAGTGATGCCATCCAGCCATCTCATCCTCTGTCGTCCCCTTCTCCTCCTGCCTCCAATCCCTCCCAGCATCAGAGTCTTTTCCAATGAGTCAATTCTTTGCATGAGGTGGCCAAAGGACTGGAGTTTCAGCTTTAGTATCATTCCTTCCAAAGAAATCCCAGGGCTGATCTCCTTCAGAATGGACTGGTTGGATCTCTTTGCAGTCCAAGGGACTCTCAAGAGTCTTCTCCAACACCACAGTTCAAAAGCATCAATTCTTTGGTGTTCAGCCTTCTTCACAGTCCAACTCCCACATTCATACATGACCACAGGAAAAACCATAGCCTTGACTAGACGAACCTTTGTTGGCAAAGCAATGTCTCTGCTTTTGAATATGCTATCTAGGTTGGTCATAACTTTCCTTCCAAGGAGTAAGTGTCTTTTAATTTCATGGCTTCAGTCACCATCTGTAGTGAATTTGGAGCCCAGAAAAATAAAGTCTGACACTGTTTCCACTGTTTCCCCATCTATGTCCCATGAAATGATGGGATCGGATGGCATGATCTTCGTTTTCTGAATGTTGAGCTTTAAGCCAACTTTTTCACTCTTCTCTTTCACTTTCATCAAGAGGCTTTTGAGTTCCTCTTCACTTTCTGCCATAAGGGTGGTGTCATCTGCATATCTGAGGTTATTGATATTTCTCCCAGCAATCTGGATTCCAGCTTGTGTTTCTTCCAGTCCAGCGTTTCTCATGATGTACTCTGCATATAAGTTAAATAAACAGGGTGACCAAATACAGCCTTGACATACTCCTTTTCCTATTTGGAACCAGTCTGTTGTTCCATGTCCAGTTCTAACTGTTGCTTCCTGACCTGCATACAGGTTTCTCAAGAGGCAGGTCAGGTGGTCTGGCATGCCCATCTCTTTCAGAATTTTCCACAGTTTATTGTGATCCACACAGTCAAAGGCTTTGGCATAGTCAATTAAGCAGAAAGAGATGTTTTTCTGGAACTCTCTTGCTTTTTCATTGATCCAGCGGATGTTGGCAATTTGATCTCTGGTTCCTCTGCCTTTTCTAAAACCAGCTTGAACATCTGGAAGTTCACAGTTCACGTATTGCTGAAGCCTGGCTTGGAGAATTTTAAGCATTACTTTACTAGTGTGTGAGATGAGTGCAATTGTGCGGTAGTTTGAGCACTCTTTGGCATTGCCTTTCTTTGGGATTGGAATGAAAACTGACCTTTTCCAGTCCTGTGGCCACTGCTGAGTTTTCCAAATTTGCTGGCATATTGAGTACAGCACTTTCACAGCATCATCTTTCAGGATTTGGAATAGCTCAACTGGAATTCCATCACCTCCACTAGCTTTGTTCGTAGTGATGCTTTCTAAGGCCCACTTGACTTCACATTCCAGGATGTCTGGCTCTAGGTCAGTGATCACACCATCGTGATTATCTGGGTCATGAAGATCTTTTTTGTACAGTTCTTCTGTGTATTCTTGCCATCTCTTCTTAATATCTTCTGCTTCTGTTAGGTCCATACCATTTCTGTCCTTTATCGAGCCCATCTTTGCATGAAATGTTCCTTTGGTATCTCTAATTTTCTTGAAGAGATCTCTAGTCTTTCCCATTCTGTTGTTTTCCTCTATTTCTTTGCATTGATCGCTGAAGAAGGCTTTCTTATCTCTTCTTGCTATTCTTTGGAACTCTGCATTCAAATGTTTATATCTTTCCTTTTCTCCTTTGCTTTTCACTTCTCTTCTTTTCACAGCTCTTTGTAAGGCCTCCCCAGACAGCCATTTTGCTTTTTTGCATTTCTTTTCCATGGGGATGGTCTTGCTCCCTGTCTCCTGTATGGAACCTCATTCCATAGCTCATCAGGCACTCTATCTATCAGATCTAGGCCCTTAAATCTATTTCTCACTTCCACTGTATAATCATAAGGGATTTGATTTAGGTCATACCTGAATGGCCTAGTGGTTTTCCCTACTTTCTTCAATTTCAGTCTGAATTTGGCAATAAGGAGTTCATGGTCTGAGCCACAGTCAGCTCCTGGTCTTGTTTTTGCTGACTGTATAGAGCTTCTCCATCTTTGGCTGCAAAGAATATAATCAATCTGATTTTGGTGTTGACCATCTGGTGATGTCCATGTATAGAGTCTTCTCTTGTGTTGTTGGAAGAGGGTGTTTGTTATGACCAGTGCATTTTCTTGGAAAAACTCTATTAGTCTTTGCCCTGCTTCATTCCGTATTCCAAGGCCAAATTTACCTGTTACTCCAGGTGTTTCTTGACTTCCTACTTTTGCATTCCAGTCCCCTATAATGAAAAGGACATCTTTTTGGGGTGTTAGTTCTAAAAGGTCTTGTAGGTCTTCATAGAACCGTTCAACTTCAGCTTCTTCAGCATTACTGGTTGGGGCATAGACTTGGATTTCTGTGATAGTGAATGGTTTGCCTTGGAAACGAACAGAGATCATTCTGTCATTTTTGAGATTGCATCCAAGTACTGCATTTTGGACTCTTTTGTTGACCATGCTGGCTACTCCATTTCTTCTGAGGGATTCCTGCCCGCAGTAGTAGATATAATGGTCATCTGAGTTAAATTCACCCATTCCAGTCCATTTCAGTTCGCTGATTGATAGAATGTTGACATTCACTCTTGCCATCTCTTGTTTGACCACTTCCAACTTGCCTTGATTCATGGACCTGACATTCCAGGTTCCTATGCAATATTGCTCTTTACAGCATGGGACCTTGCTTCTATCACCAGTCACATCCACAGCTGGGTATTGTTTTTGCTTTGGCTCCATCCCTTCATTCTTTCTGGAGTTATTTCTCCACTGATCTCCAGTAGCATATTGGGCACCTACTGACCTGGGAAGTTTCTCTTTCAGTATTCTATCATTTTGTATTCTATCATTCTATCATCTATAATCTTCACCAAAAATGAATTAGCAACTATATGCCGATGTTAAAGATGACAAAATGAAAGTCTAGGGAGATTATGGAAACTGGAGATGAGACTGTAATGAGGGTCCAAAGTAACCTTCCCATTATACATAAATTCATGAGTAAGTAGATTTTTAAGGGAAAAGGAACAACATATGTTAAGCACACTGGTGGGATAAGCTTCACTGTCACTTAATAAGTACAGCTAATAATGGTCTGGCAAAAAAGTACACAGTTAGAATCAATGATTACTTTTAGTTTTCAAGTTAGGAAATACTTGACACATACAAAACAATGTGACATATATGCAAATTTTAATGCATGAAAATAAAAACACCCCTGTGTCCACCTCCAGTTTAGTAATTAGAACAGAACTGATACAGCAGCATGCTTTGTTCCTGCCACACTGTTCTCCTGTCACACTGTCCTCCTACCCCTTGCCAAGAGGTCACCATTACCCTGACTTTTGTGTTTATCATTTGCTTGCCTTCACTTCTAATTTTCCCACATATTTAATTATCCTTACATGATCCAGTCTATACTTCTAGAAGCTGCTTCAGTCATGTCCAACTCTTTGCAACCCTATGGACTGTAGCCTGCGAGGCTCCTCTGTTCATGGGATTCTCCAGGCTAGAATACTGGAGAATGCTATATAGTTACAATTTTTAAAATTTTTAGATAAATCTTATCAATTCTTGGACAAACTGCCTTTTTTTCACTTAAAACTATATTTTTGAATTTAGCCCATATTGGAGTACGTTTATACTGCTGTATCACACACCATTGAAAGAATATGCTATAAATGTTCTAAACTTTTTTGAAAAATGATTTCCCATCATGATGCCATAGATGAAAATTTGTCTTATATCTATTAGTGTGTTATCACAAAGAAAAGTTTCTATTAGCATCATTTCTCATCTTGCTTACTGGACATGTGTAAGGTAGAACTTCTGAGTCAATGATATGGTATGTTCAACTTCACTACACATTTTCAAGTTAATTTCCTTAGGTACTATATAAGCAACTCCTTCACCAGCAGCAGTGATTAAGAGTTGCTATTGCTATATATCCTCACCATCCTTTAGTGACATCAACTTTTATTTTTTGCCACCTGTAAGATTTTCTGCTGGTAAAGAATATGCTGGCAGTGCAGGAGACCTGGGTTCAACCCCTGGATTGGGAAAATCCCTGGCAGAGGTCATGGCAACCCACTCCAGTATTCTTGCTGGAGAATCCCCATGGAGAGAGGAGACTGGAAGGCTGTTGTCCAAAAGGGTTGCAAAGAGTCGGACATGAGCGAATAAGCCATTAAGTATTATATCAGTCAGTTCAGTTGCTCAGTCGTATCTGATTCTTTGTCATCCCATGAACCACACAGCATGCCAGGCCTCCTTGCCCATCACTAATTCCTGGAGTCCACCCAAACTCATGCCCATTGAGTCGGTGATGTCATGCAACCATCTCATCCTCTGTCGTCTCCTTCTCCTCCTGCCTTCAATCTTTCCCAGCATCAGGGTCTTTTCAAATGAGTCAGCTCTTTGCATCGGGTGGCCAAAGTATTGGAGTTTTAGCTTCAACATCAGTGCTTCCAATGAACACCCAGGACTGATCTCCTTTAGGAAGGACTGGTTGGATCTCCTTGCAGTCCAAGGAACTCTCAAGAGTCTTCAAAACCACAGTTCAAAAGCATCAATTCTTCGGTGCTCAGCTTTCTTCACAGTCCAACTCTCACATCCATACATTACCACTGGAAAAACCATAGCCTTGACTAGACGGACCTTTGTTGGCAAAGCAATGTCTCTGCTTTTTAATATGCTATCTAGGTTGGTCATAACTTTCCTTCCAAGGAGTAAATGTCTTTTAATTTCATGGCTGCAATCACCATCTGCAGTGATTTTGGAGCCCCCAAAAATGAAGTCAGCCACTGTTTCCACTGTTTCCCCATCTATTTGCCATGAGGTGATGGGACCAAATGCCATGATCTTCATTTTCTGAATGTTGAGCTTTAAGCCAACTTTTTCACTCTCTTCTTTCACTTTCATCAAGAGGCTTTTTAAGTTCCTCTTCACTTTCTGCCATAAGGGTGGTGTCATCTGCATATCTGAGGTTATTGATATTTCTCACAGCAATCTGGATTCCATCTTGTACTTCTTCCAGCCCAGCGTTTCTCATGATGTACTCTGCATAGAATTTAAATAAGCAGGGTGACAATATACAGCCTTGATGTACTCCTTTTCTTATTTGGAACCAGTCTGTTGTTCCATGTTCAGTTCTGACTATTGCTTCCTGACCTGTATACAGCTTTCTCAAGAGGCAGGTCAGGTGGTCTGGTATGCCCAACTCTTTCAGAATTATCCGCAGTTTTTTGTGATCCACACAGTCAAAGGCTTTGGCATAGTCAATAAAACAGAAATAGATGTTTTTCTGGAACTCTCTTGCTTTTTGCATGATCCAGCAGATGTTGGCAATTTGATCTCTGGTTCCTCTGCCTTTTCTAAAACCAGCTTGAACATCTGGAAGTTCACAGTTCATGTATTGCTGAAGCCTGGCTTGGAGAATTTTGAGCATTACTTAACTAGAGTGTGAGATGAGTGCAATTGTGCGGTAGTTTGAGCACTCTTTGGCATTGCCTTTCTTTGGGATTGGGATGAAAACTGACCTTTTCCAGTCCTGTGGCCACTGCTGAGTTTTCCAAATTTGCTGGCATATTGAGTGCAACACTTTCACAGCATCATCTTTCAGGATTTGAAATAGCTCCACTGGAATTCCATCACCTCCACTAGCTTTGTTCGTAGTGATGCTTTCTAAGGCCCACTTGACTTCACATTCCAGGATGTCTGGCTCTAGGTCAGTGATCACACCATCATGATTATCTGGGTTGTGAAGATCTTTTTTGTACAGTTCTTCTGTGTATTCTTGCCACCTCTTCTTAATATCATCTGCTTCTGTTAGGTCCATACTATTTCTGTGCTTTATCAAGCCCATCTTTGCATGAAATGTTCCCTTGGTATCTCTAATTTTCTTGCAGTGATCTCTAGTCCTTCCCACTCTATTGTTTTCCTCTATTTCTTTGTACTGATCACTGAGGATGGCTTTCTTATCTCTCCTTGCTATTCTTTGGAACTCTGCATTCAGATGCTTATATCTTTCCAGTTCTCCTTTGCTTTTTACTTCTCTTCTTTTCACAGCTCTTTGTAAGGCCTCCCCAGACAGCCATTTTGCTTTTTTGCATTTCTTTTTCTTGGGAATGGTCTTGCTCCCTGTCTCCTGTACAATGTCATGAACCTCATTCCATAGTTCATCAGGCACTCTGTTGATCATATCTAGTCCCTTAAATCTACTTCTCACTTCCACTGTATAATCATAAGGGATTGCTTTAGGTCATACCTAGGAAAGACTAGAGATCTCTAGTGAAAGAGAAAAGCGAAAAAGTTGGCTTAAAGCTCAACATTCAGGAAACGAAGATCATGGCATCTGGTCCCATCACTTCATGGCAAATAGATGGGGAAACGGTGGAAACAGTGGCTGACTTTATTTTTCCAAAATCACTGCAGATGGTGATTGGAGCCATGAAGTTTAAAGACGCTTACTCCTTGGAAGGAAAGTGGCTGGATGGCATCACCGACTCAATGGACATGAGTTTGAGTGAGCTCCAGGAGTTGGTGATGGACAGGGAGGCCTGGCGTGCTGTGATTCACGGGGTCGCAAAGAGTCGGACACGACTGAGCGACTGAACTGAATAGTCTAGTGGTTTATAGACCATATTATATTGTGATTTTAATTTGCACTGCTGCCCCGCTAGTAATTTGAGCTAAAGCATTATAATTTGTTCTGATATCAGAGAGAGTTCCCCTTTCCCATGTTCTCATCTGCCCTCAGAAATGTCTTGGCTGTTCTTGGCCCTTGGTCAGTCTGTATAAACTCTAGAATCAGCTTTTGCCAAGCTTCAGGGAAAGCTCTCCTGGAATTCCACTGGAAGTGAATCAAATCTGCAGATCCTTTTGGAAATTATTGATACCTTTAGAATGTTGACTCGTCCTATTTTTAAACTCAGTACATCTTTCTGAGTGAGTAAGGGTAATGCTAGCCACAGCAACAAACATCAAGAAAGTATAAACCCTTAAACTCTACATTAATTTCCTTCTTCCTCACATAATGGGTTTTCCTGAGCAGTAGGGAAATCTCCAAGTAGTAGCTCAGGGACACAGACTCCTTCCATCTGAGGGCTCTACCGACCTCCAGTCGGCTGTGTTCATTGGCCATAAGCCAGAAAGACTGAATAGAAGTCAGCTGCACCACACACCATCAGCCCAGGTCAGCTCACATTTCATGAGATAGAACTATGAAACACCATCACAATGAGCCATACAAAAGGTGGGGGATGGGGGAGGATACTCTAGCTCTGTGCCCTAAAGAAGAGAGAATGAATCTATTATTTTAGGTCTTTTAGTATCTTTCTATAACTTTGTATAAGCTTCTCAATAAAGCTTCTACACATTTTGCCAGATTCATTCCTAGACACATAGTTTATTTATATGATATGTATGCTTTTTGTAAATGGCATCTGTATTCCTATTTATCAACTATGCTTCTGGTATTTAAAAATACACTGAGTTCTTGCTTTATTAATCTCACAATTAGCAACCATATTGAACTTTCTGCTAAATTCTGATAATTTGCTGTTATATTCTGGATTTCTACAGTTAATCATGTCACATGGGAAAACAGGTTTTGTTGTTTATGTTCCGATCTTTCTTTAAATTTTATCTATATCTGACTGCATTGGGTAGAACCTCTGGTAAAATAGAAGTACTTATACCACGACTTTTAAAAGCATAGCTTCAAATGTTTCATCATTATGGTTACTCTAAATTTTTGTTAGGTATCTTTCAATGGATTAATAAAATTTATTTCTATTCCTAGTTGCTAAGAGAATTTATCATGACTGAATGTAGAAACATCAAAATTGCCTCTGTAGCTATTGAGGTAATTATTATATGTAATTGTTTTTATTTTTTAATCTATTAAGTGGTGACTTGGTTAGATAAAATTTTTAATGTTAAAAGCAATGCTTGCTTTCCTGAGATATAGCCAGCCTCCAATGATTTGCATTAATTGTACTATTCAGTTTGCTAAGATTTTGCTTATAAGTTTTACATTTAATTCATGAGTGAGGTTGGACATTAATTTGCCTTCCTTAGGCATTTTGTTTGAAGAATCAAGTTTACACTAGTTTTATAGAATAAGATGGAAATTATCTTGCACTGTATTCTAAAGAGTCTGCATAAAATTCATATTGAAAATCCTTGAAGTAAATTTTCTAGATCTCACGTGTTATGGACTGAATGTTTGTGTCTCTCTAAAACTCCTCTTAAAACTCTAGTCCTCACTGTGATGATATCTGGAGGAGGGGTTTTTGGGAGTAATCAGGTCATAAGGGTGAGGCCCTTATGAATGGGATTTGTGCCCTTAGGAAAAAAAAAAAAACAAAACAGAAGAAAGATGATTTCTCTCTCTCTCTCTCTCTCTCTCTCTCTCTCTCTCTCTCTCTCTGTGCCATATGAGGACACAGAGAAGATGGCTATCTGCAAACCAGGAAGAGAACTCTCACAGGCCCCAACCATTGATATATATATATATATACTGTATACTATATTAGGGTTTCCCAGGTGGCAAAGAACTCCCCTGCCAATGCAGAAGACAAAAGAGATGCTGGTTCGATCCCTGGGTTGAGAAGATCCCCTGGAGGAGGGCATGGCATCCCATTCCAGTATTCATGCCTGGAGAACCCCATGGACAAATGAGCCTGGTGGGTACACAGTCCACGTGGTCACAAAGAGTCAGACACGACTGAAGTAACTTAACACACACATATACACACACCTATAATGCATTATATATAGCAACAGAGCTGCTCAAATAATTTCGAATCCATGTAAATCTCTGCTATAACTATAGTCATGTTCACTCATAACAGCATTTATCTATAATACTTCTCTTTTTCTTTTGTTCAGTATTTTCACAGTTTGTTAGTTTTATTAGTCTTTCCAAAACATCCTGGTTCTGTATCCTTTTATTTTATGTTTAATTAATTCTTTATTTTTTCCTTATTTATTTTTTATTTTATTTTATTTTATTTTTTCCTTCTCTTTTCTTTTTACCCATTTTCCATCTTCTTAAGTTGAATGCATATTTAGTTCCTTTTTAGCCTTCTTTACTTCCTACTTGAAACATGAAAAGTTATAAACATTATTCCCACTATCATTTAGTTGCAACACATATGTGTTGATGTGTAGTATTCTCTATTGTGCAACTCAGTTCTATAATCTTGTTAAAATCTCTCCTTCACTGATCCTTGAATTATTTTGAAATATCCTTAACATTCCAACAAGATGAATCTTTTTAGTAGTTTCTTCCTGATTTTTAAATTTTGTTATTGATTTTTATCTTACATACTTTGATGTCACTGAACAAAACCTTTACGTTCTTATTTTGGGAGTGAGGAGCAAACTGCCTCATCGGCCTTTCATTCATTCTTCTATGCTAAGCAGTGTACTAAGTCTAGCAGTAAATACTGCAGCACAGTCTGATATTATGAGGCAATCAGGGTAGAGGGGCCGAAAGATCATAAAGAAATAGGTAATAATACCAACATTTAATGTGTTTTCTTTTTTTTTAATGTGTTTTCTTATACCATACTCAATAGAAATAAGATTAAGGTATTCTGTGTGAAAATGAGGTATACTATTCAAATGAGTTAAATAGCTTAATCATACAGAGCATTTATTGATGAAAGACAACTGAGATTTATTGTATTACAACAAAGTTTTTCCTGCAGAAGGCTAGCTACTGTATAAATTCTGCTTGGGTTGAGAACAAGGTCATTTTTTAATTCTTTAAATACTGTCCTACATCTTAGTATCAACTCTGATTCATTCATGATAACCAGAAGGAGGACTTGATCATGATTGCCTTCAACAGCTCTCCTTCGGCCTTGAAAGAAAAATTTAGGAAAATATTGGATGGGCAGATAAGAGTTAGTGATGTGAGAATCTCCTTGGTCCATTAGTAGTATCTGCTAATCCTTAATCTCCAACCTAGTATTTTTCCCGATGGAGACAGCTTGGACCACATGGGCTCCTTGTGGGACTGAACCAGTGTGGCATTCTCAATCATGAATCAGGGAAGAAGAGTAGAGTTAAGTCTTCATCCCTCATACAAACACATTCTCTGTAATTAAAACCAAAGAGCAAGCCTCTGTAGTTTCTAAGGAGACACTTTGAAAATCCAGACCTTCTTCCTACTTAAGTCTTTTCTCCAGGCTTTAGCTGGTTAGTCTTTGCTGGGGGTGAGGGAAGCCTTTCTTTACTATAGTCCTTAGATATCTGACCTCTCACTGATATTGCTAAGAAATGATAAAGGGAGATGAAAATGCCACTTATTAAAATTTGAAGAATAAGGCCAAGGTCATCCTTTAAGGAGTCTTTCATCCTCGAGTTCATTAATGTCTGAGTCTGGGCTGCCCAGTGTCCACCCAGATGTGCATTCCTGACATGCTGGGCACTACACCACTAGACTGCACTGCCCTTATCTCTACTGCGACCCCCTCAGGACCTTCTAGCAGAAGAAGCGCTGCTAGACTGCCAGCCCAATTTCTATTTTTTTTTTTAATTTGCTGAAACTTGCTTGATGATCCAGTATATGATCAAATGTGGTAAATGGCATCCTGTAAATATTGGCAACAATATTCTACAAATCAATTATATCAAGTTGATTAACTGTGTTGTACACATCTTCTAAAGTTTAATGATTTTCAGTCTGAATGTTCTTTCAATTTCTGTGAGAGGTATAGTCATATTTTCCTACAGTTGTTCATTTCTCCTTATGAGTTCTGTCATTCAGCTTCTTACTTTTGAAGGATTTTCATAGGTAATTGAAAGATCAGGATTTTTACATCATCATGGTAAAATGAACCCTTTATCATCATATGGTAACCCTTTCTATCTCTAGAAATACTTCTTCCCTGATACCAACATAATGAAACCTGCTTTTCAATTTGTTGAATATTTCCCAGACATATTATTTTCTATCCTTTTCATTTCAACCTGTCTGCACCCTCATGTTCTGGTCTGTCTCTTGTAAACCTCATGTAGCTGATTTTTATTTTTGGAATCTATTTGGCAGTGTTTGGTTTTTATCTGAACAGTGAAGTCTATTTACATACATTAGATTTCTTTCTCCTTTCAGATTGTGTTTTCTCTTTGATTTTTTTTTTCTAGGCTTCCTGTTCTCCTTTGTTGCCTTCTTTTAAAATGACTGACATCTTCTTCCACTTTGATTCCAATTACACCTACTCTCAGCTTACACGATGCTGTTTTTCAGTTATTTAGCATTTTCTCACAAAATGGCAACCCACTCCAGTATTCTTGCCTGGAGAATCCCAGGGACAGAGGAGCCTAGTGGGCTGCTGTCTATGGGGTCGCATAGAGTCGGACACGATTGAGGCGACTTAGCAGCAGCAGCAGCAGTGATAATTATTACATTATAGCATAATTTGGAAAAAATCTAACCACATGTTTACATTTTTCTATAGTCACCACTCCCTACTACATCTCAAACCTTTCATCAGGGATTTTCCGTCTCCCTTAAGCACATGCTTTGGATGTAAGTGGTTAACTCTTTATCTTTGTTGAAAAATGCCTTTATTTCACCCCTCTTGAAAGATAATTTCTCTAGATTTGTAAGTCAAGTTTGTTGGTTATTTTCTCTCACAATTTTAAGATATTATTCCATTGCATCCTGGTTGCTATGGTTGCTGTTGAGATGTCAACTGAAAGTATAATTTTTACTCCTTTATGTGCAAACTGTTATTTCTCTTTGATAGCTTTTAAAACTTTCTCTTAGCTTTGGTTCTGCACCATATTATAATAGCCAACATCCAAGATAGCCTCAATGATCCCCTTCTCCTGGTATTCAGAGGTGACCTCTCTCACAGTAAATCAGGCTGGCCCGACATGGCCAACGGAAGACACAGGGAAGTGCCAGTGTGACTCTGAGTCTTGGAAGATAGTGTAGCTATTCCTAGGTCTCTCAAATGACTCATCCTGGGGAGAGCCAGCCACCATGCCTTGAGGACATTCGATCCAGAAAGAGAAAGATTCATATGGAACAGAACTAAAGTCTCCAACTAACAGCCAACACTAGTTTGCCAGCCAGAGGAGTGAGTCACCTTGAATGCGGATCCTCTAGCCTGAGTCAAGCCTCCAGGTGACTGTGGCCCCAGCCAACACTTTGCAGAAACTTCCTGAGAGACCATAAGTCAGAACCATCCAGTTGAACCACTCCCAAACTCCTGATCTGCAGAAACTGTGAGAGTTCAACCAGGATTCTTGCTGTTTTAAGCCATTAAATTTTGGAGTGATCTGTTACACAAAAGCAGAATCTACAATAAATACAATTTGTCTCAGTTGGGATTTGTTGGACTTCCTTTACCTGAATGGGCTTTTTTATTTTAAATGTTTTCTGGAAAATTCTTAGCCATTATTCCTTTAAGTATTTTTATCTCATTCTCTATATTTTTACCTTGGACTCCAACTGAACATTTTAAGAACTTCTTGCTCTATTCTCCAAGTCTCTTCATTTCTCTTATTTTCAATCTTTTTTGAGCCTCTATGCTTTATTCTGAAATTTTATCTTTCAATTCACTGATTTTTCTCTTTACTTGTGAATCATCTAATATTTAACCTTTCCATTTTTCAAACTGATGTATAATTTATAAGTGATAAAATGCACAGACTTGGGGAGTACAATTCATTGAATTTTGATGCAGATTATAATCTTGTAACCACAACCACCATATGGTCAAGAGACAGACATTCCCATTATCTCAGAAACTTCCCTCCTGCCCTTCTGCAGTCAAATGATCCTCCCAGAGGCTACCATTGTATTAATTTCTACCATCTATTTTACAACTTCAATAAATGTAATCATAAAGAGGCTAGTAGAGGCTAATCTTCTGTATCTTCTTTTCGCTCAACATGCTTTTTAAAATTTATTCATGTTATTACCTATACTAATTTATTGTTGAAAAGTTGAAAGTGAATGTCACTCAGTTGTGTCCAACTCTTTGCGACCTCATGGACTATGCAGTCCATGGAATTCTCCAGGCCAGAATATGGAGTGGGTAGCCTTTCCCTTCTCCAGGGGATCTTCCCAACCCAGGGATCGAACCCAGGTCTCCTGCATTGCAGGTGGATTCTTTACCAGCTGAGCCACAAGGGAAGTCCATACTAATTCATTGCTTTATACTATTGAGAAGAGTTCGGTTAATGAATACACTACTATACATTTATACCTTCTATTGGTGATGATTATTTTGGCTCTTTCTGATTTGGGACTTTCAGGAAAAAGCTGTTATGAAGATTCTTGTCCAAAATTTTTGAAACATTATTTCATTTTTTGGGGATAAATACCAAGGAGTGAAATTTCTTCCAAGGAATAGAATTTCTTGTCATAGAATAGGTGTATGTTTGACTCAATGAGAAACTGACCAACTATTCTTCAAATGGTTTTCTAATTTTGTTTTCCTACTAGAAATTTAGGAAAACTTCCTCACCAACACTTGGTATTGTCAATCTTTAAAATTATAGTCATTCTAGTGGGTGTGAAATGGCACATCCTTATAGTTTTAATTTGCTTTTCCTAATGACTATTGATGGAGAAGGAAATGGCAACCCACTCCAGTATTCTTGCCTGGAGAATCCCAGGGACAGAGGAGCCTAGTGGGCTGCCATCTATAGGGTCGCACAGAGTCAGACACGACTGAAGCAACTTAGCAGCAATGACTATTGATATTACTTATTGACCATTCTTATGTCTTCCCTTGTAATTTTTCAAGATCTTTGATCATTTTTTACAAATTGGATTGTCTTTTATTATCGAGTTTTTTATATATTTCTGGATACATGTCCTTTGTCATGTAATGATACATTGCAAGTATTTTCTACCAGCTTGTGGCATGACTATTCATTTTCTTTACAATGTATTTTGATTTTGATAATGTTTTAATTTTGATGAAGCTTAATTATTAAGGACTACATGATTGTGCCCCTCCCCGCAAATTTGTATGTTGAAACCCTAAACCTCAGTGTGATAGTATCTGAGGGTAAAGCCCTTGGGAGCTAATTAAGTCATGAGGTGAAACCTTCATGAAGAAATTAGTAGCTCTGTAAGAAGAGACAGAAGAGAGCACTCTCTCTCTCTCTCTCCTCCATGCAAAGAAGACAGAGGACAGTTGTCTGTAAGCCAGGAAGTTGGCCTTGGCCACATATTAGATCAGCCAACACCTTGACCTTGAACTTTGCAGCCTCCAGAACTAAATAAATTGTTGTTTAAGCCACCCATTCTATGGTATTTTTGTAGTAGTAACCTGAACTTTTTATGCTTAGTACTATTTGTGTTCTAAGAAATCTCTATCCCATGTTGTAAATATATCATCTTATGTTTACGTATACTTCTGGATGCTTTATGGGTCCATGATCCAGCTTGATTTAATTTTTTTATATAATGTAAAGTGCAAGTCATGTTCCTTTTCTGTTGCCATGTATATCCAATTGTTTCCGCAATACTTGTCGAGAAAACTAGCCTTTCATCCTTTTCCAAAAATCATTTAACTATATATGTTTATTTCTGGACTTTATTCTTAGATTAAGCCATTTATCATACTGCCTTGATTACTACAGCTTTATAGTGAGCTTTATAATATCATCAGTTATTATAAATTCCTTTTTTATTCTTCTTTTTTCAAAGTGGTTATTGACTTTCCTAAACTGCATTTCTTTGTAAATTTTAGAATAAACATCTCTGTTTCTAAAAATGGCTGTTCCACCTTTTATTGCAATGGTCTTAAATATGTACATCAATTGGAGGAGACTGAACATCTTATCAACTATGGAGTTACACAATTTATGAACATAGTATATTTTACCTTTAGTTAGTTTTCTGTCAACAAAATTTTGTATTTTTCAATGTAGGGGTCTTACACATTAAATTTATTCATAATTTTTTTATAATTTTTGATATTACAAATGGCATTTTAATTTCATTCTTGAATATTTACTGCTAGCACATAAAAATTATTTAATAAATTTTTATTTGTATATTGACTTTGTACCTATAACTCTGCTTAATTTATTTTTCCTTTCCAGAATTTGTTGGTAGATTTTTCATGCTTTTCTACATAAACAATTGTGTTGTCTTCAAATAAAGACAGGTAGACTCTTCCTAATTTTTGGCCTTTCACTTCTTTTTTGTGTTTCATTTATTTTGCTAAGATCTCTGTTATAATGCTGAAAAAACTGGTGAAAGAAAATAATCTTGTTTTGTTCACAATCTAAATAGAAAATATTCAATATTTCACTGTTAGATACAATGTTAACTAAAGGTTTATCCTCCATATCTTATACACCAACGAGTGCTTTGAAATGAACAGCTGTATTGATGTGGATTTCACCCAGTGCTGTTCTTTTTTTTCAAAGTTTGAATGTCTATTGCTTGTTGCTCTATAATGTTTTCACACACTTTTATACATGTATCATAATTAACCTCAGCAAGATTAGTCCAATGCAAGCTTTTCCACCATTAATGAAAATTCCATTTAATATTTAATTTCAATTATGATATTCTGAATTTCTTAATAGAAGTTTTATTTGTGATGTTTTTTCTAAACAGGTTAGATCTTTTTTGAGAGGTTCTGTTCCTTACTCATTTGTTAGTTCCTCTCTTACTTTTAAAAGACTTAGACACATTTGTTTTACATTCTGTATCTGATTACTCCAATTTATGAGACTCTTACATTCCTGCCAAATAATGCTCCTGGCACTTTATCGCCTCACACATATTTTTATTTTATTTTATTGGCATGAGTTTATATTCCCTGGAAGTTCATCTCTGGGAATTCTCTGTAACTTGAATTGAAAGAATATTCTTCCAGAGAAAATATACTTTGATTCCTGGAAACTTGGTCATGCTACCAACATGGCTCCCTTTTCATTTAAATTTTTGCTTGGGCATTTCCATCCTGAAAGACTGGGCACCCAAAACTCCAGGAAAGCCGGCCTATGGCCAAGTATCCTTAGAGCAGACTCTTTGGTTCCTCTACCAAGAGACCAATAATGAGAAAAGCATGTCTTCTTGCATGTACTCTGCCTTTAGAAATTTGATACCCCCCTGCCTCCTTTTCCTGTTTTTCTGAGAGCACAATCTGTATGATCCCTGGCTCTGGACAATGTTCTCTGATTCAACTTCCCACATTGCCCAGGTCCAAAACTTGGTCTCCTGTTCCCAGAGGGTACAGAAACTAAAATAAAACCTCTCTAGGCCACCTAGAATCGCTGGGTGACCGCAAGACAGGAGATTCAGTGTTTGAGTTCCACCCTTCACTACAGACCAAGTTTGGTTCTCAGCCTCAGGGGAATCCAAATGTTGTCTTATAAACTCAGCCACGCATATAATACTGCTTTTCATGTTTCTTCCAGTACTTGAGACTTTTTGTAGTAAGAGAAAATCAGCATATTATATCTAGCTTGATATATAGGTAGAAATGGAAATATTCAGCATTTCTTAATCTCTAAAAGCTTTAGTTATTACTCTTCATTTGGCTGGTTAGCAAATGAGTTAGCTGGATGGATGGATTACAATGGCTACAGAAGAGATGCTTATAGACCTCTATACCTACAAAGGCAGAATATGATGCCCGATTTCTTAAAAACAGGTATTAAAAAAGAATGAATTTAATGGATATCTGCATCCCTCATGATTATTTTACTTCTAGAATATTCCAAAAGGCTTCTCTAAAGAGTTGTAAGATGCATAGCCAATGAAGGAATTGTGGAGAAGACAAGTGATCAAGGCCTTGAGTTAGTACCTCACCAGTTCTCAAAGCTGTCTTTCATAGATAAAGTAAAGCTTGAATGGATCAAAACATTTCTTGGAAGTTAGCCAGATTTCACAGGAAAGAACTTACTTTACTCCTTTCCTATGGAGAGAAATCACTTAGCAACTACACATAATAAATTTAATTCCTAAGGCTAAACTGCACACTATAACATGTGGATGATAAAACCTATCTCATCAATTGTTAAACATATTAACTGCAAAATGTTCAGCACAGTAGCTTTATACATTAAGCTATTATTAATGTTCTGATATGAGAACCTTTTAATATCTTTGTAATATCTTTGTAAATGTTAAGTTCAGGCATGGTTTAATGTCCTTGAGCTCCTGACAAGATGGACTCAGTTAAAATCAGCCTGGGTTCCCCCTTCTAATGGGGTTCCCTCCTGAGGTCCAAAATGCCTGGTTTCTCCTCAATTATGACAACCCAGTTCTCTTATCTGGAAGAGGAAATGGCTACCCACTCCAGTATTCTTGTCCCCCAAATTCCCATAGACAGAAGAACCTGGTGGGCTACAGTTCCTGGGGTTGCAAAGAGCCAGATATGACTAAGCAAATGAGCATGCAGTTCTCTTATAGTTTTGTACCTAAAGCAGTTTACATGAATGGTAGCATTTTTTTTTGTCTTGTGACATGCAAGGGGCTTCACATTAGGCATTGTATCCATTACAAAGATGCATGACAAGGAAAGTCTCTATACCTAAGGGACCTATAGAATCAGACCTTGTGTTCTGATTCTCGACCCTGCTTGACCTTAGAATCATTTTAAAAAATATTTTTTTAAACTACCAACATTCATATGTACATCTTTTCTCCTTCTTCAGACAATAGCTATCTTGAGACAGAAGCCATACTATCTTCTTTTCTTATTCCTCACAGCCAATCCCTCTATGTAGCAGAAATCCATTAAAACCTATTTAAAATCATTATATAAAAATGCTAATGACATACAGATGGCCAAGAAGCACATGAAAAGATGCACAACACCACTAATCATTAGAGAAATGCAAATCACACTATAATGAAGTATCATCTCACACTGGTCAGAATGGTCATCGTCAAAAAATCTACAAACAATAAATGCTGGAGAGGGTGTGGAGAAAAGGGAACCCTCTTACACTATCCGTGGGAGTGCATATTGGTACAGCCACTATGGAGAACAGTATGAAGATTCCTTAAAAAACTAAAACAGACCTACTATATGATCAAAAAATCCCAATCCTGGGCATATATCTAAAGAAAACCATAATTCAAAAAGATACATGTACCCCAATGTTCATTGCAGCGGTATTGACAGTATTCAGGACATGGAAGCAACCTAAATGGCCATCAACAGAGGAATGAATAAAGAAGGTGTGGTACATATATACAGTGGAATATAACTTAGCCATATAAAAGAACAAAATGATGCCATTGGCAGTGATATGGATGGACCTACTGATTGTCATGCTGGGTGAAGTAAGTCAGAGAAAGACAAATATCACATTATGTTGCTTGTATGTTGACTCTAAAGGAACAGTACAAATAAACATATTTACAAAACAGAAGCTTAGTCAAAGATGTAGAAAACAAACATGATTACCATGGCAGGAAGCAGGGGAGGGATAAAACGGGAGACTGGGATTGACAGATGAAAAAAAAAAGTGAAAGCTTTAGTTGCTCAGTCATGTTTGCCCATGGAATTCTCCAGGCAAGAATACTGGAGTGGGTAGCCATTCCCTTCTCCAGGGGATCTTCCTGACCCAGGGATCAAACTCAGGTCTCCTACATTGCAGGCAGATTCTTTACTGTCTGAGCTACCAGGGAAGCCCATACAAACTACTATATGTGGAACAGGTAACTAATAAGAACCTACTGAATAGCACAGGGAACTTTATTCAATACTCTGTAATGACTTATACGGGAACAGAATCTAAAAAGAGTAGATATATGTGTGTGTATAACTCACTCACAGCAGAAATGAATACATTGTAAATCAACTATATTCCAATAAAAAATTAAGAACGCTAACAAACATTAAAATGGTAACATTTTATGCTAACATTAATATGCTAGCAAAATCCAATTTTAAAGCAATTCTATTATCTGCATCCTAGTCGGGGGGCGGGTTGAAACATTCAGTTCTTAGGCTAGAAAGAATGTACTTGTAACATCATTCCCTGTGTTAAGTACGCTGATTTAAAAGGCCATATCTCGAAAAGTAAAAATAACAAGTGAGCCAAAATTAAAAGATAATTGCTTTGTAAAAAGGGTACTGATGTACCTATTTGCAATGGAGGAACAGAGAACCAACTGGTGGACACAGCGGGGGAAGAAAAGAGTGGGACAAACTGAGAAACTAGCATTTGAAACATACACATGACCATGTGCCAAACAGAGAGCTAGTGGGAAGTTGCTGTATAACACAGGTAGCCCAGCTTGATGCTCTGTGTCAACTTAGAGGAATGGGAACAGCTGGGGGTGCGGGGGGTGGAGTGAGAGAGTGACTCCAGAGGGAGGGGATGTACGTATACTTATGACTGATTCACAGTGTTGTATGGCAGAAACCAACAAAACATTGTAAACAATTACCCACCAATTAAACATAAACATTTTTTAATTTAAAATAAAGGTTTTAAAAAAAAAGAGAATTGCAACCAGAGCACAACTCTATGTTTAGAAATATCTCACAGGATAAGAATTTGTCTTACCAATTTAAGATAGCCCTCAGCATCTAGAATTAAGTTTTCTGGTTTCAGGTCTCTGTAGATAATACCTAGTCGATGCAGGTAATCGAATGCTTCTGTCACACAAGCAACACAGAACTTGGAGGTGGGTTCATCAAAGCTGCCTCTGCAACGAAACCATTTTCCTTCTTAAAACTCTAGACATCCTGGTTGCAGATTCTAGGTGTCAATTATAATATTATATATTTATGCAATATAAATGTTTTATAAGGCATTAGCACTAAAAAGTACTTCATAGCACCAATGAATCAGATCATAAAGAAATTTAGGTGAATGCTTGATGCCAACAAGAACCACTTTACTAAAATTTACTAAAATTAAAATGTCTACATTCAAACAATTGTTTCTGGTAATCACATCCAAACATACAAAATGGAAAGGATAAGAAAACAAGACTTTTTAAAGACAACTATGGAAAACTCTGGAGAAAATGCAACTATTTCAATGGAGAGGTTGAACCAGACTTGATTGCTTGACTAAATTGAGTCCAGTGTTCATTTCCATTTCCTGTTTGTATACTTTGTAATATAATCCATGTAGAAACAGGGTCATAACTCTTTCCTCTTTGGTGCACCTTGATGATACCAGACTTGCCCTGTGCCAGCACTGTGTGTAGGTTTACACGCTAAATTATTAAAATTTGGTGTTGATTTACTTCATGGTATAATAGAAAGCTATTACACTTTGGCTTCCCTTGTGGCTCAGATGGTAAAGAATCTGCCTGCAATGTGGGCAACATGGGTTCAATCCCTGGGTTGGGAAGATCCCCTGGAGGAGGTCATGGAAAACCACTCCAGTATTCTTGCCTGGAGAATCCCCATGGACAGAGGAGCCTGGCGGGCTACAGTCCATGGGGTTGCAAAGAGTTGGACATGACTGAAGCGACTAAGTACCGCACATAATAGAAAGCTGTGGCTTTGGAATGGAGGAAACCAGCTTCAAGTCCTGCTTCTTCCCCTTACTGAATCCTCAGGCCAGTTGTTCAGCTGTTCTGACCCTCAGATACCTGTCTTAAAATGGGTTTACTACTGACTTAACGAGGCTGTTTTATGGATATGGCAAAGTGCCTAACGGGTACTAAGAACTGCCACCACTAAATAGACTTAGATATTCTAAAAAGATTTGCCTGTTAAAGCAATGATGGGAGATGCAGATGCTTCTGTAGGTATCATGCAAGTCTCCTCAACACATCCAGGCTTACCTCATCCTGATCCATCCATCAGTATGTTCCTAGTACAACAGATAAATCTCTGCTTGGATGCTCAAAAGTCTGTTATTACGTAGGTATGTGATTTTCAACCGTGAATGCACATTAGAATTGCCTGAAAGGCAGCTAAAAATCATTTTCTGGCCCTACTGCAGATGAACCAAATAAGTCTGGCATCAGGGCACAGCATTTTTACTTTGTTAAAGCTCCCGTGAGATTGTGAGGTGAAGCCGGGTTGAGAACCACTGGCCCAGGGAATGCTGCCTAAATGTCTGACCTGGCATTAACCACCACAACCTAATGCAAAGCTACCTCTTCTGTTGCTGTTTTCTATTCAAACTCTGCTCTCACTCAGCAAGTAAAAGACCTAATCCTACTCCAACTTTCCTGATTCTTAAATCAGTTCTCATCCTTACTGTCTTTCCAAATTTTGTCTTTAGAGTTTAGCTCAAGGCCTTTCACGGCCATCACATTTTTCTCTCTTTCCTCTATTCTGAGCTCAGTGCCCACAACACTTATTGGACATTTACTTATGAATTGCCAACTTCTTCATCATATTTATTTTCCACATTAAATAATGGAATGTTTTAAAATTGTATATTACATTATCTCCCAAAATATAACCCAAACTCACTGGAGGAAAATGTTACATGGTTTGGGGTTAGAAAAGTGTGCATTGTTTAGAAAACCCCCATACCGTCAACTCTGAAGCCTTGTATGTAGGTGGAGCTCAGTGAACACCTATGATTTTGATTGTGTGGAAATCACTCCTTTTGTGAAGCTGAATCTTTGCAGACATGTCACTCCACTTTTCAGCCCCAACTTCATCACTCTCCACCCCTTTCATCATCTCCCTTCTCAAGATTCAGAGTCAGTAACATCTGGATTTATACTCTGCCTCATATTAATCATGTGATATGGATGGTTGACACTGTAAGCCTGGACTTCTTTAATCTCTAATACGAGAATGATAGTGACTACTGGTACAGGGGGCCTATTACATGATTACAATGTCAGCTCATAAAATATCACTATTACTACTTGTTTATCAATTTGTTCTTAGATTCATTTCTCTTTTTTAAGACATTTTTAAAGATTCTTTATACGGACTATTTTTTTTTAAGTCTTTATTGAATCTGTTACAATATTGCTCTGTTTCACACTTTGGTTTTTTTGGCCATGAGGCATTTGGGATCTTAGTTTCACAACCAGGGATTAAACCTGTGCCTCCTGCATTGGAAGGCAAAGTCTTAACCACTGGAGAGCCAAGGAAGTCCCTTAGACTCATTTCTTAGTGACTTTCTTCATGTTTCTTTAAATGGTCATAAATACAGCATCCTTTAGGCCAGGCAGGAATAGACAAAAGTTATTACGTATAATTCTTTTCCTTACCTGTCTCTTAATATACTCCAGAGCTCCCCACCTAAGCAGGCCTCCAGAAGCATGTATACATACTTATTGTCCTTGAAGGTGCGATATAATCTATGAAAATAAAAGAAAAACACGATTATTATTAGAAATCCCATTTTAAAACATCTTCAAGTTTGCTTAAAAGCATCATCAATAACTTTTTGAAGGATGGTCCTCATCTCCTTTCAAACATCTTTCAAAGACACTGGATGCTCACTGAACACTCTGATCCTTACTGCTCCCCTGGTTTTTCATCTGCTGATCCTTTTACTTGGACTCCCCTTCACACTACCCACAGACTTTCTTAATCTCAGTTCCATGGTAATAAAAGTGTTATCCACCCCTCAAGACCAAGCTCTGGGGCCACTTTCCTGATTAAGTAGCTCATTAACCCCCCTACTAAATACAGCCTTTCCTTCCTCCCCAAATCCTGAGATCTCGGCATGGTCTCCTTTAAGATCTGCCTTGCATATCAGGGCTTCCCTGATGGTTCAGTTGGTAAAGAATCAGCCTGCAATGCAGGAGACCCTGGTTCAATTCCTGAGTCAGGAGGATTCATTGGAGAAGGGATAGGTTACCCACTCCAGTATTCTTGGGCTTCCCTTGTGGCTCAGTTGGTAAAGAATCCGCCTGCAATGCAGGAGACCTGGGTTCGATTTCTGGCTTGGAAAGATTCCCTGGAGAAGGCAAAGGCTACCCACTCCAGTATTCTGGCCTGAAGAATTCCATGGAATATGCAGTCCATAGGGTCGCAAAGAGTCGGACACGACTGAGCGACTTTCATTTTCACTTTGCATAACAGTTACTCATGCCTGTGTTTTATGTCTTCTAGTTGGTATTAGGAAACAGACTCTAAGACAGAAATTTGTAAGCAGTCAGTTTACTGGGGAATGCTCTTGGGACCAACACCCATGGGGGAGGAAGAAAGCAGACTTGGGCAGAGGGAGAGCTGGCCTGTAATTTCACAAAAGCCTCAGCTTCAAGGACCTGAACCATCACTCGATGCAGGATGTACCTGAAGAAAGAGTATGGGGCCAGGTGGGTCTCTTCACCTTGGAGCAATGGCTAGAGAGAGAATTAGTCAGAGTCCCCAGCTGGCAAGACTCCCAGAAGCTGGAGGAATGACAGTCTCAATCCGGATGTGGGATGTGGGCAGGGTACCATAGCACCAGGCTAATGCATACAGCAGGACAGCCATACCACGTACAGACAGCAGAAGTAATCGAGTAAGTGTTTCAGTATGGGCTCTGGATCCAAGCTGCCTAGGCTTGAGTCCCTGACTGGCCATTCGTTAGCTAAGTGACATCAGTTTTCTTACTGCTCTTGTTAAACAAGGAAAATCATAACATTTATCTGTTTTATTTTGAGGATCACAACAAATATATATATTCATTTGATTACATATTGATTATATGTAGTTATATTATTTATTTTATATAAACAATATAAATAAATTACAAGATACATATAAATTATATAATATAATGTAAATATGGCCTTCCTTAGTAGCTCAACTGATAAAGAATTTTCCAGCAATGTAGGAGACCTGGGTTCAATCCCTGGGTTGGGAAAAACCCCTGGAGAAGGGAATGGCTACCTACTCCAGTATTTTTGCCTGAAGAACTCCATGGACAGAGGAGCCTGGCTGGCTACAGTCCATGGGATCACAGAGTCAGACATGACTGAGCAACATTCACATTTACCTTCAATATAAATATAATAATAATATAATATACACTTTAAATATATTATATAAGATATATATTTTAAAATTTTGCTTAGAAGACTGCCTGGCACATGTTACTTTCTCAATAATAAATGTTGTCATTAACATTTATTCTTAATATGATTATTGCCCTACTCTATGCCAGCTACTTTGCAAAGGGCAGGAAATGAAAAAATGAATAAAATCTAATCCATGCCCTGAAGCTGTTCATGATAGTTTTTAATGAATTATTGATTAAAAGAGGGGAGGGACACATAGTTTATATAAAAATGATTGGATGACTTTATTGCCAGTATTGCCTGGGTTCAGACTTTTTTTTATCTTGAAAAAATATGGGTCTGAGAATATGGATAGGCAGGAAGACTCTCTCAAGGCATTTGATCAAAAAGCATAAATTCTCCTCATTACAGAGGCACTTTACCTCACCCAGAAATCTCTAAAACTACACTCTAGGGGCATGAAAATAGGTGTGAAAATATGTGCCTTAACTGGCTTACACCACTGACCCATGAATTCACAAGAGAGCCATGGCTTAGAATATGTTTCTGTTCCAAACTCTGGGATAGCTACAGAAAGAACAGGAACTGTAGGGAAGTGTTTCTTCTGGCATCTGGCATTGCAAGGACCAGGCTTCCCCATTGGCTCAGATGGTAAAGAATCTGCCTTTAATGCAGGAGTCCCAGGTTTGGTCCCTGGGTCGGGAAGATCCCCTGGAGAAGCGAATGGGAACCCACTCCAATATTCTTGCCTGGAGAATTCCATGGACAGAGGAGCCTGGCTGGCTACAGTCCATGGGCTCGCAGAGTCAGGCACCACTAAGCACCTGACAACTGCAGGGACCGGCTCCCGGGCAGCCTAAATGTGTCCAAATGCCACTTTTTGCAGAAATTCAGCACGTCCCCTGAGGGGTTCTAAATGAATCCTTGCTTCCCATTTCTGCATTAGGTCTGGATTAAATAAGTCATCAATTTATTAAAACAGTAATTTTATATTCACACACGTACACACCCACACATACTTTCCTGGGGTTTACTCAAGAATAAAAAAATCTGGATTCTGACTTCAGTTCTCAAACTTCCAATATTTTATGTATCGTCCCTGTGACTAGGCTGGAGAATTCAGAGAAGGGCCTCCTCTTCTTCCTCTGTCCGCTTGCGTAGAAGCACTCCAAAGAAGAACCTAAGATGCTAAAATTCTGGGAGTGAAACGCTCACTTACTTCACAATGAAGGGTGAGCATAGCTCTTCCAGGATCTTCTTTTCTGAGTAGACATGCTCCTGCTGCTTCGTGTCAACGATATGTTTCTTCCTTATACACTTCATAGCAAAAGCAACGTTCTCATTTTTTACCTTAACCTAGAGGAGAAGAGAACGAGCCCTCAAAATGAACTTACTAGGAAAGATCTGCAATATCTATGTAAAACATGTAAACCAGCAGGAGTTCAAATCCTTTCACAGTTAAATAGCATGGAAGCTTTTCACCACTTTATCCCTCTAGGAGCTGAATTTTATCCAGGTGTACATGCTTCCTTTTCATTGTAATTTCCAAAAGAATTCACATAGTTGGAACATGGTTCTAGAATGTTTGTATTGAAACAAGAAAAATATTCTAGTTAGAAGTTTGAGTGTATAGAAATCTCTTTGGTTTTGAGGATATGACATGAAAAGCTTGGTCCAGAATTGCCAAAAACTGCTCTTTTGTAATAGTCACTTGTTTTGAGTTTCAAATAAAACCTATTTAATCCAAGATTCATATCTGTATGATCCAATCTGCTAGCCACTGGTCACAAAAAGCTATTTAATTTTAAATTGATTAAAATTAAAAATTCAGTTCCTTCATTTGTACTGTCCACATTTCAAAAGCTCTCCAGTCACATCTAGCCAGCAGCTATGCTATTGGACACGTGGATACAGAACACTGCCGTCAGCGCAGAAAGTTCTATTGGAGACCATGCTTTAGATGGACAAATAGGATTTTCTTTTAAAAGGAAATTTTAGAAATTTAATAAGTATTTATTCAGATAGGCTTAAAATTCCATAAGCAGACTATCTTAGACAAATAATGAAATTGTGCAGAGTTGGTTGCTCCCTCAATTTCGCTCAGAGTTTGCCATTAGTTGATGCCCAGACTTTCAAATCAATGGTGGGATTATTGTTTCAATTATTATTATCTAACCATATCAAAACAAACCTCAGCATTATCAATTCAATCATTTGCCATGATTTTGATGAAAAATACAGCACATGGCTCTCTTATCCCTCCATATGGCATAAGAAACACTACAAACTCTCTGGCCTATTAAGAAATCATTTCTGCCCCCCTTTGACCAAAAGAGATGAAGTATTGACTTGGTGTAGAGTGTACTATTTGGAGTCTCCTGGCAGCATTTCAGATCTGCTCACACCCAGGCCACCCAGCAGATGGAGGTGTCATCATAGTTCCCAAGGTTAATGGACAGTGAATGGTTACAGATCTGCTGGGCAAGGAAGGGCTCAGAAGTCACCAAGGGTTCAGCATCATCTCTACCCAGTAAAGTCACAGGTCACTGTTCCATAGTTTCCTCAGAGCATCTGACTGCACGGCTCTGCTACTCTTTGGAAGCTGATTATAAAGCTCAGAAGGGTGTGATATGGAAGATGCAGCTGAAATCAGACTATAAATTCCCAGCTGTCTTGATCAGCACTACAGAAGGCTGCTCTTCAAACATCTCCTTGCATTCAACTTCTTTTTTTTTTTTAATTTGGATAGAAAATTTTGAACAACCCAAAAATAGGATCATGAAAGCCAAATACAGACATGGCAGAGGAATTATTTAAGAAATGAAACCACGGTATTAAAGATTTCATTTCTGTGACCCTTTCACTGGACACATTTTTGTTTGCTTTATATAGAGTTAATGCATCGTGAGTATATGTATACATGTTACTGCTAAGAAATACACATTTTATGTTTTATAGCCTATGGGAAAAGTTACTTGGTACATTCTCTAATAGCTGCCCTCAAGAAAAAAAATCACAAAAGGATGTGGCATAAGTAGACTGAAATAGCAGCTATATTACTACAAGTTATTTAGTAGCACACACCCGCTATTATAAAAAAGAGTGAAAACTGTACTCTCAATTTTAGTCCAAAGTAACGTTTGGATAGCAATAACAATGCATATATTCCTCCAAGATACACTGGAATACAAAACAAAACAAAAGTCAAAAGGCTTCTCTCAGATGCTTGAAACGTAAACCCCTTACAAGCTCAACTCTTCCGAACCCACCAACGCCCAGTGTTGCGATAATCTCAAGGTTCTGGAAGGGGGATGATGAGGAAAATCTGGCCACTTTCTCCTTCAGTTGAATCATCTCCAAAGAGAGTGCTTTGGACAGCTTCCAGCTAGACATGGATCTCCTGTATGAGAAAAGCGAAACTTTACAAATGATCCCTTAGGCAAAGCAGGGGTCACGGCACACACAAATCCACCCTTACAACAGTCTTATTTCTGCCAGTAATTACTGCCCATAGTTGCCATAAGAACTTATCTCAACTTTTATAGGATCAGATTCAGTACATCTGGGGAGAGAATCAACAGAAAATACAAATAAAAAAACAGATACACTCACACACAATAAAAAAGATAAATGTCAGACTGAGTCAGTGAGTGGTAAAAGTAGGTGAATTGTGTGGTATTTGAGATACATCTCAATAAAGCCGTTTAAAAAACAAAGAGTCAATGAGAGAAAAGAAAACCAGAAAAGAGAGCCATTTCCTTTGCTGCACCTACACGAGGATACTGCACTGAGAAGCTTTGCCATATTTTGCTATTTTTGTTAGATTTTGAAGATTTCTCTGGCTGAACCAGAATAACTGCTTTGTAAAACATGAAAAATACATTTCTTACTTTACGCTTAAGTATTGTTATTTGGAAATACTCATTTTCCCCTCTTAATTAAAGTTTACTGCTCTGGGTTATATATTCATGAACCATTCTTACTACAAAAGACCTTTGGCACAAAAACTGCAAACATATTCCCTGCAAGAAAAAATATATATATGCAGTCTGCCTGAATGCTCTAATTTAACTCAAATATCAGTCTTCCAGAACTTTTGACTCTTCAACTTTAATGGTATTGTCTGGTGAATACATGCTTAAGTATTCATTCTGCAAAATGTTTTAGCAAAGGATTTTCAAATAATTTTAATTCTACAAAGATTTTTTTCCCTATGAACCAAAAACTATTTTCATCAGTATTACTACATTTAGAACCCAACACAAAACCACTTGGGCAATAAATAGCTCTCTTAATTTTTTAAAAATATTTTTTTTGATGTGGACCATTTTTAAAGTCTTTGTTGAATTTATTAGAATATTGTTTCTGTTTTATGTTTTGGTTTTCTGGCCGCAAGGCATATGGGATCCTAGCTCCCTGGCCAGGGATTGAACCTGCACCCTCCGCATCAGAAGATGAAGTCTTAACCACTAGACTGCCAGGGAAGTCCCACTCCCTTATATTCTGAAATAAGCCAGGTGCTGAATGCTATGCTATTCCTTGGAATTCCTGTTTGATTTCTATAAGCAAGAGAGACTTCCTTTCTGAATTAATATCCTTTTGAACCAAGTCACCAGTCAACGTAAAGAACTCTTTCCCAAGGCCTCCTATCAGGAAATTTCTCCCAAACATTACTACTCATCACCAAAAATAAGAAAATACTTATAGACTAAAATAATATCTACACTAGAGGTAATTGGTATCCTTTTTGTGGAAGAATAATTTAAAACAACTCCCCCAAATTTTCTAGTGACAAAAAAGTTACCAATCACACCCTTCAGTCCCCTTCTTCATCAACTGCCAGAAGTCACATCCAGCTTAGAAAAATATCTCCACTTACTTTGCATGTCTTTTTTCATCATCCCGGTTCAGGTTTGCCACATACCCTTCAAGATATTTTTGGAGTTCTTCAAAAGTCCCCACTGTTTGGTTGAATGTTCTAAATGAATAAAAAGAAAAAAAAATAAAAATAAAAAGCTCAGGGCTGAGAGTTAACCCCTGCAACTTGCCATTCTTCTTAAGCTCATGAAAGCCTATTTGTATGATTACTGAAAACTTTGCAAACTATTTTTCAATAACTTATTTACATTCAAGTTGCCATCACATGTAGATAGGATAGTTTTGGAAGTTACATAATTGATACCATGAGTTTCTGAAAGCAAAGAGGCTATCAGTGAGAAGAGACAACATTTCTGTAATTTTCTGCCTTGTGGTTCAGGTTTATCAATATTGTTCTTTGTTTTTAAGAAGATTGTGGAAAGGAAATAGGCTACATGATTTATTTACTGGGAGGTGAGTTTGGGGGAGAATGGATACATGCAAAGAGCTGATTCATTGGAAAAGACTCTGATGCTGGGAGGGATTGGGGGCAGGAATAAAAAGGGACAACAGAGGATGAGATGGCTGGATGGCATCACCGACTCGATGGACATGAGTCTGAGTGAACTCCGGGAGTTGATGATGGACAGGGAGGCCTGGCATGCTGCAATTCATGGGGTCACAACACAACTGAGCAACTGAACTGAACTGAACTTAACCTATACTTACATTATTAAGTATATCTTTTTTTTTTTTTAGATTTTTTGATGGGGGCCATTTTTAAAGTTTTTACTGAATTTGTTACAATGCTGTTTCTGTTTTATGTTTTGGATTTGTGGCCGTGAGGCACATGGGCTCTTAGTTCCCCAGCCAGGGATCGAACCCACACCTTCAGTAATGGAAAGTGAAGTCTAAACCACTGGACCACTATGGAAGTCTGGATATTTTTCATTCCCCATTCAAATCTACTCTCTTCTCTACCCTGCTCTGTGAACTGTCCTTTGCTACTAGAGAAGTGAGAAACAAAACAATATTATTTCAAATTTCCAAGGGTTGAAATTTTCAAGTAAAAGTAAATACTTCTTGTATATGTCACCATTACCTTGCTATGAAACTAATTGAAGGATTGTTGTAAACAAATTTTATGTTTTAACTGCAAGTGACATCGGTGTCAGAGTTCTCTAGAAAATCTCTGCAAACTAAAACCAAGTTTAAACAGCTACAACATTCCCGTTGTAACTTTCAAATATGTATTTTTAAAAGAGATGAATTAGAAAAGAAGAAATAAAGAGCCATTGGCTTTCAGCCACTACATTGCATTGCAAGGATGGTGCCCTTTATTCAGACAACATCTGGATCATTTCCTGTATGCCAAGGACTCTGTCAAATGCTGGCACAGCAGCAGCAGTGAACAAAGTAAATGCTTCTGTTCTCATGAAGGAGCTGAAGTGTGGGAAGACAGATGCTAAACAAAGCCATCACATCAAGTGTGAACCATGGCGTGAGGGCACTATGGGAAAATTATCATGGGATCCTAATCTAGCCTTATAAGTGATAACTACAATGATCATACAATTTATCATCCAAAATGAATGCTTTTCAGACTGAATGGGACAGCCAAAATATTAGAATAACCAGAACTGTCCCAGGAAATTCAGGATGTAGGTCAACAGTCATACCTGACATCCAGTTTCTCTCACACACAGAATAAATTCATGTAACTTTTAATGTCTCACTGTGTCTAACAGGTCAGTACCTTGTATGTTATAAGAATCTCAACCATGCATATGTAAATTATGCATTTGAAAAGTATACATTTCCAAATAATTTATAAAATCTATAAAAACCACTCAATCCTTTATATGGATTATGAATACATGAGATATTGCACAAACATTTGGTTAAGTGATTACAATAAATTTTTAATCCTAGCATTTCAGAGCAATTCATAAGATCTTACCATATACACACAGCTAAAGCTCTTTAGTGCACACATTTTTAAGGAACTCATACAGAAAACAATGCAATACCATATCAATGTATTTGAGAGCTGGCAGCAAAGATTACCTTCATCTGAACATACCTGCACTTTCTAACCCCATGCCTTTTTATTTTTTAAGTTTTACTTCACCTGGAAAGACTTCTACATTTCCTCTTTGCCTAAAATTTTAAGCCCCAATTTCACACTTAAAAAATAAAGTAAAACTTTTCCCGCTTCACTACACTGTGACTGCTTTTCTTTCTGAACACATGCTGTGGGAACCTAATGGCATGCTGGAAAGACTGTTAAAAGGAACTAGAAGACCTGGGCAGGAGGCTTTGCTCCATTTCAGATGACACTGTTGGGGCAGTTCTTGAACTGACCTGAACTCACTTTCCTTATCTGTTAGGGAAAGATTAAAGAAACGCAAAGTGATACTAAGAATTGTTACTCTATGTGTAAAGATGAATGTTAACTAGACTTACTGTAGTGATCATTTTGCAATATATACACATATTGGATGATTATGTTGTACCCCTGAAACTAGTATAATGTTATATGTCAATTATACCTCAATTAAAATATAATTAAATAAATAAAAATTGTTAATTTTTTAGGCATGTTATATTATTGTGGTCATATATTACAAATAACACTTAGCTTTTAGAGATGCTACTAAAATTCATAGACAAAATAATTTTATGCTTCTGATTTGCTTGAAAATAGTATGCAGAAGATAGGAAGGAGATGGCAAAGTGGTACAGGTAAGGTTTTAAATGATAATCGCTATACTTGCAGGACACAATATCATCTTATTTTTTAATATGTTTGAAACTTTTCATAATAAAAAGATTTTATAAAATAATCCAAAGTTCTTTTCAGCTCTAAATCTCTATGATGCTATGTTCAATAAATAGTGTATTTAATTAGCAATCAATTACATACTCCTGTGACAGTCGTCATTATACTATTTCATATCAGCATTTCATAACAGTATGCCCTGTTTCTTTGACTACACGTGGCCTAGCTCTGGTATACTTGAATTTCCTTTTTTATATCTAGATTTATATCAACAAATATTCAACTGATTAATGACAGATTGAAGGAGTCAGATTCAAATACGATTTGAAGTGAGTTAAGGACACAATCTGAGATACTCTAAAAAATAACCTCAGACACTTAGAGATTAATGTTGACACACATCTCTTCCAAATTACTACAAATGTTAAAACTTCTCTGGAAATACATCTAGCTAATAAGCATTTCATATTTTGAGAGAGATAGGTTTTGTTAAATTTTTGACTGCTTAGAGCATTTTACAAATAAATTATGAAACTCATCAGCGTGTGGTGTGTGGAAAAATCCATGAGTCCTAACAAGCTTGTTTCTCTGGAAGATGCAGAATTTAAATCAGTCTATTGCTGATATTTATGTACAAACTCTGCTCACAAAATATTTAGCCCGTCAGCATCTGCCACTGCCACAGACAGATTCAGATCAGAAGGCCTGGTTCCTTCCCATGAATTTTAATAGAATGTCCTCGCAGCTGAGGATTGGCCAGCGTTTCCAAATGGTGATGAATGGGAAGACAGATGGGCCCTTGGAGTAACAGAAGGCCGAGTCTTCAAAGGTGGCAATTGCCGGCATTCTCTAACAACATCAGTATACTCACTCTCGATCTATAACCAGGCATGCGACATCATTTTCCTCGGCGATAATGTTAGCTGATCTGACATCTTCACTGCAGACAAAAACAGGAAAAGTCAATTTTCTAGTGAGAAATTAGACATCTATTTTTATTAGCGAATCTGCGACTGATATGAAACACCATCACTTAAGCCTTCCAAAGATGATGTGTTTCTGTAACATCATAATTTACACTCCACCCCTTCCCCCCAAAAAAGGATTTGAAATGTGTCCTAAAAATATGATGTGCACGAGGAATCCAGAGGAGAATAAGATAAATGCTCTGGGAACGTCAAGGAGTCAGTGAGCGCAACCATGTATGGAATTTCATTCTGTGTTCTGTGCCAGCGCAACTAAAATAGCTCTCCTGTGATCAAACAGGAACTGCTAATTAATAAGCAGCCAAAATTGAAATGAACTGATCAAAGAAATTTATAAGAAAACCCTTGAGTGAGTAACTTATAATGAACCAAACAAGAAAACCCAAAGAAAGTGCCATATCACCCAGTGAATTAAAGAAACATTAAAACCTTTCATTTTATAGTCTAAGATGTACAGTTTCCATGAAAATCCCTGAAATCAAAACATGTCTTACAATTGACAGTGAGTCAGAGTGTAATTAATAGCTCTGTCTTTCTTTCTCAGGGGTAGACAATATATTAGTAACTCTTACTGTTGTTCCCTTAAATACAATGAGTTATGGCATATGATCTAATGATGGTAAATTTAATTACTAATGAATACCAAGGGTCAAGCATCAGAGAAAGTATTTCTGTAGGTACCTTTATTTATATTATTTTTCTTCCTTTATTAATCACAAACTAGAGACCCCGAGGAAAGGTACATCCATATGATACCCAGTGCTCTGAAAGTTATTGTATTTAAGGTAGCCTATAGCAGCAAGCATATTAAGACTGCTTTTAACAACTTCACCAAAAATGGCATCACACAAAGTAGAGTCCCCTCATCTTCCATTAGTGACAGGACAGGGAAAACTTTGACAGCCTATCTCTCATTCCACAGAGGTCCCCGATCCACATCACTGGCTTCCAGAGACCTTCAGACATAACCCACAGCCCCTCCCAAGTTTACAGGGTCCTAGGTAGAAAACATTGGTGAAAACATTTCATCTTAACGTGCTTTTGAGTTGGGAGCTGGGTAGCTTATTCTCGACTTGTATGTGTGTAGATATCTATACAGATATGATCCTGGATATTGGTCAATTATTTGATTTGTAAGTTCAAAAAAAAAAGAGGCATGGCATCCTTTTCACTTGTCAGTGTCATGATTTTGACTAGGAATATCCTCTACAAAAAGTTTATAAATATTAGATGTTTACAAGTACACATATGTTTCTTTCATAATAACTGTGTAAGTGTCATAGATTTATTTTTGCACATAAAATGCTGAAGGAACTCCTGGGGCTATTTAACATTAATTCATGGAAATACACAGAATATAAGGAATACTGAATCAGTCAGTGGCCCTAAAGAGAGACAGCATAAAAATACACAAAAATGAAAAAAATATATGTATCCAACTCTCCTTCTCATTGACTCTAGCTTTACGTTTTAAATGCTTTGGGGAGCAGAGTGTCTTTATTAAATATAAATTCCCATGTTTCTCATGGGAAAATACTATAATTGGCTGGCTGCAACAGAGAGCATAAGTTATTTCAGATCCAGCATAACCAGACAGCATTTTTTTCTTTCAAAGAGTTATTTTGAGTCTATGGTGTATTTATAAAGTTCTCTGCACTTTTAGTAATTTTGCTTTAGTAATTTAGGCTTTAGTAATTTTGCTTGGGGGTATGACAAAAGTAATGTGCTAATGTTAAGAACAAACACATTGAAGTCTTGAATAATATTACATGATTGTATTACGAGTATATTCATATTCTGTCATAAAAAAGCAAATAAGAAAAGGATTATTTCCCTGTTATTGAAACAAGTTCATTACCAGCTAGAAAACGGAAAACAAAAATTTAACTTGTCTTTAAATTCAATTTTTAAATTGTTTACAAAATAACCATAACTTAGCTTACTAAGTTTTTAAGTAGTTTAATTTTCTTTAAAAACTAAGAGCTTTATGATTTTTAAAGAATCAAATTTGTTTTCAGGTAATTTATGAAGATTTTTTCATTGCTCTGTACTTAATGTAATCCTAACATGTCAATCAGCAGAACTTGTAGGCTTCACAGACAAAAATTAAAAAGGAAGAAATATGAGCAGAAATGCTACTCATTTTTATAAGCATAAAGATGAAATAAAAAGTATTTAGTAATAACATAAATTTTAAGTGTTTTCTTAACTAATTTCAAGCATTCATTTAAAAACATGTAATTAAAAAAAAAGTGTGCTGTTCAAAATTCTAACTTGATCTTTTATAAAGTTATCTTATTTAAGAAATTTTTTTTTTAGACTTGAGGTTGTTTTCTGAATTTCAGGAAGCACATAATGCCTTCTGAGACATTTGATTAATCTTTACAAATGTTTTTCCATAAGTTAGGTCAACAGTAAATAAACTCATATCTCAAAAGGCCAAAGGTTCAGGTAGAAATGTCAAATACACTATTTTGAGCTGTTTTTAAAACTTGCAAAATGAGCCTATAAAAATCCTTAAGAAAATATTACTTTTGACATAATGATTTAAAATCACAAAAATATGGGAAGTCATTATTTGATCATTTTTAAAGGGTAAAACAGGAATATATAAAAACACGTTCTTACAGGAAAATTAAAATTTTCAATTTCTTTCTCTCTTTTAAACTAAAAATTCTAATAGAACACCAATTATATTTTCACTAGCAAACTTAGAAGACTTCCCGAATTTCTTCCTCTGGAAAATTAGTACACTTATTTCCTGCTTAACAATGAAATTTTAAGAAGTCAGTAAAATTGCTGTTTATTTCCTTGATAATTGGTAGCTCTATTTGACAACTCTACATGGGTAAGAAGTACACATGTAAAACAACCAAAGAATTATTTAAGTGTGGTATACAAATTCATGAACTCACCTGATAAGAGCTTTTTCTCCAAAATATTCTCCTTTCTGCAGTGTTTTTATGAGCTGTGGTTGATCATGGCCTTCAGTACTTTGGGTGACTTTTACCTAAATGATGTCAAACAATATAAGAAAAGAGAGAGAGAAGAAAAGGAGAATCTGAACACATACCCATTCAACCAGACTCTCCTGAGCCATTTAAACTTGACTCAACAAGGAAAAAAAGACAAGTCTTTGCTTTATTCTTGCAGTAGTTACAATCATCTAACTATAGTCATTTCATTTGGGTGGACTGAGAAATCCTGTGATTCAACACGATACAATGACTCCAGCTTTTGTAAGAGGAAGGTTTCGTTCAAATCTCACTGCTCAAAGTATTTTACATGAATCCAGTTATTTATTCCTAGGGATGCTCAAGGAAAATAATAATGGCCCTATGGGAAATTTATTTTTTCAAAAGATCAAACGGGGTTTACAAATCAATCAAGAATAAGACTGAATATCAGGAATTCTGAATCTCATGTTCCTGACTAACTTGATTTCTGTGTACCCTCTAAAACTGAAAGAAAAATGAGTATATGGAGGAGAGTCCACAACTTTCATGAGAGTCTCAGTGTGATCCACAGTCCAGGAAGCCAGAGTCAAACAAAAATGTCAATATTCCTTTTTGCAGCTAGAATTATTCCAGTTCAACATGCTAAGAAGTGTTGCTTTGTGCTGGTTTGAAGTTCTGATGAACATTTATTAATAAATTTCAAAACGTTTAAATGATAAATGCAATTTGTTTATTAACCAGAATTCTTTCAAACCATGAGGTCCAGGTTGGGGAGAAATGATGAAAAGTGGTGCAGAGTGTTCAAGAGTTTCTGAAACTATTTTGTCAATTTTTTTCCATTGCTGGGGGCTCCGTCCAAAGTGGAACATCAAAGCAGTTTACAAAGGGCAGTGTCTAACGCTATGATGATAAACTCTTCCGGGGAAGAAAGAGTGTCAGTAAAAAGCTGACCCTTCAGAGACACAGATGCTTAAGATTTTATCCTTTTCTTCAGTATTTCACAAATGCTTTTTGTCTCTGAGGAACATTGCAAAGAGTCAACCTAGGAACAACTGGCAACATATTATCCACTCAATATCTAGGTAAAGGAATATATTTCATCAGTTCAGTTCAGTCCTCAGTCGTGTCCGACTCTTTGCGACCCCATGAATCACAGCACGCCAGGCCTCCCTGTCCATCACCAACTCCCGGAGTTCACTCAGACTCCATAGAGTCAGTGATGCCATCCAGCCATCTCATCCTCTGTCGTCCCCTTCTCCTCCTGCCTCCAATCCCTCCCAGCATCAGTCTTTTCCAATGAGTCAACTCTTCGCATGAGGTGGCCAAAATACTGGAGTTTCAGCTTCAGCATCATTCCTTCCTAGAAGAAATCCCAGAGCTGATCTCCTTCAGAATGGACTGGTTGGATCTCCTTGCAGTCCAAGGGACTCTCAAGAGTCTTCTCCAACACCACAGTTCAAAAGCATCAATTCTTCGGCGCTCAGCTTTCTTTACAGTCCAACTCTCACATTCATACATGACCACTGGAAAAACCATAGCCTTAACTAGACGGACCTTTGTTGGCAAAGTAATGTCTCTGCTTTTCAATATGCTATCTAGATTGGTCATAACTTTTCTTCCAAAGAGTAAACGTCTTTTAATTTCATGGCTGCAGTCATCATTTGCGGTGATTTTGGAGCCCCAAAAAATAAAGTCTGACACTGTTTCCACTGTTTCCCCATCTATTTCCAACAAAGTGATGGGACCAGATGCCATGATCTTCATTTTCTGAATGTTGAGCTTTAAGCCAACTTTTTCACTATCCTCTTTCACTTTCATCAAGAGGCTTTTTAGTTCCTCTTCACTTTAGTGTAAATATGTTGCATATATTAGTGCAAATTTTTCATCAGCATCTAAATCAACTTGAGCTGCTGTGTATGAATTCAAGTTCTCAATCATATTGTTCTACTGCATGATGCCTGATTGTGCTGTCAGTTATCTAGTTCATTCTCTACCTGTTGTTTGTCTACCCGTGGGATGGGAAAATATTACAGCCCTCAATCTAGAACGCTTGGGCTGAGAATCACACAATCATAGCTGGAAGGGACCCTTAGAAATAATCCAGTCATTTTACACACAATGAAATGAGGTCCAAAGAAAGTCAAGTGACCTAACTAAGGTCACCAAGAAATTACTATTGCAGCCGGAACCCATGATAAGTCTCCTGTGGCCCCAAACCCAGTGCTCAGACCGCCTTCCCTTCCCCCTCCTCCAACCCTCACTTCCCCAGGTGTCTTCTGAGCAGAAGCTCCGTTACCTGCTCAACGCAGACAGACAACTTAGGCTGCAATGCACAACACTGCTGCTTTTATGGCAAACAGATTTGAAATGCTTCTTTAGATTTATATTAAGCAAGCTTTCATTAATATTTACCTTTCCTTTTGCTAAAATGAAAAACGTACTTCCTTCCTCGCCCTCTCTAATAATGTAATCTCCTTTGTCATAGTATTCCTATTGGGATGAAAGAAAAAGAAAAGGTTAGATGCAGCAGAGATATACAGATGAAGACATAAATGAGACGAACATTCCACACCCATTTCTGCTATTTTTTGCTTATTGTAACTGATCTTCTTAAATATTGTAGTCAAAAGCCATGGAAAAGTAAGAAGACTTTTGCTTGTTTACCTGAATTTATGTTTATCTTTCACACACACACAAAAAATATTCACCTGGAATACTGTCAGGCATGGACACGGAATACATGAAGAGAAATGAGAGAGGTAATTATGAGAGATACGCAAGTGAGCTTCACCCAAATAATCTAAATATAAGCTGTTGAGGGAGCTGCAACAATCTGAAACCGGGTCTAGAGTTTAGAAAAAGGGCAAACATTATCTTATAAATTGAAAATACTATCCCCACTGGGTATGGAGGAATATCAGTCTCAATTCTTCTTCTTTCCAGAGCAATGGTTGGAAACATTATACACAATCCATACGAAAGGAGCTCTTTCATACAGATTCTCTCCAAAGATTTATATTATGAAAGGTTGACATTAGAATTTTTTACATGTAAATTCTGTTCTTCAACAAAGTTTAAACTCATGAAATCTCAAATTATCACTTATTTCTTCGTTTCCCTCATATAAGTGTGTATAATCAGAGAATTTTTAGGCAGGGAAAAGTAATTCATCCACCTGTCAGACCAAAAGAGTAATTCAGTCTCTTAGAAAATACAAGATGGATTAAACTGTCCATCCCTACTTTCCTTTAATTTGATATTGCCTCAGAGTCATAGAACTAAGATGGATATCTTAATTTATACAAGCAAAAATGGGCTTATTTAATTTTTGTAAAAGGCATAAAGAACAACATAATAGCTCCCTTATTTTTCTTTTAGAGTTGAAAATAAAATCCAAACAACACTACTTTTGTGTCTGCTATATTTCAGTACCTTTTTTGGTTATTTACACTTAAAACAGATTTACACTATAGAATAAGTATTACTCCTGATACTAATAAACATGCCTTTTATTTACCTAGCACAGTGTACGTTTTGCAAGACATTTCAATGTCTTGTGGTAGGAAGCACAGTATCTTCAGGGAAAAAGTACTTTCAAGCCATAGAAATATAGATTCAAATCTATATTCTACATTCAAATCTATATTCAGTCAAAGTGATGAATTTCACTTTCATCAATCCACAAAATTCAAATAACATTTACTTTCAAAGATTGAGAGAATGTAAGTACATTATTTTTCTATTGCATCTGTAAGAAAATAACCACATACTTAATGGCTTGGAACAACCTCCATTTATTATCTCAGTTTCTGCAGGTCAGAGAGTCGAGGCATGGTGTGGCTCAACAGAATTTCTGTGTTTTGGGTCTCTCAAGATTGAACTCAACATGTGTCAGAAGGTCTGTGTTCCTTTCTGGAACTTGCTCTCAAGTTTCATCATATTGTTGGAAGAATGTAGTTCATGGAGGTTGTAGAACATGGTTCCATTTCCCTGTAGGCTGTGAGCTGGGGGCTGCCTCTTAGCACCCAGAGACTTCTTTCCTGTCCTTTCATAGAGCCTGCTATGTTTCAGAACCAACAGTTACACATGGCATTTTTCATACACTTGGAATCTCTCTGACTTCCACTTCTGCTGCATCTCTCTGACTCCAGCCAGAGAAAATTCTCTGCTTATAAGGGCTCGTGTAATAATATTTGACCCACCTAGACAGTCGAAGGTAATCTCCCTATTTTAAGGTCCTAAACATTAATTGGGCTTTCCAGGTGGCGCCAGTGGTAAAGAACCTGCCTGCCAATGCAGGAGCCGTTAAGAGATGCAGGTTCAGTCCCTGGGTTGGGAAGATCCCCTGGAGGAGAGCATGGTAACCCACTCCAGTATTCTTGGCAGTACTCAGGGCTTCCCTGATAGCTCAGTTGGTAAAGAATCCGCCTGCAAGGCAGGAGACCCCAGTTGAATTCCTGAGTTGGGAATATCCACTGAAGAAGGGAAAAAGCTACCCACTCCAGAGTTCTGGCCTGGAGAACTCCATGGACTGTATAGTCCATGGGGTCATAAAGGGTCGGACAGGACTGAGCAACTTTCACTTTCATTGGGCTTCCCTTGTACCTCAGTCAGTAAAGAGTCTGCCTGCAATGCAGGAGACTTGGGTTCGATCCCTGGGTCAAGAAGATCCCTAAAGAAGGAAATGGCAACCCACTCCAGTATTCTTGCCTGGAGAATTCCATGGACAGAGGAGCCTAGCAGGCTACAGTCCATGGGGTCACAAAGAGTTAGACACAACTGAGTGACCTTCACTTCACTTTCCTTCACTAGAAACCTTAATTACATATTTAAAGTTGCTTATGCCATGTAACATAACACATTCATGTTCCAGGATTCAGGGTCTAGACACTTATTTTGGAGGAAGTCCATTTTTGCCTACCACAAGAAGTCAACTAAAGATAATAATTTTTGATGAATTAAAAGCACCTGAAACATAGCAAATGATTAATGATTGCTATGTTAAGGAGGAGGATGAGAATGGTTTGCTTAGCTGTTACTTAAATCTGACTTCAGTTTCCTATTCTGTCGAATTGAGATGGTATGATCTACCACTCCTAACAATGTGCAGGACTAGGTGAGACAGTCAAGTTGGTGACTGTTAATTCCTGTGAAAGAGGCTGTGAGTTGGTCATCAATGTTTTCCACAGGTAAACTGCATTCCCCAGCCTCCCTGCTATTAGCTGTAGCCACGGGATTAACTTCCAGCTGTAAGAGTCTGAATAGAAGTGACACATGCCATTTCCATGCCAAGCCCCTGATCCGTTGCAGACATGTGCCTTCATACTTGTGCCCCAGTGGCAATGGCATGACCAGGAGAGATCTTGGGAGAGGGACCATGTTAAAGATGGCAGAATAGCCACCAGCTCAAGTTCTTGAAGGATTCTGTATAGCCACCCAGGACCATTCTCCCTGGACTGCTATGTGGACAAGAAACACACTTCTATTTTACTTGGAAAATAATATTTTGAGTTTTTTTACATCACAGGCTGCTTACTCAACTTTCTTATTTTAGCTCAATCACAAATGTTGACTCCATTCAAGCACGATTTTACTGTCGAGATGACTGTGATCCAGGAAGGTTGAGTGACCACGATACCTCAGTCCAGGCATCTTCATGAGAGAGCGAAGGTTCAGTTCTCTTTGCTGAAACTGCTGGTTTTAGGGGTGACATGGGACACACTCCTGTTTCAATCAGCCTGCTCTCAGTCTCTCCTGTTCCCTTCTCAATCCCAACCCCTATTACCCAAAAGGAATCGAAGGAATCTGGAGAGCTTCTGAATTGCTAATAGGCTGTTCCTTCAGTTATGATATAGCCTCTGGTCTGCGTGGATGTGCAGCTTTAATTTCTATCTGTCAGATAAGCTAAGAGGGAGAAGCTGGAAAGGGAACACTGAGAAAGAGCTTTGTTGTTTCCTAAGCGGCAAGATTCCTAACAGTATTTTTCCTAGTGATGGGTCTTTGTCATCCAAAACCATGGGAGGAAGATAAATAATACCTCCCAGTGTGTTGACAGTAACTTCATAGATCAGAAAAGGCTGGGGATGTAGGTCAGACCAAAAATATATAGTGGTAAGTACTGGCTACGATGCCAGACTGGCCAGTGTTTGTCAACTGGGGAGTATAGCCAGTCTAGCCAGGGTGGTCACCAAGACCAAAAAGAGAACTGCAAACATTGTGGTTTATTGTCCTGCGGTTACACTGCAAAGGGGTCCCTTAGAGGAGCAAGAAGCCGTAGACCCTACCCTGTGAAGCAGTGGTTTTTGGTAATTTTTTTACTCTGGCCTATAGTAATTAAATACATTTTACATGTATGCCCACATACACACATGTGAGCATGGACACACATATTTGTATAAAACAAACATATTTGAACAATACTTATGCTTACTACTCGGATTTTTTTTAAATTGTTCCTCTAAATTGATTTGATGACCTACTAATGAGTTGTGCCCCGCAGTCTAAAAAAGATGTTTTAAAAGAAGGTGTCTAAAAACCCTAAGAGTAGTTATTTAGTATTATGGTAAGACAGGAAAAAAAGGAAATCAATTCCAGGGCAAACTGAGAGGCAGAGGTCAGAAGAAAACATAAACAGCAACAGTTAAAGATGAAAGAGTTTTTTTATGTAAAGAAAATGCTCATTCTATGATAGCAAAATGCTAGAGCCTGAATGTCTGTAAATAGAAAATATGAAACTAGAATTAAAATCCAAGTTGATAGAAGGCAAAGACAAAGAAGAAAGCCTATGATTGCCTTAGCTTCTTCAGTGTGTGGCTTGAAATCTTCATTACAAATACGTATTGATGATGCACAGAGGTATGATCACACACACACACTTATCCACACACACACCCTGCATCATGTGACCATTTACCTAAGTTGATTGTTTAAAAAACTGTATACAGAATAGCAAAACCCATCACATTATTGTAAAGTAATTATCCTCCAATTAAAATAGATAAATTAAAATACACACACTATATTCAGTTATTTGGGTTTGTTACCAGCTGTTTTTTCGCTTGTCCAAGTTATTTATCTCAGAAATTTTAAATCAAACATATCTGGATCAGGTGAACCCTGTCAACCATTCAGGCATAATTTAGTATCTGATGCCTATCAGAGCCTACAAAATGAAAACCAACAGCAATTCCTCCATTTAGGTGAACAGTATGGGATTTTGTAACTGAAACACTGAGAAAGCCCTTAGAGATGTGGTCTACCACGCCTTTATTTGATAGATGAGGAGACCTTGATCCCCACCACAATTAACGTCTGCAATGAACAGACACTTGACCACAAACCCTAATCTCCAGACTTTGGATTAGTTAACTTTCTCACTGAGCAGCCCAGACTTTAACTAACAGGTCCATAAACTGGCAAAATCCACAATTATCTCAACTTTCTTATGGTTCTGGGTGTAATCATTAAATTGAGAAAAAACTCACTGGCTTATGCAAGTGTTAGCAGGAAATACAAGAAAGGAAGATTAGACTTTCCAAAAATGATAAAAAATGGAAATCTTATGAATGAAGAGGCAGACTGTGGCAAACCCAAAATACATGTATTCTTTTCATAATTTTAAACTTTAATAAGCCTAAAAATTGTATGGCTAAAGTGTGGATATCTGAGTCCTTACCCCAGAGTTTCTTATTCAGTAAATGTTGAGGTAGTATGTGGGAACCTGCCTTTTTTTATTGGAGGATAATTGCTTTACAATGTTGAGTTAGCTGCTGCTGTACAAGAGCGTGAATCAGCTACATGTGTACATATATTCCCTCCCTCTCAAGCCTCCCTCTCTTCCCCTTCTCCCCAATCCCACACCTCTGGATCATCACAGAGCACCAAGTGGAGGTCTCTTTGTAATACAGCAGGTTCCCACTAGCCATGTATTTTATACATGGTAGTGTATATTTCAATGCTCCTCTCTCAATTCGTCCCATCCTCTCCTTCCTCTGCTGTGCCCACAAGTCTATTCTGTCTTTCTGTGTCTCTATTCCTGTTCTGCAAATAGGTTCATCAGTACCATATTTCTAGAGGGAATCTGCCTTTGAAGCAGCACCACTGGGGATCTGATGATGGACAAGGACAGTCCACACTCCCTACCCCCACCCCACTCTTACTACACCTCGTGTCATGAAAGAGGCATGTCAGAGTCGCAGTGCCAGGGCCACTGGGTCAAATTACCAAATCTCCATACCAAAAAATTAGGTGACTTTCCCATCCACCACACACTCAAATCCCAAACTTCCTGGATCGATTGCCACCAGAGGAAGCAGAAACTGTCCCTCTCCTGTCTTTTATACTACACAACTGCCAGGTGCAGAAGTCACTTTGTCATTTTCATCATCATTAACAGTTACACGGCATCCAGAATCTGTGACACGTTTTAGGATGTACATCAGTTAACTCTTAAAACACACCAATGAATATGTTGCTACTCTTTCCACCCTCCTTTTCCCATTAGAACACGAGAAGAGGTTTAAAGGCGATGTCTGCTTCTAGAATTGAATGCTCTGGATGATTTATGCTAAAACAAGAAATGCTTTTGGAATACCGCACATTCAGCCCATTTGGTCCAGGAGCTCAACAGACAAAGTCTTAACAAGCTCATAAGATCTACTGGTTGGTGATGGGAAATTCCGATGCTCTCCCTGTACCCTCTGCACAAAAACTTGAAACCACCCAAATCAATTCCTAAATAGCACACCAGATTCAGCCTGCTTTTCTCAAAGATTATGGAGCCAGTTGGTGGGACAGCTGGCCCTGGAGTTCAGCAGGGGCTCTGTCATAACTCCAGTGCATTAGTGACTGGCTGCTGTCAGGACCCTGCTGATGGGTTATTAGTCCAAGCTATGCTGGTAAATTATATACTTTTCTTAGCGCTAAATAGATCCCATGACTCCCTTGTTAATCACTTTCGAATTTGAGAATTTTCACACATTACAGAGACACATTTGTTTGCCAGGTATGAATAAAGAGCCCTTTATAAACCGTGCTGCTGTCTGCAAAGGCGAATATATAATAAAGCCTTTCTAGGGTGTTTTAAATGATGAGACTTTCAAACTCGAACTGTGTGTTAATTAATACTAGGTTGGAGCCTCCCCCCACCCCCTATATATTCTGTAGCTATTGCCTGTGGCTGCTATAAATATGTCTAATTTACCATTTATTTTTAATGATACTAAATTTTAATATTTGCTGTCAGCATGGAATTCCCCTCTGGTGAATCTACTCTATTAGTATTATATTAAAAACAGATTTCCCCGGTTCACAAAAAAATACATGGCCTCTCCAGCTTTAAAAAAAAAAAACACTCAGAAATTAGGATGAATTATTAATTTGTAACATCTGTGATTGGGTTATGTTACACTGGGAAAATCCCATGAGATGCAGGCAAGCAGTCCTCTTGAAAATGACTTCATATCTGAGTGCTCTGGGGACACAAGGCCAGCAATGTGTCAGCATGGCCTGTCCCTGATGAATGGCTGGATGGGTTCCATGAATTGTAAATGGAAACATTACTGGTGTCACTTACACTTGAGGATGAAATGGTTGGTGTTCCCTTCTCAACAGATATTAGTTTACATTGTATATTGTGATTGACAGAGGCATGAATCTGTCAACAATCAGTCTGGAGGGGTTTTTTTTTCTCTTTGTCTCCCACTGAGAGCAGCTTTATAAAAGCTTAAAGTGGACATGTGATTCCTTTCCTATTCCGTACTACCTTTAAATTCCCTAAAAGCGATTTGGGTTTCAATGAAATTAACTACCCCCCCCCCCCACCAAAAAAAAGTTAGAAGTTATTTACTTTGAATATTAATCTCTGAAGAGGTTTTCTTATAATGCATATTATTAGAATCCAAGGTACATGTCAGAAAAGCATTATTCACGAAAAGACTTGACTAGGCTTGGACTAGAACCAACCATCTGTGTGATCCCTAATATGAGTTTTTGAACACGTTCCAATATGCCTCTTTTCCCTAGATGTTAAAATAGGTAAAGTGCTTCTTAAGTGCAGAGTTTGTTTGGATTTTTTTTTTCAAATGTCTTTTCATAGCCTAGAGTTTTCAAGTATGGAATATTTCATAGCTTGATTCAGAAGCTTGTCAGGAAAGTTCCAATAATATCCTTTCTCTACTCCATTACCAACTTATGCATCATTGACTCCTTCATACTAGGAATACTCTGTAAAGGACTGTGATGTTAATTGGTGAAAATGAAATGCATCTTGAGTAAGGCAGATTAGTTTTATACAACATACTAAAAAAGATTAAAATATGTCAATCTTTACATATGCAAATCCAATTTTCTTTTATATATTTCAGAAGAGTCCCTGAATCCCAATCGAGGCCCTTAATTCAGTGTGAGTTAGCCTAAAGTTTTTCTACTGTGAAAACGTTTCCTGGTTTCTGTAGACCAGTAATCACCATCTTTTCCTTTTTATTCATTTACAAGGTTAATAATGATGAGATTATACAATCTTTTAATGAAATATATTTTTTTTACTTTAAAATTTCTTACCACTTCCAAGCAGTCAATGATCTTGGTTAGTTTATCTTCAGGTAAATTCTTCAGCAAGGATACACTTCAAAATTAAAAAGAAATCTTTATTTAATTATCTTCCTGAATTAAACTACAAATACGCACCTCTACATAGATTTATACATGCATTTAAACAAATATTTTTCCAAAGTAAACCTCCGTATATATCATACATAAGTAACTGAATTTCAAAATCATATTGTAAATACACTGAAATTATACGATCACATAAAACAGCAGACATTTATCCTAGGCAAATAAAAATTGTAAGATGCCATGAAAGGAAAATGACCAAATTTTGTTTAGAGAAAAAAAAAATGTTTACATTTATTGTTGGCTTTCAAAGTGAATCACATTCAGAAATGTGTACCACATCTCAAAATCTCTTTTATTAGCATGAATGAGGTCCTCCACTTCCAGGGGAGGATCAGAGTTTCATCTAAATCCTGTAATTAAGTTAAGACTGAATCCAGGGGGAACACAGGAATTAGCATGGAAATCATCTTTGATTATTAGTCATATTGTACAGTCTTTTAAAATTAATGGTAGCCAGAGGCATGTAATAAGAACATTTTTACAGATAATAATAATAATCAGAGAAGGAAAAGAACATTGAAATTATTTGAAAAAACAAAAATTCCACTCAGTATTATTAACTAATCAAAATGCTTAAATTGTACTTTTAAAGAAATTTCTACTTTACCTATTTTCACCCAGGACTGTTGATAGAATTTCCATAAAGTAAATACTTTTTTCTTACCATCTAAAATTTGACACCGCTAAGGAAAACAATGATGCTCCTCCATAAATACACGATTGGGTCTGATTTTTCAAAATGAGAGGTCTAAGCTGATTCTCGCACAGTGCTTCAGGAGGCATGTATCCAGGAGCTGTGTCTAAGAACTTTTGCATCTGAATCATTTGTAATTGCGAAACACTGGAACACCCCCAATGGTAGAGAAGTAAATGCACTGTGGTTGAATCAGATGACAGAACTCTACAACAGAAGAAATGACTGCACTAACCAAGCATATGAACCTTAATAAAAGGAACTGAGTAAAAAAATTGACTGGCAAAAATAATGCCAATTTTGTAAAATTCAAAACTAGGCTAAACCAAGCTACGGGCAAAATAATAAGGAATACCAACTAGATGAACCTTAACAAAAGGTACTGAGAAAAAAAATTGACTTGCAAAAATAATACCAATTTTGTAAAATTCAAAAGTAGGCTAAACCAAGCTAGAGGCAAAATAATAAGAAATACCAAGGTTATGATTACCAAACTTCAGAATATAGACTAATCCAAGGAGAGGAGATACCCCAAGGAAGGCTAGAAAATGACCACAGGAGAGCATATGAGAACCCCAACAGCACTGCTAACTTTCTACTTATATTGGGCAGTAGCTTGATACACTCATTCTGTTATTATATCTTATAACTTACATATGTAGTGCGCATCATTTGATATATGTCAAATATTTCATAACAAGCTCACTCAGTAGGGCCTGACTCTTTATAATCTATGGACTGTAGCTCGCCAGGCTCCTTCAGTCCATAGGATTTTTCAGGCAAGATTACTGGAGTGGGTTGCCATTTCCTTCTCCAGGCAATCTTCCCGACCCAGGGATCGAACCCGCATCTCCTATACTGCAGGTGGATTCTTCACCACTGAGCCATCAGGAAAGAAGATGTAAATGGAAAAAGAGCTTGTTGTATACTATGAAGCAAACACAAATGTATTTCTCTAATATGTCTTCTTGCAGATGAAAAGGTAAAAGGGTTAACCAGAACCTTTTTTTCTGTATAGTGGCATTTACTGCAAGGGAATATTTTTTGTTCCTTTGGTTTAATTGATTAACACATGCCAATCATGAAAGTTCTAATTCTGGTCCAAACTGGGATCTATAATGTTAGTGAAAAATATGTCATATAAGCTTATCAACCCTTAGGGGTTGGTAAGGAAATTAATATGAGGAAAAATCTTTAATCTGTCTCCTATCTATGAAGGCATAGATTAGGTTTATCTTGTTCACCACTGGATTCACAGTGTTTAGGCCTGGAATACGTATTGGTTGAAAAAATGTATGAATGAGATAACAAAAGGAAGAAAGGAAAGTAAAAAGGAAGGAGGGAACGTGCACTAGTAAATTCTCTTGAGTTCCTTCCACTGAGGCAGAACACAGTAGATTTCAAGGGAACGAACCACTATTGCCTAATGGCTCAGGTTTTATCTCAGACATGATGCAACCCATAGACACTGGTTTATTTATGTATCCCCATTTGGTCCTTGCATTAGTTTTAAATACAGACCTGTGTTGCTCAGTTGCTGGATTTTGAGATAACCTGTGGCTCAGACAGTAAAGAATCTGCCTGCAATGCAGGAGACCCAGGTTCAATCCCTGGGTTGGAAAGATCCCCTGGAGAAGGGAATTGCAACCCACCCCAGTATTCTTGCTTGAAGAATTCCATGGACAGAAGAGCCTGGTGGGCTACACTCCATGGAGTGGCAAAGAGTCGGACACAGCTGAGCAACTAACACAAATACTCAGGTAGACCCCACAACCTGATGGATAAGGCGTTGATTAGCATATAGGTAAGGCATCTGCTTGTCATTACTGCAGCTCTCTTGCAGGAGTCATTATTGTGTCTGGGAAAGAACATCGGAGAGAGTCCATATGAAAAACCTCAATGCCTGCAATGTTCTACTTATTAACAATGCCTCTGTTCAGTATTCACTGAGTCCTCACTAGGGGCTAGGCACTGCACATTTCTAAAATCATTGACTCTGCAGGATAGTTATGCAAGATAAACTTAATTATACTTAAAAAGAACTCAGAATTTGTTTTTGGAAACTGCAGGATATTTTATTGTTGTTATCACTTATCATAGGTTACATATTGTTACAGTATACATTGCAGCTTCAGAGACTGTCAAATCTCCCCCAAAACACACAGAAAGATTTTAAATAATAAACTTATACTTTCCAAAAAATGTGTTTTAATGTGTTTCTGACTTTTTTTAGCTAAATAAGTACTTGTTTCTCTATAATTTAATCCGTCCAAGTAGTTGGAGGTTCAGAACAGTTTACAAAATATGTATGTTTCAAGGCTCCATGTCATGATGGCAAGCATAATAACATTTTTGGCAAGTTAATTTGCTACAAATAATAGTAATTTGGAAGATAGTGTTTCTATGCCAATGAGAAAATGTCTCAGGTAAAGCAAATAAGGACAGTAACATAATTTAATATTATTTTAAGCAAAGCATTATTACCTTTTGTTATTGACTTCCAAATTATAAGATATCTTTAAAAGTCAACTGAGCAACCCAAATGAATATTTTAGGAATTTTGTGGACATTATTCTATACTATGTGAAATGACTCCATCAACACAAGGGCAAAATTAGCAAGAGAAATAAATCAGTGAAAAGGCTAATGGAAATGAAATACAAATTTTCATATATAGTGGCACTTACTGCAAGAAAATACTTGTGTTCCTTTGGCTTAATCATGTGGAAAATGCTTAAATAAGAAAAGCGATAGTAAAATAATTACTCTTATAAAACCAACATACCCACAGTATGGCTAGACCACCTTCTCTTTCTGCCATCAATGCGTTACTCTTACCTTCTGAGGAAGTTTCTGTACTGTTCATCTCTAGCTTGAGCTGTCCTTCTCATTATATTCTGGAATACCTCTCGATCTAGTGCCCATGTTTTAACATTGGTAATAGCTTTAGAAAAATCAAGAAAATAATAAAACCCTGTGGAGCTCTTATATTCAGAAAACATTCCAAAATGTTAATCAATCAATTTTTCATGTACAGTCATAAAATTATCTTTCTTGGAAAACGCATTATTTAAACATGCAAAATGGAAGGAAGTAGTGATGTAAAGAGTAGGTAATTTTATAAAATCATTTTTGGCTTTGAAATGAACCATGATTTGGAAGTGAGCAGCAAAAGATTTCCATTCTAATTATGTTTTGCTTAGGATGATATTAAAATTAGTTTGCAATTCTTAATTACACACTGCATCATCAGGATGTATTTTAGATTTGGGCTGTGATACATAAGAAAGCCAGCCAGCCTGCATCTATTCCAGAAAGTGAAGAATTCACAAGCAGATAATTGAAAGTTAAAGGTCTCTGCTTGTGAGTCTGTTTTTATGTCTTTTTATGTTGTTTAGACACCGTTGCTAACGAAAGCCAATATATTTTAAGAATCTCTATGGTTACTTTTACATAAAATATATAAAATCACTTTCAAAGAGATTATGCAAGACAGTTTTTGAGACGCCTTTTCATAGGAAAGACATTAAAAGCAAGAATATAATCTAAAAAGGAAGAGAAGCAGAAGTCACTCCAAAAAATCTATATGAAATTATGATAGTGAGATTTTTTTTTATAGCAGTGATGAGAGCCTACAGAATAAACCAAAATCAAAACCTCTGGTTTACTAAACTTCAGAGTGAATTAGAATTATTTTGACATTTTTTTTTTTTTTTTTTTTTTTTTTTTTTTAATGTTGTTATAATTATTCTTTTTTTTTTTTTTTTTTTTTTTTTTTTTTTTAATTTTATTTTATTTTTAAACTTTACATAACTGTACTAGATTTGCCAAGTATCAAAATGAATCCGCCACAGGCATACATGTGTTCCCCATCCTGAACCCTCCTCCCTCCTCCCTCCCCACTCCATCCCTCTGGGTCGTCCCAGTGCACCAGCCCCAAGCATCCAGTATCGTGCATCGAACCTGGACTGGCAACTCATTTCATACATGATATTTACATGTTTCAATGCCATTCTCCCAAATCTTCCCACCCTCTCCCTCTCCCACAGAGTCCATAAGACTGTTCTATACATCAGTGTCTCTTTTGCTGTCTCGTACACAGGGTTATTGTTACCATCTTTCTAAATTCCATATATATGCGTTAGTATACTGTATTGGTGTTTTTCTTTCTGGCTTACTTCACTCTGTATAATAGGCTCCAGTTTCATCCACCTCATTAGAACTGATTCAAATGTATTCTTTTTAATGGCTGAATAATACTCCATTGTGTATATGTACCACAGCTTTCTTATCCATTCATCTGCTGATGGACATCTAGGTTGCTTCCATGTCCTGGCTATTATAAACAGTGCTGCGATGAACATTGGGGTACTCGTGTCTCTTTCCCTTCTGGTTTTCTCAGTGTGTATGCCCAGCAGTGGGATTGCTGGATCATAAGGCATGTCTATTTCCAGTTTTTTAAGGAATCTCCACACTGTTCTCCATAGTGGCTGTACTAGTTTGCATTCCCACCAACAGTGTAAGAGGGTTCCCTTTTCTCCACACCCTCTCCAGCATTTATTACTTGTAGACTTTTGGATTGCAGCCATTCTGACTGGTGTGAAATGGTACCTCATCGTGGTTTTGATTTGCATTTCTCTGATAATGAGTGATGTTGAGCATCTTTTCATGTGTTTGTTAGCCATCTTTATGTCTTCTTTGGAGAAATGTCTATTTAGTTCTTTGGCCCATTTTTTGATTGGGTCATTTATTTTTCTGGAGTTGAGCTGTAGGAGTTGCTTGTATATTCTCGAGATTAGTTGTTTGTCAGTTGCTTCATTTGCTATTATCTTCTCCCATTCTGAAGGCTGTCTTTTCACCTTGCTAATAGTTTCCTTTGATGTGCAGAAGCTTTTAAGGTTAATTAGGTCCCATTTGTTTATTTTTGCTTTTATTTCCAATATTCTGGGAGGTGGGTCATAGAGGATCCTGCTGTGATGTATGTCAGAGAGTGTTTTGCCTATGTTCTCCTCTAGGAGTTTTATAGTTTCTGGTCTTACGTTTAGATCTTTAATCCATTTTGAGTTTATTTTTGTGTATGGTGTTAGAAAGTGTTCTTGTTAAAAATAAAGATCCCTGGGCCCCATTGCCAGAGATTGTTTGGAGTGGAGCCTTAGAATCTGCATTTTTATCAAATACTGCAACAATGCTCACTCAGATAACCCAGTCCCAAACACTGAGAAACACTAGATCTAAGTTAATTCAGAAGAAAACATGATATGACCATGAATAAAGTCAATAAAAACAAGAACCCTAAGGAAAAGCAATTGAACTAATCTCAAAAATCACTCAGGAAAACCCTCATTAATTAATTCATATCCTTTTTGATATTTACACATTTTATTGGTATAATTACTTTTTCTGATTTATAATATGGTCATCACCTCATGGAGAATAGAAAGCAAACATTCTGGATGAGCCAAAGACAAATATCTACATAGTAAAAAGTTGACATTGGCAACTAAGGCAAACACTAGAATCAATTATGTTTAAAGCCATATTCACATTTTAAATACAGGTATCCAATGGGAAGGTTTCTTTACGCTTGACTCCTTCAGACAAGTGCTTCAATATAAATCCTTTTATGAGCATTGCCTTTCTATTAGTAAGAGCATAAGGGGCACAGCAGGAGAAAAAATGACCCAGGATGCAACAGTGACTTAGATTGTCTTTAACATTGTGTAGCAATTGAAAACTAGAGCATTTCTTCTTCTGTTACCTTTCACGGAGGCAGTTCTTGTACAGTTGTATAAAATGGCTAGCTCCCCAAACGTGGTCCACATAGGGATGGATGACAGCAGTTTCTCGCCTTGGGACACCTCTAGTCGACCCTCTATCAAGTAGGATGCAAGAACACACAAATAAGCAAAATCCATTGAGATTCCATACATTAAAATAAAACAAGCAGCAGGTACACAAAGCATCTAGGTGAGATATCTTACGATTCTCATTGTAATAAAGTGGTTAGGAATGCAGACTGAAGCCCACTCTCTATTAGTTGATTAGCATTAAGAGGTACCCACTCTGCATGGGTTCCTTGTCAATAACAGAGATAAAATTAATCACATTTACTTCATATCGTGGTGATAAGTAAACAAGTTACTATAAGTAGGATCACAGAACCAGAGATGGCACACAAGTGCCACCTAAGTGTTAGCTCTTAGGAATTTCCTGGTGGTCCAGTGGTGAGGACTCAGCGCTTCCACTACAGGGGACGTGGGTTTGATCCCTGGTTGGGGAACTAAGATCCTGCAAACTGTGCAGAGCAGCCAAAATATATATATATATAGTCAGTGTTATTATCCTTACAAAGCTCTTTCCCTGAAGCAGCAGATGGCAAGTGTTTCATTTAAATTCATTCTACTCCCCAAAAAATGCAGCACAAGATACTTCTTTTGTACAAGAAACAGAACAATCACTGCATGTCCTGAAAACACAACAAAGGTTGTTTACACTGCTGGAAAGACTAACTTGTCACAACTGAGAAGTGTGCTGGCCCTGGTGTCAGCCTGCCTGGCTCTGACTAGTCACTGGCTGTGTGACCTTGGGTAAGTTACCTCATCATGCCTTGTTCATTGCTTAAGCCCTCATTCATTGAAGTGAATTAATAAACGAAGTCACTAAGAAGAGTGCTTGAGAAAAATAGTAGCAAGAGAATTAAAAGACAAGCCACAGACTGAGAGAAAATATCTCTTTTGCAAAAGATACATCTAATAAAGAACTGTTTTACAAAATACATTAATGCAAAGAACTCTTAAAGTTCTTCAATAAGAAAACAGCCCAATTAAAACGCAAGCCAAAGACTTTAACAGACACTCACCAAAGAAGACATACAGATGGAAAATAAGCTTATGAAAAGATGCTCCACATCACATTTATCAGGGAAAAACAAATTAAAACAACAATGAGATATCACTCTACCCCTAATAGAATGGCCAAAATTGAGAACACTGACAACACCACGTCTTGGAGAGGACGTGGAGCAATGGGAACTACCATACGCTGCTGGTGGAAATGCTAAACGGGACACCCAATTTGGAACAGTTTGGTGGTTTCTTACAAAATTAAACACACTCTCACTGTACAATCCAGCAACTGTGCTCCTTAGTATTTATTCAAAGGAGCTGAAAACTTAGGTCTACACAAAAACCTACACACAGATGTTTATAGCAGCTTTATTCATAATGGTCAAAACCTGGAAATGACCAAGATGTCCTTCAGTAGGTAAATGGATAAATAAACTGTGGCGTGTGTGTGTGTGTGTGTGTGTGTGTGTGTTAGGCACTCAGTCGTGTCCAACTCTTTGGGACGTCATGGACTGTAGCCCGCCAGGTGGGACCCCATGGACTGTATGGACTGTAGCCATGGACTGCAGCCCGCCGGGCCCCAGAATCCTCTGTTCATGGAATTCTCCAGGCAAGAATACTGGAGTGGGTTGCCATTTTCCTCTCCAAGGGATCCACCTGACTCAGGGATTGAACCCAGGTCTCCTGAATTGCAGGCAGATTCTTTACCACCTGAACCACCAGGGAAGCCCAAAACTGTGATACATCCAGACAATGAAATCCTATTCAGTGCTAAAAAGAGATGAGATACTAATCCATGAAAAGACAAGGCAGAATCTTAAACACATATTACTAAGTGAAAGAAGTCAATCTGTAAAGGCTAAATAATGCATGATTCCAACTATATAACATTCGAGAAAAGGGAAAATGATGGAGAAAATTAAAAGATTAGCGGTTGCCAACAGTTAGGGGGAAGATGAATAGGCAGAGCACAGAGGATTTTCAGGACAGTGAAAATGCTCTGCATGATATTATAATGATGGCTATATATCATTATACTTTTGTCTCAACCTATAGACTTCACAACACCAAGGATGGACTTCGAATGATTATAATGTGTCAATGTAGGTTCATCTTTGGTTATTAAAAACAATATCTTTCTAGTGAGTGATGTTAATAACAGGAGAGGCTATGGATATGGGTAGAGGGTATATGGGAAATCTCTGTTCCTTCCTATCAATTATTCTGTAAACCTAAAACTGTTCTAAAATTAAAGTCATAAAAAGAAAGAGCACTTGACAACAATCTTTAGCTAAGCAGAGGTTGAGGGGAAGGAGAGGTAACTTCCTCACAATTCTTCTGCCTGGGTAATTCTCTCCTTTCCCTTCAAACAAATGCAAACAAACCCGTAGTTAATCAAGTGTTAGTCGCTGGGTCCTGTCCAACTCTTTGTGACACCATGGACTGTATCCCACCAGGTTCCTCTGTCCATGGAATTCTCCAGGCAAGAATACTGGAATGGGTAATCATTCCCTTCTCCAGCAGATCTTCCTGACCTAGGGATTGAACCCTGGTCTCCTGCGGTGAAGGCAGATTGTTTACTGTCTGAGTCACCAGCGAAGCTCATTAGCTAATTAAAACCATGTGTAATAAGACCTATATTCTTAGAGGAAGAAAATGGCAGGGTTATTTCTCTTTCCCTTGAAGAATTGGTCTTTCCTTCTCCTAATTCACAGCTAAGCACAACAGCTCTGGGTCAGCTCTGTCTACCCAGTCATTCAATGCACCTGATCTGAATACCTATGTTGTGACAGGAGCTAGTCTGGATGCCAGACAGATAGGGCAGACAAAACAGAGAAGATATTTACTCTGTTAGAACTTACACTCTAGTAAGAAATAAACTCCATTTTGGCTCCAAATCTTATAAGTTAGATATGCAATTTAATAATTTCTCATTATAACCAAATTCTATTCCATCAAAACCACTTAGCTGTACTGCTGAGTTGCTATCATGGATCTTTATGCATTTCAAGTGTTTTCCTAACTGGTTATGGCTCATGGGATTTGAACCACACCGAACATGATACAGAATACCAAAAGTTTAAGCTTAAGTATGCTTTTACTAGTTGCTATTCTTGCTATATTTTATAAAGGGGAGATTTTGAATAATGAACTAATTTGCTGAATCAGTTCAATCACACAATCCAACCCTTAGATCACACTGTAATTAATTCAAATATGAAATCACCCAATTTTCATTTCCATGTGTGCTATAGACCTGACTTCAGTAACTATATTGATACTGACATCTATCTTTTCAACCCCTTCTCTCCCCAAACCTTTCATCAGAGTCACTAGCAAGGAACAAGACAAGCTGACATGAGTTTCTAATCCTTCCTAGCAGGTTTCATAAATATTGGTTGACTTAAGCACCTATCTACTCTTTCCTGAGTGTTCTAGTGTTGCTAAAGCAGAAGTGAAATATCCAAGAGAAAAGCTGAAAGAGGGGGAAATTGCTTAGGGTCACCTATTCCTAAAACTTAAAGGCTGGCTAAATTAAGAATACGATTCACTTCTTGGGTAGAATAATTACTTGGGGATGACTATAATTTTAAGTGTGCCTACAAACATGTATACGGCAAATAATATACTAGTAACTATGAAACTGTCAAGTTTAAAGAATCAAAATATAGAAAACAACCTTTTACACACTACCAATAGAATAAAACGTGTGAGTGCATGCTAAGTCGCTTCAGTCATGTCTGACTCTTTGCGACTCCGTGGACTGTAACACACCAGCTCCTCTGTCCATGGGGATTCTCTCGGCGAGAATACTGAAGTGGGTTGCCATGCCCTCTTCCAGGTGATCTTCCTGACCCAGGGATCGAACCCACATCTCTTACGTGTCCTGCATTGGCAGGCGGGTTCTTTACCACTAGCACAACCAGGAAATCTGATAGAATAATACATGCATATTAATTTGTTTGGACAGGCAACTTTTGCTCCACACCTAAGGCCTCAAGGAAACAAGAATCGTAAAAGCATTGCTCCTCTTTGTTTCTTAGTTTCTGTAATTCTTTTCACCCCTCCTTGCTAAACACAGATCTGACTAAACTTGTACCGCTTACCAGAATGTAACCTCCCATAGAAATCATTTATTTTTTTTAATATAAATTTATTTAATTGGAGGCTAATCACTTTACAATATTGTATTGGTTTTGCCATACATCAACATGAATCTGCCATGGGTGTACATGTGTTCCCCATCCTGAACCCCCCTCCCACATTCCTCCCCATACCATCCCTCTGGGTCATCCCAGTGCACCAGCCCCGAGCATTCTGTATCAGGCATCGAACCTGGACTGGTGATTCGTTTCACATATGACATTATACATGTTTTGATGCCATTCTCCCAAATCATCCCACCCTCGCCCTCTCCCACAGAGTTCAAAAGACTGTTCTATACATCTGTGTCTCTTTTGCTGCCTCGCATACTGGGTTATCATTACCATCTTTCTAAATTCCATATATATGAGTTAGTATACTGTATTGGTGTTTTTCTTTCTGGGAATCAGTTCTAATGAGGTGGATGAAACTGGAGCCTATTATATAGAAATCATGTCTTATTCACATATGTCTCCCTCAGAACTCTTAAAGCCCAAATATGGGCTTTGATCATATTTGACCGTAAATAAAAATTTATAAATTTGAAAAAGCCTTGTTTAGATGGCCAGGAAGCAAAATAAAAGGCCACAGCACATTCCAGGTTAGCAGTCCATCTGGGCAAGCTAGTTAACTTTTTTCCCTAAAACTCAAAAAGTTGAGGCAATTCAGAATTTTACAGAGCATTCAATAACGACAAGTCCTGTTCAGATAATTTCTTGCTTCTGTATCCAAAAAAAAAAAAAAAAAAAATTGTTGAATTCCACTACAAGATTTGATATGCATTTGACATGCATCTGAGAAATAAATCCTTTTCCTTCTAACTATTATGATCTACCTAGCATGGAAGCATGTTCAAGTGATCGGGTATGGAGGAATTCCTTTAAATGGTTCTAAATACACCAGCCTTAATTTTAAGGCATTTCATTTGACTTATCTATTGTGTGCACCACGTAGGAAGTCCAGCTGTTGGTTAAATGCAACTAAATGATCTTTTGAAATCAATGGCATTGAAACATGTAAAATATCATGTATGAAATGAGTCGCCAGTCCAGGTTCGATGCACGATACTGGATGCTTGGGGCTGGTGCACTGGGACAACCCAGAGGGAGGGTATGGGGAGGGAGGAGGGAGGAGGGTTCAGGATGGGAAACACATGTATACCTGTGGTGGACTCATTTTGATATTTGGCAAAACTAATACAATTATGTAAAATTTAAAAATAAAATAAAATTAAAAAAAAAAGAAATCATTGGTATATAACCAAACTATCTAACAGAGCCACAAAAATAACTGTTTTCTTTTTCATGGTACAACAGTGTAAAAGGTCAGCACAAGCAGTGGCATTCTGAATATTCTAAACACCTTTCTAAAGTTGTTAAGTGTCACTGTGATTAATAAGTATGAACTTTCAAATCAGATTGTTAAATTTGCATTCTGTCTCCACCACTAATAAGCTGCGTGGCCTTGGGTAAGTTACTTAACCTCTCTGTGACACAGTCCACATCAGTAACATGAAGATATTAGCACTTGCCTAACAGAATTAGTAAGCTGAAATGAGATCTCTCTATTAAATAATCAGTAGGATGCTAGACATACAGAAAGCATTCTATAAATATTAGTTATTAACATCAGGATGATTCGACCAACAAATATTATTATTTCATGAACTCAATCTGTTATATTTTCTACAAATAGAACAACCAATTTTGCATTTTTATAAATATGTGCAAAAAATCATTAAACAATAGGCAAATATTTGTTATATGATAACTGTAAAAATCTGTGAAACCCACCTGCCAGTACAAAGATATGGTTTCCTGGTTCTCCTTGCTTAATAATGTAGCTCCCTTGCTGGTAGTTTCTCCCATACATGCATTCCACCATGTCTTTGATCTGCTGAGGATCCAATCTCTTCAGAAATTGATTTTTATTAAGGGCATCTGTAATGAGCTTCTTCTCACTGATGTAATGGAAAGGAAATGTTGAGTTACAATTAGTGAAAAACATCTTTATTCTTAATATTACTACCCATGTGTTTACAACTTTAACCAGTCAATCCTAAAGGATTTCAACCCTGAATATTCATTGGAAGGACTGAAGCTGAAGCTGAAGCACCAATATTTTGGCCACCTGATGCAAACAGCTGACTCATTGGAAAAGACCCTGATGCTGGGAAAGACTGAAGGCAGGAGAAGGGGGTGACAGAGGATGAGATGGCTGGATGGCATCACCGACTCAATGAACATGAGTTTCAGCCAATCCTAGGAGACAGTGAAGGACAGGGAAGCCTGGTGTGCTGCAGTCCACAGGGCACCAGAGTCAGACACGACTTAGCAACTGAATAACAAAAACAATAATTCACAACTTTTCCAGCAAGGACAAAAAGTCTTTTCTGGCTCCACCAACACTTGACCCTTATAACTACCATTCATTATGTGGAAATCCTTTGAAAATATTTTTGAATATTTTTCTGTTAATCATAATGAAATCAATTTCATCATCACTCTTAATTGTCATCATCACAAATGTAGCAACCTTCAAGAACTCTAGGTGCAATACTAAGGCACATATGATTTTTAAATGGAAAAGGGGCAGGTCTATTTGATAGAAGGTTATGTAAGAGACTATAACACAGTACTTACCTAATTCCTATGGTGCTAGTCATTTTTATCTTATTTAACCCTCACTACTATTCTGTGAGATAGTGACTATTTCTACTTTTAGAAAAGTAGACTAAAAGCTGGGCGTCCCAGGTGGCACTAGCTGTAAAGAACCTGCCTGTCAAATGCAGGAGACTTAAGAGATGGCAGTTCGATCCCTGGGTTGGGGAGGACACGGCAATCCATTCCAGTATTCTTGCCTGGAGAATCCCATGGACAGAGGAGCCTGGCGGGCTACAGTCCATAGGGTCGAAAAGAGTCGGACACGACTGAAGGACTGAGCATGCACACACAGACTAAAAGTTGAAAAGCAACTATTTCCGCCCCCTCCCAGGGTTTAAATCTAAGTCTATGAGTCTGAAGTCTGTGCTGCTTCCATTCCATCTCTTTCTTATTCTGAGCTGGAGAAGTCGCCTCCCCTGGGACTCATAAGGTTTGATCAGACATAGACGGTGATGGTGATAGTTTGGTTTTGCTTATGTTTTAACTCTTACTATGCCTAGACTAGACAGAACCTACATTTACAATCTCACAGCATATTTAGTCCCCAAATCAGAGGTCCATTTGTTGATAATCCTAGAACACTTCAGTTTCTTTTGGAAAAGAAGTAGCTCAAAGCAATTACCTAATCATCGTCACCATAAATTTAAAATGTTCTACTTAGCATATTATATTGGTAGTTATCTTAGAATTATGTGCTGGAAGAAAAGTTGCCTTGTGGGCTAAGTCAGAAACTTTACACAATATATTTGCTTTCACTCAAATACAGTGTTTTGTTTTTGTTTTTGTTTTTTTTAAATCAGAGTTTTTTCCTGTATTTTTCATTCAAACTCTCTCCCATCCCTAGCTTTGTGTTTAAAAATTGTGATCTTTTCTACACAGCAAGTTCTCAAGGGATTTCTCTGGAAGTCCAGTGGTTAGGATTCAGCACTTTTACTGCCAGGGCCCAAGGTTCAACCCCTGGTTGGGGAACTAAGACCTCACATGCCTCATGGTGCAGCCAAATTAAAAAAAAGAAAGAAAGAAAGAAAGAAAGAAGGTTCTCCAATCCAAAGTAAAAGTTCATGGAATCAGTACTTTATGATCCTCTTCATCAAGTCATAGGCTCCATGAAGGAAACAAAACACTCTTCTATAGAAATTCCTTCTTCCCTATAGTGACTCCCTCAGCATCAGAGTCATCCAGACTCTCAAAGTACCTTGAAAACTTCCTTCCTCTTTCATTTAATCTATCACCAAATCTTGTAAATTCTCTTTACAAAATATCACTGTTATCCATTTTAGTTTCAACTTCCAAGGATGTCACAACATCCAAGAAAAAAATTCTTAGGTCTGGATGATTTTAACAGCTTCCTTTTGGTTTTTCAGCTTCTAATCTCTTACCCATGTCAGTCAGTTCAGGCACTCAGTCGTGTCTGACTCTTTGAGACCCCATGGACTGCAGCACACCAGGCCTCCCTGTGCTTCACCAACTCCAGAGCTTAATCAAACTCATGTCCATCAAGTCAGTGATGCCATTCAACCATCTTATCCTCTGTCAGCCTCTTCTCCTCCTGCCTTCAGTCTTTCCCAGCATCAAGGTCTTTTCCAATGACTCAGCTATTCGCATCAGGTGGCCAAAGGATTGGAGTTTCAGCTTCAGCATCAGTATTTCCAATGAATATTCAGGACTGATTTCCTTTTGGATGGACTGGTTTGATCACCTTGCCATCCAAGGGACTCTCAAGAGTCTTTTCCAACACCACACTTCAAAAGCATCAATTTTTCAGCACTCAGCTTTCTTTATGGTCCGACTCTCACATCCATACATGACTACTAGAAAAACCATAGCTTTGACTAGACAAACCTTTATCAGCAAAGTAATGTCTCTGCTTTTTAATATGCTGTCTAGGTTGGTCATAGCTTTTCTTCCAAGGAGCAAGCATCTTTTAATTTCATGGTAATTACTTACCCCTGTAAGTGGTAATTACTTATCCGTGTAGTCCATCCTATACCATACTATCAGATTAATTTTGGTAAAAAACTGGTTAAAAAAAAAAAAAACACATCCTATACCACACTATCAAATTTAGTTCAGTCAGTTCAGTTGCTCAGTCATGTCTGACTCTTTGTGACCCCACGGACTGCAGCACGCCAGGCCTCCCTGTCCATCACCAACTCCCGGAGTTTACTCAAACTCATGTCCATTGAGTCGGTGATGCCATCCAACCATCTCAGCCTCTGTTGTCCCCTTCTCCTCCTGCCCTCAATCTTTCCCAGCATCCGGGCTCTTTTCAAATGAGTCAGTTCTTCAAATCAGGTAGCCAAAGGATTGGAGTTTCAGCTTCAGCATCAGTCCTTCCAATGAATATTCAGGACTGATTTCCTTTAGGATGGACTGGTTGGATCTCCTCGCAATTCAAGGGACTCTCAAGAGTCTTCTCGAACATCACAGTTCAAAAGTGTCAATTCTTTGGTGCTCCGCTTTCTTTATAGTCCAACTCTATCAGATTCATTTTGATAAAAAACTGACTTCACTCTGATCTCATTCTTCCTTTATCCACTAAAACCATTAATTCACTCAATTAATATAAAGTGAAAAAAGACTTTTGCAAGATGCGCTTCTTGGGGGACATCTGTGGACAATACCGTAAAAGCTCCAGCTTTCACAAGCCTTTCACGCTAGTGTCATATTCCATCAAGGATTTCCTCAATGCCCATACATCCCATTTCCCAAAACATGTTCCCAGAAGCACTGTTCCTTTATAAACAAAAATTTGTTGAGTTTAGACAATTTGGGGAATTCACCATGCACACTTTAAAGTTTCAAAGAAATCTTGCAGTAAACAAATCTGTTTAAATCAATGTGTTCCAAACCTCAACATCTTCTGTATTTCTTTGTTTGGCTTAGCTTCTATTAACATTGCATGGAAGTATTATGAAAAGCCTTTTGCCCATAGAAGAAAATTAACACCCCACAATGTGGTATTCCCACATTTCTCATCACATGCATCCACTCTATACATCCAGTACTTACTCCCTAGAACAAATCCTTTGTTACAGATAGACTGGTAACCTCATGGTCTCCTATGCCTGCCAGCTTCATCCTCAGACTTGGCACACGTTTTCTCCTTGACTTTAGTTTCTTTTCCCCTCGGCCTACCAAATATTATACATCTAACAAGAAATCCCTTATGACTGATGCTGCCTGCATACAGTAGCTCACACACCCTTTTATTCTATCCCAAACTCCTATAATATGTGTTTTCATGACCATTCACCTCAACAAATTTAAAAAGCATTTACTAAAGACATAAAAAGCAATTAGGCATCGTCCATAGCCTCAAAGAGTTTCTAGATTCGTTTAACTTAGTTTAGTACATAAACACATTGTAATATACTTTTAGAAAAGAGTTCTATGAGTTTTTCTCCAAAGTAATTCATAAATTCTTGGACAAGTGAGTCTTGTCTTGAATTATCTGTTTATGAAGCTACATACAATAGTGATTAAGTGTATGAACTTTGCCACTCCTTCTCTAACTATGATATAGGCCAGCCATTATAAGCACAGCTCTCCCTGATCACATAAAACAAGTATAAAAGCTGATTGAAATATATATTTACAAACCTGCTTGATAGCATTGGAGACCTATCAACACAGCAACAGCTTGATGAAGGATGATCAACAAGAGAACATGAACTTGACATTCACCTCTTCTTTTCCCTCTAAGGCATTTACTGATTTGTAGGCAGCACTGAGCAGAGTTTTGGCAGCCTCAAAGAGTTTGGAAGACACAACTCAGTGTTTAAGACACACCAAGACAGATCCTAGTAAACCTATGATTACAGATGGGACATCAAAAGAGCTGTAACATAGAAGTAAAGACTAACCCAAACAGGAATAAAAAAAAAAAACTAACTTTAAAACTACAAATCCTATTTTGGCTAAAATTATTTGCCCTCGCTTAACTGCCTATGAGAAGCAAAGGTAAATCTTTCTGTAAGATGTTCACAAAATCTAGGGCTCAAATTTTCTCTACATTTTTTTCTATATGGAGTGCCTGGCACGACATAAAAAATTACCAGACACACCAAGAGAAAAGATCAAATGGATGAAGATGAAGAGGAAAAAGACAACAGAAACAGATCCACAGTAGATTTTAAAATTGTATGTATCAGGTAAAAACTGTAGTATAACTATGTTTAAGACAATCAAGAACAAAATGGAAAATGTCAACTGAGAAAATGAATCTTTTTATGAATCATATAGAGATTCTAGAATTTAAACATACAATACCTGAAGTCTAGAACTCAATAGATGGGTTTAAAATCTATTAAATCACAGCTGATAAAAATTAGAAAATGAATATGGGCAGGCAGAATATATCCAGATAGAAGACTGGATGGAATCTAGGATAGAAAGAAGAACAATAAAAACAAAATATTTGGCAAAACTAATACAATTATGTAAAGTTTAAAAATAAAAAAAAAATAAAATAAAAAGTAAATTTAAAAAAGAAAAAAAAAAAACAAAAGCAAAATACAGAAGACGTATAAGGTATGATAGAGAAGTTGAGTATATGTATAACTGGGCCCCAAAGAAAGGGGAAAAATTAGTCTGAAACAATCTATGAATGCATCATATCTAAGAATTTTCTTAAACCAGTGAAAATATATCAAGCTATGGACAAGATGCACAACAAATGCCAAATAAAATATATACATAAAAAAGCATGTTTAGTTCCATCATAGCCAAATTATTGATAACCAATACAAAAGAAAAATCTGTAAAGCAGCTGGAGAAAACAGGCGTTATTACCTTCAAATGACCAATAATAGGACTGACTTACTCGCCAACATAAATTATGGAGACCAAAAGACAATGGAATATCTTCAAAGTGCTTCAGAGTGCCTAGTTCAATATCTTTACTCAGTGAAAAGAGCCTTTAAAAATTAAAGGAAAATGAATACATATTCCAAATACAATTCCATTGGCAACAGACTTAACAGAGAACAAAATGATCCCAGATGTTAGAAGAAAGAAACAATGGGAAAAGTAAAATGTGGGTGACTAAAGGAAGCTCGTCTTCATAAAAGAGTAATAATAATACCTTGTAGACAGGGCTTCCCTGGTAGTCAAGGGGCTAAGACTCCATGCTCCCAATGCAGGGGGCCTGAGCTGAATTCCTGGTCAGAGAACTGGATCCCACGTGCTGCAGCTAAGAGTTTGCATGGCACAGATAAAAGATCTCACATGCCACAACTATTCATAAGACCTGGTGCAGCCAAATAAATAAAAATAAATATTCAAAAAATAAGAATAATACCTTGTAGAGTTTGCAATACATGATAAATGTATGAAAACAAGAGCCAAAATTGCATGATCAGAAAATGGAGCTGATATAAATTTAAGGTCTTGGTATTGATAAAAGTATTAATCTATATTGGAAATTGAACGAATTAAGAATGTATGTTACAATTTGGGTAACTCCGACAAGATTAGTCTAAGAATGTTTAACTAGAAAGCTAACAGAAGAGAAAATGGAATAATAAATATACTTAATTCAAGAAAATGGGAGGTAGAGAAAAAAGAAATCAAAGTGAAACAAATAGCAAGATGCTAAAGTTAAACCCAAACATTTTTATTTACATTAAATATAAGTACATTAAATATCTCAATTAAAAGACAAGGTTGTCAGATTGATAAAAAGAAAGAAAGAAAATACCAAGTATATGTTGCTTATAAGAGGTATACCTTAAAGATAATGATATAGAAAACTTTAAAATAGAAAGGCAGAAAATGATATACTATGTAAACACCAACTATGGGCATGGGTGTGTTTTAGTCACTCAGTCGTGTCCAGCTCTTTGCAACCCTATGGACTGTAGCCCGCCAAAGCCCCGTGTCCATGGAATTCTCCAGGCAAGAATACTGGAGTAGGTAGCCATTTCCTTCTCCAGGAGATCTTCCTGACCCAAGGATCAAATTCCAGTCTGCTGCATTATTGGCAGATTATTTATAGTCTGAGCCACCAGAGAAGCCCAATTATAGGCATACCACAGAGATATCGCAGGTTCAGTTCCAGACAGCCACAGTAAAACAAATATTGTAACAAAGTGAGTCACGTAAATTTTTTGGTTTATCAGAGCATATAAAAGCTATCTTTACAGTATATTGTAGACTATTAAGTGTGCAATAGCATTATGTCTAAAAAAAATGTCCACACATTAATTAAAAAATACTTTCTTGTGAAAACATACTAACCATCATCTGAGCCTTCAGTAACTCACAGTAGTAATATCAAAGATCGCTGATCACAGATCATCATAACAAATACAGTAATAAAAAGTTTGAAATACTGTGAGAATTATCAAACTGTGATGCAAAGATATGAAGTGAGCAAACTGTTGGAAAAATGGGGCACCAATAGACTTGATGGACACAGGGTTGTCACAAATTTTCAATATGTAAAAAATGCAATATCTTAAAATGCAATAAAGTGGATGCACAATAAAACAAGTTCCGCCTATGTAAAGAAAATTTTCCTTGATACAGGAAAGTAGGCTTTAATGAAAGATATTATTTCTAGAAATAAAGAGCAATATTTTATATTGATAGCATCCGGAAGGTACATATATTTTAAATCTTTATCCATCTAATTAGATATCATCAAATTGACAAAAACAAACTGACAAAATTAAAAGAAGAAATAGACAAACACAACCATTTTGAGAGATTTAATATATCCCTCTAAGTAACTAATAGAATAAGCAGGCAAAAATTAGTTAGAAAATAGAAGATCTAAACACTTGACTATCAAACTTTACTTAATCTCACGACCTAACTGACATGTTAAAAAGCTGTATTCCAACAAATTCAGAATAGACATTCTTTTCAATTACATGTGGAACCTTCATGAGAACTGACCATATGAGGATCATAAAGCAAATCTAACAAATTCCACAAGATTGAATAATACAAGCATATTCTTTGAAAACAATAGAAGCTAAAAATTTAAGCTAGAGATCAGAGACAAAATCAATAAAAAATAATCAGAAAATCCTCAAATGTTTGACAACTGAGTAATATATTTCTGAACAGCCCACTGATTAAGAAAGATCAAATCATAAAGAAGTCAGATAAAATTTTGAAATAAATGATAAAAATGTGATTTTTCAAAACTTGTGGGATCCAGTTAACTCAAAACTAAGAGGAAAACTTACATTATTAAATAGATTACAAAAGAAAACCGATTAAAAATGAGCAACTTAAGTGAAAGTGGTTTAAAGAACTAGAAAAAGAAAAGCAACTGAGCTTAAAAAAAGGGAAAAGAAATAACAAAAAAGAAGCAGAAAATAACACAAAAGGAAAAAGTGCAATGAAGAGAATCAAAACAACTCAAAATACTTTATTTGAAAAGTCTAATAGAATTGATAAATTCATGCAGAATGGGACGGTGGAGGGGAAGGTTAGGAGGGTGGGGAGAAAGAATAATTGCTAATGTTAGAAATGAGAAAAGAGACATCACCGTAGATATTACAGATATGAAAAATGAGGGGATAGTATAAATAACTATTTTTAAAATTTAGATTAAAAGAAAATTCCCCAGAAAAATACAGTATACCCACACTGAAATTTAAAAGAGAGAGAGAGAGAGAGAAAAAAAATCTGATTAACAATAAACAGATAAAAACTATTCCGCAAAGAAAATTCTAGACCTAGGTGACATTATCTTTAAGTTTTCCAGATATTTAAGGAAAAAACATTATTAAGCTTATATAATCTTTTCCAGAAAATAGAAAAAAGAAATTTTTTCCAACTTATTTTTTAAGCAAGAATGGCCTAATAACAAAAACACATATTACTAGAAAAATTAAAGGTTAATATCCCTAATAAAGATAGGTACAAAGGTCAAAAACAAACACATCTAGACCAGACTAAAAATCAACATAATTAACCAAATGAAAAGGGTAAAGGAGTAAAATACACAGCAAAATCTTATTGAATGAAGAAAAAGTATTTGATAAAATTAAACACCCATATATGTTTTAATTTTTTTTTTAAAAAAAGAACTTAGTAAATTAGGAATAGAAGGGAATTTTCTTAATCCGATTTTTTTTTAAATCTGTAAAACAAAACAAAAACAGAAAGTATCATATCATTTTCTGGAAATGCTTTGCTTCAGATATTAGAAATGGGACACTTCAATTTCACCCTGAATAAAGAGTCTGAGCAAATTTAATACAAAGAGAATAAAAGAATGAAAAAGGAAAAAAAGTGTATCAAAGATACAAACACAGGAAAAGAAGTAATAAAACTGCCTTTCTCTCCAAAAAACATAGTTATATAAATGGAAAACTCAAAAGAATGTACAGGCAAAACCATCAAAATTAATAACTGATTTCAAGAATCTTGCTGGATTCAAGGTCAATAAGCAAATTCAGTTGTATTTCTATATCCCAGAAGCAAAGTAAAAATGCAAAATTTTAAATGACATCATTTTTAAAAGATCAAAAATATCAACCAAATAAGATTATATATAACAAAATGTGTAAGCCTTATACAAAGTACAAAATAAGAGAAATGAAAGAATATGTCAATAAATGGAGGCATATTAGCAGATCATGAATGAGAAGACAATGTTTTTAATGATGTCAATTGTAGTCAAATTGATCAGGTTCAATGAAATCTCAGTAAACATCCTAAAAAATTTTTTATGAAAATTGACAAGCAATTTCTAAAATTCTTGGTCATATGAAAGCCCAAGAATAGCCATCACAGCACTGAAGAACAATAACAAAACTAAAAGACTTAAAGTAATGGATATCGAGAATTACTATTAATCAAAATAATTGAGAGACTATACTCTTGGCACAAAGATGGACAAAAAGACCTTTGGACCTGCACTGAGAGACCAGAAAGCCATCCAAACATACATAGATGCTTGATTTATGAGAACAGCGGTACTACAAGCTACAGGGGGGAAGCAGACGTCAATGGAGAATACATAAATTAAAAAGCGTTCACCCTTGTTAAACATCAAGGAAAAGCAAGTCAAAGCCACAATGAGACAGCACAACATAAACATACCATAAACACACCCACCAGAACAGCTAAAATGAGAAAGATTGACAATGCTAAATGCCAGTGATGATGGAGAGTAACAACGCTCATACAATGCTGGTAGGGGTGTATATTTGTTCAACCATTTTGGAAAACTACTCACAGTATTTAGCAATCTATATTAAATGTGAATTTAGCTAAATTGTACCACCCAGCAATTCCACTCCTAAGCATTTTCATTGTTGTTTAGTTGTTAAATCGTGTCTGACTCTTTGCTACCCTATGAATTGATTACAGCCCACCAGGCTCCTCCGTTCATGGGATTTCCCAGGCAAGACTAGTGGCGTGGGTTGCCATTTTCTTCTCCAGGGAATCTTCTTGACCCAGGAATCAAACCCACGTCTCCTGTTTGGCAGGTGGATTCTTTACCATTGAGTCACCTGGGAAGCCCACTCCTAGGTATACACCCATCATAAATCATATATAAATAAAAAGATATGTGCATAACTGCTCATGGAAGCATTATTTGCTAAACACCAGAATCAACCAAATGTCTATCAATAAGTTGAACTGATAAACCATGGCACAGTCATGCAACAAGCACTATAGAGCAATGATAATAGCGAACCATTGCTACACACAACATCATAAATGACTCTCAGTATATAAACTAAAGAAGTCAGACTCCATAGAGTCCATACTCTATAATTCCATTAACATAAAGTTAAAAAGTAGGCACAGTAATCTTTGATAATACGAGTGCTACCTTTGAAGTGGGCTTCCCAGGTGGTGGTAGGGGTAAAGAATCTGCCTGCCAATGCTGGAGATGTAACAGATGCAGGTTCGATCCCTGGGCCAGGAAGATCCCCTGGAGGAGGGCATGGCAACCCACTCCAGTATTCTTGCCTGGAGAATCCCATGGCTAGAGGAGCCTGGAGGGCTACAATCTATAAGGCCACAAAGAGTGGGGCATGACACATACACATTTGAAATAGATAATGTTTAGGGATTGCAAGGGAGCAGAGAGGCTTCTGAGGTACTGGTAAGGAAGATTCTATTTCCTGATCTGTTTGGAGGTTACATGGGTGTGTTCATTTTACGATTTGAGCACATCAATTAAAAATCCATTTAAAAGCTAAAATGTGTATATGGCTTTGGAGGCAGAAGATCCTAGGTTCAAATTCCAGCTCTGCCACTTCCTAGCTGCGTGACCTTGGTCAAGTCGCTTAACCTTTCTGAACCTCAGATTTCTCCCCTGTAAACAGAGCTGAGTAATCATAACCTATGTCATACAGATGCTATGCACATTAACTACGATAAGATGCCAATATATTCCTAATAAATGGCAGTAATACTTGTAGTTGGCAATAGTAGTAGTTATAGTATGCTTTTGTGTGGGGAAGAGTGGGATGGGAAAAGTTCTGGAAACCGCAAAGAAGCACTGCAAAGACCCTATGCTCAATTCAAAGTTCCTCCAATAGGGCTGGATCTCGAATTGATGCCCATCAGTGGCAGGTCCATTGGTAATCCTTTTGTAATCCTTTTATACCCCCAACTTATATAATCAACATTCTTTGAAGCAATAAATTCCTGTCCTCTCGGTTGCTTCAGGAAGTTTAATTTGTCAAAGTCCACTGACAGTTCTTGTTAAGCCAGGCTCTCCATCTTCCTTCACTGGTCCTGTTTACTACAGGCCTGCGTTCTCTCTGTTTGTTTTTGTCAGGTCATAGAATGTGTCTTGCAAACTTCTTTGCACAAAGCTCAGTGCCCAGCAGGGACCAGGGGCCTCCACCTACTTTCTTATCTGTCAAGTATTTCTTGTGAGCACAAAGGCCAAGGCAAATTTACTTGTGTGGCATTTCATAGCTTAATCGTATGTACAAATAGAAAGCATATGATAAGGCATATTTGTTGAGGGCCCAAGATCTAAAGCTGTAATACCAGGGCTTGATTCCTAATTCTGTCGCTTATGAGTTGTGGAACCCTGGGCAAGTCACTTAATCTCAAGTTTTCTCAGCTGTAAAATGACAATAAACACAGTCCACAGGTCAATGGCACCCCACTCCAGTACTCTTGCCTGGAAAATCCCATGGACGGAGGAGCCTGGTAGGCTGCAGTCCATAGGGTCCCAGGGACAGGGGAGCCTGGTGGGCTGCCGTCTATGGGGTCACACAGAGTCGGACACGACTGAAGTGACTTAGCAGTAGCAGCACAGGTCACAGGATTTCTATGAGAATTAAGTTAGTTAACCATACAGAGCACTAAGAATACGGCCTGGCACATAAAATACATCACAGAAGCGATAGTGGTACTATTATAAGTCAGCAAGTTATCAGCAACTTAAAAATCTCTGAGTTAACACAGCTCTAAAAGTACTATACTTGAGATCCAGTGCTATTTATTAAAGGAGACTCTTCATGATGTGAATAAAACTTCTGACAGTTCAGACCCCTCGCCTGTTCAGCCTCCCTATGCTCAGGGTACCCCAGGCTCACAGATCTCCAGATGTGCCAGGCTACTTTGTCTCCCAGCCATCCAATCCTCCTCAAAACCCAGGTCAACGCCGGCTCTTCCATGCAGGTTTCCTTGATCCCACAGAGCAAATGGTGCTCCTTCCTTCCTTCATACACCCATCTCTTAGGACATCAATCACACAAGACTGCAATACATTTTATTTCCCCAAAGAGACTGTGATCTTCAAGGGTGTGATTACCCTTTCCTCATCCTCTACCTAAAATCCAGAATGGCATCTGGCACAACGTAGGGACTCAACAGAACTAACACTAAAGCACATTTAATTTCCAGCTTACAAAATCTGGGTACAGAGAAAAGAGTGGAAATGGGAAATGCCAGTCACCCACAAAACAGGCACAGAAAATAAGCAAGATAAGGCTTCTCTGGTGGCTCAGATGGTAAAGAATCTGCCTACAATGCAGGAGACCTGGGTTCGATCCCTGGGTTGGGAAGATCCTCCAGAGGAGGACATGGCAACCCATTCCAGTATTCCTGCCTGGAGAATCCCCATGGACAGAGGAGCCTGGAGGGCTACAGTCCATGGGGTCACAAAGAGTCAGACATGACTGAGAGACTAACACTTTCACTTTTCACTTTCAAAACTTTTTGAGTAATAAACCAGCAAGAAATAATAGCTAACAAATGCATACATTTATAATTTGAGAAGCTAGCATGAAAAGCTGAGGTCATTCCATGGGTAATCAGAAAATGAGCATGACTTCCTCCTGTCAACCCTCTTACTCTATATGGCCCATGTAATTAAGTATAGTTGTAATTTAATCATGTTTACTGTTACTTCATGCTTACAACATTTCTCTCTCCCTTTCTTAAATGTGTGCAGATGATCCAGTTCCTGGGAGCATCCAAGAATAGAGTTGAACAATGAAATGTTGAAAACAACCACAGCTTCTAAGGCTGTTAATCTGACACACACAATGATGGGCATTATCATCATCGTGCTGCGTGGTAATTAGGTAGAAATGGTAAATAGTTCTCTTAGACGTCAGTAATGAGCATTGCTCTTAAAGTGTCAAATTGAATATTTCTGGGGTCAGCTGCAGGAAGGCCTGCTCCTATAACAAAATGGTTCTCAATTGTCACTGCACATTAGAATCATCAAGGGACCATCTGTAAATCCTGTACCCAGGGTCCTCACCTCAAACGGATTTAATCAGATTCCTTCAGGGTTGCACCAGGACATCAGTATTTTTTACTACTCCCCTGGTGATTACAATGTGCATTTGCACTTAAGAATTACAGCTGTAAACAAAACACAAGGGAGTCAGAAGCTGCTTTTTTCCCCTCTATTTTCCCACAGTGCTGGGAACAAGCCTCCATTGAAGGTTCAACAAGCAATCAATCAGTTACTATTAAGAAATTAGCAGCTGATTAATTAATAATCAATTGATGTTCATTTTTCACAAGATTTTGCTATATCTGATTGTCCTTTACAAGATAACCAATAAATACAGGAAAGTGACAATCATTACTCTTATTCCTTCTTCCCAGCATCCTATATGGAATCTGAAACAGCCTGGCACTTAGGGACATGCTGTCAAATCAGCCTCAGGCATTAATTTTTTTCAACTACGGTAAAATACACAACACAAACTGTTGTGTATTTTACAACTATTACAACCATCTCAACTATTTTTAAGTGCACAGCTCAGTAGCATTAAATGCATTCCCAATATTTTGCAACTCTTGCCACTGCCCATCTCTAGAACTTTTCTCATCTTCCCAAACTAAAACTCTGTACTCATTAAACAATAACTAAAACTCTGTACCCATTAAACAATAACTTAAACAATAACTCCTCCCAGCCCCTGGAAACCCATTCTACTTTATGTATCTAGGAATCTGACTCTCTAGGTACCTAAAATAAAGTGGAATGATAATATTTATTATTTTGAGGCTGACTTATTTCACTTAGCATAATGACTTCAAGGTTCATTCATATTGTAGTATGAAAAGGAAGGCTGAATAATAATAATAATAACCCTCTTAAGGCTGAATAATAACTCATCATATGCATGCACTCCATTCTGTTTATCTATTCATCCATCAATGGGCGTTTGGATCATGTGAATATGCTACTATGAATATGCATGTACAAGACTCTGGGCTTTTTATATATGGCTTTACATATCCAGCATGGCCAACATTCTATGCCAGAGAATCTCACACCAGAGATGCAAAGGAGCTGGTATGGTGTGCAGAACTCCAAGATGGCCCCATGATCTCTATCCATCTGGTGTCATACTCTTATGTAATCTGCTCCCCTTGAGTGGAGAGGGAATCTGGGACTTGCTCCTTACCAACAGAATATGGCAACTGTGACGGTAGGGTTGGCCAGTGTATGTTATATGAGACTTCGTCTTTTTAGCCAACAGTAATAAGGGATTCTCCAGGTGGCCTGAAGTAGTTAGTGGCCTTGTTGGGAGATGGCCCCTGTGTAGGACATATGTGACCAGGAACTGTGGGCAGATCTCATACCAGGAATTGAGAGCAGCCCCTGGCTGACAGCCAGCAAGAAAATGGGCACCTCATTCCTACCACCACAAGGCACTGAATTCTGTCAGCAATCACTGGAGCTTAGAGAAGGACATCCTCCTTTTAGAGAAAGCTCTAGAAAAGGAGCACAGCTGGTGGATACCTTAACTGCAGCCTTGTGAAACTCTGAGCAGATGACCTCATAGCTTTGACTCCTGACCCACGAAATGCTAAGATAACAAATATGCATTGCTTTAAGCTGCTAAATCTGTGATAACTTGTTATCCAACAATAGAAAACGAACCCACCAGAGTTTCTCTGAGTTTCTAGTTCCAAGAAATATCAAATAGTATCTTTCCCTGCTCACGTTTTACTTCTCTTTTCCTCACCTCATCTGGAGACAAGAGACTAGAACCTACTGATCTTTTCCTCCATATTTCTCAGAGCTTGATAAAAATTGGTGCCTGAAATTTACTAATTACAATGAATGTGTCATGACAAATACTCCTAGAAGAGTTAAAAGGAAATCAGGAGTTCCTGGTCATTCACGCTTTAATATGAATTACGTATAAATTATCTCCTGGCCATTCTTGACCATAGATCTTGAAAAACAAGAACAAAAATACTCTGTCAAGCAAGACTATGATGAAAAATCTACAACTCAGCAATGCTTCTAAGGAAAGTTGGCATGGAGGGGAGCAGACAAATTATCTTAAAATAAGACTTTAAAAAAGAAAAAGGTTTAGTTAAAAGATAACTACAACAAATGGATCTTTCACATAGAAGGTATTTCCAGAGTCTAAAAACTTTTCCTTGGCTTTACATTTTCTCCCCCCTTCTTGAGAATTCAACTGCAGTTTAAAAATGCTAGAAAAAGTCAGCAATAGGCGCTAAGCTGCTCAGACTTTGCAGCTCTGGAAACTGACTGCACTGGCAGAAGTCAGTGATGATGCCTCCCTCTGATTGGACAGGCTAGGAGAAAAGGCCACTGTCTTCTCATTCATGCTATTTCTGCCACAGTCTCTCCTGGCACTCTAGCAAGGAAATGGGCAGTGTCTGGAATGGCATGAAATGTGTGTGAAGGAAAAAATGGGTCAGGAAAGAGTAACTCATTTCAGAAAACACTTAAAAGCCATAAGTGGCTCTGCCCAGTCCCCCAGGCTCTGCCCAGTCCCCCAGGACAGTCATTCAAAGCCAACCCTCCTATCTATTTACAATAGCCAGGACATGGAAGCAACCCAAATGTCCATTAACAGAGGAATAGATAAAGAAGATGTGGTATATATACCATGGAATATTACTCAGCCATCAAAAAGAATGAAATAATACCATTTGCAGCAACATGGATGGACCTAGAGATGATCACACTAAGTCAGACAGAGAAAGACAAACATCAAATTATATCACTTATATGTGAAATCTAATCATACAAATGAACTTACAAAACCAAAATCGAGTCACAGATACAGAAAACAAACTTATGGTTACCAGGGGGAAAGGTGGTGGGGAAGGAGAGAGAAATTGGGAGATTGGGACTGACATATACCTACTACTAGATATAAAAGGATTCGAATAATGACCTGCTGTAAAGCACAGGAACTCTGCTTAATACTCTGCCATGACTATGGTCTTCCCTGGTGGCTCAAATAGTAAAGACTCCATCTGCAATGCAGGAGACCTGGGTTTGATGCCTGGGTCAGGAAGATCCCCTAAAGAGAGAAATGGTTACCCACTCCAGTATTCTTGCCTGGAGAACTCCATGGACAGAGGAGTCTGCCAGGTTATAGTCCATGGAGTTGCAGAATAAGACACGACTGAGCAACTAACACTTTCACTTCACTTTTTCAATGATTTATATGGGAAACAAATCTAAAAAAGAGTGGATATATATATATAACTGATTCACTTTGCTGTACAGCAGAAACTAACACATTTTAAATCAACTATACACCAATAAAAATTTAAAAAAACAACAACAAAGCCAGCCCTGCTATATTCACCTGGAGTAACTTATTTAGAGGCAAGCAGATCCACAAACTGCTATAAATATCCTATAAATTAAAAAGAGAGCAGGCAAAATATAATGAGTGCAGGTTTCAGAGTTGTTCTGATTACGTGGCAGCTGTCTTGGCTTCTAGGCGACAGGTTACCCAGCTTCAGGAACTACTGAAAACCAACATGGGCTGGGTACTTATGCTTGGTAAGCCTCATACAATAACACTCACCCAGCAGGCTTGCCTGGCCTATATTAGGTACTAGAAATTGGTACTTATGGCCACTGATACTAGTCTAATGCTGATAGTGGAAGAAAATTAGAAGCAAACAAAATAAACATGTAAGTGAAAGAAATGAGGGAGAGAATACAAAAAGAACTAAGAAAGAAAAGAACAAAATTAAAGAATTCAATACTCAGTAAACATTTGTTGAACTGAATGTGTCCATCTGAAGACGTAAAGGGAATTATCCAAGGATATTGGGTCAAAAATGGCTGTGGGTTTTGCATAATATAAAAATATCACAGAACATGCTATAACTCAGGAATGTCAAATGCCAGGCAAGGGCAAGGGGGCTCCGAGTTAGCTCGGTACTTACAAAAAGCGCTTAGATTTTTTATTCTTCACAATGATTAGTCCTCGAGTCCTGAATGTTTCCTGAGGCTTAAATAAACATTTTCTCTAACATCTAGCGACTGATAGACTGGGAGATGTGAGGATAAAGCAAGAAGGAACAGAGAGAAACTATAAACCAAGCTGAAGGTAATTTGAGAGGTTGACAGGGGACTCAGTGGGGTGCAGGGGGAGAAGAGCCCACACCCTTTGGCTTCTAGAGAGAAGGAAGAAAAGGCAGGGTAGGAAGTGACAGGGGCTGGGTGCTGAAGTTGAAAAGCACTGCCCATCCCCTCCCCCACCACTGCCCAACCCCAAGGGGAACCATTCACTTTGCAGGCTGCACACAGTGCTAGAGAACACACCTTTCCCCACCAGGCAGACTCGCACTGGCAACTTGGTTCAGCAGATGACCTTGAGCAAGCTGTTGAATGCCTCTGACCTTTCATTTCACCTTTGGTCTAAGGTTAAAGTTAACACCTACCTCCAGTCTCCACGAGATAATGAACATTAAACTACAGACCTCTAGCAGTTAGCCAAACAATCGGTCTTCTCACCCCATTCCTGAGTAGCCAGCTCTGACCTGGATGTCTAAATGCACGTTATTGCTATTAAACATAACCTGATTTCAAGCACTCTGACAACTTTTAGCAGACACAGAATCCAGATCCCTTCACTCACAGCTTCACGGCCATGATATCACCTCATAACTGGACCTTTCTCTCTTTCCTTCCCTTGTATTTAGTGAGAGCTTCATTTCTTTTTTTTTTTTTTTTTTTTTGCTTGTCTGAAGACATAGGTTAAGACAATAGTCACAAGTATATGCATGAATGTTGTTAACTGTCCAACTAATAATTAAGAGTCTGTACATACACTCTTAAAAATCCGCAATAATCTATGTAAAATGTAAATAAAGACCCTCTCAAAACAGCAACATCTAAGTCACTACCTCCTGGAAGAAAAAAAGGTTTGTTTCCCTTCCACACTCAGCAAAAATTTCCTCCACTGCAAACTGATAACAGGGCATCATTTTCTCGAAGCACAGTTTTCAGGAAGAAATAACAATAGCAGGGAGCTGTTTGCAACCGTACCAAAAAAAATTAGAAATATATCTATTTGGTGGCTCAGAGGGTAGGTAAAGCATCTGCCTGCAATGAGAGAGACCCGGGTTCGATCCCTGGGTCAGGAAGATAACCTGGAGAAGGAAATGGCAACCCACTCCAGTATTCTTGCCTAGAGAATCCCATGGACGGAGGAGCCCGGTGGGCTACAGTCTATGGGGTCACAAAGAGTCAGACACGACTGAGCAACTTCACTTTCTTTCTTTCTAACTATATATCTAATTTTTTATAAGGCCAACCAACTAAAATATAAAGAACCCTCTCTAATTTTCATTTTGGTAAATTTGTTACAATGGACTTTTTTTTTTTTTTTGGAGTATACTTGACTTGAATACCAGACCACCTGCCCTGCCTCTTGAGAAACCTATATGCAGGTCAGGAAACGACAGTTAGAACTGGACATGAAACAACAGACTGGTTCCAAATAGGAAAAGGAGTACGTCAAGGCTGTAACTTATATGCAGAGTACATCATGAGAAACACAGGGCTGGAATCAAGATTGCTGGGAGAAATATCAACAACGTCAGATACGCAGATGACACCACCCTTATGGCAGAAAGTGAAGAGGAACTAAAAAGCCTCTTGATGAAGATGAAAGAGGAGAGTGAAAAAGTTGGCTTAAAGCTCAACATTCAGAAAACGAAGATCATGGCATCTGGTCCCATCACTTCATGGGGAATAGATGGGGAAACAGTGGAAACAGTGTCAGACTTTATTTTGGGGGGGCTCCAAAATCACTGCAGATGGTGATTGAAGCCATGAAATTAACAGACGCTTACTCCTTGGAAGGAAAGTTATGACCAACCTAGACAGCATATTAAAAAGCAGAGACATTACTTTGCCCACAAAGGTCCGTCTAGTCAAGGCTATGGTTTTTCCAGTAGTCATGTATGGATGTGAGAGTTGGACTATAAAGAAAGCTGAGTGCCAAAGAATTAATGCTTTTGAACTGTGGTGTTGGAGAAGACTCTTGAGAGTCCCTTAGACTGCAAGGAGATCCAACCAGTCCATCCTAAAGGAGATCGGTCTTGGGTGTTCATTGGAAGGACTGATGTTGAAGCTGAAACTCCAATACTTTGGCCACCTGATGCGAAGAGCTGACTCATTTGAAAAGACCCTGATGCTGGGAAAGATTGAGGGCAGGAGGAGAAGGGGAGGACAGAGGATGAGATGGTTGGATGGCATCACCGACTCAATGGACATGAGTTTGGGTAAACTCCAGGAGTTGGTGATGGACAGGGAGGCCTGGCGTGCTGCAGTTCATGGGGTCGCAAAGAATGAGACATGACTGAGCGACTGAACTGAACTGAATTGATACAGCAAAAGTGATTCAGCATGTGTGTGTATATATATAAATATGTATATAAAATGTTCTTTTTCAGATTCTTTTCCAGTTGAGGTTATTACGAGATATTGAAGACAGTTCTGTGATACACAGTCTTTGCTCTGAACAGACTTTTTTTTTTTTAATATTTATTTATTTGGCTGCATAAGGTCTTAGCTGCAGCATATGGGACCTAGTTCCCTGACCAGGGATTGAACCTGGGCCCCCTGCATTGGGAGCACAGAGTCTTAGCCACTAGATCACCAAGGAAGTCCCTCGAATAGATAGCACATTTCTTGGTTTTGAATCCCACTTCCAATAGTAAAAGCTGTGTAACCTCAGGCAGTTATTTAATTTTGTATGCCTCAGTTTCCTCATATATAAAATGGTATATAATAATCATATCTATTATGATTGTCATAATACTAATACACATCTCATATGTTTGCTTTGAGGATTAAATAATTCCATATTTGTGAAGCACTCAGAGTGGTGTCTGGCATATCATTAGTGATGTATGCTGCTGCTGCTGCTGCTGCTGCTGCTAAGTCGATTCAGTCGTGTCCGACTGTGTGACCCCATAGACAGCCGCCCACTAGGCTCCTCTGTCCCTTCATTCCATGGAAATACTTTTGCTCAGTAGAAGAGCCACATTTTTAGAAGGCAGATTGAAATGTTCAGCACTGCTTTAGAAACGATGAACAAATGATAACAAACATACTCTTCCTTGCTGTTTTTCCATATCTTGTTTAAAACGGTGACTCACGAGCACGTCCCACTTTTACCTATTCTGCTCCTGGGGTGGGAGTGACAAATGAGACTAATTGTCCTTCCGAACACTAGAGTCAACATCTGAAGTCAAACAGCAAGTCTTTGTTTTATCTTTCCTTTCCAAAGAACAATAGTTTCAAATGATAGTCTAAGTGTTCTTAGTGAAAGGCAGTCATACCAGCAACTTGCCAGATGTCTCTGATTAATCTGCCCGTGTTCCACCAGACATTCTGCATGAGCTTGTAATTTTGTTCTGCCAGTGCTGAAGTTTGCTAAACAACGTCTACAGAGACAGAAAATTTAATTGCAGTAAAAGGTCTGACCTCTGGAGACACGGTTGTCTTGGTGTTCGAGGCAGGTCAAACATGGACAGAAATGCGATCTGAGCTCTTTCTTGCCCACCTTTGCCCTTGATATTCAGTTCGCAGCCTTGAGAAGCACTGTGCTCATTTTGGAACCCATTCGTGCCCCTCCAGATATATCACAGTCTGTATCACCAGATCAAAACCATTCTCTGTGTCCTTTTCACACAGGCCTGAACTCTGAGGATCCAGCACCTGGTGAATATTAATGAAACAGATAAGCGCCACTCACCTCTGCTTGGAAGAAGCCAGGAAGCACCATTTTTCTTCCTACCAGCGAATAGGGCGTATCAAAATAGAGCAGACTGGTGCCCAAACTAACCTGACTAGAGGCCTTTAATCTTTGTGGGTTGCTTTAAGAACACTTGTGTAAGCAGATAGGGTCGGGGACCCCCAGGAGAAGCGAACCAGCTATCACTTTGTTGACATAAGAGAAGCCATTTTAAGCCTTAAACCATTTTGTGATCTAAGCCTGGTCCCAATCCTTGCCCTCCATCAGGCCAGAATATAACTTAACCATATCAGAGACAATAAATCAGCTGTAAAGATTCCCAGGTTCTATTTCAAAAATAAAGATCAGATTGAAACACATTCTTGAACTATTTTGCAGGATCCAAAACTCCCTTGAGTCTCAACCACCAGACTAACTGGAACCTAAGGAATGATGATGTGGACCTTTGCTGACCTTTGTTGATTTTAATCGGCTATAGCCAGGACTCTCTCAGTCTTTGCTCCAACTCTGTGCTGAATTTGCCCCTGCTCCAGGCCCTCCATGAATAGGCATACACTGCTCAAGACTGTCGGAGAAGGCAATGGCAACCCGCTCCAGTACTCTTGCCTGGAAAATCCCATGGGAGGAGGAGCCTGGTAGGCTGCAGTCCATGGGGTCGCGCAGAGTTGGATACGACTGAAGTGACTTAGCAGCAGCAGCAGCTCAAATCTGTTCATAAATAAGCACGCACTCTTAGCTTAAAACTTGCCCAGTTTTGCTGTTAGGGACCTACTGCTTTGAGAAATATCCCCAGTGTTCTCTTTATCTCTGCAAGGAATAAATCCTTCCTTCTCCCACTCTTTGGCTTGGTAGTGTCTTTGAACTTGACATCCACCAAGAGGAAAATCCAGTTTTCAAGTAACACCAGGCTTTTGGAGAGAAAAAAATCTGATTTCAAAGTCAAGAATCTTGGGTTCTAATCTCAGCTCTGACACTTACCATAGCCTATTCTGCAACTCCCCTGCACCTGTTTCCTCACTTCTCCAGTAGGGGAGAAGCATGAAGCAACCTCTAAGGTTCTTCCAGCTCTAAATCTTCTATAGTTATCATAATAAATTTAAATCAGAGATCAGAGTATTTGATATACTGTAATGCTCTGACTCATCATGATTTATGATAGTTCAGTAAGGCTGAGGACCTATAAAATGGGCTATGTGCCCACACGGCTGTGTGCTTCTGATGATCTCAAATGGTCAGTGGGCGCACAGCCACATCCCTATGAAAGACTGTGATAAATTGCAGATTTATGCAGTTGAAGATGACATGGTATCCACCCCAATTCGACCAGCTCATTCGCATTTTCTATGACTCTGTCATGATACTGAACACAGGTCTTAGCTTGTCTATAAAGTTCTCCCAAACATGACTAGGTCATTATTCTAATCTCAGGAGATAGCGGTTACAGTTGAAACCACATCAGCCAGAACTGCAGTATCCAATACAGTGGTCATTAGACCCATGTGGCTATCTAATCTTAAAATAAGTTGAAATTAAAAATTCAATTCCTCAGGGCACGTGGCACATGTCTAGGGCTCAAGAGCCACGTACATACTATTGGCTACTGTATCAGGCAACACAGGTTATAGGATGTTTCCATCATTGCAGAAAATTCTCTGGGACAGCACTGGGTTATTCTAGAACCTGATCTTAAAAAGTAGCCCTTTGAATTTTGCAGAAGACAAATTTCAAGAGTTCTCCAATGCCACTAGAGCATACAAGTTCCTCCAAATAAAGCAGGGAGCTGTAACTATATCATGTAAGCTACCCCTTAGGTCCTACTAGTACACAGAGATGGCATGAGTGGGCTGCCTGGCAATCGCTTAGGTTCACTTGCATTTATAGTACATTTGAGCCCAGGGGCCTCAGCAAACTCAGACTGCGGTAACATGGGTTTGAGAGTCTCTCATGAATTCCTGAATCCAAACCTTCAAGTTCCACATGTGTCATTTCCCTCAGATGATGTTCTCTGGTTTATCCCAGTACTACCTGTCTCCCTCATGCTGTTGATTGCAGGAGAGCTCGGAGTCTCCCCTCACTTTCTTGCTCACTGTTAAGTACTCATCAGAGACCACCTTTCTGACAAAAAGACAAAATAGACACCCAATGGCTTTTGGATTGAGGGTGTAGAGGGGGACCTGATCCAAAAGGTAGTTAGCACATATTAGCAGAGACAAGATTAGTCATGAACTCAGCCAGAAAACTTTATAAAGTTCAACAAATAAATCAGGAGAACCTAAAAATACCGGGTTGGCCAAAAAGTTAGTTTGGGTTTTTCTGAACCATCTTACAGAAAAACTCTAATGAACTTTTGGGCCAACCCAATAAATGAAGGCACCATTTTGACTGATATCTGAAAATTCTCTAATGTCTAATAGGAGTTGCTTGGAAAAGTAGCCAAAACAATGGATACTGTCCATAATAATTGTATCAGTGAATGGCAATCCCATCTTTTCTAACTTCTAGAAAGTTATTTCTTACAAAATTAATGAATTAAAATACTCAAACTTTACTTAAAGCCTTTCTCTCAAGCTGGAACTACTGGAAAATGGAAAGTGAATTGTAATACTGAGAACTTTCAAAAAACTGGAATACTTTAAATCTCTGAATTGGTGATGTTAGCTCTCTGTGTTTAACCCATTATTCCAGACTTACGGGGAAAGACTTTTTGGAAGGGAAAACTGAGGCATAAATGTCTGCAAGGGGAAATAAAACAAAGACCAGTCAATGAAAAAGAGTAGCTCCCGTATTCTAATTATTTTTTCCATTTAGAACCAAAAGGCTCTATGAAAGCATAAAGGGATTATGAAGACATAAAGGATTTAATCTGGTCTCTTGAGGACTTAATCATTACAGAATCAATTATCCTGTTTCTTCATCATGTCCCTAATGCAAACTTGTACTCCTGGGCTTGCCTTTAAGATGTTTGAGGGGAATCATTGCTCATCCTTACTCAAGGGCTATAAGGTCTTTCCTCTTCTGTGTCCCACTCACTACAGAGGTGCTTTGGCCCAACAGTGAACTGTGCCTAGCTGCTGATTTCCTTTATCTTGTTAGAATACTGCTGCTAAGTCGCTTCAGTTGTGTCTGACTCTGCGCGACCCCACAGACAGCAGCCCACCAGGCTCCCCCGTCCCTGGGATTCTCAAGGCAAGAACACTGGAGTGGGTTGCCATTTCCTTCTCCAATGCATGAAAGTGAAGTCGCTCAGTCTTGTCTGACTCTTAGCGACCCCATGGACTGCAACCTACCAGGCTCCTTTGTCCATGGGATTTTCCAGGCAAAAGTACTGGAGTGGGGTTAGCTTATAAAAATCAAGAGGAATGCATTTATCTTGAGCGGTTTTGTTACCTAACACCAGAAATACTTCTGGTGTATATACTTAAATGGACATAAATAGTGGTATAAATACTCAAATGGACATAAATCTTTGGAACAAAGTAATTGAAAATAATCTTCCTTCATGAGGTAAAATCTGGTGGGATATGTAGGAAGATGGTAAAAGAAGATGAATTGCTATTACATTCTCTCACACTTCTAGATATACAAGCACATTGCTATCTGAAAGAATTTTTGTGGGTAAATAATATATTGTGCTTATGTATGGTATACATGCATGATATATTGTGCTTATGTAAGGTATATATACCTTACATAAGCACAATATATCATTTACCAACAAAAATTATTACCTGCAAAAATTATGTATACTATACATAAGCACAATATATTAATTACCCAGAGAAATTTTTCCAGATAGCAATAGGCTTGTATATACAGTAAAGTTTACCAGGAGAAATATCAACAACCTCAGATATGTAGATGATACCACCCTAATGACAGAAAGCAAGGAGGAACTAAAGAGATTCTTGAAAGAGGATAGTGAAAAGCTGGCTTAAAACTCAACATTCAAAAACCTAAGATCATCGGATCCAGTCCCATCACTTCATGGCAAATAGAAGGGGAAATGTGGAAGCAGGGACAGATTTTCTTGGGCTCCAAAATCACTGCAGACTATGTCTGCAGCCATGAAATTAAAAGATGCTTGCTCCTTAAAAGGAAAGCTATGACAAACCTAGACAGCATATTAAAAAGCAGAGACATCACTTTGCCGACAAAGGTTCATATAGTCAAAGCTATGGGTTTTCCAGTAGTCAGGTGAAGATGTGAGAGTTGGACGTTAAAGGTTGAGTGCTGAAGACTTTTCAAATTGCAGTGCTGGAGAAGACTCTTGGCAGTCTCCTGGACAGCAAGGAGATCAAACCAATCAATCCTAAAGGAAATCAACTTTGAATATTCATTAGAAGGACTGATGCTGAAGCTGAAGCCCCAATACTTTATCCACCTGATGCAAAGAGCCGATTCATTAGAAAAGACCCTGATGCTGGGAAACACTGAGGGCAGGAGAAGTGGATGACAGAGGATGCAGATGGTTAGATAGCATTACTGACTCAATGGACATGAGTTCAAGCCAACTCCAGGAGACTGTGAAGGACAGGAAGCCCGGTGTGCTATAGTCCATGGGATACAAAGAGTTGGACACAACTTAGTGTTTCAACAACAACAAACACTATACAGTCGGGCTCTCTGCAACCCCATGGACTGCAGCCCACCAGGCTCCTCTGTACATGGGATTTCTGAGGCAAGAATACTGGAGTGGGTTTCCATTTCCTCCTCCAGGGGATCTTCCCAGCCCAGGGATTGAACCCAAGTCTCTTGCGTCTCCTGCATTGGCAGGCAGATTCTTTACCACAAAGCCACATGGGAAGCCCCAATATAATGCATAATAATGATAATTATTATGTACATATATACCTTATACATCAAAAGAGAATACTATGATGTTCAATTGAAAAACAAGTATACGTTTGTAAGCAGCATTTATAATTTCTGAATTCATATCATTAAAAATAAATAATTATTATGTTTGCAATGGGAATAGATAACACTTGTAAACCAACAAATAAATAAACTCTTGGCTTAAAAAAAAATTCTTCTAAACTCCAATATTAAACAGATTCTTTCAGCCACACAGTGTTATGATTAATACTCCAGCATGACTTGTTTCCTTAACAAATATTTATCGATCATTTACTATGTGCCAAGCATGGTCAACAAACTGATGAATTAAACCTCCCTTTATAATCTTGTTGTCAAAATTAATCACTTATTTGTTTAAGTTAGATGTTTTATCTTGATTTACATAACTTATATGTAAATAAATTAAAAGCTGTTCTCATTTCACAAATCTTGCATTTTGAAAGAGGGATCCAGGCTCAGACAAGATAATCAAGGCAAAATATCTAATTTCAACTAAGAAATTTTACTCACTTAAAACAGTGCAGAAAGGAGACCCTAATTCATAATGTTTCTAGTCAATCTTTCCTGGTTAGGAAATTCAATCTTTAGCCAGAAAAGGATACACACACACACATACACACATGCACACAGGAGAAGGCTGTGGTAAATAATTACATTTCTTTTAAAGATCCTTAATTTTAAAATTACTTCTAGCTTGTAATTGTTGCCCATGCCTGAAATGCTCCACCTGGTCTATGTTCCTTTTTCTCCTTTGGGTCTCAGTTCAAGGTCACCTCCTCTGCCTGGCCTCAGTGACAATCCTAATTCTGTTGCCTCCTTGCCCTTCTCACCCCCAACCCCAGATACCACCCACTATGCTGTCTGTTTCATCATATAATTTGTCTCAATTAACAATTACACAGTGTTTACTTGTTTCTATGTATACCATCCCCGCAAGAGAGAGGCTCTGTGTCTATTTATTCACTAATATATACTTAGCATCTAACACGGAGGCTGGCAGAGGGCAGTGCTCAAGTGAAACTGTGGGATGAATGAATGAATTCATCCCCTTTAGAGGTACCAGCTTATCCCTTTTTCATGACTCTTAAAGACTAAAGTGCTAAGAAGTGGCTTTTGCTATACATACTCTTAATACTGTGTGATTTGTGTATACCGTTAAGTCCACTTCTACAAGAAGAGAGAAGGGTAGTCTTCCTAAAACTACCTTTTCACTCCCCTAGGGTTTTCAAGATCACAGAAATGACTTTTGTAAGCTCAGCTCCTCGGTTATACAAATCACGAATCAAAGTCGAGGTACAACACAAGTTCTGCTTTCAAGAGAAGTCCCAATTCAAGGGAGACTCTGTGGCAAAGCAAACCACTTCCTCAGCCCCTCTATCCAAAATCTGAAAAGGTTCATACACTCTTGTCCACTGAGGAGACTCAGTAAATAGCACTCTAAGGTTTCATCATACGAATGCCATCAGAGCCAAAAAGCTGGGGGAATGTCTTACCTGGAGTCCTTTCTGACTCTTGCTTTCTCAAAGGAAAATTCAGGGGGTTTGTTGAGGTCATAGGTTCGGGTGGTCGGCTCGGCGGACACTCCAGCCTTCGCTCCCCTCCTGCTGTGGAGGGAGACCAATCCCGAGGTCTTCCGCTGAACCTCAAGAGGCACTTTGTCCGGGGACGCCCGGGGCAGGCTTCCTCCCTGCAGGTGCACCACATCCTGAAGCTTGTTCAGCTGGATGCACTTGTTCTGGAGCTCCTCCGTGAGCTCCGCGATGGCCACAGTCTGTTTGGACAGCTGCTCCCGCAGCTCCTTCAGGTGGTACTCCCGCTCCTGGATCTCAGCATCCTTCCTTCTCAGCTCTCTTTCCAGCTCTGTCACCCTGCTCCGGAGGGCGCTGGCGGTGAGGTTCCCGGGGTACCCATCTGGATTCTTGGAGTGTTTGGGTTTCACCGAACCATTTCCCATTTTGCTCAAGGACCTGAGAGACGGCACAGAATCGGAGGTTACCTAGTGGAGTTTCCGGCTTCCCAGGTGGCGCTAGTGGTAAAGAACCCGCCTGCCAATGCAGGAAATATAAGAGATGAGGGTTCCATCCCTGGGTCGGGAAGATCTCCTGGAGGACAGCATGGCAACCCACTCCAGAATTCTTGCCTGGAGACAGAGGAGCCTGGCAGGCTATGGTCCATAGGGTCACAAAGAGTCAGATACGACTGAAGCAACTTAGAACTGCATGCCTTGGAGTTTCACTTTCCAGCGGCCCCCACTGCTCCTCTTGTTCTACTCTGTTTCATAAATGGAAACACAGGACTCATGGCTCTTCGGTAAGCAATAAATTCCCCACCCTTCCAGAAGGAAAGCCATGGATTGACTTCATTGGTTCCTCCCTGAGGAGGGGCTGGTGCTTGGGTTCCTTCTCTCCCATCCCATTGCTGGCAAAAGCATCACACCTAAGCATTTTGCACAAACGGCCTGCCTTACCTGCTGTTCTCTTTGGTTGCTCTCTCTGGACAGCTGTCAAAAGCATCACAACAGAACCGCCATTCGGATGTCAGCATGGCCAAGACAGAATGCCAAGGAGCAACTACTGCAGCAGAGGCTTGTTAATGTCACAATGTTCACAGCTCCCTGAGCAGCTCCACTGAGAAAGCTGCCCCTGATTTAGAAAGCAACACATCTGCATTCCTCGGGGTGGGAGGAGGCAGAGCTGGGGTTGCCTCATTAGCACTTTTCTCCAGCTGTAGGTGCCTATTAAGTTTGGCTTTTCTTTTTATATATATATATATATTTTTAATATTTTTTTAAATTTTAATTGGAGGCTAATTACTTTACAATATTGTCATGGTTTTTGCCATACATTCACATGAATCAGCCATGGGTGTACATGTGTTCCCCATCCTGAACCTCCCTCCCACCTCCCTCCCCATCCCATCCCTCAGGGTCATCCCAGTGCACCAGCCCTGAGCACCCTCTCTCAGGCATCGAGTTTGGCTTTTCTGGCAATGCTCGCCATTACAAACATGTGGATGGCAGTTTGTGCATGAGTGCCTGATTGCTGTCACTTCAGTTGGGTCTAACTCTTTACAGCCCCATGGACTTAGTCCTCTGTCCATAGGATTCTCCACGCAAGAATATTGGAGTGGGTTGCCATGCCCTCCTCCAGGGGATCTTCCTTACCCAGGGATCAAACCTATGTCTCTTACATCTCCTGGATTAGCTTTTTAGCACTAAGGCCACCCGGGAAGCTGCTGGATGGCAGTTACCAGAAGGTAAAAACAAGGATGGGGATTCTTTCATATTCTTTACTTTATATCCCCAAACCAAGATTGTCCCAAAAAATGACCACCTATGGTCCAATGCTCTATTATTTTCCTGAAAAGAATATCCTCAGTGTAGGCCTCAAAGCAGTTAGTTACTCCTCCAATAAGTCTCAGGAGGTAAAATGCAGATTGGGGAAGGTGAGGCAAGATTTTAGTTGATTCAAAAACATTTCTTTTGGTTCAATAGATATGTATTTGTTTTAACATTCATTACAAATTATAAATAATTGGCACCAGAAAAATTTGAGGTTTAGTTAGGTATTTAGCTTTTCTGAGTCTATTCAATGAAAACAGAAAAGAAATCATCTGTGGTTAATAAACACATATGAGCAAAATCAAAAAAGAGAACTCAAAAGGCTGAAGACTGGAAAATACTGCTTTGATTAAGTATCATAAGGTTTAAGTCTTTTCAGACTAGCTATTGAAATGCCGTACTTTTGTGTGTGTGATTTTTGACAGCCATTACCCAAGAAACTTGTAAACTAAGTTTGAATGACGCTCATTATCTAATATATGAATAAAATGATGGAACTTTGAAGTTATAAATCCCACATATTCTTTCCTCACTCTCTCTCTCTCTCCAAGTTTCAAGCTCAGAGAGAAATGAAATGCTTAAACAGATTTCACTGGCTCTACCAGAATCACTGTGACCTCTAAAACAAAGACAACAAAGACAAAGACACAAACAGCCTCTAAGTTTCAAACAGATGCATCCCAGTAGCTAATGCAGATCACCTAAGATAGATGGTAGAACCAGAAAATAAATATACTTATAAAAGCAATCTTGCAATACCCAGACATTCTTTATAGAACTCAGGTTCAAAGTAGGCATTAATAAACATCAGCCTCCTAAGACTTGCCTTAATATGTTGCAGAGATGTGGCAGGTTTAACCTTTAAGCTTCTGTTGACTTGGCAGCATTTACTGTTCTTATATATTAGGAATATATAAAAAGGTTAAGACTAGAACTCAAAGATGTGGCCCTGGACACCAAGGTAACCTGAATAAGCAATTAAGAAAATGTTAGATTGGGACTTGAGAATAAACTTGAATGAGATTCTGAATGACAAGCATAAGAAGGGTGCCCCAAAGGGACCTTAAATGAATGTGTGCACGTTTTTAACATGCAGCAGTGAAATATTTTCTAGACGTGCTTTTCTGATTCATGGACAAGCATTTCTAATCCAAGGCAGGATAAAGGCAGAAGAATGGGTGGGGGGAAAGAAATTGTCTTATAAAGAACAAAAGTAAGCACAAAAACTTTTAAACCTAATATTAAACTAAACTAACAACTCATTCTTTATTTATAGAAACAATTGCTTCCTAAGACCTAACTGTCATGTTCTGTACCAGGGGCACAGTTCCAAGAATTTGAAGTCAAATTTGACACAGAGACGAGTTCTAGCATTCTAAATATGAAAAGCCTTAGGATCATTTTTGCTCTAGGTATGGTAGTCAAAACATTCTGTACCAATTCAATAATTTTGCAAATTCGAACTACAATTAGGTATAGGTGGTTAAATCCTCCCAAAAGACCAGCTATTCTCTGGTTTTTGTTTGCTTGTTTTTAAACTTTTTATTTTGTATTGGGGTATAGTGGATTAACAAACAATGTTGTAATCGTTTCAGGTGGACAGCAAAGGGACTCAGCCATACATATATAAATACATGTATCCATCCTCCCCAAACTCCCCTCTCATCCAGACTGCCACATAACACTGAGCAGAGTTCCATATGCTATACAGTAGGTCCTTGTTGGTTATCCATTTTAAATATCCAGCTACTCTGTGGCTTTAAAGACATCAGTTTGCAAACTGAATAAATCTCTGGAGCAGTTTAGAATTCCAAAGAGGGATGAAATAAAGTGAAATAACTAACCCATCTTCCAGGTCACTAATTTAAGATATGTAAGGAAGCTACCAAAGGACTCAATAAATACTAAGTCTGATTTCTTAGTTCACCTATTTCAATTTTGGTGTCTCTCAATCCAAAGCTTCGAGTGTCTGGCTTCATAAAACCTAATTAGACTCATTTTGTTTCCTGTCTGTCTCAGTCATTAAGAGAGAAAAGCCATTTCTCAAATATGTATTACTAGTCACAATTGAACCACAGGATGTTGTTCTATCTAGCAACTATAGGTTCTTAGATCATTCTTATAATCAGAGAACAGCAGTTAAAGTAAGAAGAAATGACCTTGGAGATAAAGATCAGGAATTTTTTCCTCCCAGCTTTATTGAAATACAATTGACATACAGCACTGTATAAATGTAAGGTTTACAGCATAATGATTTGACTTATACATATCAGAAAATGATTACCACAAGAATTTTAATGAACATCCATCATCTCACACAGATACAAAATTAAAGAAATAGAAAAAATTTTCCTTGTGATGAGATCTCTTGGGATTTCTTAACGGCTTTTCATATATAACATATATAACACTGCAGTGTTAATTATATTTATCATATTGTGTATGACACCCCTAATACTTAATTATCTTACAACTGGATGTCTGTACCTTTTGATTGCCTGCATCCTACCCCCTGCCCACCTCTGGTAACCACAAATCTGATCTCTTTTTCTATGAGTTTGTTTGTTTGTTTTCAAAGTATAAGAAATAAGCATGGAGACAAAGATTAGGATTTAACATAAGCAATGGAATCAAGCCAGCCAGGGTAAGAAAACAACCTGCCTTTTCCCAGCTGGGTAACCTTCTATAAATTACTTCAATTTCTCAATTTTCTAATCTAGAAAGTGGATATATTCATCTTATAGATTTATTATGAAGATTATGCTTGTAAGGTATCCTGTGCATTATCTTGTGTGTGGTGGTTTAGGTGCTAAGTCATGTCAGATTTTTACAACCCAATGAACTGGAGCCCACCAGGCTCCTCTGTTCATGGGATTCTCAAGGCAAGAATACTGGAGTGGGTTGCCATTTCCTTCTCCAGGGGATCTTCCTCACCCAGGAATCGAACCCAGATCTCCAGTATTGCAGGCTGATTCTTTACCGACTGAGCTGTGAGGGAAGCCCTATCTGGTGTGTAGTAGGCACCAAGTAGCTTTTATAGGATGTGACTAGCAAGGAACTTGGTGACTTGGTATGAGGAAATGTCCAGAGGGCACCATTACTGAATGGGAAAGAACTCTAGTAGACTGGATGTCTTCCAGACAAGAGGGTTTTAAAGATGAAAATTATTGGGATGAGAGAGAGGGGTGTGCTTACTCTGTCTGGATTAAGGAAAAAAGTCATTCTGGAACAAACATCCTGGGATACCCTCCCAGTAAAGAGAAGCCCCACGGAAAGATGGAGAATAGAAAGCTTCATGAATGTCCCAGCCCAGGTTCTAATATGGCAAGGACTCCTCCTCTGCAATTCCTTCATGTAGCCTCTATCTATTTACACAAGTTGCACTGAAAACCTTAAACCAAAAGGGCCCATCTAAATGTCTTTGAAGGCAACAACAACAACAATAACAACAAAAAAATGTAGTTCACTTTGAAGGAGATATTCTTCTGCAGCCAGGGACAGGAATGAGGAATATAATGAGCAGTGGCATTTAGCAAAAGAGAGGAAAATTATATAAAGTTATAAATTATTATTACATTAATTTAATCGCGATGTAGGAAATGCCACGCAGCAGAGGTAATTAGAAGAAACACAGGAAAAGGAAAACCAACTGTGGAGGCTCCTGCAGGCAGATTAACACCTGACAGCCAGCGTGGTAGGAATTAGCCTCTGTTGTCTGTTTTCCCTCCAGCTCTAAAGTAGTTTGAAACCAAAATCTCAGCTCTGATCGAGATAGTATCTATGTTTCTCTCTACCCATCTGGATTCTGACATATATATCTGTAAATACAGGAGATGGCGCAGTGCTCGCTAATGTTATTGAGTCAGAGTCCCAGTGTAAGCACTTTCAATCAGTATTCATATGCCCTTGGCCATGATATTGGGCATGAGTGTGAATGATGGAAGAGACAGACAGACACATAGACAGATGGACAGATAAAATAATGCTGCATATCATTTACAGTCATTAGAGGGTTAAATGAGATAAATCATGATAAGAATTTAGCACAGTGCTTGATATATAGTGAGTGCTTGATAAGCATTAAATATTACTATTGTTATTACTGTTAACATTATTCACCCAATAAAATAACTCATTTTAGTGGAAAAACTTATCGATCAACAAATACATACTAAAGCAACAAGACATCATAGGAGAACAAAGTCAGAGAGCTAGTACTACCAGACTTCAAGACTTACATAAGGCTGCAATAATCAAGAAAACATATTGGTAAACAAATAGATCAATGGTACAGAATAGAGAGCCCAGAAACAGACTGACAAAAATTTAGTCAACTGATCTTTTATAAAGGAGCAAAGATAATTCAATGGGGAAAGAATAGTCTCTTTAAATAAATTGTATTGGAACAACTGGAAATCCATATGCCAAAACAAAGAATCTAGAAAAAGATTTATCTTCCACAAAAATTAGTTCAAAATGGATCAAAATCCTCAAAATTTGTGAAACACAAACTATAAAACTCCTAGTAGACAATAGGAAAATATGGAAGTGATCTTGAATTTAGTGATGACTTTTGAGATAAAACACCAAAAGCACAATTTATGATGAGGAAAATTGACAAGTTGGACTTGATTAAAATTAATAACTTCTGCTCTGCAAAAAAAAAAAAAAAAAAAACAGAAAGAAAGAAACAAAAAAGCCACAGACTAGGAGAAAGAATTTAGAAAACACATATCTAATAAAGAACTACTATCCAAAATACATGAGGAATTCTTTATATTCAACAATAGGAAAGCAAACAATCCAGCTGGAAAATGGGCAAAAGATTTAAACAAACACATATCACATGTAGCATATAAGGATATGAAATGATGCTCAATACCAAATATCATTAGAGAATCTCAAATTAAAACAATGAGATACCCATGCTCCCTGGTATTTATCCAACCAATATGAAAATACAAGCCCTCACCAAAACCAGTACACAGATGTTTACAGCCGTTTTACTCATAGTTGTCAAAGCTTGCAAGCAATTAAATGTCCTTCAGTGGATGGATGAACAAACTATGATGTATACAGACCACGGACTATTATTCCGTGGTGAAAAGTAATAACTATCAAGCCCTGAAAAGTCATGGAGGAATTTTAAAGGCAGATTGCAAAGCGAAAGAAGTCAATCTATAAAACCTGTATGATGTTAACTCTTGTATGACATTCTAGGAAAAGATGGAATCTGGAGACAGTAAAAAGAAGTGGTTTCCAGGAGACTGGAGAGAGGAAGACAGGAATGAATAGATGGAGTCTAGGGGAATTATTGGGCACAACTATTCTGTATAATATTGTTATGGTGGATACATGTCATTATATATTTGTCCAAGCCTACAGAACTGAACAACAAAAAGAGCGAACTCTAATGTAAACTATGGACTTCAGTTAATTTTCCATATTTGCTCATCAGTTGTAAAAAAAAAAAAATTATCACACTGATCCAAGATGTTAAAAATAGGGAAGGGGAGGGAAGATTATGGAACCTCTCCATGTTTTTTACCTTATTTTTCTGTAAACCTAAAACTGCTCTAAAAAAAAAGAAATTCTATTAATTAAAAAACAAAACAGGTACTAGGAGTGAATGCAAGGACGTTAGTAACATATTCAGGGACCAGGCTGAAATGTATGATGGTGAAGGAGAGTGATGAGAAGTAATGTTGAAAAAGTAAGAAACCAGAATAAAATACTGAAAATTGTCATATGCCATTTATGGTATCTGGATTTTAGTGTAGGTCTAGCGAAGGAAATGGCAACCCACTCCAGTGTTCTTGCCTGGAGAATCCCATGGACAGAGAAGCCTGGTAGGCTGCAGTCCATGGGGTCACACAGAGTCGGACACGACTGAAGCAACTTAGCAGCAGTAGCAGCAGCAGCTTTTTTCAAGTAATATGGTCAGGTTTGTTCTTTAGAAAAATAAATAGATTTTCTGGCAATTAATATGAAACAGACTGAAAAGAGCTTAGAGGAAAAAAGGCAAAATCAGGCTACTGCATCAATCCAAGAAAAAGGGGATGATAAAATATCAGGAAGAATGTCAACCCTATCCTAATATCTTGAACTCAAGAAAAAATGGACCATTTCCATGGTAGCCAAAAGAGAAAAACACTATCATAGAGTATTTGGCCAAAGATATGGCTAAAGGCAAAAACTCTGCAATTGCCTTCCTTTCAATAAATCATGAAAAGTAGAAAAGGTTCTTTTTCATGAAATGGGCAGGTTAGCCTGAAGTCACATGAATTATGCAGGCTTCTCCAGATAGTTTTTTAAGTAGATATGAAACCGATGCATCCGGTGTTCCTCTCAACTTGTCTCACCAAATGTCTTTTAGAAAATAATTAAACATAGTTGAGTATATAAACCCTGCTGCTCCTGCCAGAAGCAAACACAAAGGGTTGCCCTTGTGAGAAACAGTGCAATTTCATATCAGTTACACAATTAAAAGCACCTGACCTTGTGACTATTAAGCTTGGGCTCAGTTTTGAATCTACTGCTTGTTTTCTTTGGGCATGGCATCTTAAATTGGGGAGTTACTTTCTCTTGTCAGGCAGTCATATGAGCTTCTTACTGTGCCAAAGTTTCAGCTACTCCTGAGGCTATATCGTGCAGTGCCCCAAACCACCTCACTCACCATGTAAACACCCCTCAGAATGTTTACAGTGAATCGTATAAACACGACATATCCCATATGTTGTGGCATTCCATTCAGCTATTTTTGGGGTGCCACAGTCTCAGGTAAGTAGGTAAATACACAGAAATGCAATTTTATAGGTGTAGATCCAGAGATGGTAGCTGATGGAATCTGAGCAATGATAAGAACAATAGGTTTCCTATGTGGCACCAGTGGTAAAGAACCTGGCTGCCAATACAGGAGACATAAGAGACACAGGTTCAATCCCTGGGTCGGAAAGATCTCCTGGAGGAGGGCATGGTAAACCCGCTCCAGTATTTCTTGCCTGGAAAATGCCATGGACAGAGGACCATGGTGGGCTACAATCCATAGGGTCGCAAAAAGTCAGACACAACTGAAGCGACTTCCTATACACGCACAAGAAGAAGAAGAAAGATTTAGTAGTTCCCATTGCAGCAACTGGGTAAGAGAGGATGTTATTAAGCAAAATGAGGGGGCAGATTTGAGGGATATGACAATGAATGTGATTTTGGACAGTTTGTGGAACCTGTGGAAACTTTAAGGTCAAGAAGTTCAGTAGGTGGTAAGATGCTCAACATCACTCATTATCAGAGAAATGCAAATCAAAACCACTATGAGGTACCATTTCACACCAGTCAGAATGGCTGCGATCCAAAAGTCTACAAGTAATAAATGCTGGAGAGGGTGTGGAGAAAAGGGAACCCTCTTACACTGTTGGTGGGAATGCAAACTAGTACAGCCACTATGGAGAACAGTGTGGAGATTCCTTAAAAAACTGGAAATAGAACTGCCTTATGATCCAGCAATCCCACTGCTGGGCATACACACTGAGAAAACCAGAAGGGAAAGAGACACGAGTACCCCAATGTTCATCGCAGCACTGTTTATAATAGCCAGGACATGGAAGCAACCTAGATGTCCATCAGCAGATGAATGGATAAGAAAGCTGTGGTACATATACACAATGGAGTATTATTCAGCCATTAAAAAGAATACATTTGAATCAGTTCTAATGAGGTGGATGAAACTGGAGCCTATTATACAGAGTGAAGTAAGCCAGAAAGAAAAACACCAATACAGTATACTAACGCATATATATGGAATTTAGAAAGATGGTAACAATAACCCTGTGTACGAGACAGCAAAACAGACACTGATGTATAGAACAGTCTTATGGACTCTGTGGGAGAGGGAGAGGGTGGGAAGATTTGGGAGAATGGCATTGAAACATGTAAAATATCATGTATGAAACGAGTTGCCAGTCCAGGTTCGATGCACGATCCTGGATGCTTGGGGCTGGTGCACTGGGATGACCCAGAGGGATGGAATGGGGAGGGAGGAGGGAGGAGGGTTCAGGATGGGGAACACATGTATACCTGTGGCGGATTCATTTTGATATTTGGCAAATCTAATACAGTTATGTTAAGTTTAAAAATAAAATAAAATTTAAAAAAAAAGAAGTTCAGTAGGTGGTAAGAAATGAGGAACTAGCAACTCAAAAAGGGGAGCTGAAAATACTTAGCAATCATAAGTAGAGGCTGAAGCTGAAGAAGTAGATAAAGGTGCCAAAAAGATAGGCAATGAAAAGAGGAAGAATGTTTAGGTCTATATGGAGTATGAGAGGAAAACTAGACATGGTAAGAAGAAACTATTGTGTTAGGGAGAGGTTGCAGAGGGATTAACTGTAAAAGATGGTTGAAGTAATACTGCAGGGACAGAATTTCTAAAATAAAAGTAGTATAAAGTATTGGTTGCTCAGTCATGTCCAACTCTTTGGGATCCATGGACTGCAGCCTACCGGTCTTCTCTGTCCATGGGATTCTCCAGGCAAGAATACCGGAGTAGGTAGCCATTCCTTTCTCCAGGGGGTCTTCCCAACCCAGGGATAGAATCCAGGTCAAGCAGATTCTTTACTGTCTGAGCCACCAGGGAAGCATGTAGTAATTAAATGGGTGCACACAAGACGGGAGTCAAAAAAAGATTCCAATGTTTTGATCTTGGCAGGCTGGAAGGAAGGCAGTACTATGAACTCATTCATTCATTAAAAACGAGTAGAGCACCATCTATGGGCTAGGCACTGTGACACTGACCACAGCCAAGAGAACAAGCATGCTCTAAGGGGAAGGAGATGAGTCCATATATACATTTGTTGAGTTTGTTGAAGTGCCTGTGGGTCATCAAGGTGGAAATGTCTAGCAGAGAGCAGAAAAAAAGAAGAAAGATCAAGGCAAAAGAATACTTGGTAGAAGAACTGAAGTCCCACGAGTATTAATAAATGAGATCACTAAGGGAAAAGGGGGAAAATGCCTCTGTTGTTATGGCACCCCACTCCAGTACTCTTGCCTGGAAAATCCCATGGACGGAGGAGCCTGGCAGGCTGCAGTCCATAGGAGTCAGACACGACTGAGCGACTTCACTTTGACTTTTCACTTTCATGCGCTGGAGGAGGAAATGGCAACCCACTCCAGTGTTCTTGCCTGGAGAATCCCATGGACAGAGGAGCCTGGTGGGCTGCCGTCTATGGGGTCACACAGAGTTGGACACGACTGAAGCTTAGCAGCAGCAGCATGAATAATATTTATAGAAGAGGAGAAGGAGATGCAAATAAAGACAGAGAAGGAACAGTTGTACAATAAGAAATCCAGAAAGATAAGATAAAGCCATAAAGAGAAGATTTCCAAGAGGTGAACAGGCTGCAGTTGACAACCCACAGACCTATCACAGCAAATGAGATCAGAAGGAAATATACTGAATTTAGTCTTTCACAGAAGACCTGGGATAGAAACCAGATTACCAAGAACCCTGGAAAGAGCTGACACTGAGAGTAGGGACTTCAAAATGGTACCATGGTTCATGCAGTGGATTTTTAGAAAAGTGAAAACTTGAGAGTACCTGTAAGACCAAAATAATGAACCAGTGAATACAGAGAAAATGAAAACAGAAGAGATGAGATAATTGATAGGGAAAATAGCCTAGAGGAAGCAAGACAATATGGGATCAAAAGACTTGGGCAGCATCCAGACAACATATGCCTGCACTGGGAGGTGGATTAGCCCTTACTTGTAAGGATTTCAGAGGAGTGAAATGCAGCATTTCAGGTAAAAGAGAAAGATCTCTCTGTACCATCTTTTTATGTCCTTTCCTTTAGTTGCGCAATGTTCCAATGGGAAAGGTAGCCTCGATCTAATTCTACAAAGAGAATTATCTACCATATGATCTTCTACCCTCCTGTGTAAAAGCTAAGCAGTAGTACTGACAACAGCCGCTGTACGTTATGTGGGATGCTCGCCTTCTCCAAGAGTTAAATAGTAACTTGCAAAGAAAAGAGACGATTTCTGAGGAACCGTTGGGGGAAGGGGAGCGCAGGCAGGTAGGTGTCTGCCGCTGGCTTCCTTCATAAAGAGGCCCCTGGGAACTTAGGCGACGAGATGAACAGAGCGTCATCCTTTCTACCTGTTCATTCTGCCTGCGTGGTTTCTTTGTATTTTCAGCCAGGGTCAACTGCTATGCATCTGTACCCTAGTTCTTCTCAAACTTGAGCCCCTTGCTTTTTCCTCATCTCCAAAGCGACAGATTCGTTTTTGTTCGCTCTTGTTTCTTCACCAGGAAAAACAGAGCGAAAAAAAAAAAATGTGAAAGCGCCTCAAGGTGCCGAGAGTGACACAGGACACCCACACAAGTTTACAAGTCCTCGCCCAAGTCCTCACCTCCCAGCCGCTCCCCGGAGCTTGGAGAAGCGGAGCCGGGAGCGCCCGCCCTGACGGCCTCTCCAAGCCCCCAGCCCCGAGCAGCAGTCTCGCCGGCCGCCCCGGGCTAAAGGCTTGAGAACCCGAAGACTCCCGACCCGGGCTGAGCGCGCCCCTCCCTTCCCCAGTCGAGCTTCTGGAAATTCAGTAGCCTCCCTCTGCCTCCGGGAGCTCGCGGCCGGCTGCCACACCGGAGCCAACGCACCGCGTGCACACGTCCACACGCCAGCAGCTCAGGCGCGGGAGCGCTGGGTGTGGAACCCAGGCGCACCGCGCGCCCAGGCGGCACCCGCGCGCACCCGGACCCTTGCCCCCCCGGCGCCCCCCGGCGGCCCGAGCCCCCCGCCCGCCAGCCTCACCAGACAGCCGGGTAACTTTCCAGGTGCGCAGCTGGTCCCCTCGGCGCCGCCGCCGCCCCTGCGTCTCGGCGTCCGCTCCCTCGCCGCCCTGCCTCCCCAGCCGCCCGCGGCGCCCCCGCCGGTCGCGGGTCAGTGTAGCCAGCCCCGGCCGGGCGCGGGGCGCGGGGCGCGGGCCCGGGGCTGCCGGCGCCGCCACTCGGACTACGTGGGAGCCGGGTGGCCGGCGAGCGCTCTGCGGGCGGGAGCTGCGGCGTCTCGGGTGCTGCCTCCTGGCTCCACCGCGGGGGCCGGTGCAGAGGAGACGCGCGGGGAGGGAGAGAGAGGGAGGGAAAGAGGGAGGAGAGGAGGAGAAGGAGGGGGTGGGGGTCAGTCGGGGCGGTGGCGGGCAAGAGCAGGGAGCCGGCTTCCCTGGAGGTGGGGTCACCCGCGCGCGCACCCGCACCGGCCCAACCTTTACTCTCGAGACACGCCAGCAGCGACAGCTGCAGTCTGCACTTTATACCCATCCCCTCCAGAGTGGGGCAACTAAAGGAGGGAGATAACATCGCGGTTGTAAGCAAAAAAAAAAAAAAAAAATTTCATGTTGTTATTATTATTTCTATTTCAAGTGTGTGGGACGAGGGGAGAGGAAAGTTCAGGGAGGTGTTCATCTTTTCCTTCTCCTCCCTCTCTCCTCCCCACCCCCAGCCCCATACCAGCCCCCTCAGCCCCATCCCCAGGTCTGTTTTCTCTGCAAGCTGTCTCCCACCTCGCCTTTGCTCCCAGAGCACAAACAGGCGCACGTACCCTGGACGTGCTCTTCTCCGCTGTCACACGAGTGCCCTTCTAGAAGACATGTGACCCCGGAGCAGACTGGCCACGCGCTCTTTTCCGGACTCTGGAGCCATATAACTTGCCTGTAGTTTGCCCGTTTACATGATGCGAGGAGGGGGCAGAGGTTTGCACCGAGTTTCCAGGGACCTTCGGAATCTGTAGGTCTCCTGGCAGGGAGCTCTCTTGATCACCCAAGCTGGTAATGCTCTCCCCGTCGCCTTTCGATTACATGTTTTGTTTTGTTTTGTTTCCCCCTGAGGCTCACATTATGGTTATATATATATATATATATATATAGCCCCCACCGCATTATTTGCTGTGCCCTGGAGTTGTGAGATCTCTGTGTAGCTTGTGCCCTTTGCTCCTGCCTCCAGAGGAATTTCACTGGTGAAATCCGCGGAAGACAAGGGCAGTTTCTTTGCGCAGGGAAGGGAAGTACAGTGAGGGTCTATTCACTGCGCCTCTAGAGAATGTTGGAACCCAGCTCCCTTGGGCTTTAAACCACAGTGAGGGCAGTGGGAATCATGGAACCCCGGTCTGCACTAGAACATACATAAACTTATAGAGAAATTGGGCCCACATAAAATATGTTGAATTGGGCCATTACATTTCAAAGAAGGGAAGATGTAGTCCTGGTTTGTGTGTGTGTGTGTTATGTGCCGCTAACTGGAAAAAAAAAAAAAAAATCAGCCAAAGTACAGAGTAGTTTTTCAGGAACATAAGCCAGAGTCTTTCCATTTCACGCAGGTCCTCGAAATAGCCCAACTGGAGCACACGGGGATGGAAAAGAATTCCACAGGAAAAAAGAAAATAATGAATTAAGTCACTGTAATAATGGCCATTTAAATCAATGGCCTGGATTTTTATGAACAGTTAAACAAAAAAAGAGAAAATCAGAGATTTTCAAAGTCCTTGCATTTAATTTAGTTCTTGGGAGAGGCTGGGGGGCGGGTGCGCTGTGTAGCTAGTTAATGGGTCTAAAAATTGGTGTTTGGGGCCAGAACTTGCATTTTCTTAATGAACTAGAATAGGATAAAAATATCAGGGACATTATACACAGTACAAGTAAATGTGCTCTATAAACCTTTAGTTTTAGTTAGATATGTAAATGTGTGTGTGTACTGGTTCAGCCCTGTAATATGTATTTTATTACTGTTCCTTGAGATAAAACTTGAAAGGTACTGTTGGAATGCAGGCTGCTGCCCAGGGCCTGAGTCTGAGGGAGAGCTTAGGTTCCTTCCTGGTGAGCCTGGGCTCTGTCAACAATGCTGAATTGTAGAGAACAAGGCAGAGGGTAAGGAAGAGGAGGAGAAAAGGGACCATGTTTGAGCTCTTTATTCATTCTTCCCCCAAATGTGCTTGAGCAGTTTCTATGACTCCAGTCCAGTGCAAAAATCTGAGAACTCAATGATGAACAAAGTCATCATGCAACCTCAGCACTTGAGAATCCAGAAAGGGAACCAGACGTCAAACAAATAAACATTGGATTAGCTATATATGTGATACATGCTAGGTAGGAAAATATGAGAGTAAAAATGATGAGGTCATAAGTTAGACGTGGGAGGCTACAATTAATAATTAAACCAATTTAAAAGGTCTTCAATGATAAGGAAATTTGTTTCACATGGCAAGAAGTCCCAAGGTCAAGAGGCTCTGTGATAAGTTCAGCTCAGTGCTGTCAGGAAGGCCCCAGGCCCTCTTGGGTTATTCCCTGCTGCCACCTCCAACTTGGCAGCCTGGTACTTGGGGTTGCCCCACCTATGGTCCCAGGAAGGCGGAACAGCTCTTGCTAAGACAGACAGTCCTCACAGTACCCCATGGTAACAGTATTATTTTTTCAAGAGTGGGAAAATCTTTCTCAGAAGCTTCTAACCGACTTCTCACTCGTCATCAGTCCAAACTAAATCACATACCCACGTGTGAATGCTGGGAAGAGGGCCGGGGGTGGAGGGGACATTACTGTGATTGGTTGAGGCTCTTCAGGATGTGCCCTTGAACTTTTCAGGACTGCCTTCTTTGAGGATACCTAAATAAAAAGGAGAACGTGGCAATGGATGTTGGGGAGCCAATCTAGAGTCGGCTACAGGAGCTCAGGAATGATGTCTCAGGAAAAAAAAAAAGACATTTAAAACTGAAGATGAGTAAGAGTCAGCCAGGAGTGAGGAGGACACAACTTCAGGCAGATGGAAATCCTGCGTGCAGTGTGACTGTGCCACGTGTTACAGGTATACATGCAATTTCTCATTTGCTACGTGAACCCTAAAAATTAAGTGTACCTGTGGAAGCCAGCTCAAACAGCTAAATAACATGATCAAGTTTACAGAGTTCAGACATCTCAGAGCCAACTGATCTGATTCAAGAGCCTAAAATCTTGATTTCTGCTGTTATGGAGACAATGAGACTCCAGAATCCACTTGCCTTTTCCAGAGCCTAAAATCTTGATTTCTGCCTCTATGGAGACAATGAAATGCCAGAATCCACTTGCCTTTACCCTGCCATTGACTGAGGAGCAGCACCCGCTCCAGATTGCCTCTGGCAAGTTTCCTCTGGGCCCACTGGTTAGTACAGAATACGTGTTCACGAATAAACCCTCCAGTCCTGAGTGTACCTCTGCTCCGCAGGCTGTCACGGTCCATGCCAAGCTCTGTCACCAGAGTGCTAGGGTGTCAAAGCTTGGAGGTGGCTTGAGGTGTGGTAGGGTAAAATGCCCATCTTTGTGTTACATGCAGAGAAGCTCTTCACCAGCTTCGGTGTTTTAGAGAAATCGGTTTCTCCTACTTTCTTTTTCTTTCATGGACTTGCATCCAGGGAACTGAGCTGGGAACAGATTACTTCTCCTGAACTCAGACTCCCAAGGCTCTGCACACAGGTTCATCTAGCCAGTGGCCTATTCTCTTGGGATAAATATCCTCACTGGAGACTCTGTAGTTGCCCTGGCACTTGACCACCGCATCAGATCACAATATTTGAGCTCAATTTAGAGCATCCCTTGGTGCAAGCTGAGCTCTCTCCTATGTGCCACCAGATGAAGCCCTTCTGAGGACATGAGGGGAGTACAGCCACCATCTTGGTTCCCGCTCATTTCTCCCTGTCTCTTTGGTTCTGCTCCCTTCCGTCTTCTTTCAATCATCTGCATGATTGCATGTCTCACCACACTGACCTCGTGAGCAATCATTTCAGTTACAGAAGCCAGAACCTTAGGTCACTGTGCCCTTCTTTCACTGCAGCATTGCCAAAGCTTAACCCAAGAAAAATACTATTTGCCATTGACATTCTTGCTCTCCGGGGGCCAGCATCCTTGATCTGTTTATGAAACGGGGCCAGTTGATTCCAACATCGTGTTTCTGCAAACCTCCCTGCAGCTCACAATCCCTTTCTTCACCTCAAAGCTGTTTATTCCTTCCGAGTGAAAGTGTAAGTCACTCAGTTGCGTCCCATGGATGGACACGACCCCGTGAATGATACAGTCCATGGAATTCTTCAGGCCAGAATACTGGAGTGGCTACCCACTCCAGTATTGCTTCTCCAGGGGATCTTCCCAACCTAGGGATCAAACCCAGGCCTCCTGCATTGCAGGCAGATTCTTTACCAGCTGATCCACCAGGGAAGCCCTTCTGTCTGAGAATTTGCTCTAATTCTGCAGAATAGTGGGTATATGACCACAGCAGTGTGTTGCCCCAAGTGGTAAAGACTTGTCCGCTTGTCTCTCTCCTTTCTTGAACATCAGAGCAGGGACTTTCTATGTTAACTCTTGTATCTTTGGAATATACATAGCTCAAGTCTTTTCATAAAGCAAAAAGCAACACCACCCCCCACCCCACCTCGCAAATTCTACTCTTTAATCTACTATCTCAATTTTCTTAAAAAACAAACAAAAGTCTTCCCTGGTGGTCCAGTGGTTAAGAATTTGCCTTGCAATGCAAGAGTCACTGGTTCGATCCCTGGTCCGGGAAGATCCCACATGCCATGGAACAACTAACCCCGTGCACCACAACTACTAAGCTTGCACTCCAGAGCCCTGGAGCTGCAACTACTCAGGCCAAGCTCTAGAGCCCATGGTCCGCAACGAGAGAAGCCACCGCAATGAGAAGCCCGAGCACTGCAGCAAAGAGTAGTCCCCACCGTCTGCAACTAGTGAAAGCCTGAGCAGCCACAAAGAGCCACCACAGCCAGTAAATAAATAAATAAGTCTTTATTAAAAACCAACAAAAAATAAAACACAAAAACTAGTTGGAGAAGGAAATGGCAACCCACTCCAGTATCCTTGCCTGGAAAATCCCATGGATGGAGGAGACTGGTGAGTTGCAGTCCATGGGGTTGCAAAGAGCCAGGCACGACTGAGCAACTAACACACACACACACAGACTTGAGAAAGAACCCTGTGGGAACCTATTACTCACATCACACAATCAGGCCTGGTGCACCTCTGCAAGAGGACCATGGCTTCAAATTGGCCAGATGCCTCCCTGCTGATTGCCAGTGGGGAGGCGGATGAGCCTCGTGCCTGTTGACTCACATGCATTAGGGCAATTTCCAGGCCCCTCCAGACAGCAGCCAGAGCCTACATGTGTTCCCCTGTTTGAACTGACCAGTCTCTTGCTCATGCCCTCCTTGAAAGCCCTTCCTCCTTTACCTAGTCCCACTCATCCTGAGCTTTCCCCGGATTCTGTCCTTAGCCCCTTCTTCCTTCCTTTCTTCCCTCGCTCCCTCCATCCCTTCCTTCTTTACTCTCTCTCTCTTCTTGTAGCTTCAATGATCACTTCTCAGGGGAAGTGATCCCACTTCCCCTTCTCAGGTGGGAATCCTTTCTTCAGAACTGCACTTTATCTCAGCCCTTCTAGGGCTACTTATCCCTTTCTTCTTGTTCAGTCCCTCAGTCGTGTCCGATGTTTTGCGACCCCGTGGACTGTAGCACACCAGGCTTCCTTGTCCTTCACTATCTCCCAGAGTTTGCTCAAACTCATGTCCATTGAGTCAGTGATGCCATACAGCCCTCTCATCCTCTAACACCCCTTTCTCTTCCCACCTTCAATCTTTTTTTTTTTAAACTTTACATAATTGTATTAGTTTTGCCAAATATCAAAATGAATCCACCACAGGTATACATGTGTTCCCCATCCTGAACCCTCCTCCCTCCTCCCTCCCCATTCCATCCCTCTGGGTCGTCCCAGTGCACCAGCCCCAAGCATCCAGTATTGTGCATCGAACCTGGATTGGCTTCAATCTTTCCCAGGGTCTTTTCCAGTGAGTTGGCTCTTCACATCAGGTGGCCAAAGTATCTCTTTCTGCTTTCGGTTGCAGTTGTCTATCTGCGTTTCTTATCTCTCCTACTTGACTGTAAACACCTGGAGGGCATGGTTCACATCTGATTGTCTCTGCTGAGTCTCTCACAGCACTCGCTGAAAGTCCAAATCCTAGGGATAGAGAGCGTTGTGACTTATTACCTAGCAGAATTGTACTTGAGGTTCTGAAATTCTATAGAAAGAATTTGAAATGTGTTCTTGATTTTCCTTCTGGAATAAAGATAGTTGTTTGGAAAAATAGCACAATTTAGAAATCAATGACCTACATAATTAACAAACAGGTAATGATGAATTTTACTACAAAAGACCAACATATGAATGCATTCAATGTTCTGTTTTTATCTGCATGTTCTGAGTTTCAGTCCCACGTGCACTGACGCTCCTCAGTAGTGATTTTTTTTTCTAGTTATGGATGTCACCAGTGCACTAACTAGGCACCAGGCTCACACTGTTTGGCATCCCACGTCCTGTGCTATTTCAAAATCCATGGGGAATATTTATCCATCACTTTTTTCCCTCTAATAACCTTTGTGTCCGCTCAACTTCAGGCATTCACTGCCACAGTTAGACCTGGAATCTCCTCTAAAATCATGGAGGTACAATATGCACCTCAGATCAGCTGGCCCTCTCTGCCCCCAAGGCTTTAGCTCTTCGCCTGTCTTCTCAGACACAGTGGCTTCAGCAGTGTCTCATGCCATTCCTCTGGTTGTAAGGCCCCGGTGAACACTGCCGTGGACCTCAGTCTCCTCTGGAGGGAGACCAGACCAGCATGGCCACCCTAACACCCACCTCAGGGTGCCTCTGTGGCTCCAGCTCCCAGGTCTGAGCTGACTGTATTGCAGGCAGGGGAACCCCTTCCAGGGCTCTAAAGTGGGCTTTTGTCTAACACTCAGGAACGAATTGTCCAAAGAGACACACATGCAGACAAAGCAAGAGACTTTATTGGGAAGGGGCGCCGGGCGGAGAACAGGAGGGTAGGGGAACCCAGGAGAACTGCTCTGCCACACAGCTTGAAGTCTCAGGTTTAATGGCGATAGGATTAATTTCCAGGTTGTCTTTGGCCAGTCGTTCTGACTCAGGGTCCTTCCCTGTGCTCAGCCAAGATGGATGCCAGCGAGAAGGATTCTGGGAGGTGGTCGCACACCTGGCATCTCCTTTTGACCTTTTCTGAAGTCTTCCAGTTGCGGGGTGGTTTATTAGTTTCGTGTTCCTTATCAGGATCTCCTGTCATAAAATATCTCATGCGAATGGTTAGTGTGGTGCCTGGCCAGGGTGGGCAGTTTCCCTCAGTGTGCTTCCCCTAACAACTGGACCCACAGAAGTTCTGGCTGCCCTGGCAGCTGCCTGGAGGGGCCCCAAACACACCCTAGGATGAATGTCCCGTGGAGCCGATTCTGACCACTGAGAGACAGGAGCCAGGAAGAAGCCCACAGGTAATTGCTGACCCTTCCTGCCCACCCAGGAGCTGTTCAGAGATACTGTGATTCTGTACTTCTGGCTTCCCAAGCATGACTCAGCAACCAGCTTCATTTTCTAGAGAGGCTGTGAACAGACTGGTAATACATCACCTTAAATCTGCTTTTTCTCCTTCTCTCCCTGATTTCTCTTTCTCACTCCTGTGCCCTTAGGATTACACCCCATTATTACGAATTAGCATGTGAGCATCACCTCAGGCTCTGTTTCCTAGAGAACCCAGGCTAAGATAAGCTCTTATACTCTGTGACCCCAACTTTCCACCCTTCAAGCTTATTTGCTCAGTTATTTTCTCTTCATGTGCATTTAACCTTAAAGTGACCTCTAGTTCTCTGACTCTCAATTTCCTTTCGCCCTGTCTTTACCCTGCTTCTTACTCAGTTTAGCGTGCAGTCCGTTATTTCACACTCTTGGTACTTCTCCCCAAGGTGGTACCCTAAAATGGCCAGATGAAGCCCCCTTCTGGAGGAAGCCCTCTTCTCACCTCCTCTTTCTTGTACTTGGACAGTGAACACCCACCGTGGAGCAAGCCCTGCTCTCATGGAACTTAAATTCTGGGGCAATGGTAGGATATTAGACTGGTAAAACCATTCCAGAGGGCTGTCTTTCACAATTTCTTCAAATTATGATTATGTACAGCCCACCTGCAATTCTACTTCTGTTGTTGTTCAGTCGCTAAGTCACGTCCAGCTCTTTGCAACCCCATGGACTGAAGACGCCAGGCTTCCCTGTCTCCCGAAGTTTACACAAACTCGTGTTCATTGAGTTGGTGATTCTATCTAACCATTTCATTCTCTGCCACCCTTTCCTCCTTTTGCCTTCAGTCTTTCCCCGCATCAGGGTCTTTTCCAGTTGTTTCTTCTAATCAAGTGGTCAAAGTATCAGAGCCTCAGCTTCAGCATCTGTCCTTCCAATGAATATTCAGGGTTGATTTCATTTAGGATTGACTGGTTTAATCTCCTTGCAGTCCAAGGGACTCTCAAGAGTCTTCTCCAGCACCACAATTCGAAAGCATCATTTCTTTGGTGCTTGGAACTAAAGTCTCTCTCACCTTATGGCTAGTAATTTCTCTCACCTTAAGCAAGGACTTCTTCCATTATATCATATGCTGTGTCCGACTCTTTGCAACTCCATGGACTGTAGCCTGTCAGACTCCTCTTTCAATGGAGTTCTCCAGGCCAGAATACTAGAGTGGGTAGCCATTCTATTTTCCAGGGGATCTTCCCCACCCAGGGATCAAACCCCAGTCTCCTGAATTGCAGGCAGATTCTTTACAGTCTGAGCCACCAGGGAAGCCCTATATTACATACAGCTCCTCCTTAAATTCCCTCAGTTATTTCTTTGACCCTCAGTGTATCCGTTTCTTAAACAAATTATCACAAAGTTAGTGGTTTAAACCAAGTAACAACACACACTTATTTTCTTACAGTTCTTGAAGTCAGAACTCTGAAATAGGTCTCACTAGGCCAAAATCAGGTATTATCACGATTGTGTTCTTTCTGGAGGTTGTGGGGGAGAAACTGTTGCCCTTCCCTCTTGAGGCTTTTGGAAGTTTCCACAGTTCTTGGCTCATGGTCCCCTCCATCTTCAAAGCCAGTAGCTTAGCATCTTTAAAGCTGTCTCTGACTCTGACTCTCCTGACTCCCTCTTTCACTTATAAGGGCCCTTGTCATTACATGCAACTCACCCAGGTAATCCAGATAACCTCCTCATCTTGAGATCCTTACCTTAGTCACATCTGCAAAGTCCTTCCCAGGTTCTAGAATATGAACTTTTGGGAGAGCTGTTCTTTTGTGTACCACACTCAGTAATCTTGCTTCCCACAACCCTTCCGAATGTACTTTTCCTGAAGTCACCAGTTTCTATTTTCCTTAGAAATGTGTGTGTCTTAGTTGATGTCTCAGCGGCATTGGGTGCAGGTACTTCTCACAGCAGTGGCCTCCAGGAAGACATTTTCTCTGGAGTTTCTCTCCTTCTTCACAAGAGAAGACTCTCCTTCCTAGTCTCCCTTGCCAACAACTCGGTCTCTAACCATAAATATTGAAAGTACTTGCTGCCCTTAGCAAGGTTGTCTTTCCTCTTTGTGGGTGACTGACTTCTTAAAAATAGTGCCCCCTTTCAGTTCTGCAGTGAAGATGGAGAGAAGTGAAGAGAGCCCCTCATTTCCATCCCCTTCTGCCTGCTGATGACTCCCGAATCCACATTTTCAGTTCCCACTTCTCTTCTGTGAGCCAGAACAGATTGTTTAGCTGCCTTTATGATACTTCCACCCAGATACTAGTCACCCAATATCAACATGCCCAAAAGTAAAGGAATATCTCATCCCCAAGAACTAATGACTCCTTTAGTGTCTCTTTTATGAATAAGCCATTTTCCAGTTAGATTTCTTAGTTTGAAATTCAGGGAGTCATCCCTGTCTCTGTCTCTCTCTCACTCTTCATAAAAGATTTATCATGAGGTCCTGACAGTTCTGCCACACACCGCTCTCTGAGGTTAGGAGGCTCCCTCCTTTAACACCATCAGCATCTTCTCTTGCCTAAGTTGCCGTGGAAGGCACCTCATCATCTCCGAGTGGCCATTCCTGCTCCCACACCAGCCCCCAGCCCATCCCCTGCACTGCTGTTGAAGTGATCTTTTTAGAACATAAAGCAGATTTTGTCACTTCTCTGCTCAAAGCCCATTAATCTAATAAGCATACAGCCACAGTGCTTAGGGCCATACGTGAGCAAGGACCTGTGGAATTGTATGGGACCTGAAAAAAAAAAAATCATTGCCCCCCCCGCCCCGCCCTGACATGCTACAAAAGAGGAAAATACAGAATGTTGAATTAAATATCTACAAAACATGACATTATGCTAACTAGCAACTCAAGAGTATGTGTGAATATACGTGTATATTTATATGTATATGCATATAAATGTATAATCAATTTTAAGTTAGAAAACAAAAGGAGTAATTTAGCCATATAAAAGCTCAACTTAATTTTTAATATATAATTATATTTATCTATTTGTTTGTTTAATTATTTATTTTTGACTGTGCTGGGTCTTCCTGACTGTGTGGGCTTTTCTCTAGTTGTGAAGAGCAGAGGCTACTCTTCATTATGTTGCTCTAGGGAGCACAGCCTTTAGTACTTGTGGCCCATGAACTTAGTTGCCCCAACGTGTGTGTAATCTTCCCAGACCAGGGATTGAACCTGTAACTCTGCGATGGCAGATAGATTCTTTAAAAAAAGGAAAAAATATTTATTTATTTTTGGCTGAGCTGGGTCTTTGCTGCTGTTCTCAGGCTTCTCTCTAGTTGCTGCAGGCAGGGGCTCACTCTCTAGTTGCGTGGTGAGGGTTTCTCATTGCAGTGGCTTCTCCTATTGCGGAGCACGGGTTCTAGGGTACGTGGGCTTCAGGGGTGGTGGCTCTCAGGCTCCAGAGCACAGGTTCAATAGTTGTGGCCCACAGGCTTAGATGTTCTGTGTCATGAGGGATCTTCTCGGATCAGGGATCAAACTCACATCTCCTGCATTGGCAGGCAGATTCTTTACCACTGAACAAGCCCCAAAACTCAACTTTAAAAATCACTAAATTTTTAATATTTTTTTTCCAAAAATATCTGCCTTTTGAATCAGATGCCAATATATTGACTTAATATGCTCTGAACGTGGAGCATCTAAAAGTCAGAGTGAATAGGGCCTATAAAAATCCCAAAACATTATCCCCAAGTCCTTCCCCCTGCTCTTACCTTAAAGTCCCAAATCTTTAACATGGCTTTGCAGCAGGTCAGGCTGTATTTTGTAGCTTGCCTTGGGAGATATCCATATTGGAGGAATACACTGGCTTCTTAGGCAGCCCTAGACCACAGCATCTGATCACCTGAGGAGCTTATTAATGCAGGTTCTGACTCAGCAGGTGTGGGAGGGGCCTGAGATGCTGCATGGCATTTTTCATAAACTCCTAGGTGATAGCACAGCTGTTGGTCCGTGAACCCCACTTAGAGTGGCAAGACTCCTGGGCGCAGCCCTGCCCTCCTTTGGTGGCCACTCTAGTAATACTATTATTTCTCTTACTCAGACCTCTGAAGGGTAATTGGTTTGGAGATTCAAGGGCTAAGACATGCTTATAGCCTGATGGAAAACTTTTGTGGAAGAAGATGATTTTAAAGATTCAAAGATGAGAGACCATGATGCTTTCCTATATGCTGTGTTGGAGCTGAGTGCGAGGGAAGGAATACAGGAGGAGCAAATACACTTACCTTGGTCTGTGCTTGTCCTCTGGACACCCACACAGCCCTGGGTTTGCCCCTAAGCCTGTTTCCCTAACATTAGAATCTTGTTGAGGCTTTGCCTGTGTCATCTTATGTTTATAAACCTGTTTTAAGATTAAACTGTAAACTTCTATGTGGCCCAGATGAGCTCTTCATGTAACCATTGGGTGGAAGTCCACTCATAAAAGAGTAACATTAAATACCCTTTTAGGCATTACTTCTAGCCAGAAGGCGACACTGTTCTGGATTGTTGGGAAATAATTCAATCCCATAGGACAACCTTGGGTACAGTAACTAGAGATGGGCTAGCTGTTTTGGACTCAGATGCCATACACCCAACAAATGGAAATAACACATAGCAACAATTCTATAAATGGCAGTCCTAGCTATAAATTAAAAAAAGAACACCCATGCTTATCTAGCAATAGCCAGGATAGCATAAGCTGTTTGTTAATAACATCCAAGTTTTGTTTTGGTTTCTTTCATTTGTTCTTTACTATGCTGTTATACACTAACTGTTTTAGAAGTGGTGACTACTTTGCTTCCAACGTAATTAAAGATAGATGAAGATAACTTGAATGTTATTATTGCTTTTCACTTGGCTCTTTTAGAGTATTGTGCCATTGGATATGGGCTATTATTTGCTCACCCTGTCATTTAAACAGCAGAAACCCGGCTTGAACTATATTTATCTTTCCACATAACCATTCAAGAGGAACCAAATCCATTAGGACTTCAGTAGAGATATAAAGTTGTCCTTTTTCCCAAACTCAGACTGTCTGTAACTGATACTTCCTCTCAGAAAGTCCTCCAGACATGAAAGGTTTCATTTAATCTGTCAGCAATAATATTTCCCTGAAATAAGGGGAATTGAGAATCCTGTTTCAGTACTTCAATGGGTCAAACTGTTTTTCAGATCTGTGTAAACAGTTACCAATAAGTGAGCTCATTTGACGCCATCAGGCCAGGTAGAACCATCTGCTCAAAGACAGCAAATAATAAATCATCTTCAGGCCTGTATTAAGCCAGCATGTTGCATGAAGAAGCCAGTAAAATAAGACTACATAGTCTTCTGTCTTAGCACATTGTCAGATGTCACTGTTTATTATGATCTGGCCGATGGGGATCACCACAGATAAACCTAAGCTATGTCACCCTCTCCTTGTCTCTGCCCACGCTATTTGTTACTGACTTGGCAATTTACATGTGTAGTTTACCTTTAGAGGCTCGAATTGGGAGTAAACCACCAATTTAATGGTCACTGTGGTCCATTTATTTTTTTTTATTTTTTTTTTATGTTATTACAATCTTTTTTTTTTTTAATTTAATTTTTTTTTTTTTTTTAAACTTTACATAACTGTTTTAGTTTTGCCAAATATCAAAATGAATCCGCCACAGGTCTTATATTTGTTCTTATTTCTGCTTCATTTTATAAAGGCCAAGAGTCTGTTAACTATTTATCAGAGGCTCACCAGAGGATGCACAGTATCTTCTAAGCCAGGTACTCACAAACATTCCTAGAGTCTCTAACACAGAGTGGGTGGTCAATAATAAGTTCTTCTTCTTTTTTTTTTTTTAATGTTGATGTGGACCATTTTAAAGCCTTTATTGAATTTGCTACAACATTGCTTCTGTTTTTTGTTTTTGTTTTTTGGCCCCAAGGCATGTGGGATGTTAGTTTCCCAACTAAAAATCAAACCCACACCCCACTGCATTGGAAGGCGAAGTCTTAACCAGTGGACCAGCAGGGAAGTCCTGATAATTAGTTCTTGAGTGGATGTATACATGTTGCTAGGCTACTTACACGTAAGACCAGAGGTGAATGCAACTTTGTTTTTGGCAATTTAATAAAAGTGAAAATGTTTGGGGATCAATTTCTTTTTTAACTATAGATTTTTATTAGAAATTCTGCAACTGTGATGAAGAGTTATTTTCTTTTTCTCCATCACTGAATGGCTCCTTTATTGAGGGAACATTTCAGAAAGTACATAATTAGCACACTCTCCAGGAGATGATTGTAATGACTCGCCCTTGAACAGATTTTCCGTAGGAGTTGAGGCTCCCTGGTGCTGGGAGAAGAAGGCTTTGAGGGACTCACAGGAGGAAGAATGGACGTCAGAGTTTGGCCTCAGGCCAGAAAGTCAATATCCAGTTCCAGTTGCAGATTCCTGGCAAAGCAGAAGTAGCGTTGCCCTTGTTGAGAAAAGAGGTTTAGAGGAATGAAGTAGAGAAGGGGGCTGATGTCCAGATCCATATAAATGGTTCACCTTCTGCCTCTGCACCCAGCCTACACACTAGCCAGAGGGTAGTTCTCTAGCAGTGAGAGGGCAGTGGGTCTGAAACTTCTTCTGAGTCCATGTTTTATCTAAGTCAGTGGTTCTTACATTTTTGGTCTCAGAAGACTTTAACAGTCTTAAAATTATTGAGGCTCCCAGCATATTTTTGTTTATGTGGGTTATATCTATCAATATTTATCATATTCAAAATTAAAACTGAGAAATGGTTATAAGCATTTGTCTTAAAATAACTACTATGCAGTCATTAAATATTAACACAAATTACATCATTTTTTGAGAAATAACTACTTATAAAAGAAATAGTGAAGAGAAGCATTGTTTTATGGTTTTGTTAATCTTCTTTATATTTGGCTTAATAGAAGATAGCTGGATTTGCATATCCACTTCTGCATTCAACCTGTTATTCCACAGCATACTGTGTAGTGCCTAGGAAAGTGCACTGGATGGGAATGAGAAAGGCAAATAATGGCTCCATATTTTCATAATAACATTTCTGATCTGTGACTCCTTGAAAAGCTCTTGGGAACTCCCATTGGTCTCCAGGCCACACTTTGAGAACCACAATTCTAATTCCTAATCCCCATGCTCTTTTATATGTCATGGATAGTTTTAAAGGCATCTTACCACAGTGGTTGCCTTTGACTTCCCAAGCACAGGCTTAAAATAACTGGGTGGGGAAAAAAAAAACCAGACCTGTGAATTACTCAGCTCTGGGGTGCTATCTCAATGTCCAAGTATAAGTAAGTGAATGAATGAATACACGAATGAAATAATGAAACTCTTCCTCAATTTTAGTACTTTCATTTTCTTGATCTTGACATTAGATTGCAGTCCCCATCATGAAGCTGGATTTTGTTGTTATTGTTTAGTCACTAAGTCGTGTCCAACTCTTTGTGACCCCATGAACTGTAGCCCACCAGGCTCCTCTGTCCATGGAATTTCCCAGGCAAGAATACTGGAGTGGGTTGCCATTTCCTTCTCCAAGGGATGTTCTCAACCCAGGGATCAAACCCACATCTCCTGCAGTGTCAGGCAGATTCTTTACCTTGGAGCCATTGGAGAAGCCCAAAGCTGGATTAGCTGCAATCAATCTGAGTTTAATAGAGATTAGACAGATTTTTGCCTTTTTGTATGCTCTTTTATCACTTGCTCCTAAATCTTATAAAATATGGAGGGAAAACTGCCACATGCTGGGCTTCCAGGCAGCTCTAATCATTCATTCAGCCAAATCATTCCCTGACTAAATCATTCAGCCAACAGACTTTCATTCAACTCCAGAGACTCAAAATTTTAAAAAGGCCAGGTCTCTATCGTCTAGAAGTTCACGGTCAAATAGAAAATGCTGTGACTTTATAATTCATGTGTGTTTTTATTCAGCATGCTCTAATCCATTCAACAACTATTTGGGGGGCACTTACTAGATGCCATAATTGAAGCAGGTGGGAAAAAGAGTCATTTCCTGTCTTGGAAATTCAATCAACTGGGACTGCAAACCCACATAAGTAATTAAAATGTAAAATATTGTGACTTATCATAATAAAAATCAGTGTAAGACTCCATAGGAACTTGGAGGAGAAAGTGAATATTTGGCTAGGGAAGTTAAGGAAGATTTCTGACTTGACAAAAGGCCAAGAAACAGGAACATTGATTCTGTGATCTGAAAGAACCAGGTTCCAGTGCTACTTCCATGTCATTCTAACCTCTCTCAGCCTAAATCCCAAGGTTGTGAAACTAAGGGGATCATGTCTGTGTAATACCCAGGACAGTGTTGATCATCATAGTTAGGGAAATGAAGACTTTGTTTAGGTGGAAATGAATCAGAAACACATTCTGGATAAGGAAAAATACACATGCAAAAGCTAGTGTGTCCTGGAAACAAATGAAATAAAATTGATAAAGTTGGTCAAGTAAAAGGACCACAGGTCCTTATTGAGGTAAGAGCAGGATTTTCATTTCTTGCATTCGTTCATAAATATCATCCCTTGCACCAACCACAAATAAAAATATAAAAGCCTTTGGTGAAGTAAATCAAGATGATGAAAAAAGACAGGAGCAGCTTTCTGAGAATAAGTCTGGGTAACATTTCACAGTTTTTAATCAAAAAGTGAGTCTGCATGGAAGTGGGCTTTCCAGTGAGCTGGGGGTAAAGATGTGACTCAGAGATTCCTGACACTTACTGTCATTTCTCCCCATGAAGGAGGCCGTGGCTTTGTCAATGTTGAGTTTGGATCAAGAACCAGAAGAGGGCTTCCCTGGAGATCCAGTGGTGAAAACTCTGCACTTCCAGTGCAGGGAACATGGGTCCCATCCCTGTACTGGGAACTAAGATTGCACAAGCCTTGCAGCTGGGGGGAGGGGGGAGGGAAACAGAAAAAAGCCTGAACGTCACATTTGTAAACATTCTCTTAAACAGAAGACAGAGATTGTAAATTCTTCAGGGTTGGTGCTGTCAGTTTACACATGAAAGTGCAGTGGTGGCATTTTTCTAGATCCAAGGCACCTTTGCCAAGCAGGGACAGAGCCACGAGAGCGGCTGTCCCCACCAGAAATGCTAGTGGCTGGGAGAAGCTGGACTCTGTGGCCACTTTGCTTCCCATGAAATCTGGTATCTGTATTAGCTCCCCAGGGCTGCCTTTAAAAACTCCACAGACCAGGTGGTTAAAAGAAGAGAACTCTATTATCCCACAAAATCAGTCCTGAATATTCACTGGAAGGACGGATGCCAAAGTTGAAGCTACAGTACTGTGGCCGCCTGATGCAAAGAACTGACTCATTGGAAAAGACCCTGATGCTGGGAAAGATTGAAGGCAGGAGGAGAAGGGGATGACAGAGGATGAGATGGTTGGATGGCATCACCAACTCGAAGGACATGAGTTGGAACAGGCTCCGGGAGTTGGTGATGGACAGGGAAGCCTGACATGCTGCAGTCCATAGGGTTGCAAAGAGTCGGACACGACTGAGTGACTGAACTGACTTGTCCCATCCTTCTTTACCTCTTGGGTTGCCGTTGATCCTTGGCATTCCTTGTCTTGTAGCTACAGTGTCTCCATCAAGAGGTAGCATTCTCCCTTTGTGACTCTTGTCCAAATTTTCCCTTTTGAAAAGGACTTAAGTTATATTGGACTAGAACCCACCCTAATGGCCTCATCTTAACTTGATCCCATTGGCAAAGACCAATTTCCAGGTACAGTCACATTCCCAGGTACCAGGGATTAGGACTTCAATATATATTTTTGGTGGGATACAATTCAACCCATAATTAATTATGAATTAATTGGGGAACCAAATCTAACAGTGTGTGTTGGTGGTGGTGGTGGGAGGAGTGAGACAGAGTCCCTCTTTTTTTTTTTTTCTTCTTTAAATACTTTTTATTGTGGTAAAAGTTAGATAATATAAAACATACTATTTTAACTACATTTAACCATATATCTCAATGGCACTAAGTACATTCACACTGCTGTGCAACCTCACCATCATCCATCTCCCAAATTTGTCACCTTCCTAAACTGAAACTATGTCCCCATTACACACTAACTCTCCAAGCCCTCTCCCTACCCCTGGTCCCTGGCATCTTCCAAGGTACCTTCTGACTCTACGAATTTGACTATTCTAGGTATGTCGTATAAGTGCAGAGTCCCTCTTTCACCCAGCCAATACCTACCTAAAATAATGCAGAGTCATAAAACCCATATATCAGAGTGCTTTTTACTCACAATGTTTAAAGTCAATTTAGGTATCATTTGTGAAGTGAGAACTAATTTTCTCTGTCTAGAAAACAAATTTGAGCCCAACTCTGAGCTATCAAGGTATTTGCACATAACCATTTAGGAATTGAGCAGTTACTGATGTTTCTAAGTAACAAAGTGATAAGATTTGTGTTATAAAAAGGTTGCTCTGGTGATAGTATGAGTAGTGAATGGTCCAGGGCAAAAATTAAAGGCAGAAATAGTAATTAGAAAATCACTGTAAGAGTCTAGAGAAAGAGGCTGCCTGGGGATATGGTGTCTATGGCAGTGGACGGATATGCTGGACCAAGAAGTGGCCAGAAAGAGGAGAGGCGGGAGTGATCAGGACATTCTGAGTGACCTGTTGGATGTGACTAGTGAGAAAGAAGACTTGAGGTTGACTCTGAGGGGATGAGCTTGGCTAAGTGGGGAGACCAAGTCACCATTAATGGGTGTGGAAAGCACAGGAAAAAATGTAGATTTTCTCAGAGGTGATGTGAATAACAATGCACTATACAGGATGCTTGGAGAAGGAAATGGCAACCCACTCCAGTACTCTTGCCTGGAAAATCTCATGGACGGAGGAGCCTGGTAGGCTCCAGTCCATGGGGTCGATAAGAGTTGGACACGACTGAGCGACTTCACTTTCACTTTTCACTTTCATGCATTGGAGAAGGAAATGGCAACCCACTCCAGTGTTCTTGCCTGGAGAATCCCAGGGACGGGGGAGACTGGTGGGCTGCTGTCCATGGGGTCTCACAGAGTCGGACACGACTGAAGTGACTTAGCAGCAGCAGCAGCAGCATAGAGGATGCTATACAGGGATAACAAAGGCATGAATGTTATGAAATATATTTATGAAAAACTGCCCTTGGTCTGGACAGTTATACACAGACACTGAGGTGCACTGTCTTCTACTTACTGCACGCTCAAAATGTCCCAAAGAGGGACTTCCCTATAGGTCCAGTGGTTAAGACTCTGTGTTTCCAATGCAAGGGGCACAAGTTTGATTCCTGGCCGGGGAACTAAGATCCCAAGTGCTGCTGCAAGGTGTGGCCAAAAACAAATAAATTTAGTAAATAAACATAAATTAACAAAAAAGAAGAAATGAGACGATTCTGAATGGAAAAATATTCCTATTTTTTCTAAAAGGCCCAAAGGATCAGCTGGTCCCCTCTACTATCAGCTTGCTCATCCTCCCACAACCAGTCCTGTATTCCCTACCTGGGTGGGCAGGACCATCTTCACCTGTCTTTTAAGCCATGAATCTTTCCCTTTTTCCATGAGTCCTTCTCTCCAGATCCTCATATCTAGTCATCAGATCTTGCCCACTCCATCTTATAAATCTCTTGAATCAACCTGGCCTCTTCATTTCTATGGCCTCTGCTTTGCTGAAAGTCGTAGACTTCTCCCATCTACTTTATTATCATCGCACCTTCCTAAGTCAATCCACCAGTGCACTTGAACTCACTCCAGCCATAACTGCCAAAGTGCTCTTGGCAGAATGCAAGTCTGATCGTATCGCTCTGAGACTTAGCAGGCTCATATTACTGAGACTTAGCTTATCCACACTAAGAGCTTTCCCTGCCCCTTGCCTCACAGCCTGCCAGACAAAGTCCAAACTCTGTCACATGACCTACAAAGTGTTGGATGTTTTTGCTCCTGCATATCAACTTTGTCTCCTCTTATAGCTCCTTCTCAGTATTTTTTAGCCTATTCAAGAATTGTGGAATTAAAATCTCTGAACACTTCTTGCTTCTTCTTTGGATGGTGTTTCCTCCACCCGGGAGTCCTTCCCCACTGGCTCCCCTGGAATCACCTCCTTTTTCATACTCTCCCTGACACTTTCAAACATAAATCATCTTCCTCTCTTTCTCTCTCCTACTTCTGTATCATCACATACTTCCCCTGTTCCACTTACAACAACACTGTGTGTTGTTTGTTTGTTTGTTTTGGCCTCCTAGCATGTAGTTTCTTAATTGCCCCATCAGGGATCGAACCTGAGCCCCTTTCATTGGAAGCTTGGCGTCTTAACCACTGGACCAACAAGGGAGTCCCATGTATGTCATTTTCAATGCAGCTGACTCCCCAAGTCACCCCAAATCTCCCTGTGGGCAGGACTGTCCAAATTACATTCCATTAGCAGACTGGGCATCTGTTTTGTTACATGCATTGTGCTTTAGCTCAAGCTACAAAGACAAACGGGTTCCTCACTCCAAGTTTCTGAAACCTGTGGGCCAAAGAATTGGATAGTTCAAATATTGAAAAGGAGCTTATAGCCTCATAGGAGAGTAAAGGAAAATAAAAATGTAAAAAAAAAAAAAAAAAAAAAAGCTGGTATGATCAAAACAGAATCATTACAGGTAGGAATTTTTAACAGGTTTGGTTAAAAGCCATGGCAAGCCATACAAGCCAGGGTAGCTACGGTATTATCTTTAAAGCAAACCATACAGATAAAAACTGAACAAAGTGAGGAAAGAATTTCCAAATATAAAAATGACATTTTCCAGTTCTTTTGAAGAAGTCACTAGACCGATACATTGCCTCTGACATTTTATTCACACCAACTAAAGTAACTCACAACCCTGCTTTGCTCCAGACGAAATAAAGAAATGGTAGAAAAACAAATGCATTTTCAAAAATAGTAGAGTAGGTAGGGTATTCATTTTCTTATTAGAACTGGCCTTCAGAATCCTCTGACCTGCCTTCCAACTGATGGAAAACTTTGTTCCACTACCATCAGCCCCTGTAATCCAGCCACACCCTTGCCCCCCAACCAGGGATTAGAGATCAGAGCAGTCATGTCCAGGCTGAACTCCTGCTTCTCTCTTGCTGTCTAGAAGCCTTCTATGTTCTTATGGCCCCTCCTCTTGTGTGTTGGGGGCTTCCCAGGTAGTATAGTGGTAAAGAATCTGCCTGCCAATGCAAGAGACATGGGCTCAATCTCTGGGTCAGGAAGATCCCCTGGAGAGGGAAATGGCAACCCACTCCAATGTTCTTGCCTGGAAATTCCCATGAACAGAGGAGCCTGGTGGGCTATAGTCCATGGGGTCGCTAACCAAATTTATTAAATGTAACAAAATTCTCTTTACAACATGACCTGAACCTTCAAAACATGATCTTTTCTTAACTAATATTTTGATAAGTCAATCCATAGTCAAAAAGCAGGTTACTCTAAAATTAATGGAAAAGTATCGAATGCATATTCCATGATTGGCCAAACTGCTGAAACTCTTAATAGTTCTATAAGATAATTAACACAAGGTATGATTGGGTCCCTATGACAGGCTGCTGGGGAAGGGATGAGAGACATCAAGAGGGCATTTTGTGCTCTGTCACCATATGGCCATTGTGTTCTGCATCACAATGTTCCCTAATTCTCACATACCACCGGAATACCATTGAAATCTGAGGTTAGTTTAGCCGCTGGCTGGGCTAGAACAGGTATCACGTGGCATGCTCATCTTACAGGGTCCCAGGCAGCCCAAACTGAATCCCTGTGAGCCTGTTCACAGGACTTCAGCAGTTGATGGCTCCTTCATTGCATTCTCTGGGTGCTGCTCCAAGGTCATCTCCATCCTGCTGTTAGCCTGGTTCAGAACCCCACAGTGAATCACCTCCTCCTTTTTTGTTCTTAAATTCTAGTATCCAATTTAACCTGCAGGTCACTGCATGGTCTACCTAGGCTGTTATCCCTCCTTCAGGAGGAGACAGCCTCAGTTCAGTTCAGTTCAGTCGCTCAGTCATGTCCAACTCTTTGCAACCCCATGGACTGCAGCACGTCAGGCCTCCCTGTCCATCACCAACTCCCGGAGTTTACCCAAACTAATGTGCATCGAGTCGGTGATGCCATCCAGCCATCTCATCCTCTGTTGTCCCCTTCTCTTCCTGCCCCCAATCCCTCCCAGCATCAGGGTCTTTTCCAATGAGGCAACTCTTCTCATGAGGCGGCCAAAGTATTGGCGTTTCAGCTTCAGCATCAGTCCTTCCAATGAACACCCAGGACTGATCTCCTTTAGGATGGACTGCTTGCACCTCCTTGCAGTCCAAGGGACTCTCAAGAGTCTTCTCTAACACCACAGTTCAGTTCAGTTCAGTTCAGTCGCTCAGTCATGACTGACTTTTTGTGACCCCATGAATCACAGCACGCCAGGCCTCCGTGTCCATCACCAACTCCCAGAGTTCACTCAAACTCATGTCCATCAAGTCAGTGACGCCATCCAGCCATCTCATCCTCTGTCTTCCCCTTTTCCTCCTGCCCTCAATCCCTCCCAGCATCAGAGTCTTTTCCAATGAGTCAACCCTTTGCATCAGGTGGCCAAAGTACTGGAGTTTCAGCTTCGGCATCATTCCTTCCAAAGAACACCCAGGACTGATCTCCTTTAGAATGGACTAGTTGGATCTCCTTGTAGTCCAAGGGACTCTCAAGAGTCTTTTCCAACACCATAGATCAAAAGCATCAATTCTTTGGTGCTCAGCTTTCTTTATAGTCCAACTCTCACATCCATACATGACTATTGGAAAAACCATAGCCTTGACTAGACGGACCTTTGTTGGCAAAGTAACGTCTCTGCTTTTTAATATGCTGTCTAGGTTGGTCATAGCTTTTCTTCCAAGGAGTAAGTGTCTTTTAATTTCATGGCTGCAATCACCATCTGCAGTGATTTTGGAGCCTCCCAAAATAAAGTCTGCCACTGTTTCCACTGTTTCCCCATCTATTGGCCATGAAGTGATGGGACCAGATGCCATGATCTTAGTTTTCTGAATGTTCTTCTTCGCTTTCTGCCATAAGCTTGGTTTCATTTTTTTATCTGAGGTTATTGATATTTCTCCCTACAATCTTGATTCCAGCTTGTGCCTCATCCAGTCCAGCATTTCTCATGATGTACTCTGCCTATAAGTTAAATAAGCAGGGTGACAATATACAGCCTTGACATACTCCTTTCCAGATTTGGAACCAGCCTGTTGTTCCACATCCAGTTCTAACTGTTGCTTCTTGACCTGCATACAGCTTTGTCAGGAGGGAGGTCAGGTGGTCTGGCATTCCCATCTCTTTAAGAATTTTCCACAGTTTGTTGTGATCCACACAGTCAAAGGCTTTGGCATAGTCAATAAAGCAGAAATAGATGTTTTTCTGGAACTCTCTCACTTTTTCAGTGATCCAATGGATGTTGGCCATTTGATCTCTGGTTCCTCTGCCTTTTCTAAATCCAGCTTGAAGATCTGGATGTCACAGTTCACATACTGTTAAAGCTTGGCTTGGAGAATTTTGAGCATTATTCTGCTAGCATGTGAGATGAGTGCAATTTTGTGGTATTTTTTAGCATTCTTTGGCATTGCCTTTCTCTGGAGGCAGCCTACTTTCAGTCAAAATCACTCCAAGCACTTACCCTTCCCAAGGTCTTTTTTAAAAATTTAATTAATTAATTAATTTTAATTGAAGGCTAATTACAATATTGTAGTGTTTTTTGCCATACATTGACATGAATCAGCCATGGGTGTACATGTGTTCCCCATACTGAACCCCCCTCCTACCTTCCTCCCCATCCCATCCCTCAGGGTCATCCCAGTGCACCAGCCCTGAGCACCCTGTCTCATGTATCAAACCTGGACTGCCGATCTGTTTCACATATGATAATATACATATTTCAATGCTATTCTCTCAAATCATCCCACCCTTGCCTTCTCCCACAGAGTCCAAAAAACTGTTCTTCCCAAGGTCTTTGTTAAAGGATAGATTAAACAAAAAGACACAGCAGATCTCAATCAACAAAGCTACCTTGAAATTAGTTGACACTTAAAATTTTAAAAGTGAAAGCACCAACATAATCATGGGTGTGCTAAGTCACTTCAGTTGTGTCTGACTCTTTGAGATCCTATGGATTGTAGCCTGCCAGATTCTTCTGTTCTTGGGAATCTCCAGGCAAGAATACTGGGGTGAGTTGCCATGCTATCCTCCAAGGGATCTTCCAGACCCAGGGATCAAAGCCACATCTCTTATGTCTCCGGTATTGGCAGGTGGGTTCTTTACCACTGGCACACCTGGAAAGCCCATAGTCATGGTGGGAAATCTTTGAGTCTGGTAGAATTACTTCCACCTATTTTGTGGTTTACTTCTGTTTTGCTCTTGAATTATATCAGCATTACATATTTCTTAGGGAAGAGGATAACAGTAGCCTTTTTAGAATTTAAGTCTTCCTTAGGTCTTAATTTAATCTTGCCTTCACTGTGTGAAGGGAGGTGTATCCTAACCTTTCACCTGTGTGTTTCCTCTTCCGTTTACCTTCCTTAGGAATGACTTCTTGACTCTCGTACTCTATATCACTCCTTCCTGTTAGTGTCCCACTTGCTCCTCTATTCCTGCATTCCGTGGCCCAGTTCTGGGCTCCATCATCCTTTACCTAGACTACTGCAGCAGCTTCATCACTGGTATCACTCCTCCTACTTCGAGTCTTTTCAGTCCGTCCTCCACACAGCAGCAGACGATTCTCAGAATAGGTCAGATCAGTCTCTACTTAAAAATCCTCAGTGGCTTTCCACTTCTTCAGAATAAAATCCACACTTCTCTCGCTGTCCCATGAAAGCACCATGACCCGGCTCCTGCCCTGCCCTCAACAGTATTGGTCATTAGATTTCCACTAAGACTCCTGCTTCATCCTGTCATGATCTTTCACCCTGGGGACTTTGCACTTCCTGTTTTCTCTGCTTGAACATTTTCTACCTCTTCCTAAAATGACAGCTTCTCAGATCTCAGCTTAAATATCACCTTCTCTTGGAAATCTTATCAGCTCACAGCCTCTAAAGATGTCCTCACTTTTTTCCCCTTCTTTGATTTCCTACAACATGCATCACAAGTTACTGTTAAGTCTTTGTTCATTCGTAATTAATTAAATAATTGGTCTTTGGGGCTATCTCTCATACTAGAAAGTGAGCTCCATTTAAAAAAGATGCATCTCTTTCCTTAAAAAGCTAGGAATAAATCTACCATAGGAACTAGCAATCCCACTACTGAGTACATACCCTGAGAAAACCGTAACTATTAAAATACACAGGTACCTCAATATTCACTGAAGCAATATTTACAACAGCCAGGGCATGGAAGCAACCTAGATGTCCATTGATAGATGAATGGATAAAGACGTCGTGATACATTTATACAATGGAATATTACTCAGCCATAAAAAGGAATGAATTTGAGTCAGTTATAGTGAGTTGGATGAACCTAGAGCCTCTTACACAAAGTGAAGTAAGTCAGAAAGAGAAAATCAAGTATCATGTATTAATGTATGTATATGGAATCTAGAAAAATGGTAAAACCTAGTTAAGAATGAACTTGGATAGAGAAGTCTGCTGGGCTACAGTCCATGGGGTGTCAAAGAGTTGGACACAACTGGGCAACTGAGCAAAGATGCATAATTGACTGATTTGCATAGTTGTACAGCAGAAACCAACACAAAATTATAAAGCAATTTTCCACCAATTAAAAAAATAAATTTTTTTTTTTTAAAGAGGCATCTCTGACTCATTCACTTTGGTATTCCCTGTGCCTGGCACATTAACTGGCTAATAAGCCACTAGACATATATTTATTGAATGAGTAATCCTTTATTACACACTTTATGTAATATTCATATAAAATTTTACAAGTTTAATTATATTTGTATGTGTTCTTTTATTGACTTACTTTGTTCTTCTTTACTAAAGTTCTACAAGAGCAAAGATCAAGGTCATTTTGTTCACTGATGTGTTACTGGGAGCCTGCAAGTAATAAGACCCTTACTGTTTTTTATATAATAAGTAAATGCATTAAAGAATCAGCAATCAATGGAGGACACTTTAAGAAGGCAATATTAAGGGGTCCAGACAGTCTGTTGTGTTAAAAAAAAAAAGGCAGATAAACTCTGCTTTCAATAATCTGAACTTGGGAAAGGCAAGTTTCAACAAGTAATGACTTACCACATGCACGCTAAGTCACTTCAGACATGTCCAACTCTTTGAGACCCCAGGGACTATAGCCCGCCAAGCTCCTCTGTCCATGGGATCCTTCAGTCAAGAGTACTGGAGTGGGTCACCATACCCTCCTCTAGGAGAGCTTCCCATCCCAGGGATCAAACCTACATTTCTTGTGTCTCCTGCATTGGCAGGCAGATTCTTTACCACTAGTACCACGTGGGAAATCCAATGACTTACTATAACTCTTTAATTGCTTCTTTTATTTTTATTGGAATATAATTGTTTTACAGTATTGTGTTAGTTTCTGCTTCAACAGCATGAATTAGCCTTATGTATGCATATATTCAGGAGAAGGCAATGGCACCCCACTCCAATACTCTTGCCTGGAAAATCCCATGGATGGAGGAGCCTGGTGGGCTGCAGTCCATGGGGTCACTAAGAGTCGGACACGACTGAGCAACTTCACTTTCACTTTTCACTTTCATGCATTGGAGAAGGAAATGGCAACCCACTCCAGTGTTCTTGCCTGGAGAATCCCAGGGACGGGGGAGCCTGGTGAGCTGCCGTCTATGGGGTCACACAGTCAGACACAACTGAAGCGACTTAGCAGCAGCAGCAGCATGCATATATTCACTGCCCTCTTGAGCTTCCCTCCAACCCCTCCATCCCCCCATCTGGGTCACCACAGAGCACAGATATGAGCTCCCTGTGCTCTCCAGCAGCTCCCAATAGCTATCTAGTTTACACAAGGTAGTGCATATATTGTCAGTGCTACTCTAATTGCTTAATTCTATATGTAAAAATTAAGATATAACTAGACTGTTGAATAGAGATTTCATTTTCTTTGTTTTTTCAATCATGGAATCCAGCCTTGTACATTAGCATCTACTTGAAACAAACTTTGTTTATAGGGATAGAATGTACTGAAAAGCATCTATGATGTTTAACGACCTAGTCCTTATTTTTTGGACATTGGCCTCAATATAATTTTGATGGACAGTTCTGTGCAAGACGTTTCCAGAATTGATATTGGAACATAATGTTGACCCACACATCTGATCTGTGGGAAGCTTTGGTGCCATAATGTCAGATGGCTATGATGATAGATGGCAAACATGACCACAATACCCTGTATCTCCTCGCACGAAGAAGTAGAGTCTGTTTTCTTAACTGTTGAATCTGCACTGGCTCTGTTTTGCTCAATAGAATATGGCAAGCGTGATACAACTACCACAACTATTTAAGTTTTTCTTTCAGGTTTTTCCTTTGGGAGCTCCAATATCAGTGATCACTTAAAACCCAGATTTAGTAGTTTCCAATCAATATCTCTGCCAAAAGTATGTTCTTCAAGGTGTGTTCTTATCCACACGGGATAAGACGGGGCTTATTTTCTTTAAAATCACATCAAGCACACCTCACAGCAACCTTACATAGGTGGAAAGCATGTTTTATTTAATTTTATGTGTTATGTTCATCTCTAAATACCAATATTTTCGCCAGAGGAAACTCAGTCTTCTGAAATTAAATTTCATGCATGTCAGAAATGTTTCCCCAACTGAGTAAATATTGAAATGAGCAATTCTACTTTTTGACAGAGAGTGTTAAATGTGTTTGGGCATCAAATTTGACCTAGTATTCTCCAGGGTATCCTAATGTTTTTGGCAATATCTCAAAGCTCTTGTGAATCTCCCAGCCAACTGTTGCTTTGAAGGGCAGTTTCTTCACCCAGGAGGAAGTTTTTCTAGTTAATTTGCCCTTACTTAGAGTTCTGTATTTTCCTGTTTTAATATTTCCTACATATTTAAGCATAGCTAAAAATGTGACCAAGAAAAGTTTTTAAAGTTGTACTTGGTTAAGAAACCTTACTACTCTCATGCTGGAAACTGATCCTTTGTGATTCTGATTTAAACTGGATTAGTCTCACTCACATATGTGGGAAATGTTGAGACTTGAGATGTTTTTGCTGTCAAAGGAGCATTACTCATGCCCTAACATGCAATTTAAACTGAGTCAATGATATATGCCACTTAATTTTTATTTTGAAAGTATTTTTGCAAAAATTTAGTTTCTTGGGGATTCTCTACCGAAAAATCATAGACACTCCTGCTCTCAAAGGTACTATTGTGTTCCCACCACCACAGTTTCTCACTCTGTTGAGGGCTAGTAACTGTTCAGCTTCAAGAAAATGAAAGTAATAGCTGCTGAGTCGTGTCCAACTCTTTGCAACCCCATGGCCTGTAGCCCGCCAGGCTCCTCTGTCCATGGAATTCTCAAGGCAAGAATACTGGAGTGGGTAGCCATGCCCTTCTCCAGGGGATCTTCCCAACCTAGGAATCAAACCCCGGTCTTCTGAATTGTAGGTTGATTCTTTACTGTCTGAGCCACCAGGGAAGCCCGTTCAGATTCAAAGGATCAACATTTTCCCATTGCAGCTGTCTGGGGACTTGGCTAGGTTTTGCCACTCCTTGAGGGTTACATGGCTTTCCTTCCTTGATTGGCTTTCACTGGGTGTCTGCTATTTCCTATGTTCCAGGAAGCCCGCTGCTTTCTACCTGACTCTAATTCAGTTTGTTAATATACAATGTTTATCTGGTTTATGGACGTAGAGTAACCTTAGATAATTTCATCTATGCTCACCAATTGACTATATCAGATAAGAGCCTTACCTTCAGCATCAGGCTGCCCAGAAATTCTCTTGTGCTTTGACCTTTAGTCTTAACAGTCTGTAGCTGAGGAATGTTGCTTTGGCATATAACCATCACTTTGACTGGGACCGTTTCTGTCTTTCATCCCTGGTAGTGTAATAACTGCTCTATCTTTTTCTTCTTCTTTTTCTGAAGTTTCTTTTTATCTTTGTGCATTAGAGGACTTGAGAGTTTCTCCAGTTTCATTTTACTTTCATCCTTATTCTGGAAATGCTCTTGCTCCCTCAGGGGTCTCTTTCTTATCTAATTTCCTTGATTTTTGCCAGAACCAACAAGGAAGCATTGCTTGATGCCATCCTTCCTGAGCAGAAAGTCTAGGTGCCAGACCATATTAGACAATTTTTTTCTCCAGAGCGTTCTAGGTTGAAGAGACTTTGATGTCTATATTCTTAAAAAAAATCGCCCCCTCTTTAAAGAGTCCTAGCAGTCTTTCCTGTTCAGAAAATACTTCTTTCCCACTCAACAGATTTTCCAGAAATTTGGAGAGAAATGTTTCTCTGTCTAGAAATATCAGTTTGTCTAAAAACAAATAAAATGTACATTCAGTAACAGCAGCCAGAATTGTACTTTTACCTTTCCCTGGTTTGTTATTTGGAAAATAGCTTTATCAGTCTGTGAACACTAGGATTCCAGGGGCTGAGACATAGAACATTAATTCAAATGCATGATTTTGACAGTTATAATGATAAATGTAACTTATGTCAGCTAAACTAATCAGTCATTGTGAGGGTCAGAATAATCTTACGGTAGGTTTTGTCCTGAGGCCACTCTTTGGGGCATCAAATGCCATCTTGTGACTGCCTGTATCACTAGAAACTTGAAGATCACTTATATTTGAAAATGGCTTGAAAATCTGTTTAGGCTTCAGATATCCTCAGAAATTCACATAAATTTGGTGTGTCTATGTGTTTTAAGTATAAGGTAAAAAAATGCTTTCACCCTCAGAATCTGCTCTCTGTCCATGGGATTCTCCAGGCAAGAATACTGGAGTGGGTTGCCATTTCCTTCTCCAGGGGTCTTCCCGACCCAGGGATAGAATCCACGTCTCTGGCGTCACCTGGCATTGAGAGGCAGATTCTTTACCATTGAGCCACCTGGGAAGCTCAGCCCTTAGTACAGTGCGAATAGACTTAAAAAACAGCTTACCTTGTTGGGTTAAAAGAATTAAATGAGCAATATGTAAATGTTATTTAGAGCTGTATCTGGCTTACAGTAAGTACTCAAATGCCCCCTGATTATCTTCTGCTCCGAATCTCAAAAATCCTATGAACATCTGTCACAAACATGAGCCATCAGAATCTATGGTAGTATCATTAGACTGTTTCTGGAGTTTTCTTAAAATATTTCATAGAGTTCTTGGGAACACAGTCAGTATCATAACATAGCTGGTAGAAAGCCCTAGGCAGCAGGCCATCAAGACCAGTGGTTGAATCCTCCTTCTACCACTGATTAGAAATACAGGAACTTCCATGGTGGTCTAGTGGTTAAGAATCAACACTGCCAGTGCCCTTGTTCCTGTGGTGAGCAACATGGCTGGACCTAGAGATTGTTATTCTGAGCATAGTAAGTCAGAGAAGGAGAAATATCATATGACATCCTTTATATGGGAAATTTAAAAAGAAATGATACAAATGAACTTATTTACAGAACAGAAACAGACTCACAGACTTAAGAGAAAAAAGCTATGGTTTCCAGAGTAGAAGGGATAGTTGGGGAGTTTGAGATAGACATGTACACACTGCCATAGTTAAAATGGATAACCAGAAAAGACATACTGTATAACACATGGAATTCTGCTCGATGTTATTTGCAGCCTGAAGAGGAGGTGAATTTGTGGGGAGAACAGATACATGTGTATGTAAGGCTGAGTCCCTTTGCTGTCCACCTGAAATCATCACATTGTTAATTGGCTATATTCCAATGCAAAATAAAAAGTTAAAAAAATAATAATAATCTGTGCTTCCGCCCCTGTGGTGGAGGCTCGGATTCAATCCCTGGTCGGGGATCCATCTTGCCTGCTGTGCTGTGTGGCCAAAAACATAAAAGAAAAGGAAGGTAACCCAACCAAGTTAACCCAGTCAATATAAGTTAAATAAGCAGGGTGAAAATATACAGCCTTGACATATTCCTTTTCCTTTCTGGAACCAGTCTGTTGTTCCATGTCCAGTTCTAACTGTTGCTTCCTGACCTGCATACACGTTTCTCAAGAAGCAGGTCAGGTGGTCTGGTATTCCCATCTCTTGAAGAATTTTCCAGTTTATTGTGATCCATACAGTCAAAGGCTTTGGCATAGTCAATAAAGCAGAAATAGATGTTTTTCTGGAATTCTCTTGCTTTTTCCATGATCCAGTGGGTGCTGGCAATTTGATCTCTGGTTCCTCTGCCTTTTCTAAAACCAGCTTGAACATCTGGAAGTTCACAGTTCATGTATTGCTGAAGCCTGGCTTGGAGAATTTTGAGCATTACTTAACTAGCGTGTGAGATGAGTGCAATTGTGCAGTAGTTTGAACATTCTTTGGCATAGCCTTTCTTTGGGATTGGAATGAACACTGACCTTTTCCAGTCCTGTGGCCACTGCTGAGTTTTCCAAATTTGCTGGCATATTGAGTGCAACACTTTCACAGCATCATCTTTCAGGATTTGAAAGAGCAAAACTGGAATTCCATCACCTCCACTAGCTTTGTTCATAGTGATGCTTTCTAAGGCCCACTTGACTTCACATTCCAGGATGTCTGGCTCTAGGTGAGTGATCACACCATCGTGATTATCTCGTCGTGAAGATCTTTTTTGTACAGGTCTTCTGTGTATACTTGCCACCTCTTCTTAATATCTTCTGCTTCTGTTAGGTCCATACCAGTTCTGTCCTTTATCAAGCCCATCTTTGCATGAAATGTTCCCTTGATATCTCTAATTTTCTTGAAGAGATCTCTAGTCTTTCCCATTTTGTTGTTTTCCTCTATTTCTTTGCGTTGATTGCTGAGGAAGGCTTTCTTATCTCTCCTTGCTATTCTTTGGAACTCTGCATTCAAATGGGAATATCTTTCCTTTTCTCCTTTGCTTTTTGCTTCTCTTCTTTTCACTGCTATTTGTAAGGCCTCCTCAGACAGCCAGTTTGCTTTTTTGCATTTCTTTTCCATGGGGATGATCTTGATCCCTGTTTCCTGTACAATGTCACGAACCTCCGTCCATAGTTCATCAAGCACTCTATCAGATCTAGTCCCTTAAAGCGATTTCTCATTTCCACTGTATAATCATAAGGTTGATTATATTAAATCAATATTAAATCAGTGATTCAGGTCATACCTGAATGGTCTAGTGGTTTTCCCTACTTTCTTCAATTTAAGTCTAAATTTGGCAATAAGGACTTCATGATCTGAGCCACAGTCAGATCCTGGTCTTGTCTTTGCTGACTGTATAGAGCTTCTCCATCTTTGGCTGGAAGAAGCACAAGCTGGAATCAAGATTGCCGGGAGAAATATCAATAACCTCAGATATGCAGATGACACCACCCTTATTACCGAAAATGAAGAGGAACTAAAAAGCCTCTTGATGAAAGTGAAAGAGGAGAGTGAAAAAGTTGGCTTAAAGCTCAACATTCAGAAAAGTAAGATCATGGCATCTGGTCCCATCCCTTCCTGGGAAATAGATGGGAAAACAGTGGAAACAGTGTCAGACTTCATTTTTTTGGGCTCCAAAATCACTACAGATGGTGACTACAGCCATGAAATTAAAAGACGCTTACTCCTTGGAAGGAAAGTTATGACCAATCTAGATAGCATATTGAAAAGCAGAGATATTACTTTGCCAACAAAGGTCCATCTAGTCAAGGCTATGGTTTTTCCAGTGGTCATGTATGGATGTGAGAGTTGGACTATGAAGAAATCTGAGCACCGAAGAATTGATGCTTTTGAACTGTGGTGTTGGAGAAGACTCTTGAGAGTCCCTTGGACTGCAAGGAGATCCAACCAGTCCATCCTAAAGGAGACCAGTCCTGGGTGTTCATTGGAAGGACTGATGCTGAAACTCCAGTCCTTTGGCCACCTCATGCGAAGAGTTGACTCATTGGAAAAGACCCTGATGCTGGGAGGGATTGGGGGCAGGAGGAGAAGGGGATGACAGAGGATGAGATGGCTGAATGCTATCACCGACTCGATGGACATGAGTTTGGGTGAACTCCGGGAGCTGGTGATGGACAGGGAGGCCTGGTGTGCTGCTATTCATGGGGTCGCAAAGAGTCAGACATGAAGGAGCGACTGAACTGAACTGAACTGAACCCAATCAAGCATTTTTCCATATCTTTATAATAGGATAATAGTGACTACCTTGCAGGATTATAGATGAGATTAATCAAGTCATGATTTGAATAGTATCTATTCAAGAAATTATTTATATGTGTGTGTATATTTGTATATATGTGTGTGTGTTTTCATCATTTCAGTGCAGTACTTTTAAGTCCAGAATATGAATTCTTTGGCTTGGTGTCCTTTGAGCCTGCCTATCCAGATCTTGGAGAAGGAAATGGCAACCCACTCCACTATTCTTGCCTGGAGAATTCCATGGACGGAGAAGCCTAGTGGGCTACAGCCCATGGGGTCACAAAGAGTTGTACTCAACTGAGTGACTAACACACACAAAAAGAGCCCAGAACTTTTATTGATAATGTCTGACATTTGTGTGGTATTTTTCAGCTTACTCAGTGCTTCACATCTACCATCTCACTTAATCCAGAAAATAACTTTGTGAGGCAGGTAGTTTTATTCTTAGAATATGGACTCAAGATCACAGGGCTGCTGAGTAATTGAGCCAGAACTAGAATCCAGATCTTCTGAGTACAGGCATCTATGATAGTTTTTCATATTTCCCCTACTTTCTTCTGAATGTTCTCAGGGAAAAAAATTTAAGACGTTGTAGACCCAGAGTTATACACACACCTACCCTATATGTTACACTGGCCAAAGTGAAGGAAAGAAAGTCTTTCCTAAAAGCACGTAGATGGCTTCAGAGTAGAGAAAAGAAAAAAGGAACACAATGACATGCTTCATCTTTTGCAAATATCTTTCCTTTGCAGTTTTCAAGTCAGTAAGAATCATGTGACTAATTAGTCTACAGAGTTCCCATTGAGATTTGTGAACCCAAAAAAAGTAAGCAGGAAAATAAACTGGACAGACAACTAAACATTTTATATTTTATGTTTTCACTTATTTTTTAAAATACATTCTGTTTTCATACACACACAAATGTGAACATTGAGAAACCATTTAAAAACCCAGTGGAAATATTATTAAATTACAAAAAAGACATAGTTGATAGGGATATGTAGATAATTACTATGATTTTTCCCCCCTAATCCACTGTCAATAACTTATTCCAGTGGTATAAGCTGACATTTACTTTCTTACCTTTTTTAAACTCCTGGGTTTCAGCTAAAGTTCAGTTTCCAGGAAATCCCTCCCGATTTGGGGTCACTGTGTACCACAGCCTCAAATTCCTCCCAAGGCCCTTGCCCAGGTACACAGCTGTACAACTCACCGTCTGTTCAGGCTGGTTTAGTGGACAGTGCCCATGTGACAAAATTATATGCCTTGGAAAGGAACTGGAATGAAAGAGAACAGATATTACCCACTCAGAGATGGGTTTAGTAGGAAATCATGGACGCTTGCTGGCCAGGAGCACAAGCTTCGCCAGCAGGCTCCAATTTTTGCATCTTGGTCCCTTATATCTGTCATGCCTCTTTTTAAAGAATGTTGAGAAACAGAAAATATAAAATCAAGTCTTTTTTATCCAGGAAGGCAGCCCTGCTGATTCTCACACTGAGAAGTTTAAGCAGAGAGGTAGAAGATCAGGATATGATAATAAGCACTTACTCCTTGATGGATAAAAATTTATGGGGGATTTACAGGTCGAATATAAATACCTTGACAAGCCAAAAAGGACTGAAAAAACAAGATTGTGAATCAAGCTGTACTGTGATTCACTTTTGTTCAATGAAACTAACGGATGGACTAAATTTTTTTCCCCCCAAATGATGCATTTACATGCCTGGATATTTTCTGTTTCATTCACTATCAAACATTCCTTCATCCAAGCTGAAGAGAACACTGTCATTTAGAAAGTCAGGGCTTTCTGTTGTCCCCTGTGACTGTGCCGTGAGCTTGTTTATCAGCCACACAGATTCACTGCAAGGCCTTTGGTTGGCTTGGGACCACAAGTGAGTGTGTGGTGCAAAAAAGACCTTGCCATGCAATTTCACAGAGTCCAAAAAAAGGAACAAAAATCCTGAGAGAAGGCATTCATAACAGTAAAAATTACGGTTGGTGAAACTTGGCTGAATTGGCTGAGGAACGCTTCATCTTTCTAAAAAGATTCTTCCCCTGTATTAAGTTCAGTCCTGAAAGGACCTATTTGAAATTATGTTGCTCTTGCATGTGGCTGAGGACATAATTAACCGCACTCAAATGCCATTTTTAGTCTTTCAACATTTGATTAAAACAAGGGTTCACATCCTTTGAAGCACAAGTCTTCACGGTTGCAGTATTGTCAATAAGCATTGGCATACTTACTATGTTCTGGTAAGATAAAATGTTACCCATAATCAATTTTTATTTAAATGCTTATTTCCTGAGAATCACATAGCATGTTAAACTAGTGTTCTCTGCTTTGGAACTCATAGTGTACTGAACATAATTTCATTATTTCTTTAAAATTGGTAACCTAAAAGAGAGTAAGCTATTAAATATCTTTAAAATAGCCCTTTGAGTTTGTAATCACTATGAATGTAGGGCCTTGGAAATTTAACACAAAAACAGAAATATCTGAATAAGGAATCTGACCTTCAAGACAATGCTGTTAAAAGCTTTAAATATCTTGGCCAGCTTTTAGGTTACCATAATGACTGTATGCTTAGTCACTCAGTCATGTCTGACTCTGCAACCCCATGGACTGTAACCCACCAGGCTCCTCCATCCCTGGGATATTTCAGGCAAGAATACTGGAGTGGGTTGCCATTTTCCTCCTCCATGGTATCTTCCTGATCCAGAGATCGAACCTGAATCTCCTGAGTCTCCTGCATTGCAGGTGGATTCTTTACCCACTGAGCGATCAGGGAAGCCCAACCATTATGATTATTAGTATATATATTTTGAGTGATGTTAAAGAAGATGGTTACTGGTATCAAGTGAAAAAGTGAAAGTGAAAGTCTCTCAGTTGTGTCCTACTCTTTGTGACCCCATGGACTATACAGTTCATGGAATTCTCCAGGCCAGAATACTGGAGTGGGTAGCTTTTCCCTTCTCCAGGGGATCTTCCCAACAGAGGGATTGAACCCAGATCTCCTGCACTGCAGGCGGATTCTTTACCAACTGAGCTCTCAGGGAAGCCCCACTGGTACCAAGCTAAGGCTATATTCTCAAAGATCTATTTGTAAAAAAATCCATGATTTAGGAATATAGCAGTTTAATTCATAATAGCTGGAATATGGATGCAAACCATGTATTAATATCTATTGACAGATAATTGGATAAACAAAATGTGATATATACATACAATGAAATATTACTCAGCTTATTCATCCAGTGGAACTTTATCTAGCCTTAAAAAGGAAGGAAATTCTGTCATAGGCTACAATATGGATGAACTGTGAAGACACTAATCTAAGTGAAATAAGCCAGTCACAAAAAGACAAATACTATGTGCTTCTATTTACATGAGATACTGAGAGTACACAGTCAATTTTACTAAAAGGAGAGTGATTTCCAGGAGTAGGGGCGGGGTTTGATTGGAAATTGCTGTTTACTTGGTACAGAGTTTCCATTTTGCCAGATGAAAAATTATGCACAACAATGTAAATGACATATTGAACCATAGTTACACTTAAAAATGGTCAGGACTGTACATTTTGCTACATGCATATTATCACAATCAAATCTTTAAAGATAGAATATTCCATGATTGAAGCTTGTTGTCTTGTCATTTTCTCTCTTATAAATTCACATGTAGAAAAAAATGTAGGTTGAGGAACACATGGAGTTAAGATTTTACTCTACAGGAAGCATATGGAACAACAAGAACTTAGTAATACAGTAGCCTTGGTCTCCTTTAATGTGGATAGTGTTGAGAGGAAATAAATCTACTAGAAATTAAGGAAGAGATTGTTTTCCCTAAAGTTTTCTTTTTCCATTAATTATATCCTGTCTGATTTGTTTCTTTCATTTCTCCATCCCCACTGATTCATTTTTTAAATTTTGTTGAGATATAGTTAATTTACAATACTGTGTTTAATTTCTGCTGTACAGCCAAGTGACTCAGTTATACATATATATTCTTTTTTGTATTCTTTTTCATTTTCATTTGTCACAGGATATTGAAATTAGTTGCCTATGCTATATAGTAGAAGCTCGTTGTTTATCCATTATATATATAATGGTTTGCATTTACTAATTCTAAAATCCCAATCCATCCCTCCCTCACTCCCCTACCTACTCTTGGCAATTATAAATCTGTTCCCTTTGTCCATGAGATTGTTTATGTTTCATAGATAAGTTCATTTGTGTCATATTTTAGATTTCACATTTAAGTGATATCTTATGATATTTATCTTTTTCCTCCTCACTTAACTTAGTATGATAATCTCTAGGTTCATCCATGCTGCTGCAAAAGACATTATTTCTTTCTTTTTGTGGCTGAGTAATATTCCATCTTGTGTGTGTGTGTATGCATATACCAAATTTTCATCCATTCATCTACTGTGCTGTGCTCAGTCATCTCTGACTCTTCGCGCCCTTATGGACTGAAGATTTCCAGGCTTCTCTGTCCATTGAATTTTCCAGGCAAGAATACTGGAGTGGGTTGCCATTCCTGCTCAGGGGATCTTCCAGACCCAGAGATTGAAAGTGCATCTCTTGTGTGTTTCCTGCATTAGAGGCAGATTCTTTACTACTGTGCCATCTATTGATAGACATTTCGGTTGTTTCCATGTCTTACTTATTGACTTCCCTGGTGGCTCAGTGGTAAAGAATCCACCTGCAATGCAGGATATACAGGAGATGGCAGATTGATCCCTGTGTCGGGAAGATGCCCTGGAAAAGGAAATGCAACCCACTCCAGTATTCTTGCCTGAAAAATCTCATGGACGGAGGAGCCTGGTGGTCTGCAGTCCATGTGGTCGTGAAGAGTCAGACACGATTGAACAACTGAGCATAGGTTGTTTCCATGTCTTGGTTATTGTAAATAGTGCTGTTGTGAACGTTGGGGTACATGTATCTTTTCAAGTTAGTTTTATCTGGGTATATGTTAAGGAGTGGGATTGCTGGATCATATGGAAGCTCTTTTTTTAGTTTTTGAGAAACCTCCACACTGTTTTCCATAGTGGCTGCACCAGTTTACATTCCCATCAACAGTGTAAGAGTGTTCTCTTTCCTCCGCATCCTCTCCAGCACTTACTATTTGTAGACTTTTTAATGACGATCATTCTGACAGGTATGAGGTAGTACTTCATTGTTGTTTTGATTTGCATTGCTCTAATGGTTGGCAATGATGAGCATCTTTTCATGTGCCTATTGACCTTCTGTGTGTCTCCTTTGGAAAATGTGTACTTAGGACTGCTACCCATTCTTCAGTTCAGTTGTTTTTGTTCTGTCTTGCTTTGTTATTGAGCTGTAGGAGCTGTTTGTATACTTTGAAAATAAAGCCCTTGCCAGTCACATTATTTGCAAATATTTTCTCCTATTCCATATATTGTCTTTTCATTTTCTTTATGTTGCCTTGGGAGACTGACCTCAGAAAATGTTGGTATGATTTATGTCAGAGAATTGTGTCTTCTGTCATGTCTTATACTTCAGTTTTTAAGCCATTTTGGGTTAATTTTTTTATATGGTGTGAGGATGTGTTCTAGCTTCATTGATTTCCATGCAGAGGTCCAACCTTCCCAACACCACTTGCTAAAGAGACTGTCTTTTCCCAACTGTATACATTCTCTCCTCATTTATCAAAGATTAATTGTCCATAGGTGTGTGAGTTTATTTCTGAGTTTTCTATTCTGTCCATTGATTCATATGCCAGTTTTCATGCCAATACTATGCTGTTTTGACTCCTGTAGCTTTATAGTATTGTCTGGAGTCTAGGAGGGTAAACCTGCTCTGTTCCTTTCCCTCAGGATTGCTTTGGCAATTCTGGGTCATTTATTAGCTTCATATAAATTTTAGGATTATTTGTTCTATTTCTGTGAAAAAATGTCATGGGGATTTTGAAAAGTATTGCATTAAATCTTTGCATTAAATCTGTAGATTGCTTTAGGGAGTATGGCCACTTTAACACTACTAATTCTTCCAATTCAAGAGCGTCTTTCACACAGTCTATCCAACATGCTTGGGATTCCTGAATCCTTTCACCTGATTTGATTCATTCTACCTCCTATTTTTGTGACCACATGGATGACTGAGTGACTGAGCATACACACATACCTCCTATCTTTCCTAGTTTTATATATATATACACATATATATATATAGTTTTATATACAAATTGTCTGGCTTTATATATAAATTGGAGCTAATTAGGAAGTAGTTGATATGAGAGGGAAGGAAATTTAAAATGCTAGATAAAAAGTCTAAACCATTGAATCATGATTTAAGATTCAAGCCTGGAGCTGAAAGGAGGCAGTAGCACAAGTGATGATGGATAAATGGTTGGAGAAGGAGCCAAAGGAAAAGAGAAACCAAATTAGAGACCAAATTTTCAGCTAGGGGCACAAAGAGATCTAGCATAATGCCAGGTATGGAGGTGATATAGGATCAATACTTCCAAAGCTTTTTAAAATTTGACCACAGCCTGTATTGCAGTCATCTGTCTTCATTATGACCCTGTTAAACTAGTTGCTTATGTATGTTTCCATGATTTCATTCATACTATTCTCATTCTAGATACAGTACAGTCCAATAGAACTTTTTCTGTTGGTAAAAATATTCTGTATGTACATGAACCAGTACAGTAGCCACTAGCCACCTGTGACTAAAGGCTGATACATAGAACAGCACAGGTCTAGAATGTTCTTCCTTATTTCCAAATCTGTTGAAACTTTACATCTTTCTTTTGGATGTCTAACACTATAGTGAATACCATCAATATTCCACCCAGAGCCTCTCAGGCCCCTTTTACTGCTTCTGTGTGCCTCTCAGCTTTTGCTTCTAATTAATAGCCTGTACCCTAAGATCATGGCATCTGGTCCCATCACTTCATGGGAAATAGATGGGGAACCAGTGTCAGACTTTATTTTGGGGGGCTCCAAAATCATTGCAGATGGTGATTGCAGCCATGAAATTAAAAGATGCTTACTCCTTGGAATGAAAGTTATGACCAACCTAGATAGCATATTCAAAAGCAGAGACATTACTTCGCCAACAAAGATCCATCTAGTCAAGGCTATGGTTTATCCAGTGGTTATGTATGGATGTGAGAGTTGGACTGTGAAGAAAGCTGAGCACTGAAGAATTGCTGCTTTTGAACTGTGGTGTTGGAGAAGACTCCTTAGAGTCCCTTGGACTGCAAGGAGATCCAACCAGTCCATTCTAAAGGAGATCAGTCTTGGGTGTTCTTTGGAAGGACTGATGCTAAAGCTGAAACTCCAATACTGTGACCACCTCATGTGAAGAGTTGACTCATTGGAAAAGGCTCTGATGCTGGGAGGGATTGGGGGCAGGAGGAGAAGGGGACGACAGAGGATGAGATGGCTGGATGGTATCACCTACTCGGTGGACGTGAGTCTCAGTGAACTCCGGGAGTTGGTGATGGACAGGGAGGCCTGGCGGGCTGCGATTCATGAGGTCGCAAAGAGTTGGACACGACTGAGCGACTGAACTGAACTGACCTGACCCATGACTTCAGAGGACTTTCCTGAAACTACTGGAGCCATTGTGCATAAAGGGGAAGAGGTCAGAGAGCTTGGGAGTTTATGCCCTGCCTCAGCTCCCAACCCCATCCTCAGGGCATCACTCTGACTCTCACTGACCAGTGTATGAGCATGAAAACCCAACTCTTCAACTCAGGCCATCTCTGAGGTCAAACACACTCCTGAGTCCCCTGAAGTAGCAAGCTGAAGCTACCTTTTGTCAGATTTTGCCCGAATTCCTGCTTGGCTTCTTTCTCTTCCTTGTCTTGTTCCCCTTGATCCTTATTTGTTGTTCAGCCACTCAGTTGTGTCCAACTCTTTGCAACCCCATAGACTGCAGTATGCCAGGCTTCCCTTTCCTTCACTATATCCGGGAGTTTGCCTAAACTCATGTCCACTGAGTCAGTGATGTTTAACTATCTCATCTTCTGCAGCCCTTTTCTCCTTTTGCTTTCAGTCTTTCCCAGCATCAGGGTCTTTTCCAGTGAGTTGGCTCTTCGTGTCAGGTGGCCAGAATATTGGAGCTTCAGCTTCAGCGTCAGTCCTTCTAATGAATATTCAGGGTTGATTTCCTTTAGGATTGACTGGTAAATATAGTTTAATGATGACGTGTCACAAAGAAGTACATATTTTAAAAACGAAAAATGTATTTATACAAGGAAATAAAAAGAAAAAAAATTATACCAGAATGTTAGAAATGGCTGGCTCTGAATAGTACTATTTTGGCTGATTTCTACTTCCTTGATGATGCTTTGCTGAATTTTTTACTTTTTTTTTTATAGTAAATATACACACTTTTTGAAATTAAAAAATGTGTATAGCAAATATACACACTTTTTGAAATTAAATATACACATTTTTTGAAATTTTTTTATAGTAAATATACACACTTTTTGAAATTAAAATTAAAAAACACACTTTTTATTAAAAAGTTAAAAAAATATGTTTTTAAAAATCTCCAGCTACATCCATATCTTTTCAGAACTCTCTACTCCAAAAATAAGCAACAATAATCAAATAAGACTCTTAGCGACCCCATGGACTGTAGCCTACGAGGCTCCTCCATCCATGGGATTTCCCAGGCAAGAGTACTGGAGTGGGGTGCCATTGCCTTCTTCGTTGGGTTTACAAAGAGGGCGATAAAAACAAAAATATCAGAGTTGTCTTACTCACCGAGAAATCATTTACGATTCAATTAATTGTAGAGTAAAGCTTGATGCTGAGTCTGACAAACCTAAGAGATGACTTGTTGTGATAGAGATGTAACCCAACACGAACTCAAGGAGCCAGTTCAATTGCACAATATGATTCTTTCTTTACATACTCTCATGTATGCATGTATTTTACACACAAAGCCCATGTTATTATGCCAAAATGCATTATTTCAACCATTTGAACATTTAGTTAACAATTCACATTCATCATTCTTACTTTGATTGTGTTAGAAGCTAACAGGTAAATTTGGCTAAGAAAACTAAACTATGCTTTATACCATCATGTAAAAACTTTTTTAATGAACTAAGAGTATTAAATTAGTCACCCTGAGAATTCCTATTGACCAAACTGTTCAGATTCTGCAAGGAAATATTCTGGGACTTCCCTGGTAGTCCAGTGGCTAGGACTCTTTGCTTCCACTGCAGGGGGTCATGGGTTCTATCCCTGGTCAGGGAACTAAGATTCTGCAAACCTTGTGATGCAGCAGAGAAAGAAAAAAAGGAGAAAATATCCAAATATCCTAACTTCTTTCCCTTTCACCTTTGGCGATGACATTGTTAAAAAAGAAAAAAAAAATTAAGAAACTAGATCTCAACCTTATTGTATGGAAAAGGAAGTGATCTTTAAGACACAAAGTTCTTAGGTAATCTTCAAATTAGATCCCTGCTTAAGGAAAACTTTTGTGAAGTGTATAGAAGCATTTCTTTTTATTTTTTTATTTTTTTTATTTTATTTTTTTTAATTTTATTTTATTTTTAAACTTTACATAATTGTATTAGTTTTGCCAAATATCAAAATGAATCCGCCACAGGTATACATGTGTTCCCCATCCTGAACCCTCCTCCCTCCTCCCTCGCCATTCCCTCCCTCTGGGTCATCCCAGTGCACCAGCCCCAAGCATCCAGGATCGTGCATCGAACCTGGACTGGCAACTCGTTTCATACATGATATTTTACATGTTTCAATGCCATTCTCCCAAATCTTCCCACCCTCTCCCTCTCCCACAGAGTCCATAAGACTGTTCTATACATCAGTGTCTCTTTTGCTGTCTCGTACACAGGGTTATTGTTACCATCTTTCTAAATTCCATATATATGCTTTAGTATACTGTATTGGTGTTTTTCTTTCTGGCTTACTTCACTCTGTATAATAGGCTCCAGTTTCATCCACCTCATTAGAACTGATTCAAATGTATTCTTTTTAATGGCTGAGTAATACTCCATTGTGTATATGTACCACAGCTTTCTGATCCATTCATCTGCTGATGGACATCTAGGTTGCTTCCATGTCCTGGCTATTATAAACAGTGCTGCGATGAACATTGGGGTACACGTGTCTCTTTCCGTCCTGGTTTCCTCAGTGTGTATGCCCAGCAGTGGGATTGCTGGATCATAAGGCAGTTCTATTTCCAGTTTTTTAAGGAATCTCCACACTGTTCTCCATAGTGGCTGTACTAGTTTGCATTCCCACCAACAGTGTAAGAGGGTTCCCTTTTCTCCACACCCTCTCCAGCATTTATTACTTGTAGACTTTAGAAGCATTTCTTTTAAAAATGTATTCACCATATTTGCAGAGCAAGAATAGAGATGCAGACAAAAAGAAAGGACTTGCGGACACAGTGGGGGAATGAGTGGCTGGGATGAACTGAGAGAGTAGCACTGATGTATATACAGTGCCATGTGTAAAATAGATAGCTAGTGGGAAGCTGCTATATAAGACAGGGAGCCCAGCCCCACACTCTGTGATGACTTAGTGGGGTTGGATGGGGTAGGGGTGGGGCAGTGGGAGGAAGGGTGGCTCAAGAGGCAGGGGATATATAAATATACTTATGGCTGATTCACGTTGTTGTACTGCAGAAACCAACACAACATTATAAAGCAATTATCCTCCAATTAAAAATGGTAGGTTGGTTTAGTCACTGAGTCGTGTCTGACTCTTGCGACCCCATGGACTGTAGCCTGCCAGGCTTCTCTGCCCATGGGATTCTCCAGGCAATAATACTGGAGTGGGTTGCCATTTCCCTCTCCAGGGAATCTTCCAGACTCAGGAATCGAACCCAGGTCTCTTGCATTGCAGGGAGATTCTTAACCGACTGAGCATTGAGGAAAGCTCATAAAAATATATAAATAAAATGTTGGCCCTCAAAAAACTGAATGAATGAATTTAAAAGATAAAAATGTGTTCACCTTTATTTCTTACATATACAATAGCACTGAGAATCAGAAGGGCAATTATCATTATCCTTAATTTTCTGATACAGACTCGGAAGCCACAGTTCAGTCCTCTCAAGCCGAGTTGGATTCAAGCACAGCTCTATGGACCTTGTGTTACAAGCACACTGCAACAGGTCAAGCTTGAACGCTTGAGGGATGGCAAGCACCTTAGAAGCAGAGAGGAAATAATATTCCTCCACCATCATCTCAGAGAAGGCAATGGCAACCCACTCCAGTACTCTTGCCTGGAAAATCCCATGGATGGAGGAGCCTGGTAGACTGCAGTCCATGGGGTCACTAAGAGTCAGGCATGACTGGGCGACTTCACTTTCACTTTTCACTTTCATGCAATGGAGGAGGAAATGGCAACCCACTCCAGTGTTCTTTCCTGGAGAATCCCAGGCACGGTGGGGCCTGGTGGGCTGCTGTCTATGGGGTCGCACAGAGTCGGACACGACTGAAGCGACTTAGCAGCAGCAGCAGCAGCGGCACCATCATCTCCTGACACTGCTGAGTATCCCATCTTCCTGAGTACCTCTCCAGAGTGCTTGGCAGAACTGCTACACTCCTTGGTACCAGACAGGGCAACTTGGCACTGCTCATGCTGCAGCCTAGCACAGTCCACCATCTGGGTGGTCTTGTGGGGAAGGACTCAGAGGAATACTGATTAGTACCAGAATTGCCTTGCCACCCACACCGTACCTAGTGTCAGAACCCAGCCAGCTAACCCGTATTAGCTATCCTAAAATAATAAAAACAAATTAATAGAATTTCCTCGAGGGAAATCAAATTCCACTTGGAAGTCTGGTGGCAGAACAGCTGTTAAAATTCATTAAATTGGAAGTTCCTGTAGTAGCTTCTTGAGGATGTTTTTCAAAGTCTTTGGGCCACTACTATAAAAAACCTGGTTAAACATTTTTCATCCAAAAGTATTTTTGCAGGGAGGACATGGAGCCTGTTTTGCAATCTTCATGGGATGTAAGATTGTGGCTGGACCATTTGCAAAGTTTATATTACAGTAGGTTTTGACACATGGACTCCTTGTAGTTTTCAAATTTAAGAATAGGAGATCAATGGCTGCATTAAAAACCCCAAAAGCCTTCCCACTGAGGATTAAAAACCCCAAAAGCTTTCCACTGAGCATGGTTTTCTTTATCAAAGAAACTTCTGTAAGATGTTTATAGATTTTCACAAGTCTGGCTACAAATCTTATAATAAAATTATTAGCTAATGACAAGAACAAACCAAAGCCTATGTTACTTTAAATTTTGTTAAAAGTGTTGTTTATCTACCTTTTTCTTCCAAGGATATTTCTATGTTATTAAAATTAAGGCTGTGTTGTTATAGAGATAAAATATTTTGGGAAGAATCCTTATAATGTTAATAATAAAGGACTGTGTATGCTAAGCTGCTCTGTGTACTTCAAATTCATCTCTTAACAAAAAAGTTTGAATAAGCTTATCACTGAGGACTTCTTTGGCTTTTGAGTTCTAGGACACTAGAATTCCAAGAGCCAGATCTAAATGCAGAGTTTAACACATGCATTCAGCAAGAATTTGGGGATTGTTGACTCTTGCCTGGAAAATCCCATGAATGGAGGAGCCTGGTAGGCTGCAGTCCATGGGGTCACTAAGAGTCAGACACGACTAGCGTCTTCACTTTCACTTTTCACTTTCATGCATTGGAAAAGGAAATGGCAACCCAATCCAGTGTTCTTGCCTGGAGAATCCCAGGGACAGGGGAGCCTGGTGGGCTGCCGTCTATAGGGCTGCACAGAGTCGGACATGACTGAAGCGACTTAGCAGCAGCAGCAGCAGATGCTGCAAAACAATGTCCAATCATGTATCAGTTAAGGTCTTTGATTATAAATGTTTTGTTGTTCAGTTGTTCAATTGTGTCCGACTCTTTGCAACCCCATGGACTACAGCACACCAGGCTTCCCTGTCCTTCACTATCTCCCAGAGTTTGCTCAAACTCATATGCACTGAATCAATAGTGCCATCCAACCTTCTCATCCTCTGCCACCTTCTTCTCCTTTTGCCTTCAATCTTTCTCAGCATCAGGGTCTTTTCCAATGAGTCGGCTCTTTGATCAGGTAACCAAGGTATTGGAGCTTCACCTTCAGCATCAATCCTTCCAATGAATATCCAGGGTCAATTTCCTTTAGGATTGACTGGTTTGGACTCTTTGCTGTCCAGGGGAATCTAGAGAGTCTTGTCCAGCACCACAGTTCGAAAGCATCAAATTCTTTGGGGCCCAGCCTTGAAAATATAAATACCAGAACTCATGTTTGGGTCACTGTAGATAAAAGGGAAATGATACTGAGGTCAGGGTGGGGCTCCCAAGGGGAAACCTAAAGAAGCAGAAGCCTGGAAAGACAAGAACCTGAGTCTTGGGGGGATCTAAGTGGCAGATCTCCAGGATCCTGTACTGGCTGTAATTGGCTCCAAGCATTTTTCTTCTGTCCTTTAGTCACTAGGCTCCAGAGTCCAAGCGTGAAGGGGGGAACATTGCTCACATGATGGATCGATGTTCGCTATTCATTCTGCCCCATTTCAAGGTCCCTTTATTCATAGTAGAGGCTAGAATGCTAAAAACTCTATTCTGCAGTCTCTCTTGCAGCCAGTGTTCCAGAGGATAATTATTACTCAGCCAGTCACATACACTTGTGTGTGCCTGGAAAGGCGGAAGTGAGGTGGAGCCCACAATTGTGCAGCTTCTGCAATTTCTACTCCAGAGAGTGAATATCAAGGGGTTTGATTTTTCTGCAATAGCCCTGGCCAGGGTCCCAATATCCAACCACAGCTTATTAAGTGTTGAGAGGCATGGTCCCTCTGGATTGCTGGTGCAATCCCAGCAGGTGTCATGGCTCTGGAACCAACAACTCTGGCAGTGGCTTCTATTCTGGCAAGTCACAGCTAAGGAGGCGTATTCCTGGAGCTCACAGTGGCAGTGGGCACCAGAAGTTGGCACGGCGGCTTCCTAATTCCTCAGCTTCCTGGTGGGAGACGTTCTTTCTTCACTCCAGTCTTATACTGGCAGTACTTCCTGGAAGGCTGGTTCTCTGTAATAAATCTTCTGCTTCAATAGCTAGAGAGCATTCCATTAGTGTCTACTTGGCCATCATGGTTCACACACCCACCTCGCGACTAGAAGGTGGCAGGACATGTTGACTGGCATCCCTAAATGATAGCATACACAAAGGAAGAGAGAATTGTCTCCAAATTAAATAAGGCATCGTTATAAAAAAAAGAGTGGATTGTGAGTGGCAGAAAATAACAAAAACTATTCTGCAAATGAATACAAAGAAAATTGATTCAACATTATTTCAAAAGTGTGTTGCAGGTCCATTATGCAAACCAGTTTTCTGAAGTCTAAATGTTAAAATGTTTCAGTGCATGATGAAAGCTTAACTATCCTATGGGCAAGAGTCAGAGAAGGCTTCATAAAGTGACATCTGATCAAGTAGGTATGAAGGGTTTTCAAGGTAGTGGGAAATTAAGAACTTAATTTGTTGTTCAGTTGCTCAGTCGTGTCTGGCTCTTTACGACCCCATGGACTGCAGCACACCAGGCTTCCCTGTCTCTACTATCTCCTGGAGTTTGCTCAAGTTCATGTCCATTGAGTCCATGGTGCTATCTAACCATCTCATCCTCCACCACCCTCTTCTCCTTTTACTTCAGTCTTTCCCAGCATCAGGATTTGGGGGGGGGGGTGTATCTAAATATCTAAATATAGATTGAGTGGGTGGTTAAATAGTAAAAAGGAAAGTTTCATTTTAAGCTTTTTTTCTCAGGTAAGTGTAAATTTCCTTATTGGAAAGAACCCTAAAAAGGCAACACAAACAATTGAGACACTCTAGACCCCATGAGGTAGCAGAAGATTCCAAGAGCCTAACCTCAGTACTTCTAAACCCTACTCAGAGGGCACCTAGAAGCAGGCAGCTTCCTATCTCTGCCCCTTTCATTGCCCTGTGAATCCTTGCCTCCTTAGCAAGAAACTGGATTTAATTTCTGATTGTCTCCAAATGCTAAGATTCCTTATCTGTGGACTCCCACATCACCTGATTTTTTTTATGGCTTCCCAACATTCTTCCCCAGGCTTGGCTTGCCACTCAGAGTCATGATCATGAGGGCATGGATGAGCCCTTAGGGATATTAGATCGTCCCACTTCCCCCAGGGGAAACTAGACCCCTATTACTTCTTTCTCAGCTCCAGCTGAGGCTGTGGTTTTATTTCTCTCCTGACACACGACTGCTATTTTTCTCACACGGCATTTCACACGTTGAGCTCAACTTTTACCTGCATTAGAAATGCTGCTGAGACAATATTGTCACAGTGATGCCTTGACCCAGACTCACATAATGTGTTTTCTATGCCACCTGGTAGCATCATCAAGAGCAGGAAGGGAAGGAAAACTAATACCAGTTGAATTTCCATTATGCATCAGGTATGCATCTAAGACCTTTCCCATGTGTTATTCATTGAATATAATTTATGCAGTGGTTTGCATCCCCAAGCCAATCATTTTGGAGTCTGGGTCAGCCCTTCCCAGGGGCTGGCTACGGTAGAACTCGGTTTAATTAGATATCTTCCTCCCAACAGTGCCCTTTTTTCCACTCATCCTGCCTTTTAATCCAGGTCAGCCTGAAGTCCATCTCTCCTGCCCTTGCTTTCACCACTGCCATCCTCTGGAGTTCTGTCTCCCTTCTTTCCCAGTCTTTCCTGACTCTAGTCTTTCTACTAGAGTGAAACTCTGATCTCATCCCTCAGTTCAAGCCAGTTCTTAGTGAAATGCTTCTGGCACCTCAGATGCCGACACTGACCCCACAGAGAGAGGGAAATTGTGATAAGAACCAAATTTCTAACATTCCTGCCATTTTTCTAAAACTGTGTCCATCTGTTTTGGATCAGTGGCAGCCATTATATGAATGTGATTCTCCCAACAGGATAAAAATGAGCCGATGTTCTTTACCACACAGTTTCTCAAAGCTTTTCTTCTCTTCTTGAACTTCCACATTTACTTCCCAAGTGCCAGAAGACTGTTAAGAGAGAAGGGTGTAAAATATGATAGAGATTAGGGAATAGATCAAATCATAGATTAAACATATTCGATGAAACATAGTAGACAAAATCATAGATCTCCCTCAAAAGATTAGGGAGTAGATGATAAAATCATAGATCAAACAATGAATGAACAGTAACACAAGCAGCCCTGAGGAGACTTCTGAGAGCTGCTGAAAAAAGTCCTGATGCCTCTATGTGCAAGCTTGTACATACACCCCCACCCCCCCTACCTCACCACTTACTCTCCTGTTGTAGCATTTAAAAATCTAATGTGTTGCATTGCTTCCATTCCTTTCACACACTGGATTTCCAAGCATAAAAGCTGTAAAAAAAAAAAAAGAAAGAAAGAAAAAAACAAACTATTTTTGCAACAGGATTCTTGGTATTAGGTGCTTGAAGAGACTGGTTTTTTTAAAACAGTTCTGGCCCTGGCTGAGAAAAGAAGTGCTAAGTTCCTTAGAGAACTGTGAGAAGCCAGATCCAATTACCTCTCCAAGGCCTGAGGTGTTAAGACAAGGCATTTCTGCTCACCCTCTACTCACCCCTCAACTGTGGAATAGGAGAAATAGGAACCAGAAAGACTTCATCTCTTAGGGGAGCACCGAGTGTTAAGAAAAGAAACCATGTGTTCCCTTCAGCGCCCCCTACTGGGCAGAGAGGACTTCTCCTCCCTGGATCCCGTGAAGGGCAGCCCCACAGGAATTCTGATGAGGTTTTGGGAGACTGCTGCAAGTGGAGACGGATGATTCATTTTTTGGTTACGTATATGATTGGGAACCGAGCTGGCTCATCTTCTCAATGCCACTCAAGCGAGGATAGTGGAACGTTGGCAGTCTGGCTGGGAACTCCAGCAGCATAGGAACCCAGGAGTTCATGGAGGAATGCCAGCTGATGTCACCAGCCACATGTCAGAGTGTGGTGAGGACTGAGATATTTTAGCATTTTGCATCTTACGTATGTCTCAGACTATGAAATAATAAAATGTGTATGTGCTTCATAAACATTTATCTAGAACTGATTTCAAGAGGCTTCAGGACTAATATGAGTGGTAACAACTAGGCGCACAAATGCGTCATTTTTCACTGTAGTAATTTTGCAAAGAAACCCAGTTAGATCTGCCTGTTTTGTTGTGCTTGTTCAACAGCAGTGCTCAGCCCTTATATCTCAGCTTCCATGGGTTGTGGCCATCTCTGAAGCAGCTGTGGCATCACTGAAGCAGCTGTTGCATCATGTTGCATCAAATGCAAAAAGTTGCATCCTTTTCCCCATCATGAAGGCTTCCGGTGGTGGATTTCCACGATTTACCTTTGTCCTCCTGCTTTCATCTGTGAACCAGAAATGGAGATATGCTGAGAAATGTTTAACCACTGGGTCTCTTGTGGTGGGGGAAGGGGAGAGTATTACTTCTTCCCAGGTGACTCAGTGCTTAAGAACCCTCCTGCCAATGCAGGAGACACAAGAGTTGTGGGTTTGATCCCTGGGTCAGGACGATCCCCCCTACTCCAGTATTCTTGCCTGGAGAACCCCATGGACAGAGGGAACTGGTGGGCTATAGTCCATGGGTTCGACACGAGTCAGACATGACTCAGCAACTGAGCACTACCACGATCACACCTGACTCACCACTGTGGTTAATTTCAAGCTACCAACATAACACCACTGAATGTAGGGTTGGGAAGAGCAAATTAGCTCTCAGAAGGCAGTGTAAGTCATCTCCAGGTCACTGCTGAAGTGGTATGATGGTAAGAGCCATGCAATCTGCACCACTGGTCCAATTAAAATGCTGCTGTGCTGTTACATTCCACTTTATATTAAATGCCCTTCCTGCAAAAATTCCAAATCGCATAGAAAGAATAACTGTAGTACTCAAGTACAACCAAGAATGACATGAAAACTATCAGCTTTTCAAAGAAGTCTTCCTAGATGAAGGAGCTAATTGTCTGTGGCATGGTAGGTAACAATCCCATTTCTTTCATTATTTCCTCTAGCCGTTCCCAGTGTCATGTGGGATCTTCATTCCATGACCAGGGATAGAACCCAAGTCCCCTGCCCTGGGAGTGCTGAGAGGCTTAACCACTGAACCACCAGGAAAGTCACAACAATCCCATTTTTAAGAAGACAGTACCATAGCCCCACTGGTTTTAGATTCTTGCCGTAATGGCCCCTACTGCAGGACGTCTTAAAGCATAGGTCTTTTGATAGATAAGCTACAGTGGGGTAGCTTATCGCTGTGGGGTATCAGCTCCTCAGCTACACTTGGAGGCACAGCTCTTTGCTCTCTGCAAAGGAGAAAAGATCAGAGTCAAAAAGTTAGTACAGTTCATTTTCGAAAACAGAAGTTGTTTCCCTCAGGCTGATGAAGGGGTATACTAGCAGTAAACCACAGAAGCCCAGGCATCCTTTATAGCCAGTTTCCCACACAAGATTTCTACCAGGACCTCTGAAGTTATGGGCTTCCCAGGTGGTGCTAGTGGTAAAGAATCTGGCTGCCAATGCAGGAGATGCAAGAGACACAGGTTTGATCCCTGGGTCAGGAAGATCCCCTGCAGGAGGAAATGGCAACCCATTCAGTATTCTTGCCTGGAGAATCCCAGGAACAGAGGAGGCTGGTGGGCTATGGTCCATGGGGTCCCAAAAGAGTCTGATGTGGTGAAGTTATGCTCTACATCCATTCAGGTTCTCAGCTGTAGCCCAAGTGGAGTTGAAAATAACCATGACCATGGCCCCAGTTAAGGTACTCTCTGAGAAAAGGAAACCAAAGGATTATGGCTCATACTGCTTTTTCTTAGAAACACCAAAAACCATATTGTTTTCAATCAAAAACAAAAAGAGAATTAATGGCTTGACCTCAATTTCACACCTGCATTCACAATTCAAGGAGAACAATTTGGCAATCTTCTATAAGTAGAAGAGCCTATCACTGGCCTGATTCAATTATAGTTAAACCAAGGCCAAGTCAATAAAAATAAAAGCATAGTGAAGAGTTTTTGAAGTTTTACACAGAACTTTTATAGAAGACTCACTTTGATTTTGAAATGCTGCATTTACACATTCCACTTATGCCCTTATAAAGTTCAGTGAGCATCATGAGGTCAGCCCAACTAAACAGCAACATGAAGATCTTTGTTTACTTCCTGGTCCATCCTTGCCCAACTCCAATTATCCCATTTTATAATAACTGGAAGATTAGCATGGAGCTGAAGTTTAAACGTCTTACTACTTTCCTGCTTTTTTTTTTTCATTCAAAGAAGAACTGTTGTGATGGTTTTATTTCAAATCCATTCTGCTGCTGCTAATATGCTTCAGTCCGACTCTGCAACACCATGGACTGTAGCCTGCCAGGCTCTTCTATTCCTGGGATTTTCCAGGCAAGAATACTGTAGTGGGTTGCCATTTCCTTATCCATAACTCCTCATCACCTAAAGAATAGGTCAGAGTTACTGGACCATATTTACTTGCATTTTTCCACTTGTCATCATCCATTCTCCTTTTCTTCAGAGAAAGAAAGAGGGAAGGGAGAGGAAGAGATAAATAGAGCAGATCAAGATAGGCTAAATTGCCTCAGACTGCAAGAACTGTTGGACTGCAAGGAGATCCAACCAGTCCATCCTAAAAGAAATCAGTCCTGAGTATTCATTGGAAGGACTGATGCTGAAGCTGAAACTCCAATACTTTGGCTACCTAATATGAAGAACTGACTCATTTGAAAAGACCCTGATGCTGGGAAAGACTGAAGGCAGGAGAAGGGACGACAGAGGATGAAATTGTTGGATGGCACCACCGACTCCATGGACATGAGTTTGAGTAAACTCTGGGAGTTGGCGATGGACAGGGAGGGCTGGCATGCTATAGTCCATGGGGTCGCAAAGAGTCAAACATGACTGAGCAACTGAACTGAACTGAAACTGCCTCAGAAGAATATACTCATATTTTAAAGAGTTTCTTCAGCCATGCAGAGGGAAAATCAATCTCCAGGATGTGTCAGCAAGTTGTCAGTCCAATATTGCACAGATTGATGAAGAAGAAGCCTGAACAAAGAAGGCTAAGTCCTTTGAGATGCCAGCAGACAGAGTGTGACTTCAAGACTTAGAGCCCAACTCTGAACTTGTTGGGAGGTATACTGACTTCAGAAGTCTCTTCTTGCATGAGCATTTCCAGTGGAATTCCCTGTGAGCCTATTGAACAGGAAATGGCCTGCCAGGGACTCCAGCGGTACAGTGACGTGCATCTTGGCACAGCTTTATGGAACTGACCCCGTTTGGGAAACAGATGACCACCAGACACTCAAGGAACTTTCATAATTGTGAGTTAAAGTAGGACAGCCACCAGCAGGTTGGGGCAGGAGGACTATTTTAAGGATTCCCTGAAGCACAGCTTCAAATGATGAGGCCCAGCGTTATCACGTTGGTCAGATGGGGAAGTAATTTTAAAGACCTCAGGCTCACGCACGAAACTCCAAGTGAGCAAAAGGCTCTGATTCTGCAAATAGCAGCTGTAACCGCCCTTCCAAAAACAGGATGCGCTCTTTCAGCCATTCTGATTTGAACTATCAGTCTCTGTCACTGGCATCTTGGAATTGAAAAGTCAATGCCTGCAAGTGATCTGACCTGCCTAGAGAAATTAATTTGGAACAATTTTCCCTGGCAAAATGAATGGCAGGCAAAGAGTCAAAATATAAAGAAATGGAAAAGAATCAGTTGGAAAAGATCAATAGAAAATGAAACAATGCCTCCATGTTTTGAGCTAGGAAAAGAATATGAAAGAACAATTTTTAAAATTAGAACTACAGTCATGAGTCAACATATTTTTTTAAAAAAACCTTCAACCTAAACATTGATCAAAGACATAAAAGCTACTATCAGGAAGATATCAGTTTCTACTTTTTTGAAGATTTTTTCTTAACAATATAATAAACAGATGGCAGGAAAACAAGAAACACATGCGTTGATTTAAGTATCAGAAATTTATTGAACAGATTACATATGCCAAGTACTATTCCGAATGCCAGAAATACAGTAAAGTAACCATTGAATCAAGCAAAGTCTTTATCCTCATGGAGCTTACATTTCATCAGAAGAAATTTATAAATGATTAAAGTACTTTGAGACAAAAATAATCTTATAGAACATAAAATAGAACAATCGGATGAAGAGTGACAGCAGAGTGGTCCACTTGAGACTGGTTGCTGTAGGCCCCTCAGAGGAGATGAAATTTGGCTCATGATGACAATGTGAACACAATTTTACTTCTAAAACTATATGTTAAAGAAACTATGAAAGTATAAAATACATAATTGTATAGATGTTCATCGCAGCCTATTTTATAACTGTTGAAAATGGAAACAACATAAAAGCTACCACACAGCTCTCTGCTTTTTCTTTGTCCCTCTTGGATGACTGCTTGTGGAGGAAGCCATAAGCAGTTATGAGCCATCCTATGGAAAGGTCCAGGTGGCAAGAAACTGAGACCTCCAGCCAAGAGTCATATGACTAGGCTTAGAAGGGATCCAATAGCCCCAGTCAAGCCTTCAGATGACAGCAACCTTGTGACTGCAATATTTGAAGAGACCCTGAGAGTCCCTTGGACAGCAAGGAGATCCAACCAGTCAATCCTAAAGGAAATCAACCCTGAATATTCATTGGAAGGACTGATGCTGAAGCTGAAGCTCCAATATTTTGGCCACCTGATGCAAAGAGCCGACTCTTTGGAAAAGACCCTGATGCTGGGAAAGATTGAGGACAGGAAGAGAAGGGGATGACAGAGGATGAGATGGTTGGATGGCATCACTGACTCAATGGACATGAGTTTGAGCAAACTCCGGGAGACAGTGAAGGATGGGGAAGCCTGGTGTGCTGCAGTCCATGGGGTCGCAAAGAGTTGGACACTACTTAGTGGCTGAAAAACAACAATCTGTATCCATAGGCATCCTTTATGGAGAGAAAGAAGGAAATGTATAAACATTGCCATTTTCCTTCTGACAAGAAGCATCCTCCTCTTCTCCAAGTCCTTTGCTGGGCTGAGTTGTCTTTGTTTGGGTTCTTCCTGAGGCAATCCCTGAAACAAGAGTCCAGTGTAAGTAGTTTAGCTAGGAGATGGTGCCAGGAAACCCTGCAGAGTGCAGAGAAGAGAACCAGGAGAAGGAAGTCAGTGAAGAGGAAAAGATGTAGCCCATTACCACTGCAAGCAAAAGGCTCTTACCCCACTGGGAGGTCTAGGACTTAGTGCAGGGTGATCCTCAGAGTTATCCTTGTAGGGAGCTGGGTGTTTTGTCCACAAACTCCCATCAGTGATTGGTTGAGGGCAATAACTCCCCTTTCTTAGGGACAATTAATTCCCCTTGACTTCCAGCCTCACCTGTCAGTCAGAAACCCCACACAGGAGGCTGTTGCCAACAGTTAGAAATTAGGACTGGGCGTGTGGAAATGGTAAGTTGTTTACTATAAAAGTCAATTTGTCTTTCCTGACAGCTTCCTTTTTCACCTTCCTTTTGTATGTGGGCTCTTTTCCAGATCCCTCTAGTTCTTCTAGTTCACTGAGTATCTCTTTCTAGAAGAGCCGGGCTCACTTGTCTACCTGATCGTTCAGGCAAACTTACCTGCATTGTTGCATAGGTCTGGTGAGTCTCTTTTCTACCCCTGTTGGATGCCGTTAGGAGTTTGGGATGCAGTTAGATATCACATGGAGGTCAGCTAATAGAAATGTAGTTTCTTCATAAGCATATATATTTTAATAAATTTTGGCAGCAATAAACCACTTTGAGGGACCTCCCTTGTGGCTCCTGGTAAAGAATCTGCCTGCAATGTGGGAGACCTGGGTTCAATTCCTGGGTTGGAAAGATCCCCTGGAGAAGGGAAAGGCTACCCACTCCAGTATTCTGGCCTGGAGAATTCCGTGAACAGTCCATGGGGTCACAAAGAGTTGGACACAACTGAGCAACTTCGCTTTCACTTTCAACCACTTTGAAGGGCCCCGCTGGTGGCTTGGTGGTAGACAACCCACCTGCAATGCAGGAGACATGTGTTTGATCCCTGGGTCAGGAAGATACGGTGGAGGAGGAAATGGCAACTCACTTCCAGTATTCTTGCCAGAAAAATCCCATGGACTGAGGAATCTGGCAGGCTACAGTCTATGTGGTCACAAAGAGCTGGACATGACTTACTGACTGAGCACACATCCACACAACCACTTTGAACATTGACTGTTGCTGTTTCCCTGAAAAGTTATTCAATTTAACTCACTCAGTTGCAGTAACCATTTGGTAATCAATCAAAGAGGCAAAGTATTTGAACCACTTAAGTACATACAAGTATTTTTCTCTTCCTATCGATTTTAATCACAAAGCACTTTAGTGCTCTTAAACATCAAGTAATCGGATTTTCTAAGTCTGATATGCAAAACCTCTGAATTCCTATTTCTTCATAACTAAGACTGTTGTTTCACATTTTTTTTTTATGCTGATGGGATAAATGATTTTATGTGTCCTATGACTTTAGAAAGATAGCACCGTTGATTCACATCAACTATTACATTTCGGCCAATAGTTAAAGTACAAATGTCCACCTAACCTTGCCTCCCTCCAAGACTTTATTGGCGCTTTGGGCAGGTCACCCCAAAATGTGCCACAATGGCATATTGATTATTTTAAATTAAAGTAGGTTAAGAAATGGCCAAAGCAAAAGGCACACTTTAACCTTCCTTTCTGTTTTCCTGAAACAGGAAGTAAATCTCCCAAATGAAAGGGGCATCCTCCACATCTGGAGGTAGAAGGACACTTTTATTTTTTTGCCACACTGCGTGGCATGTGGAGATCGAACTTGTGCCCCTTGCAGTAGAGACACGGAGTCTCAACCACTGGGCTGCCAGGGAAGTCTTGAAGGTCACCCTTAATTGCCAGAGATAGGGAGTTAGGTCTAAGAAGTCTAGATAAATAAACATTGTTACTTTTTTAACTTTTTAAATAATAGCTTCATTGAGATGTAATTCACATACCACAAAGTTCACCTTTTAAAATTGTATAGTTCAGTGACTTTTCATATCCAGTTGGTCCTTAAACAATGCAATGGTTAGGGAAGTCGACCCACTGCCACTGAAAATACAGATATAACTTCACAGTTATCCTTTGTGTCCACAGCCCTGCACCTGTGGATTCAACTAATTACGGATCATGTAGTTCTTTCGTACCACCAAAAAACATCCAAGTATAACTGCGTGTGTGCTAAGTCACTTCAGTCGGGTAGAACTCTTTGAAATCCTATGGACTGTAGCCCGTCAGGCTTCTCTGTCCATGGGATTCTCCAGGCAAGAAAACTGGAGTGGGTTGCCATGCTCTCCTCCAGGGCATCTTCCCAACTCAGAACCCGTGAAATTGGAATCCATGTTGTTCTAGGGTCAACTGTACTTACCAACGTGTGCAGCCATCACCATTATTTTGAAACATTTCTACCACCCCCAAAATAAGCACTGTACCCATTAACAGCTCCTCCTTTCTCCCTTCTTCTAAGCCTCTGGTGACTACTAATCTGTTTTCTGTCTCAATGAATTTGCCCGTTAACATTCATGTTAACATTTAATATGAATGGTGTCATACAATATCTGGTATTTTGTGACTGGCTTCTTTCGCATAGCATACTGCTTTCAAGAGTTATCCATATTTATAGATGTCCATCAGCAGATGAATGGATAAGAAAGCTATGGTACATATACACAATGGAGTATTACTCAGCCATTAAAAAGAATACATTTGAATCAGTTCTAATGAGGTGGATGAAACTGGAGCCTATCATACAGAGTGAAGTAAGCCAGAAAGAAAAACACCAATACAGTATACTAACGCATATATATGGAATTTAGAAAGATGGTAACAATAACCCTGTGTACGAGACAGCAAAAGAGACACTGATGTATAGAACAGTCTTATGGACTTTGTGAGAGAGGGAGAGGGTGGAAAGATTTGGGAGAAAGGCATTGAAACATGTAAAATATCGTGTATGAAATGAGTTGCCAGTCCAGGTTCGATGCACGATACTGGATGCTTGGGGCTGGTGCACTGGGATGACCCAGAGGGATGGAATGGGGAGGGAGGAGGGAGGAGGGTTCAGGATGGGGAACACATGTATACCTGTGGCGGATTCATTTTGATATTTGTCAAAACTAATACAATTATGTAAAGTTTAAAATAAAATAAAATTTAAAAAAAAGTTATCCATATTTAGCATGTATCATTACTCATTCCTTTTTATTTTTGAGTAATATTTCAATGAATAATTGCTTATCTATTCATTGATTGATGAATATTTTGGTTTTTTTACTCTCTAGATATTACAGATAATGCATAAAGCATTATATTTCAGTAAAAAAAAAACAATACAAAGACAAATAATACAATTGAAAATGGACATAGCATGTAAGAAGACATTTCTTGCAAAGAAAGTATACAAAAGACCAATGTCATTAGTTGTTCAAGGAACACAATCAAGACTAAAATTTTACACACATCACATCCAGTACAAAGGCTAAAATATTTAAAAAACAAAATTTGGAATGAATTTAGAGAAATTATAAAGCCTCATTCATAGTTGGTACTATTCTAATTTACTTTTGTATTTTGGAAGGACTGATGTTGAAGCTGAAACTCGATACTTTGGCCACCTAATGTGAAGGGCTGACACATTTGAAAAGACCCTGATGCTGGGAAAGATTGAAGGCAGGAGGAGAAGGGATGACAGAGGATGAAATGGTGGATGGCATCACCGACACAATGGACATGAGTTGGGTCAACTCTGGGAGTTGGTGATGAACAGGGAGGCCTGGAGTGCTGCAGTTCATGGGGTTGCAAAGACACAACTGAGCGACTGAACTGAACTGACTGAAATTATATGAATTCATTTTCTATTTTCATCAAGGCTGTACATTGTATATTTCATCAAGGCTGCTTATCTAATTCAAAAAACTAAAATCATGGCATCTGGTCCTATCACTTCATGGCAAATAGATGGGGAACAAATGGAAGCAGTAACAGACTTTTTATTTTTCTTGGGCTCCAAAATCACTGTAGAAGGTGACTTTGTAATCATGAAATTAAAAGACGCTTGTTCCTTGGAAGAAAAGCTATGACAAACCTAGGCAGCATATTCAAAAACAGAGACATCACTTTGCTGACAAATATCCATCCAGTCAAAGCCATGGTTTTTCCAGTAGACATGTACCGATATAAGAGTTGGACCATAAAGAAGGCTAGCACCAAAGAACTGATGCTTTCAAACTGTGGTGCCGGTCAAGACTCTTGAGAGTCCCTTGGACAACAGGGAGATCAAACCAGTCAATCCTAAAGGAAATTAACCCAGAATGTTCATTGGAAGGGCTGATGCTGAAGTTGAAGCTCCAATACTTTGGCCACCTAGTGCAAAGAGCTGACTCATTGGAAAAGACCCTGATGCTGGGAAAGATTGAGAGCCGGAGGAGAAGGGGGTGACAGTGGATGAGGTGGTTGGATGACATCATCGACTCAATGAACATGAATTTGAGCAAATTCCAGGAGATAGTAAAGGACAGAGAAGCCTGGCATGCTGCAGTCTCTTGGGTCGCAGAGTCAGACACAGCAGAACATCAACTACTGAAGTCAGTTTAATTGGTAGTATTTTAAAATAGTGGCAGTGGCAGTGACTTTTGAAAACAATCTGTCAGTTCCCCCTAAATTTAAACATAACCTTACCATATGACCAACAATTCAAGGACCTACTTTTACTTCATGTGTACATGTGTATTAAAAACCTTTGTTGTTATTGATTAGTGGCTAAGTAGTGTCTGACTCTTGCGATCCCGATATAAAACATATATCCACATTAAAGGCTATACATAAATGTTTATATAAGCATTGTTACTTTTAAGATTTATTACCTCAAGCACAAACTCTGTTTAGATTTTTCATTAATTGAGCACTCAAACCCTGCAATTCTTTGTCTTGTCAGTTTCTGACAAATTTTTTTTTTATTTTTTTGTCAAAAAAATATAAAAGCTGCTTACTTTGGCCACTCCTTGGTGATGGTTGTTTAGTCACTAAGTCATGTCAGACTCTTTACAACCCCATGGACTGTAGCCCACCAGGCTCCTCTGTCCATATTTCTCAGGCAAGGATACTGGGGTGGGTTGCCTTTTCCTTCTTCAGGGGATCTTCCTGACCCAGGCATCGAAATGGAGTTCCATTTGTTGCAGAAGGTCTCTCGCACTTCAGGCAGATTCTTTACCTCTGAGCCACTAGGGAAGCCCCTGCCAATTTTTAGGTGCCATTTTTTTTTTTGAGATTTATACTCCCATGAAATAAAATTTGTTTCTTTTTCTCCTATTAGTCTGTCTTGGGTCGATTTTATCATTACTCAAGAGGTAAATTTTCTCCTTCCCAACAACTTCTTCCAGGGAAATGTTAATCAGTAAAAACAAAATGTATCTTCCTAGGGAAAGAAACAATATATGCCTTTTGAATACCTAAAAGGCATAAAGGTATCTCTTGCTTCACTCTGAAATGTTAAGGTAAGGGGTGGGAGGAAGAGATCAGGGAGAGTCGGAGAGAGAGACAGAGAAATAAAACCCGAGTTGCCAGTTTAATAACATAGCCTGAAAGACCTAAACACACACTTTATTGGAGGCATTTATCTGGAAATTACTGAAAGGGTTTTGAGTTGTTTTTGTTGTATCTTTCAAAGTACTCTATAGAAAAAATCTTGAAAACAGTCCAAGATGTCTAATTTACATCTTAAAAAGAAAGTAATTTTTTGACAGTTACTTATAAAGCACATCCATTTGTTGTTGTTGTTTTTTAAGTCTCATTGTGTTTTACTATAATAACCTAAATGCTGTTTCGAAAAGTACCCAATAGCCCAGGGAGCAGTTTGCACATTCTGAAATCCCTACTGACTGAAGAAGGAATATTGTGGTTCTCAGATAAAAGGGAGAAAATAACATATAAAGTAGAGGCTGGCTGTTTTCTCCTTTCTGACTCAAATGTCAGAACGTCAAATGCCCATAAAACAATGTTAACTCATCTGTTCCTCTGCAATTTGATTTGGAAAGTGAATTTTCATCCTCAGTAAAGTCAGCTTGGAGCCTCTGTGATGTGCCTGTGACTGCCACACTCGTGTTTCTTGGGCCTATTAGTGCTGAAATCGCAAGCTTGATCCCTTCTCCCAGGGATCTTCCCAACCCAGGGATCAAAGCCAGGTCTCCTGCATTGACAGGGGGATTCTTTACCACTGAGCCACCTGGGAAACCCATGTATATACATGTGTGTGTATGTATATATATATAGTATCTACCATATCTTAATTCAGTTCAACAATACAATGATCTGACTGTGCTCACTTTGCATGAGAAAACCAAGCTATTTCTCATGCTTGAGTTTGACCAAACAGCCACATAAATATGACAGCACCCTCAGTTTATCACACATTGGAAAAATATTCAGACTCTCTGAAGATCTCATGCTATTTATCAAAACTCAATACTAAATTTAAGTCTTTCACATACACATGTTTTCTAATACATCTGCCCCATCTTTGAAACATCTGAGCTGTTTTACATCACATGCCACTTAGAAATAGGAAATGATTGCAATATGTTTTTTAAAATATGATATCAGAGAAGGCAATGGCACCCCACTCCAGTACTCTTGCCTGGAAAATCCCATGGACGGAGGAGCCTGGTGGGCTGCAGTCCATGGGGTCGCTAAGAGTCGGACACGACTGAGCGACTTCACTTTCACTTTTCACTTTCATGCATTGGAGAAGGAAATGGCAACCCACTTCAGTGTTCTTGCCTGGAGAATCCCAGGGATGGGGGAGCCTGGTGGGCTGCCATCTATGGGGTCGCACAGAGTCGGACACGACTGAAGCGATTTAGCAGCAGCAGCAGCAGCATGCAGATATATTTTCGGGTTTCTAGTGCCTTCAGAACAAACAGTGACAGCTCAGCAATTCCTTTCTGAAGGTACACACAGAGGCACGTGTGATTTTCTGACCGACAGCAATCACTAAATCTAGTTAGAGACAGATTCTTCTGGGCTAGTGAGTGAGGGAAATGCAGCTTCACAATTTAAAGAAAGGAACATAAAGCAAAATAGTTGTGATGGAGGAATGGAACTAATACCTAAAAACTTAAGATGCTTAGGAACATTCTTTAACCCCCCTCCCCAACAAATTATAAATTTTAAAAAAAGCTGTAAGTTTATAAGAGAAAAAAACTGAATGTAGCAATTTCAAACATTATGCCCACACAGTTCTTAGTAAATCAAGTAAAAGCAAATTCTCATACTCTTTTTAGAATACAGTAAGTCCCCCTACCTATGGAAGGTTCCATTTCCAAAAGCTTGTTCTTAAGTCCAATTTGTTTGAAAATCCAACAAAGTTAACCTAGGTACCCAACTAACACCATTGGCTACATTGTACTGTAGTGTAATAGTACTATACTGTATTTTCAGACTAATAATACACACATAAAAACAAAGAAACAAAAAAATCATTTTTAATCTTACAGTACAGTACCTTGAAAAGTTCAGTACAATAGCTGGCACACAGGGGCTGGCATCCCTGTTCACATCTTTGAAAGTTCACATCTTGAAGCTTAATATGTAGGGGACTTACTCTATTTATGAATCTCAAACTCTCATCAGCAAAAGTTTCCAGTATCACTGGTGGAGGAATGTTTTATTGGGTAGAGAAAGAATATGAAGTATATTTCAAAAATAATCTAAACCTAGAGTGGGGTGATATTGGTGAGAAGCTTGAAATAACACGATAAAACTTAGCATCTCATTCTAGTCCAGATCCTGCAGAATGTGGGTTCTTTCTTATTTTTACCTTCCTTCTGCAATAATTGTTTCAGACACCAAAAAGAGGCTGAGCTGGAAAAACCTCTTTTAAAAAGCTTCTTCTTTTTTTTTTTTTTCAAAGTTGTTTCAAAAGAATCCAAACTTGGCAGCCTGTATTCCAAAAGTGCCTTTAAAAATCACAATTTGTATGTTTGACTCAAGTGGGATAATATATAGTACAATCGTGACTACATATATGTGATCCAAAAAATGAATTTGACTGCTCTCATTTTCTCTCTGATTATATTGACCAGCTATTTCCCTAAACCTGTCTGATGTTTAGAAAGTCATTTAGACATAGGATTAAGTGAAGACATCTTTGGGGTGAGAATGGCTTTAGTAAGATGAAGATGGCTTTAGTAAGTTAGTGCCTAAACAAGGATCAAGAGAATTCTTTTTCCTCCTGTCATTGCTGGTTTAATGACATGATTTTATTTTGACTACAGTATAAAGCCAAGGATATAGTGGTTTTTTAATAATATGGATATTAAAAGCTAGCGTGGAATATTATTACTTTATGATCAGTGATCAATGAAGGAAATTAGTATACCTGAAAAAGATGGTCTGTATCCCAGAGCTAATAGGAGAATAGATGTGTCTCATCATTTTTGTCATTGTTCAGTTGCTAAGTTGTGTCTGACTTTTTGCGACTCCATGAACTGCAGCACACCAGGTTTCCCTATCCTTCACGATCTCTCATCATTTTAGGGACGACTCAATAATAACAGTAGCATTCAAGCTCCCAAGGCCGGTTTTAAACATTTGCTTTCACTGTTAAAATTATTGTTCGTATCATCTTAAAATAGGAATAATACAATTCTCTGCCATTTCAGAAATAGATCTATTGCTCCTAAACAATCACTAGTGAGAGCACTATTCTATAGATAAAGAAAATTTATATTTAACTATTCATTAAACAGACCCCAGTCTTAAGATAAATAACAAAGATAGACTACTATGGACTGAATTCTGGCCATCCAAAATTCATATGTTGAGGTTCAAGGTCTCAATGATACTGTATTTGGAGATAGAACCTTCACTGAAATAAGTAAGATTAAATGATCTTATATGGTTAGGGCCCTGATTAAATAGGACTGGTGTCCTTATAAGAAGAGGAAGAGAGAAATTCAGGTTCAGATTCTCTCTTTCTTTCTTTCTCTCTCTCTCTCTCTCTCTCTCTCTCTCTGCCTGTGAAGACATAGCAAGACTGTAAACTAGGAAGAGAGTCCTCATTAAGAACTGAATCAGCCAGCACCTTCATCTTGACTTCCAGCCTCCAGAAATGTAAGAGAAACATTTCTACTGTTTAAACCACCCAGTCAATGGCATTTGTTATGGCAGCCTGAGTTGACTAATACAGACCCTATCATGGGTGAAGAAAATCAACATTTTTAAATTAGGATAAGGGAAGAATACTAATAGTAGGTGAATGTGCTTTTCAGTGTCTTCTTGCTCTTATTGCTTACTTGTTTGTTTTTCAGAAGTAGAGCTCTCTGTATGGTCCAAGAGTAGATTATTCAATAAAAAGCAAGAAGCTAGTTTGTAATTGAGGAGAAGGCAATGGCACCCCACTCTAGTACTCTTGCCTGGAAACTCCCATGGATGGAGGAGCCTAGTAGGCTGCAGTCCATGGGGTCGCTAAGAGTTGGACACGACTGAGCGACTTCACTTTCACTTTTCACTTTCATGCATTGGAGAAGGAAATGGCAACCCACTCCAGTGTTCTTGCCTGGAGAATCCCAGGGACGGGGGAGCCTGGTGGGCTGCCGTCTATGGGGTCGCACAGAGTCAGACATGACTGAAGTGACTTAGCAGCAGCAGCAGCAGTGTGTAATTGACATATAACTCTTTACAAGATCTCCTATGTTCTTGAGAAGTCCAACCTGTGCTTCTGACCCCTAGATTAGCAGCTATGCTTATGTCTCTTATTTACATTACCCACTAACCCCTGGCCTTGTTTCCTTGATCTAGCTCAAATTGCTCTTTGCAATTCCCATGCAGGACCTCTTGAAGCTGCTGAGGGTACTATACATTTACAAATCTCATGGGATTGCTGAAGATAGGGAAAGTAAGTCCATGTGAACACTGCTGTTGTTTGAACCCTGATGTCAGATTCATTTTTATCCTCCCAGCTAGGAATACAATAAAAATGTTCTAGACAAAAAATAATGTTTGCTTCTTCTCCTAAGAGTCACAGCAGACAAAATAGCTGGGTCTGGGTGAGAACTTAAAGAGTCATAGCAGAATCACAAAGATAGAAATAGATTAACAAAACGTTAAGATTTCTGGAGCACACACTATACAATGGGCACTCTGCGGGCATCGAGCAGTAGAATCTGACCCTGAATATGGTGTAAGATGACATCATGAAGCAGCACAGCACAAAATCAATCAACTTGTATTTATTCAACCCCAGCTATGCTCATGGCATCATACTTGATGCTATGGCATACACTCAATTTTTCTACATGCAAGTACACACACACACACATACTAGCGATAAAAAATAACAGCAAATTGAATGGAAAGCTGTTAAACTTACATGGAGACAATAATTCTTTCCTCACAGCCATTTGGGGATGGGGTTGTTGTTGTTCAGCCTCTAAGCTGTCTGACTCTTTGGGCCCCCATAAACTGCAGCACGCCAGGTTCCCCTATCCTTCACTATCTCCCACTTTGCTCAAGTTCATGTCCCTTGAGTCAGGGATGGTATCTAACCATCTCATTCTCTGCCGCCTTCTTCTTCTCCTGTCTTCAATCTTTCTCAGCATCAGGGTTTTTTCCAATGATGGTTTTTTCCAACCCTTTGCACCAAGTGGCCAAAAGTATTGGAGCTTCAGCACTAGTCCTTCTAATGAATCTTCAAGGTGGATTTCCTTTAGGATTGACTGGCTTGATTTCCTTGCTGTCCAGTGCACTCTCAAGAGTCTTCTCCAACACCACAACTGGGGGATGGGGAGTGAGGATTAAATGGAAAGCAAAGTACTTCAGAGCTCCAGACAAACTTGGGCTTGACTCCCTGCTCTGCTGCTTATGAGATAACCTTAGGTAGGTAATTCCCCTTTTATTAAGCCTCAATATCCTTATCTGGTAAGAAGGGATAATAATAGTAGCTTCACATGGTTGTTGAGAGGGTCTAATAGGATGATCTGTATAAAAGTGTTTAACACAATGCCTGGCATTTAGTAAGCACTCAATTGTTGGTGTTCAGTTGCTAAGTCCTGTCTGACTCTTTTGTTGCCCCGTGGACCGTAGCCTGCCCGGCTCCTCGGTCCATGGGAGTGGGTTGCCACTTCCTCCTCCAGGGGGATCTTCCTGACCCAGGTATCAAACCTACATCTCCTGCGACTCCTGCACTGCAGGTGGATTCTTTACCATTGAGCCACCGAGGAAGTCCACAGACAGACATTCCCCAAACCAAATAGCACTAGAGGAGTGGTCCCCAAAGGAGGCCATTCAGGAGTCCTACAGGATTTGATGTAATCAAATTCATGCGGAGATCCTGTTAGCAGTCACTTCAGAATTGCTCTCACCATCACTGCTGCCACCAAGTTCAGGCCACCTCATCCTGTACCCGATGATGGGAGCAGCCTCCTGACTGCTTTTTCAGTCTCTCTACTCTCCCTGTTATACCCTGTCACCATTAGCCAGAGCAATTCTTTTAAAACATAAATGAGACCATGACTCCCTTTACTAAAACCCTATTGTAGCTTCCAATTTCACTCACAATAAGACCCCCAATGCTTGTAACATCCTATGGGGCACTATGATCAGCTTGACTACTCTGCACCCCTTGTTTGCTGGTTCTTAATCTCATCTTCTTCCTCTTTTTTTAATATATATATTTTTTTCATTTAGCTGGGCTGGGTCTTAGTTGCAGCACATGGGATCTGGTTCCCTGACCAGGGATTGAACCTGAGCCACTTACCTGGGGAGCTTGGAGTCTTAACCACTGAACCACCAGGGAAGTCCTGACCTCATCTTCTTTTCCTCTTCCCTGGTTCCTCTGTGCCAGCTGCAGTAGCCTCTTTGCTGTTTGGTGAAGACGCTAGCTAGCTCTTTGCCTTCTGCCCTTTTGCACCGGATGCTTCCACCTCCTGGATCTATTGTCTGCCAGTTATTTCCTCTTCTCCTTCAAGCCTTGCTCAGCATCAACTTTGCAATGATGCTTGCTTCATTTAAAATTGCACCCTGCCCCTCATCCCCCCAGGGCTACTGATTTCTCTTGTCCTGCTGCAATTTTTATTTTTCCATCACAGTCATCGACACTTAATATACTTATGTATTATGGTTATTGTTCATTTCGTTTTCCTGCAGTAAAATGAAACCTTCTGCATCCATAGTGTGTGACTGTTTTATTAACAGTTTGTTCACAGATCTAAAAGAATGTCTGCCAAATGAATATTCAAAAATTGTTTACTGAACAAAAAACAAATCCATTACTAATATTTTTATTTTATATATTCAGTTTAGTTTAGTTCAGTTCAGTTCAGTCCCTCAGTCGTGTCCAACTCTTTGCAACCCCATGAATTGCAGCACGCCAAGCCTCCCTGTCCATCACCAACTCCCGGAGTTCACTCAAACTCAGGTCCATCGAGTCAGTAATGTTATCCAGCCATCTCATACTCTGTTGTCCCCTTCTCCTCCTGCCCCTAATCCTTCCCAGCATCAGAGTCTTTTCCAATGAGTCAACTCTTCGCATGAGGTGGCCAAAGTCCTGGAGTTTCAGCTTTAGCATCATTCCTTCCAAAGAAATCCCAGGGCTGATCTCCTTCAGAATGGACTGGTTGGATCTCCTTGCAGTCCAAGGGACTCTCAAGAGTCTTCTCCAACACCACGGTTCAAAAGCATCAATTCTTCGGCGCTCAGCCTTCCTCACAGTCCAACTCTCACATCCATGTATGACTACTGGAAAAACCATAGCCTTGACTAGACAGACCTTTGTTGGCAAAGTAATGTCTCTGCTTTTCAATATGCTATCTTGGTTGGTTATATTGGGCTTCCCTAATGGCTCAGACTGTGAAGAATCTGCCTGCAATGCAGGAGACCTGGGTTCAATCCCTAAGTCAAGAAGATATCCTGGAGAAGGGAATGCCCACCCACTCCAGTATTCTTGCCTGGGAAATCCCATGAACAGAGGAGCCTGGTGGGCATGGAGTCTCAAAGAGTTGGACATGACTTATTAGTAATAGATTAGTCATTCATTCAGTAAATATAATATATTCACTAAAATAAATATTTTATATTATATATTTTTATATTGATAATATATTACTAATAAATCTAACATGCCACAGGAGCCTGGCTACTGTCCATGGGGTCGCAAAGAGCTGGACACGACTGAGCTACTAACACTAACATGGCTGCTCCCTTTAATTTTAACATACTAAAGTTATTAATAATATTAGTAATGACTAACATTGCTAATAATATAGAATTACCAGTAATTCTAATGTTATTAATATAAAATGACAGGTAAGTGTTTGAGATATCACACCGCCTTGGATATCCACCGTCTGTTGGACTGTGTATTAGTGTGAGAGAGAATCAGTCCTTGGAAGGCCTGGAAAGAGCACTTAGAGATACCAGTGGAGGAAAGCAAAGACAGAGAAAGGGGTCTTACCGGGCTTCTCTTTGGAGGCTACCAATGAAGCCATTTGGGGGTGCAGTGGTAGTCTTTGTTGTCAGCCTGGGGCTTTGAATAGGATTTTTAGACAAATGACTTCAATCAGGATATCTAGCAGGTCTCTAAAAGACAAATGCATTGGTCTGACAGATTATGTGACATATCATCAAAGTCTGGATGTAAACTTTCCAGAAGTTTACAGGCAAATGCACACTAAAAAAAGGTTCATTCACTGAGCTCACTAGGAAGCATATCTCAGAGTCAGCATGTCCTCATCACTATATGTGTTAGTAAATGTCTTTAGAGAGAAATCCAGGGAATGCCTCTGACCCTGTGGGCCTGTCTCACTCCTCCTATTAAGGGAATTCCTTTCTTTTTGTATCAATACTTCCCTCCTCCCACTCCCAATCTGTTCTGTGGGCATGCATGCCTTTCTTACTGAAGCAGCAAAATCTTTCCCACTTCTTCCCCAGACACGTTGTTTATCATGTTCAGCTTCTACCTCAAGTGTGAAATATATATTTTCTGCATACAAAAGCAAGGTCCTGTTCCCAACCATTTGTTTCAATGGGCCACGGGGGAAATTCGGTGTTTTCTTCACATAACTAGATGTGAAATACGGATTTTTCTTTCAACAGTTTACTGAATGACATTTCTCTCTCTCTCTCCCTTCTTTGTTTTTGCTTTTTTCAAATATCTTAAGGTGAAAGAATCCAAAAATCTTGTGAGCAAAATAAAATATTTAGAACTTGGCCTGGAATGTAGTTGCAGGAAACCACTTTCTAAATTCTAATACATATATATATATTAAAAATTTCTACACATATGTATAAAATACATATATGTATGTTTAAATTTCTATCAGACAGAACGCTGAATTCTATTCAGTTTTCTTTGGGGGAAAATCTCTTCATTTAAACATAAGAAAGTAAAGTATTTTCTTTACTAAACTCTAGACTAAGTTTTATATGAATGTAAATCAGAGTGGCCTGTGTTCTAATAGAAATCATGTCTAGGGACTTCCCTGGTGATCCAATGGTTAAGAATCTGCCTGCCAATGCAAGATACACAAGTTCAATCCTCGGTCCAAGAAGATCCCAGATGTCATGGGGCAATTAAGCTCCTGCACTGTAGCTACAGAAGCCCACATACCTAGAGCCTGTGCTCTGCAACAAGAGAAGGCATCACAATGAGAAGTCTGCACACCACAACTAGAGCGGCCTCTGCTTGACACAACTAGAGAAAGCCCAAGTGCAGCAATGAAGACTCAGTGCATCCAAGGATAAAAATAAGTAAATTAATTTTTTTTTAAAGAAGCCATGTCTAACAAAAGAAGAATTTAAATAAAAGTTCTGAATGCAAAACTACTGCAGAGCATTTCAGACTCTGTTAGGGGGATAGTGACTTCTCTGTTTAAAAGTTTTACTCTACTGTAGAAGGTAGCTTGGGCTTCCCAGGTGGCTCAGTGCTTAAAGAATCTGTCGGCAATGCCGGAGACACAGGATATGCAGGTTCGATCCCCGGGTCAGGAAGATCCTCTGGAGGAGGGCTTGGCAACCCACTCCAGTAGTCTTTCCTGGGGAATCCCATGGACAGAGGAGCCTGGTGGGCTACAGTCCATGGAGTCATAAAGAGTTGAACATGACTGAAGCGACTGAGCTCACATTCACGCAGCAAGTAGCTATTTAAAGTGACTCTTCCTTCATTTCAGTTGCTATTGAGTGACTAGGAGCATTGTCACCTTGTTTTGTCATTCCATAATGACATTTGCAGCACATTCCCCTACATTATTAAAAAAAAAAAAAACAAAACAAAACCTGTGGCCTTTTCCTGAGTTGAGGTGAAGGCAAGCACTCTAAGGTTAGGAAAAAAGGACTCTTGCCCATTCCTTTCAGCAGAAGCCATCTTTATAAGGATCTAGAGTCACAAAATCATCTCAGAAAATGTTTTGTATTAGATGGCATTTAAATAATAAATTCTAGTAATATTATCAACAACACCAGGCAAGATGGCCAGCCAAGTGGTGGAGCGCCAGGCTATGCACAGAGCTGGTGATAAGGAAGAGTCAGGAGGGCCAAAATAGAAGTGATACCTCTTCAGATCCCCAACCACTGTGTTGTGCATGACTGAATCACAGGGGAAAGCAATACTCTGGCACCTGGTGTCAGGGAACCCTATACATAACCACCTGACTCCAGCTGACCGAGCACTTGGGGCCTCTGGCTTTCTCGCTGTGCCCTGAGGTGCAGATACCAAAAGGAATGAAGTTTCAACAGCATAAACAGCAGATGCTCCCCTGCTGAAAGTGCGTGTGCAGAAGCGTCTTCTAAGAACCACAGGTGTTCCAACCTCGGATTCTTGACTTTGTTTAGATCCTACATGCCTTATCCATTTGTTTTAACTTCTAATAATGAAATGGATCTAACCAAAGATCTTTGTTTTTTCTGATGTGGAGTTGAAGAAATGACACATTTCTTCCAGATTTGGTTGCAGAAACTTCTTTGAACAAAAGAAGAAGTGAGAGAAGTTTCCTTTTTACCTTGAGAGTCTTTTGGGTTGATTGATTTATTTTAAAGGACTCTCCCAGAGCCTGACTTTGCCACGTTTGCATCCTCCTGCCCTTCATGGTTTCACATACTTGCTTTTAGGCCTGAGATGGGAGGAAAAGAAACTCAGTCCTGTTTCACTCTTGAATCCCCCCAAAATGCTGGAAGATAGTGACATGTGGCCACAACATTAACAAATAATAGCAAAAACATGCTTCTGTTACCAAGAATATAGCATTGCCAGATGGCTGGCACAGGAGGAACATGCCGAAGAATCATTTTCATATTTTTTAATTACACGTTGTTTCTGAAAGAGAAATCTTACAGGTGAAGAGAACATTAGTGAAAAGGGTTGAGACTGAAGATTTTGTTTGCCCTGCTTGCTCTGAGAATCCCTTTTAACTCAAGCCATCCTTAGCTGTAAGCCCACATCCACCCCAAACCCTGTAATACTTTGTTCTAATGAGGGCCAGACACAAGTCTCCAGTATGTGCTTTGGTCCCAGCAATAAGCATCATCTGTGGAAAGAGAGAATATGGATGGTCATCAGTGACAGAGCCTACATTACATCCAAAATCCTTACTGGGACAGTAAATAAAGCCTGTCTGACCTGAAATGGCTTATCTTTATGACAACTCAGACTAAATTTCACCCTATTAATAATATGTAAAGAAGGAAATGGCAACCCACACCAGTATTCTTGCCTTGGAAATCCCACGGACAGAGGAGCCTGGCAGGCTACAGTCCATGAGAGCTCAAAGATGCGGACAGGACTGAAGCGACTAAGCATGCAAACATTAATAATATGGGGCAGAGAAACAATCACTGGGCTATTCTGTTCATCACTGATACCAATTTGACTTTTCCTAAAGAAAAAAGATCCCCACTTAGGTAGATGGAGGGATTGTATCAGATAACTGGGAGACTCAGGACTGTTAAGCCCAACAGAAGAAAAACTTCCACCATGGCATTTTGGATCTACAAGCCCTAGAGCTGTTGCTATGCCAAGTTCAAGTCTATAAAACTCACACCACTTTCCACCTGCTTCAGTCCATCCTTCTTTCCTTTTAAGCAATGTCCAAAGGCCTCAGGGAGAGTAATATAAACTTTGCTTATCCCAGGAACCTGATCTGGCTGGCTGGACTTCCATTCCTAGAATGCTTTCTGCCTGCACAACTCATCTGGCACAGAATCCTACAGTGTTGCATTGCTTTACCATTTTACAATTTTTATTTATTTATTTATTTGGCTACACTGGGTCTTAGTGCAGCACTCTGGATCGTTGATCCTCATTCGGCATGCAGGATCTTTTTATTAATATTTGCAGCATGCAAACTCTTAGTTGCAGCATGTGGAATCTACTTCCGTGACCAGAGATGGAACCCGGGCCCCTGCTTTGGCAGTGTGGAGATTTAGCCATTTAACTCTATGCTGTTTACCCATTACCTTCTTCAATAAGTCTGAGAGCCTGTCAATTATGGAGAAGACCTTGGATTATTTTGTCTACCCCTCTTCATCATCATCCCTCCCACAGTGTCTTATCCTGTGTACAATTTGAGTGAATTGCCTTGAATTAAATCACTTCACTGAATAGATCCATATTCCTTTATAGGGAAAAATGCCTTAAGACAAACTGATTCTTTGACACTAGGAGTCTATACTGTAGACAAGGGTAAATTTTTCATAAAACAGTCCAAATCTAACAAACTTTTCTCCTGAAGAGCAATTAAAAACCAAATTGGAATGGACAAAACAGTCTTACTAATGGGCTAAAGACAATAGTGATGTCTTAAAAATGATCTGATTTGGAAATAATGTTACTGTGTTAGAACTGAACTCCTTCATTTTCCACTTCTAATCTTTTAAAGTTTATATCCTCACATTGGAAAGAGCTATGAAATATTTAATAAGTAAAGGCTGATTTTTAATATAAATTTATTTATTTTAATTGGAGGCTAATTACTTTACAATATTGTATTGGTTTTGCCATACATCAACGTAAAGGCTGATTTTAAAAGAGGTTTGCAGGCTCAATTCTATATCAACATAAGACTTTTAAAAAAGAAATTGTGTTTTATAAAAGACCCTCCAAGATTGTTTTTTTTTTTTACAAGGAGACAGTCTGAAAATTGATCTCATCCTCCAAACTCTGTCTTCTTAGTCTAATGTGAGGTGCCAAGCTTAGCAATCTGTAGCCTGGAAGGGCACGCATCACAGCTGGATAGTCACAGTGACACGAAGGTCCTGTTGGTCTGGAAGGTGAGCATTTCATTTTTCTGCCTCACAGGCAAACAAATGTTCTATCACAGGATCAAGTATATTACCAAATAATGAGGAAAAGCCAGGGCGCATGTCTATTCTACGTTGTCTGGAAGGGATAAACTTCATTGCTGCTGGCATGTGTACCCTGGCAGCCAGAAACTAAAAAGATCTAATGGCAGCAATCCTCCCATTCTCTAGGGCAGGGCCCTGAGTTGCTAACAGTCTCCCAGACTTGAAAAGGTGAGTTAACACGAAGCAATTACGTTCTAATGGTCAACATTGTGACCTTGCTCTTGTTATCCACACATTTATAAACCTTTAAACCCAGAGTCTTGATTAACACTCCACCCCTACACACACACACATACACACCAGCCTCATCTGCTACCTACGTGCACACGCTGACCAGCATTTTCTTTTCTCTTGGGAACTAGTAGAATCAAGCATCCAGAGTGTTGGGTTTGTCTTTTGAAGCAGATTTTCCCTTTACGAAGAGCATTATTAAAATGCATGGATGCCATTTTGTGACATGTTGCCCCAGAGGTCTTTGTATTTAGTTCGTATGGTTATGTCCAGCAATTGCAACTTTCAAAAGTTACAGGTAAATATAAAATCTCTGTTAAAATCGTTGGTAATAAATTCCCCTTATTTCCCATATGAAAGTCCTCCTACAGGTAGGTATAGAAAGCTTCACCAACTGAATAATATGCATTGGTTATTGGATGAAACTTCATGCCATGTCATATCATATTTTATGAACTAGCATCAGCTGAGCTTCTTCTATATGCTAGCTACTATGCCAACTGCCTTTGCATATTATTTTATTTAATCCTCCCAATAGTTCTAGGACTTAGATATTACTCCAGGTTTTGCCAATGAAAAATGAACGCTACAGAAGTAATTGGTAGTAATATCACTTCAAACTCAGGTTTTCTAATCTGGATTTTTTTCAACTATCAAAATACCTCTCACTTATTTAGTGTCCCAAGTTCTATAACAAAATACCAGCAAATTCAAAGTTAAGAATCATTCACTAAAGGGCCAGATTCTCTAGACAGAAAAGAGAATATATTTATTTCATCAGTTAAAATCCCAGTCTGCCCTCTTTGCTTGGAACCAAAGTTAAAACAGAGTGTATTCAAGTTGTATGCTTAAAATCTAAAAATATTGTTGGTGTTCAGTAATTTTTTAAGCAAAGAGTTAAACTGACAACCCACTCTTACTGTAAAACTAGTGGAAAATGTCCTACTCATTTCCTGTCTTCATTTTATCTTATTTCCCATGGCTCAGATAGAGGTCAGTAGAAAATGCTTCCTCGTGTCCTGCACAAACATCCAGCTCATATGAAGATGCTAGGCTCCACTAAGACAGAAACCCGAGGTTGCTAAGGGCAGCTGAAAGAAAAGAATTATGTTTCCTCTGTGTTTCCCTACAGCAAGCCCTAACCCCACTGTCTCCAAAGAGCAGGGGTTACTTATTAAATCATTCGCTGTATATCTCAGTTTTTAATCTTTCACTAATAAGAACACTGGACAAAGTTCATCAAGATTTACTGGGCTGTCCAAATGTTTAGTCAATGGGTCATATGATGTTAGAATTATCCAGAGTAGTCTGTTTCCATAGATAAAGATAATAAAAATTTATGACCACCCGTGCTTTTAGCAAAAGGAAATTGAATTGCATCCTCGAGTCCAAAGAAAAGCACTTCTATGTAATTGAATAAAGTAATATGACAGTTAATTATTTTGTTATGATAACTCATTGTTGTCTAAGTATCATCTTATCTGGGTTATTTTATCAAAACCAATCAGTGTGTCTTACATTGTTGTTCAGTAATTAGGTTGTGTCCAACTCTTTGCAACCTCATGGAATGCAGCATGACAGGCTTCCCTGTCCTTCACCATTTCCCGGAGATTGTTCAAACTCATGTCCATTGAGTCCATGATGCCATACAATCATCTAATCCTCTGTCACTCTCTTCTCCTCCTGGGCTCAATCTTTCCCATCATCAGGGTCTTTTCCAATGACTGGGCTCTTCCCATCAGGTGGCCAAAGTACTGGAGTTTCAGCTTCAGCATCACTCCTTCCAATGAATATTCAGGATTGATTTCCTTTAGGATTGACTGGTTTGATCTCTTTGCTGTTCAAGGGACTCTTCAGAATCTTCTCTAGCATCACAGTTCAAAAGCTTTAATTCTTCACCCTCAGCCTTCTTTATGGTTCAACTCTTAAATCCATATGTCACTACTGGAAAAACCATAGCTTTGACTATATGGCCTTTGTCAGCTAAGTGATGTCTCTGCTTTTTAATACATTGTCTAGGTTTGTCATAGCTTTCCTTCCAAGGAGCAAGCATATTTTAATTTCATGTCTGCATTCACCACCTGCAGTTTTTTGTAGCCCAAGAAAATCTGTCACTGTTTCCACTTTTTCCCCACTTTTCCCAATCTACTTGCCATGAAGTAATGGGACCGGATATCTTACTTATTGATACAGATTTCTAGTATTCTTGCCTTCACCATTTCCTCTGAAAACCAACCTTCAGGAGACCCATGGAAAAGATCATGAGGATGCTGTAATTTTCAAAAATTGTTCAGCAGAAAAGCAAATGAAGAAAGCTTCAGTGGGGACTTCCCTGGTGGCTAACAATCCACCTCCCAGTACAGGGATGTGGGTTCAATCCTTGGTCAGGGAACTATGATCCCACATTCAGAGGGGGCAACTAAGCCCATGCACTGCAACAAAGACCCAGAGCAGCCAAAACCAAAAAAAAGTTCCAAAAAACTACAAAATCTATGAAACCTTTGGAGAAGAATGTTTATATTTATTCTTTCTTACAACATATCATGCAACACAAAGAATTTTGTTTAGATCAGTTCAGTTCAGTTCAGTCACTCAGTCGTGTCCAACTCTTTGCAACCCCATGAATCGCAGCACACCAGGCCTCCGTGTCCATCACCAACTCCCAGAGTTCACTCAAACTCATGTCCATCGAGTCAGTGATGCCATCCAGCCATCTCATCCTCTGTCATCCCCTTCTCCTCCTGCCCCTAATCCTTCTCAGCATCAGAGTCTTTTCCAATAAGTCAACTTTTTGCATGAGGTGGCCAACGTATTGGAGTTTCAGCTTCCGTATCAGTCCTTCCAATGAACACCCAGGACTGATCTCCTTTAGAATGGAATGGTTTTATTTAGATTAGTGATGCTCAAAGTTTGGAATGCAGCATGAACCTGTAGGGAGCTTGTTCATAATTCAGATACCTGCTCCTCCCACCCTTGGATATTCTGATTCAGTAGGTTTGGGTAAAGTCTATAATTTTTCTCCTCTTTTTTTTAGCACTCCTTGTCGCCTTCCCTGCTTTAACTTTTCTTCCTGGCACTTAGCCCCTTTTAAGATCCGGAAAGTGAAAGTGTTAGTCGCTTAGTTATGTTTGACTCTTTACGACCCCATGGACTGTAGCCCACCAGGCTTCTCTGTCAGTGGGATTTCCCAGGGAAGACTACTGGAGTAGGTGGCCATTCCCTTCTCCAGGGGATCTTCCTGATCCAGGGGTTGAACTTGGGTTTCCTGCATTGCAGGTAAGTTATTTACAGTCTGAGCCACCAGGGATCTGAGATAAGTAAATTATCTAGTGTGTATATTGTTTCTTTGACAGTCTCCTCCCGTGTGTTTTGTTCACCAGAGTGGTGTCTGGCACAGAGTGGTGGTGCAAGAGAAAGAAGGAAGCAGACAGGGCAACCAGCTATGTGATCTTCTCAGAGCTCTTTTAGTCTATTGTTAGAGCCAAATGGTGATCCCATGACTGAAATGTCCACTTAAATGACTAATACATTATGCCAGGCTTGGCACAGGCTATTGATGTCTTTTAAGGACTGGCACACACGTACCCCACTCTCTTCACTCTTACCTCCTAGCCAACTTCCCTGCCTCTCTACTGCTCATCAGATACCCAGGAGACCCAGGAAAGGCTAATGGAAGTATTGTCAAGGACTAACACAGGGGTGAATTTGTTCCTTCTCATCTAAACATGAAGGAATAAAATGTGAAAGAAGGAAACAAGAGATTAAGGAGAGGGAGTGGGGAGAGAGAGAACTCTCTAGAGTGAACCTGAGCCAATGGAGTGGGACTTTGCCCAGAAACTGTCTAGTGACAAGCGCTAATCAACTTTCACATAAGAAGTGTTAATAAACTCTATAGAGCATATTATTTTGGATTCATGAAAAGCCAGATCTGAATAATCTTAGATCTCTCCTTTCTAAAGAGTTTGATATGCATTACATTTAAGGATAAATTGTGAGAAACTTGGATAGACTTCAACATTAATGAGCCAGGAGCTTGGTCAAGGCTCACAGGGGACTTAAGATCTTCAACTCACTCCACCAGGCTAATTAAAGGAAGACAGAAAAAAAAAAGAAGTGGGGTTAAGTTGGGAAAATCTTAGGTTATACTCTAAGCTGTGTCATTTAACTATTTAAATACCTGTCTTGTTTAAAAGAGATTTAATAATGTGGTAAGTATGAAAATCGTGTAATAGATATGATACGAATGTGCTCAGTCATGTGACCCCATGGACTATAATCCGCCAGGCTCCTTTGTCCATGGAATTTTTCTGGGCAAGAATACTGGATTGGGTTGCCATTTCTTCCTCCAGGAGATCTTCCTGACCCAGGGATCAAACTCGCGTCTCTTGCATCACTGCATTGGCAGGTGGATTCTTTCCAGAACCACCACCTGGGAAGTCCCAAGTGTTTAAAAGAGATCTAATAATGTGATAAGTATGAGAATTGTGTAACAGACATTTATGTTATTTTTTTATAGGCATTTTGTTATTTATGGAACAGATGGGCTCAATTGAGATCATAGAGTAAGATTCTATAAGGAAAATTTCCCTTACTGATTTCTATCACAAATTGGAGGACTCCCAGAGAAAAATAGTAGTGTAATATGTAAAAGGTCTATAACCCAAGAAGTGCTTGCAGCTGTCTTTCTCCTATTCTGTAGATTATATTTGAGTTTTCTACTGTATTTGCACCATATAGTGCACAAATAAAAATTAATTTGGAGAAAACATGTTATTTTTTAAAAAACTATTCTCTGAATGGGTTACTCTTACCACTTATTCATTCAATAAAATATTTTATAAAGCCTAATAACACTAAGCACTGGAGAGAATTAAATAAATTTGGTCCCTGACAGGCTCTATATAATAACCAACTGTGAAATGTCAAATAAACAATATCTATTAATACATAACATAAACTCAGCATTATTCTACAACTGTAGGATTGATGGGAAATGTGTAGAGAAATAAAGGATGATTTAGTCCTTAGGTTATGAAATTAACAAACTCCAATGTCATGCTGTTTTGCCCATGACACTCTGATTTTCAGCTTAAAGAATCCCATCAAATACCTAGCAAAATAAATGAAAAGCAAAGAGAGTAACATTAAATAAAAGGGTAAATTTAGGACCAGAATATATATGTCTCATCAATGAACAAATGGTTCAAAGTCAACTCTAATAACAAAAAAAGTATCATTCTGGATATTAACTAAAATCCACTCAGTGCTGATATGGTACATTTAAAACAAAGTGGTTTGGAAACACATTTCAGAAACTTAAAAATATGGTTCTTGAAATTTAATAACAGTAAATAACATGGTTGGCTGATAAAGTCAAGAAACTCTTGTAACAAAGCTAAAGGAAAATGAAAGATTTAGTGAATGCCCAGCACGTTGAGTTGAAAATAAACACACAAAGCAAAATTATTTTGAAATTTTAGAACATCAGGAATAAAAAGGAAATTCAAAACATTTCCAGAGAGGAAAAGGAGATCAAAAACAAAGATAAGAAAGCAGACATCCCAAGGACTTCCCTGATGGTACAGTGGATAAGAATCCATCTTCGAATGCAGGAGACACAGGTTCAATCCCTGGTCTGGAAAGATTCCGTATGCTGTGGAGCAACTAAGCCCATGCACCACAAACATTGAGGCTGCGTTCTAGAGCCCACGTGCCACAATTACTGAAACCCACGCACCTAGAGCCCAAGTTCCACAACAAGAGAAGCCTGAGCACAACTAGAGAGGCGCCCCCACTCACCACAAACTAGAAAAAGCGCAGGCAGGAAGGAGACTAATGCAACCAAAACAAATTAATCAATTAATTATTTTTTAAAAAAGAAAGAAAGCAAACACCCCAATAGCAACATGAACTTCTTGATGACAAAGGCCAAGTGCCTTCAAAATTCCGAGAAAATACTTTCAACATCAAATTCTAGAATCAAATGCAGATGAAGATGGCTTGTGGAATTGTAAGTACTCACCATAGTAAACATTTGCCTGTAAATTTTAAGGGACATACATTTACAAGTAATTTTTTTAAATCATCATTAGCTACAAACATAAAGTAAAATGAAAGTGAAAGTCGCTCAGTTGTGTCTGACTCTTTGTGACCCCATGGACTATACAGTCCATGGAATTCTCCAGACCAGAATACTGTATTGGGTAGCCTTCCCCTTCTCCAGGGGATTTTCCCAACCCAGAGATTGGGCCCAGGTCTCCTGCACTGCAGGCAGACTCTTTACCGGCTGAGCCACAAGAAAAGACCAAGAATACTGGAGTGGGTAGCCTATCCCTTCTCCAGTGGATCTTCCCTACCCAGGAATTGAACCAGGGTCTCCTGCATTGCAGGCGAATTCTTTACCAACTGAGCTATCAAGGAAGTTAATGTAAATTATTTTCTATTTGAAAAAAATTAAAAGTTAATCATTTTGGAGCAGTCAAAATACAAGATGGGTATCTTGGTGTCTGAAGTCATTTTTACAGGAAGCATTTAAGAATATTGTTTCTTATATTGTTTGTTGGTCCAGGGGTGAAAACTGACAAGATGCCTAAGTTCTGGATATCTAGGGCACAGCATGGAGGTTAGAGTTAGCAAGACTATGTTGTATATTCAAAGTTGCTAAGAGACTGTATCACAAAATGTCCTCCCCAAATAAAAATGATAATTATGTGATAATGGAGAGTTAGCTAACACAAAAATGGTAATTATATTGTAGCATATAGGTATCAGATCAACAAGTTGTAAAATTTTATAGTTCAATTATATCTGTCTTAAAAATCATTCTGTTACACATCTTAAACTTTAAAAAAGATATTTTACCAATAAATATTTATTGAATTAAGTTAATTAGATTGAATCAGAACCTAATTGAATATCATATTGGGATATTTCAAAAAGGGCTATCAAATAAATAAGACTTTGTATCATTGGGCTTCCCTGGTGGCTCAGATGGTAAAGAATCTGCCTGCCAATAAAAGAGACCTGGCTTCAATCCCTGAGTCAGGAAGATCCCTGGGACAAAGGAGGGCTACAGTCAGTGGGATTGCAGAGTCCAACACGACTGAGAGACTTTTACTTTCACTTTAGTCAGTATGTTGGTGGTTTAGTCGCTCAGTCGTGTCTGACGCTTGCGACCCCATGGACTGTAGTCTGCCAGGCTCCTCTGTCCATGGGATTCTCCAGACAAGAATACTGGAGTAAGTTGCCATTTCCTTCTCCAGCACATCTTCTGGGATCGAACCAGGGATTGAATCCAGGACTCCTGCTTTGCAGGTGGATTCTTTAGGGAAGCCAATCATTGGCCAGTGCAATATATGCTATTTGGGTTCAAATTCTATCTCCATATCTTACATGCTTCCAGAACTTCATCAAATACATAATTCCCATAAATCTGTTTCTCCATTCTAACACATAGATATTAATAATACAGTTATTAGGATTAAATCTGTTGTTAAGTATTTAGCATGATACTTGGAACACGAAAGCTCTTAATAAAATTTTTTTTTTTTGTATTATTATGCCTTTATGTCACTGATCAATCTGGTATGTGGTCATAATGCATGGCAGGCCTAAAGGGTAACTTAGATCTTAGATCATACCCCCAGCTGCCAGAAACAAATCTTCCCCTAAAGCTGAATTTTTAATGTCCATCAGATTGTCATCATTTCCCTTCTGGGTGTAATCTATGATTAATTAACCTAAACTCAGACTGGATATTCAGGGACTATTGAATTTTGATTTTTTTCTGCCTTAGATTTGCCTTGGAGATCAGGCATGCTAATAAAAGCCACACATTGGTTTTCACATTGTCTCAGTGGACCTTCATGCCAACCATGGATATTAACACGTTTTATTAACCCCGACCAGAGAAAAGATCCTTCAAGGCAAAACATCAAGCATAAAATACAAGATTTTGACTCCTCAGTCCCTTCCACACAAAGCCCTTTCTAGTACAGAGTATTGCCTCTCTTAGATTGCATCAGATCCCTGGCGGTCCAGCGTTTAAGACTCCATGCTTCCAATGCGGAGGATACAGGTTCAATCCTTGGTCAGATAGCTAAAATCTCACATGCTGCACAGCCCAACCAAAAAATAAAAAATAAAAATAAGTAAATAATTTAAGAGATCACATCTTACATATCTCACCAAGATTTCTCTCTTGAGATGTGTGGCCCAGGAAAGCCAATTGTGTGCATTTACCCCTGATCCTTGGTTGTTAAAGTGAAGCTGTACCCTGAGGCAGTTTTTAAAAAAATAGCTGAAAAAATTTTGACACATTTTCAATTGAGAAATGGGGTCTATGTTTCTTTCTTGGCATCTGGGTGGGCTTATAACTGCTTTGACCAATCGAGTATGACAGAAGTGACACCATGTCACTTCTGAGTTTGGTCATAAAAGTCCTCACATCTTTCACCTTACTCCCCAGAGAACACTTTTTGGGGTCCTGAATTCTCGTGGCACCCTTGTTAAGAGGAGACCCCTCCTGCCATATGCAGAGGCCAGAAACACTTTCTGGTCAGTGGTTCCAGGTGAAGCCAAACTTGAATTCCTCCAGCCCAGAAGTTGACATGTGAGTGAACAAGCTTCCAGATGACTCCTCCTCTCAACCATGCAGATCATCACTAGCTGTTCCACTCTTCCCAATGAAGGCCTTAAATCTATGGAGCAGATAAAAGTATCTCTCCTGGCCTCCAGAACCTGTAGGCATAAAACAGTAGTTCTATACCACTGAATTAGACGTGCTTTGCTTTCCAGTAGTAGTAACTGGAACATTTAACATGAAACCATAGAAGTGGAAATTCACTGCAAAAAAGAAACATACTGTACGAAGGAGAAGCATGGAGGGATGCTGTTACCAGGAAACCAGACTCAAGTGCTTAGTGTACAAACACACAGCATCTCCTATCCTTATTTTTTTTAGTACTAGCAAATGTTTTCATCTTCTCCTAATCCTCTGCCTCTATCTTGTTGTCTGATCGCTGATGCTACACTAGACACCCCAAAGATAGCTCTCAGACAATTTCCCTGGTTAACTATATATGAAATATATCTATCAGTGGGGAGAATTTTAATTGACAGTTGGAGAAATCTCTCCTACAGGGTAAGGAAGAAAAAGAGCCTAAGTTTGGAAACCTCTCTTTATAAAGGTTACTTTTGAATTCTATTATTTTGAAATAAGTATGAAAAAATAAGAAAAAACATTTAAAAAATTTTGGTAGAAAAGAAAGATGCTTTATTAATTTGACTTGCCAAATCATGCACAAAAATTTTTGATGCCTACAAGGCCCTGGATACTTAATAGCGCCTGCTATTGTCTCTTTGACCTGATATGTCTTCACAATATAAGTGATGTGACAAAATATTTACGACTTTGCTACATGCTGTATTACTATATTTCTTATTCATATTGCTGAAGCTAAAAAGTCAGAACACCATCAATTACAAAACTAAAAGCTGGTAGAATATTCATGGCTGAAAAAATAAGTGAATCTCATACAAATGAAAAGTACAGAAATGATAATTAATACATTTTAATAAAAAGCAACACACTGATTTTGAAAGGGCTCTATAATTCCCTGAAGTTCTTTAGAGGCATTATTTGGCATTGATTTTGATAATTAGTAAGAGCGCCAATTCAATAATATTAATAATAATAGCAATGTCAATTACCCACTTAATGCTGATAACAAAGAGTCCTATGAATTGGATACATTTTCTCCCTTTTTACAAGTGAAGAAATGAGTAGATCCAAGAAATTGTCATTACTAAGACAGAGCCAGAACATAACAGAGGGTGGTCCATTCTCATGGTGGCCTATATGCCAGGTCAACTATTTAAACAGCAGTTGATTAGAACATATTCCCATGTGCATCAGTTAACCTCACTGAATCTGGAAAGCAGTGCTATGAGCCAAACTGTGCTTTCTTTTGTAGATAATCTTCAGCTCTGGGAATCTGAGCAAATTTCCCCAAGTCAAACCAGAGCTATGAAACACTTTTGTACATCATAACTTCTCAAAAAATAATACTTGATATGCATTCTTCTGTGAAAATAATAAAGAATGCCCCAGTGAGAAATACAGTGGGTTTTGAAGAGAGATTTGGGTTTGTGGGAGATGTTTTTAAGAAAAAGAATAAAAGATCGCAATACCAAAGTTAGGTAACAAAGTGAATATTTGTTCAGAATGAGAAAATAAATCACCATAAATTGCAAATTATCAGAACCTGAAAAATACCTAGGAGGTTGCAAAAATCCAGAAAATAGCAAAAAGATTTTTGGAAATAACTACTAACATAGTTCTGTAATAGTTTTTCTCTACATTTTTTGGTTGCATGTTCCTTTATCAGCTTTTTATATGTTGATAATTTTTAAAAATAGCAATCCATAGGAAAAAAAGAGATAATTCATGCTTCTAATAAGACCTGTTGAAATGTTTTCTTTAATTAATGACTGAGAGGAATAAACCATCACCACCCCTGTGCCCCCGCCACAGGCTTTCTTCCTGTTTGTAAAATGACTGCAGCTTTTTGTCCAGTAAATGCAGATTAATTCTGACAAATTCTACTTCAGTAGCTCCTATCAAATGTATGGTAGGTTGATAATTGTATATGTTGTTTTATTGAGTCTATTCTGGACCTATAAGAACTTCTACTTTGACCGAGGAATCAACAAGAATGAAATTCTCTGCTTAAAACTGTACACATTCAATGATGGAAATAATCTTCCACAAATTAGTTTGTGAGTCTGTAATTTCAAGCCATGTTTCTCCTTAGGACCCACCTGCTTCCTGTGCTAAGTGCTGGTGTGTCACAACACACCTGCAAAACTGCACCTTCGTGTCACACACCGTGCCTGTCACACACTTAGCAAAGCCAGCTATCATTGAACTGATTGTAAGGCTCATGAGGGACTGGGGGCAGGAGGAGAAGGGAATGACAGAGGATGAGATGGCTGGATGGCATCACTGGCTCGATGGACGTGAGTCTGGGTGAACTCCGGGAGTTGTTGATAGACAGGGAGGCCTGGCGTGCTGCGATTCATGGGGTCGCAAAGAGTCAGACACGACTGAGCGACTGAACTGAACTGAACTGAAAGCTCATGGACAACAGTACCAACCTACATCTGCTCTCATCTCAAGATCCCCAAAATGTTCACAGACACTCCAAGGCCTCCTGACAGGAGAATAAATATAAACAGAGAAGGTCAGAGAGAAAAGACTCAATGGTCTGGGAAGATTACAGTTAAATGCTATCCTTTTGTGAAATTTACAAAAACACGTGGCTGTAGGAAGACATTGCTTGGACTCCTCTAAGACCTTGAAGTTTAAGCTTTCCCAGCATCCTGGTGAACTACTTCTGTCCTCATGAAAAGGGTTGTAGGGAGGAGTGTGCAGGAAGATTGAAAATTTATTAGGACTTCAAAAGTTTCTGTAATTCTTTGTGGAAAGTATTTGTGACTAGAAAATAAAGGCAAAATTATTTAAAATGGCTGCAGTATTGTCCATTGACAATTGACAACAATTTGTATTTATATTCTGTAAGGATGATCATATTGGTTTCTAGCTGGAGATTTGATGCTAAAAAACCTAACTGAAACCCTCTGACAAACTTTAGAGAAGGCAGTACAGACTGTCAGAGCCATTTTTATCCACTAAGGGTTAGTAGGGGGACTATCTTCTTTCTTTATTTTAAATTAATATTTCATTTATTTGTTTCTGGAAGTATCAGTGCAGCAAATGTTTAATTAAATGTTTTTTTTTAATTTTTATTTTTTATTGGGATATAGCAGATTAACAAACAATGTTGGAATAGTTTCAGGTGAACAAAGAAGGGATTCAGCCATACATATACATGTGTCCATCCTCCCCTCAGCTCCCTTCCCATCCAGGCTGCCACATAACATTGAGCAGAGTTACCTGTGCTATACAGGAGGACCTTGTTGGGAAACTGCTTTTCTTAACACTTTATACTTGTATCAATTTTTTATAATGAGCATGTATTACTTTTATAATAGAAAAAAATTTTAGAATTCACTCTGTACATTTTTAAACATTAGAACCTATGAAGTTTGTCCTTAATATATAAAAATCCAAATAGAAAAAAAAATAAAAGCTTCCTGTAATTCTTTGATTTGGACTTTTTTGGCCAGTTAGCAGGGAATCAAAATTCTGTCTAAGGATCTGACCACACTGTCTTTTCTTTGCAGACAAACATCTACATTGAACTGTAAAGGGACAAACCAGAGCACTTAGTGTATCCAAATAATTGAAGCTGCAAAATTATGAAACCCAGACCAACTTAAGTGTTCTTGGTCAAGTTCATTTGCATATTTATATTAATTTCCCACTTCGCTTGGGTTGTATGATCTACAGGGCTTCATTTAATTATAACTCTTTATTTATCAATCACAGCTCATGCTAACTGTGTTAATGTTATCTATTTATTCAGTATAAAGTGTGAAAGTGTTAGTGGCTCGTCATGTCTGACTCTTTGGGGCCCCATGGACTATTATTGCTCACCAGGCTCCTTTGTCCATGGAATACTCCAGGCAAGAATACAGGAGTGGGTGACCATTCCTTCTCCAGAGGATCTTCCTGGCTCAGCGACTAAGCCCAAGTTTCTTGCATTGAAGGCAGATTCTTTACCATCTGAGCCACCAGAGAAGCTCATTCAGTATAAAGGGCATCGTAATCCACAAGGAGCAGTCATCTTCAAGCTGGAAAGGCTTGACAACATGAGGGCAAAGGAATGGAAACTCAGGATACATAGAAAGCCCTTGGCAATAAAGCTCTTAGTGGCTTTAAATAAACACAAATCTCCAGAGAGATGAATTCCTTCCCAAAGAACTGAGAACTGCAAATGTGACTATTGCTCATTTTTGTAACCATTGCATAATTGCAGGAAACAGAGGCAATATTGAGAATCTAGACGTGGAAAAGTTGGCCACTTCAAAAAAAGAGGAATTAGACATATTCAGTGAAAATTTCTAACAAAATGCTAAAATAAATGATTATTTCATCAAGTAAGAATTACCAACTCAGTAATCCAGGTTGATTCCTGGCAATCGGCCACAATTCTAGACGATAAGGAAAACAATGTAAGGGGATTCTCTGGCTGTCCAGTGGTTAGGGCTCTGTGTTCTCACCACTGATTCTTGGTTGAGGAAACTAAGATCGCATATGCCACACTGTGCGGCCAAAAAAAGAAAAGAAAATCTACTTGTTCCTAAGTTAAGCTGTATGAAACTCAGCCCTTTTCTCATCCAGGTTTATAATGATTCAGAAAGACTCTCTCAAGCTTTCTTTCTCTTTCTTTCCTCCTTGAGGTTGATCCTAAGCCCTAGGGAGCACTTTAGAAATTTCCATGTTGTCTCTTCTCCTAGTCAGGAGGAGCTGGTTCTATTTGAGTCCGCTCTGTCTGACTACATCCTGTGTGAGGCTCCTGCTCCAAATATAAATCCTTGCAGAAGGTCCTCGGGGCAGACAAGGGACACTGCCCTCTCCAAGAGCAACCTCATCCATGTGGAGAGACACAGGCTGCTAACTGGAGTCTAGGAAGCCCCCATCAGTTTCAGCCTGACATGTGACCAAGGCCCAGGGTCTCTTCTCAGAGAGATGACAGGAGTTGCTAACTTAGTCATTTCAGGATAATCTGTTCCATTCCCATATGTGTTTGCAAACAGCCTTCAGAGCAAATTGATGCTGCTCCTATGAATTCTGAATCCTCCACTTGCAGAAGTGAAAATGAGAGTTCACAAACCTGGATGAGCCAAAATGAGAGAAATGCCCTGAATTGCTTGGGAAATTGCAGAATTCAGTGGAGTTTTCTTTGATTTTGTACAGTTACATCTGTTTTTAGAGAGAGTTTAAGAATGGGAGTTTAAGAATGAAGTGCAGCTTAGTTTTTAAAGACAAATGTGCTGTTTTTGTACAACAAAGATGTGGCTGATAAAATCCCTACCTGAAAAAACATCCAGTGTCCTTTAAGCACTAGAAAAGGAAGCATTCATCATTCCAGAGCCCACATGAGTCTACAAATTATAATTTCTATCAAACTAACCACTGTTCTCAATTCGAAAAAAAAATCTGAGTAATCAGGGAAACACTGTACACATGCAACTTAAAAAAAAAACTGAAGTATAGTTGATTTATAATGTTGTGTTAGTTGCAGGTGTACAACAAAGTGATTCAGATATATATAGATAGATAGATAGAGAGATATATATGTATTCAGAATATAATATATTCTTATATATTATTCTTTATATGTATGCATACTTTTTCAGATTCTTTTTCTTTATAGATTATTATACAATATTGAGCATAGTTCCCTGTGCTATACAGTAGACCCTTTTTGGTTTCCTATTATATATATATATATATATACAGTAGTGAGTTTGAAAGTGCAAGTGAAAATCACTCAGTCGTGTCTGACCCTTTGCAACCCTGTGGACTATACAGTCCATGGAATTCTCCAGGCCAGAATACTGGAGTGGGTAGCTGGTCCCTTCTCCAGGGGATCTTCCCAACCCAGGGATTGAACCCAGGTCTCCCACATTGCAGGTGGAGGATTCTTTACCAGCTGAGCCACCAGGGAAGCCCAGTAGTGATTTTACATGAATCTTAATTGAATAAAACTAATAACTTTTTCATACTATCTCAGAGCCAGAAATGACATGGGAACAGAATTATTTAAAATTCCAATATTTCACATAAGGAAAATGAGGTTTAAGTGACATCCTCTAGGACAAACAAACTCTAACAGTAATAGAGGTCAAATTTGGGATCTGGGCTCTTGCTTTTCAGACCCTGCATGAGTACGCTATGTGTCAGATGCTGTGCTAGAACTTAAGGACATAAAGATCATAAGTCACAGTCTTAGCTTTAAGAAGCATGAAGCTAAGACAGGAACATAAAATGGGCCTCAGGTGGCTCCAATCTCTGGGCCCAGGGGAACTCCCAGCACTTCTCTTTTTGGGAGAATGCTGGAACTGGCTCTCAACCAGCTCACAAAGCAAGGTGTATGTTTCTCTCCCCAATTCTATGTTCAGTGGCACCATGACATTTATTGATTGACAGTGGTGAGAAAATTTACACCAGGGGAACCAACAAACCAGCAAATGTTGCAACTCAGGGCTGCCCAGTCAGCTTTAAAACATTTAGTATCTCACCACTGCCTCAGGGAGTCCCTTATTGCTTCCACCATCCTCCCTAACCCTGAACTCTGTTCCACACAAATCTTCCAAAAGTTTCTTGTGCCCCTAAAAAGAAACAGGATCTTGTCATTTTTAGGAAACTGAAGCTATTGCAAAGGTAACAAGAACTCTGATAAGCACAAGAAGAAGTTGCAGTAGTTCCTATAGTTTGCACTGTTCTTTATACCCTGGCCTCTAGTCTTCTTCCTAGTTCAGCTCTGAGTTCATAAATGAATAAGACAATGTACGTAAAGTCTGCGGTACAGCAGTTCACATATAGGATAGGGCCTCTGGTTCTTGGTTGTGCACTTAAGTGAAGAGGCCAGTGAACAACCATTCTGTCTTTGAAATATTGTTGCAGGGAGGAAGCCAATTCTGGCTCCATGTTGGAAACTGTTTCTTTGATTTGGTTTTATTATTATAATCATACTCCGTGGCTTACCTGGAGGACCCTGCCCCTCTGCCTGATGGTAAACTAAAGTGCCTTTGCTCAGCTCATGGAGAGAGAGTTTGTCCCTGCCTGCTCATGAATAGAAGACATTAACATACCCTTTTTAAAGACTGGACATTCCCTTGGAGATGTTTTGCTGAAGGCTGAAGGCCCTTTCACTTTACTTCCCCACTGCATCTCCCTCTCTATTTTGCCTTTTGACTTTAGTTCCTCATTGCTTCTTTATCTCTGATCAATAAAAGATGATCCAGACCCTAATAAGAAGGTTATTTTGAGGCACTAGCCTTCCATCTTCTCGGTCTGCTGGCTCCCCAATTAAAGTCTCTTCCTTGCCTCAATACCTTGTCTCTTGGATTCATTGGCCTATCATGTGGCAACCAGAACAAGCTTGGACTCAGTAACAATATGACCCCGCAAACACAGGCCTACACCATGAGCTCTGAGTCTGCCTTACTTGTACTTTGTCTCTTCCAGCCCTGGACATTTACTGGCTCTGTGCACACAGCCTGTGGCTGTTTCTTTCCATACAGTCATCTGGCCCTGGAAGTTACTGAGTTTGGTTTTGATATTAAATGCACCATATTCTAAGGAAGTGAATTAACCAGTGTTTAGTTTAGTCACTAAGTCATGTCCAACTCTCGCAATCCCATGGACTGTAGCCTGCCAGGCTCCTCTGTCCACGGGATTCTCCAGGCGTGAATATCAGAGTGGGTTCCCATTTCCTTCTCCAGAGGATCTTCCCAACCCAGGAATCGAACCTGGGTCTCCTGCATTGCAGGCAGATTCTTTACCGACTGAGCTATGAGACAAGCCCAACCAGTGTTTAGCATTTGAACTAGGAGGGAAATTTGTACTGAATTTTTTGGCAACTTCTCAATTCTTTATTTAACAATGCTTGAATAGTAGCAGATAGAATACCAAGGGTCTTTTTATTCCTTTAACTAGTTAATTAACATCTCAATTAATAGTCCAAGACAGGTCCCTAATAGGGCATGTGAGAGAAGAATTCTAAAAGTTAAATGGTTCTTAATTTTGTCTACACAGAGATGACTTCATGACCAGTTCTAGGAAGTGCTTAAGCAAATGAACTTCATTACATATCAGTTGTCATCTTCTGATGAATGCATATTTTAAATAGCCTAAAAATATATTCTTTAGTGAATGCAAAAGATATTTCTATATTTAAATTCAAATGGCCTTGTCTGCATTCCTCAGAGATGTAAATAGGGTTATTATCTTGTCAATGGGATTTTGTCCATTAGGATTTATTATTACATTATATACTAAGAACTGGCACAGGGTGTAAATCACACTGATTATTTAAATCAGAGATGACTTAGAAACTGAACAACAATAACAATTTTTCTAAATAGCATCTGATCTAGATAATACTAACAATTACCCTTGAAAAAAAAGAAGATACCACAAATCCTTCCTCAGTTTTTAAACATAATCTCTATCCAATTATGTTTAGAAGTTGAAAGGTACACTATGGAAATGTATTCACTCAGAATAAAGAAAGCAGAGTTAATATGGAAGCATAGGTAAACTATTTTTGATAAATCAGGGGAGTATTAGAATAAATATGTGCATACCCAAGGTCCTATCTGTTTAGTTCTGAATTTTCAAGCCCAGAAGAATACAATTAAATGTTCCATTCATAGTGTTCGTAAGATAAACACTAACTAGTTGAAGAAAAGTAAGTTTGTACCACATACAAATATTCTGCTCATGAATACTCAGCTCATCCACAGTAGACCTGTAGTTTAATCAGCTTAATAGGCTTCTCTAGCAATTACAAATGGAGAAGGAAATGGCAACCCACTCCAGTATTCTTGCCTAGAGAATCCTGTGGACAGAGGAGCCTGGTGGGCTGCTGTCCATAGGATCACATAGAGTTGGACGACTGAACGACTTAGCAGCAGCAACAGCAGCAATTACAAAATCATGATTCATTCTATCCTCAGGCCTTGGTGCCACTCATTCTCTGACCAGTAACAGATTTTATTTTCTTGGATGCCAAAATCACTGCAGATGGTGACTACAGCCATGAAATTAAAAGTTGCTTGCTCCTTGGAAAAAAAGTATGACAAACCTAGACAGCATATTAAAAAGCAGAGACATCACTTGCTGACAAAGGGCCATAGAGTCAAAGTTATGGTTTTTCCAGTAGTCATGTAGGGATGTGAGAGTCGGACCATACAGAAGGCTGAGCACTGAAGAACTGATGCTTTTGTATTGTGGTGCTAGAGAAGACTTCTCGAGAGTCTGTTGGACTGTGGGGAGATCAAACCAGTCAGTCCTAAAGGAAATCAACCCTGAATATTCATTGGAAGGACTGATGCTGAAGCTGAAGCCCCAGTGCTTTGGCCACCTGAAGCAATGAGCCGACTCATGGGGAAAGACCCTGCTGCTGGAAAAGACTGAGAGAAGGAGGAGAAGGGGGCGACAGGATGAGATGGTTGGATGGCATCACTGACTCAATGAACATGAGTTTGATCAAACTCCGGGAGATAGGGAAGGACAGGGAAGCCTAGCTTGCAGCAGTTCATGGGGTACACGACTGAGTGACCGAACAACAACAATAACAACGACTGATTGTGTGGGTATGAGTGGAAAAGAGCCTTAGCCTAGCATTCTAAGTAGAGGGCTCCAATGAGCCCATGAACAGAGAGCAAGTCACTCCACAACCATCAGACACTACAATTGTAGCGGCCAGAAGTAATGGCAGCCACGGACTGATCCACTTCTCCAATTGTCCTGGTGGCTCACATTTGGAAGCAGGGTTAATCCCAGAATCCTGTCCCAAATTCATTAAACCCTCAAGGTTGCTGGACAATTTAGTAAGATATGGAAAGAATTAAAAGAGTGATGCTGGACTTCTTATGAGTAAGAAAAATGGTCTTCTCAGATGACTATTGGGGAAAAATGTAAGATTTGACCATATTTATTCCCCAGGCTTGTGAGACAAGTAGTAACAACTACATGGGACTTGGGTATAAGACAGTGCTCTAATGGGGGAGCTGATCAACCTCACAGTTAGCTCTCGACTTGCCAGGTGACTTCTGCTAAGCTATGTACGAATGAAGGGAAAGGAGCCTGGATGAACATGTATCCAGTGTCAGGCGGATAGATAGATAAAGATAGATGAATGAACACTACCTCTAAAAGATGATCAGTGTAAATCTTCTCATCCTGTTTTAATGCCCAAATAGCCTTCTGTAACTGAATGCTTGATGAATTAACTTGGAGAAGCCATTTTCTTTAATAAGATTTGGTGTCCATCCAAAGTGCTTAATTAGTGATCATTAAAACCACAAACATATTGCACACTGGCCATTTCCCTCCTGCATATCTTGTAAAAGTGCCACCAAAGACAAGGTCAGCTGTGATATTCAACACTCCTGGGTGGAAAATTCTCTACCAGTTAGGGAGAAATGTGACTGATAAAGAGAAAAATACTTTTCTTGATATTCTGGTCTTCATTCATTCTATTATTCATTCAAAGTACTAACTATGTGACAGGCATTTGCTGTGCACTGGGCATATAAAGATGAGTGGAACACAGTCCCTTCCCTCTATAGATGCTCATTTATAGTGGAGGAAGAAGACAGGCACATATTATGTTACAGGATGCTAGGGCTGGGGTGCGCATGGAGCAGAGGGAGTGTTGATCCTGGAAGAGGTCAAGGAAGAAGGAGAAAACCTTCTTCTGTACAGGAGAAGACCTATGAACTGAGTCTTGAAGAGTGAGAGATGCACAGGTACTAAAATCAATCTGGAGTTTCGGACCCGGGAAGTTCATGAATCTTGGTGCCATTAACCAAGGTTGAGGATGAACAAAGGAGGACCCATCTCTGGGAGAAGATGAAGAGCTTACCTTTGGCATTTCACTGTAATAAGACTGCTGCCTTGGTTTGAATCCACTGTGGCATAGTTGATAGGCACTGGGCTTCACTTCAGCTGAAGCAGGTTCATATCCTGGCTCTGCCATGAACTAATGATACTAACCTTGGGCACATTTCTTAAACCCACAAAGCTGTGACTGTCTCATTTACAAAACAGAGTTGATGATACATATATACATACTTACATACATACATCTTAAATTGTAAGGATTAAAATGTACCATAGTAACTAAATTCATAACGCTTTTAGCAATCTTTCCACAGACCTCCCTAAGTCCAATCTGAACCCAAACCGAATCTGTTTTGCTCCTGCTTGGTCTTTTTTTAAATTTAGTTAATGTGTGTTTTTTTCTCTGTGGTTTTGTTGATGTTGTTGTTGAAGTATAACTGATTTTTGATGTTTGAGGTATATATTGATTAAGTTATACATATATTAATACATACTCAAGTATTCTTTTCAGATTTTTTTCCTTTATAGATTATTACAAAATATCGAATAGGGTTCTTCACGCTATACAGTGAACCCTCATTGTTTAGCTCTTTTATGTACAGTAGTGTATATCTGTTAATTACCAAATTTTAATTCATCCCCCCGCCCTTTTCCTTTTGGTAACCATTAAGTTTGTTTTCTATGTCTGTGAGCCTATTTCTGTTTTGTAAATAAGCTCATTTGTATCATTTGTGTAGATTCCACATGTAAGTATACCATCTGATATTTGCCTTTCTCTGTCTGACTTTCTTTATTCAGTGTGAGAATCTCCAGATCCATCCATGTTGCTGCAAATGGCATTATTTCATCCTTTGCCAGTGAGTGGTGAACTTCTTTCTGCTGCCTATAATCCCGTCCTTTGTGCCGTACAGGTTGGTTTTCTAGTGCCCCACTTGCTACCTAGAGCTGGATCCCATTATTCCCTTCAGCTTCTTAGGCAGTGTTGAGAAGCATACCTTACTTCAATGTTGTCTTTAAACCTTGGGGCAGAGATGGAATAAAAATAAGGATGCATGTTATCTCTCAGGATTAAATCTGTATCACCTGCTGGAACCATACCTTGCTGACTGATGGAGTGTTGCCAACCTTGTGTTTTGTTGTAACTTCCTTGGTTCTTCAATTCTCCATCCTCTGTGGGGAGCGATGTCCTCCCACAGTCTTGGGGTGAAGCCAGGATACAGAGTAATGTTCTGCTGGACTGCTCACATGCATTGGAGGGTGACAGCTGGATTCTAGACAGCTGTCGTATGGCAAGCTGAAGAGGGATAATCACGAGCCGGGAAGGAAGAGGAAACACTTTCCAGATTCACTGAAGCGCAGCTTCAAGAAACAGAAAGACTGGAGACAAATAGGACATTCAGGCTGACAGGTGGCTATCAGGAACACGGCATCAGGCTGGCAAAATATCACAAACAGCAAAATATCTTTCAGAACACTGTGGCCAGTGGTAATTAAAGGATATTTCCTGTGTGCTCAGTTTAGCAAGGACTGCTGGACCATTGAGGGTATTTTTGGTACATGCTCATGCAGATTTCAACATAGCCTCTCTGAGCAGGATGACCACATGGCTGTCCCCTAATCTTCCTGTCTATTTCACAGGGCATACAGAATGAGGTCCTTGCAGCTACCCCTCATTCAGGTAAAAGGACTTTAGCAGTCACAAGAGAAAAGAACACAGCACATGAGGCTAGTGAGCTGTGGCATTGGGCCAGAGGGTAGACAACCTAACAGGCTGACACCTAGGAATGCAATGTGCTTCCGCAAGAAGAGTCAGCTCAGTCACTCAGTCGTGTCTGATTCTTTACAACCCTGTGGATTGTAGCCCCCAAGGCTCCTCTGTCCACAAGATTTTCCAGGCAAAAATACTGGAGTGGGTAGCCATTTCCTCTGCCAGGGGATCTTCCCCACCCAGGGATTGAATCTGTGTCTCCTGCATCTCTTGTAATGGGAAGCAGAGTCTTTACTACTGTCCCACCTGAGAACCCCAAAAGAGTCAGTGGTAGATTCAAATCCCAGCCCTCCACCAGTGTGAGACTTTGCTTTCTAGCTGGTAAAAAGGACAGAAAGTACCTCTAATGGTTTTATAAAAATGAAATGGAATAATATGTAGCATGTTCATGATGCTTTCCAGGTGGCACGAGTGGTAAAGAACCCGTCCACCAATGCAGGAGACTTAAGAGACATGGGTTCAACCCCTGGGTCAGGAAGATCCCATGGAGGAGAGCATGGCAATGCACTCCAGCATTCTTGCCTGGAGAATCCCATGGACAGAGGAGCCTGATGGGCTCCGATTGACAGGGTTGCAATGTATCAGACACGACTGAAGTGACTTCCCACAAACACATGTTCATAATAGATGGTTTAAAAAATAGTTACACTTTTCTACTCTTTGATATACTGAGGGAAAACAGTCAAGTACAGAAGTGGGACTTCAGCTGTGCCTTTAGTTATGACATCTCTGACTCCCCCAGTGCTCAGGTACTGTTTTTGGATTGGAGAGATAAACATGATGCTGTCATAACCTAATTTTGTCATTCCACTTAGTGATTTCACTGGTAAATATGCACCTGCTTTATCATCAAGTTACTTCCCTCTGCGAGGAAGTAAACTTTTGGAATACTTACACTTATGGTATGTATCGGACTTTCCCGGTGGCTCAGCGGTAAAGAATTCGCCTGTAACACAGGAGACTCAGGTTTGATCCCTGGGTCGGGAAGATCCCGTGGAGGAGGGCACAGCAACCCACTCCAGTATTCTTGCCTGGAGAATCCCATAGACAGAGAAGCCTGGCAGGTTGCAGTCCATAGGGTTACAAAGAGTCAGACATGACTTAAGTGACTGAACACATACGCATGCATGATGTAGGCTATAAAAATTAAAAAGTAACCTCCAAGTCACATTTCCTAGCTTGATGTCAGGAAGGGGGGACAAGAGCAAGCAGTCAAGGCTTTGAGAACTTTCCCAGTCATAACACCCTTATTTTCAAATGTTGCACATGCTGGTTTCCCCATAAGATATTTCCATACACAAAGGACTTTACGACTGAAAAGTTAAGTTTTAAAATCTTTTCTGGAATACTTAAGTTCATGAGAACACTTGAATAAAAAGGCAACAGGATTTTTACATCCCAAGTCACTTAACATGGCTACCACATTCATTTTGTCTATGCAGGGTTGGAAACTGGTATATAACTTAGGACTTCTCCTACCAGAAATGTCTCTGAAATGAACTAGTCCCTGAAATGACACAGAGAAATGGAAACATTTCAAGGACACTGGGTTGGAGGTTCTCAAGACCATCCTCAGGATTGATGATTCCCTATGAGGACTCACAGGATCTGCACATAGAAATACTTATGGTTATAATGATTACAGCTAAAAGATACAAGGCAAAATCAATGAAGGATAAAGGCCCATGTATTAGAGCTTGGAGGAAACCAGGAGCAGGCTTTTAAGAGTCCTCTTCCAGGACTCCCCTGCCAGTCCAGCCATTAAGACTCTGAAATTCCAATGCAGGGAGCAAAGGTTCAACCCCTGGTCAAGGAACTAAGATCCCACATACTATGTGGTGAAGCCAAAAAATAAAACAAAATTTTAAAATAGTGTCCATTCCTAAAGGACTCACACAGCTATAGGCTGTGACAGCATATGTGAAATGTTCTCTATTAAGAAAGCTCATTAGAAACTCAGTGTCCAGCGGATTTGTTGGCAGATGGGCAAACAGACATCCTCAGCCTAGCACTTGGGCTTTCCAGGTGGCTCAGTGGTAAAGAATTTGCCTGTCAATGCAAGAAATACTGGTTCTATCCCTGGGTCAGGAAGACCCCATGGAGGAGGAAATGTCAGTCCACTCTTGTTCTTGCCTGGGAAAACCCATGGACAGAGGGGCATATGGGCTACAGTCCATTGGGCCACAGAGTCACACACAACTGAGTGACTGAGCACACATGCATGCCTAACACCAAAATTCTAGACTTCAAGAAGTAAGCAGGTGTTCAACATAAATCAAATTGTTTATACAGTTGAGAAACAGAAAGCCATCCTTACTAGTTAGAATAACTTGATCCCTCCCAAAATATAAGTTCTCTAATGCCAGCTAAGCCAGGAATTGGGCCTGCAGTGTTAACTCTTTCTGTGCATAGTCAGTCAGTTCAGTCATTCAGTCATGTCCAACTCTTTGTGACCCCATGGACCACAGCACACCAGGCCTCCCTGTCCATCATCAATCCCCGGAGTTTGCTCAAACTCATGTCCATTGAGTCAGTGATGCCATCCAACCATCTCATCCTCTGTCGTCCCCTTCTCCTCCCGCCTTCTCTTTCCCAGCATCAGGGTCTTTTCAAATAAATCAGTTCTTGGCATCAGGTGGACAAAGGATTGGAGTTTCAGCTTCAGCATCAGTCTTTCCAATGAATATTCAGGATTGATTCCCTTTATTATGGACTGGTTGTATCTCCTTGCAGTCCAAGGGACTCTCAAGAGTCTTCTCCAACACCACAGTTCAAGAGCATCAGTTCTTCAGTGCTCAGCTTTCTTTATAGTCCAACTCTCACATCTATACATGACTACTGGAAAAACCATAGCCTTGACAAGACGGACCTTTGTTGGCAAAGTAATTTCTCTGCTTTTTAATATGCTGTCTGTCCAGGTTGGTCATGACTTTTCTCCCAAGGAGTTCAGTTCAGTCATTCAGTCATGTCTGACTCTTTGCGACCCCATGGACTGCAGCATGCCAGGCCTCCCTGTCCATCACATCAGCTCCTGGAGTTTACATGTCCAGTTCTAACTGTTGCTTCCTGATCTGCATACAGATTTCTCAAGAGGCAGATCAGGTGGTCTGGTATTCCCATCTCTTTCAGAACTTTCCACAGTTTATTGTGATCCACACAGTCAAAGGCTTTGGCATAGTCAATAAAGCAGATGTAGATGCTTTTCTGGAACTCTCTTGTTTTTTCATTGATCCAGCGGATGTTGGCAATTTGATCTCTGGTTCCTCTGCCTTTCCTAAAACCAGCTTGAACTTCTGGAAGTTCACGGTTCACGTGTTGCTGAAGCCTGGCTTGGAGAATTTTGAGTATTACTTTACTAGTGTGTGAGATGAGTGCAATTGTGTGGTAGTTTGAGCATTCTTTGGCATTGCCTTTCTTTGGGATTGGAATGAAAACTGACCTTTTCCAGTCCTGTGGCCACTGCTGAGTTTTCCAAATTTGCTGGCATATTGAGTGCAGCACTTTCACAGCATCATCTTTCAGGATTTGAAATAGCTGAACTGGAATTCCATCACCTCCACTAGCTTTGTTCGTAGTGATGCTTTCTAAGGCCCACTTGACTTCACATTCCAAGATGTGTGGCTCTAGGTGAGAGATCACATCATCGTGGTTTTCTTGTTCATGAAGATCTTTTTTGTACAGTTCTTCTGTGTATTCTTGCCACCTCTTCTTAATATCTTCTGCTTCTGTTAGGTCCATACCATTTCTGTCCTTTATCGAGCCCATATTTGCATGAAATGTTCCCTTGGTATCTCTAATTTTCTTGAAGAGATCGTTAGTCTTTCCCATTCTGTTGTTTTCCTCTATCTTTGCATTGATCGCTGAGGAAGGCTTTCTTATCTCTTCTTGCTATTCTTTGGAACTCTGCATTCAGATGCTTATATCTTTACTTTTTTCCTTTGCTTTTTGTTTCTCTTCTTTTCACAGCTGTTTGTAAGGTCTCCCCAGACAGCCATTTTGCTTTTTTTGCATTTCTTTTCCATGATCATACAACTGTCTATGAACCAATCATACTACAGAACCCAGGTGCCAAATTCATAGCAACATGCTTTCCCCCTTCACTTCATCCCACTATGTATATTCTGAGGTCCTTGGGAAAGACAATCTGTAAATGTAAACATATTACTTAGAAGGTATTACATTAGGGAAAGTGCAGTACTGATGTAGGAATATTACTGCATGGCCACAAAATTAAATAATCCATAAATCAACAAATACCTTCCAACCCCACTAATGATATTAAGAAATGAGCTCCAGAAACTTTTTTCAACATGTGAAACATGAATGTTCTTATGACAAGGTTAATGAGATGAGAACAGGACAAGCCCAGGAAAAGTGGTCACTTTCAGTTGGCTGGTAGGCTAAATTTGCATTATCCAATAAGATCTTAGGGAATTTCCTTTATGTTCAATAAGTTTTAATGTGTATGTGTTTGACAAACCTAGACAGAACTTTAAAAAGCAGAGACATTACTTTGCCAACAAAGAGTCAAAGCTATGGTCTTTCCAGCAATCGTATACAGATGTGAAAGTTGGACCATAAACAAGGCTAAGCACTGAAGAACAAATGCTTTCAAACTGTGGTATTGGCAAAGACTCTTGAGAGTCCCTTGGATAGCAAGATCAAACCAGTCAATCCTAAAGGATATCAACCCTGAATATTCATTGGAAGGGCTGATGCTGAAGCTGAAGCTCTAATACTTTGGCCACCTGATGCAAAGAGCCCACTCACTGGAAAAGACTCTGATGCTGAGAAAGATTGCAGGCAGGAGGAGAAGAGAACGACAGAGGATGAGATGGTTGGATGGGATCACCTATTCAATGGACATGAATTGAGCAAACTCAGGGAGATGGTGAAGGACAGAGAAGCCAGGTGTGCTGCAGTCGGTTCAGTTCAGTCACTCAGTTGTGTCCTACTCTTTGCAACCCCATGAACCACAGCACACCAGGCCTCCCTCTCCATCACCAACTCCCGGAGTTTACTCAAACTCATACCCATTGAGTCTCAGTGATGTCATCCAACCATCTCATCCTCTGTCTTCCCCTTCTCCTGCCCCCTTCAATCTTTCCCAGCATCAGGATCTTTTCCAATGAGTCAGTTCTTCACGTCAGGTGGCCAAAATATTGGAGCTTCAGCTTCAGCATCAGTCCTTTCAATGATTTTTCAGGATTGATTTCCTTTAGGATAGACTGGTTGGATCTCCTTGCAGTCCAAGGGACTCTCAAGAGTCTTCTCCAACACCAAGTTCAAAATCATCAATTCTTCAGCGCTCAGCTTTCTTTATGGTCCAACTCTCACATCCATATATGACTACTGGAAAAACCATAGCTTTGACTGGATGGACCTTTGTTGGCAAAGTAATGTCTCTACTTTCAATATGATGTTGAGGTTGGTCATAGCTTTTCTTCCAAGGAGCAAGCATCTTTTAATTTCATGGCTGCAGTCACCATCTGCAGTGATTTTGGAGCCCCAAAAAATAAAGTCTGTCACTGTTCCCACTGTTTCCCCATCTATTTGCCCTGAACTGATGGGATCAGATGCCATGATCTTAGTTTTCTAAATGTTGAGTTTTAAGCCAACTTTTTCACTCTCCTCTTTCACCTTCATCAAGAGGCTTTTTAGTTCCTCTTCACTTTCTGCCATAAGGGTGGTGTCATCTGCATATCTGAGGTTGTTGATATTTCTCCCGGCAATCTTGATTCCAGCTTGTGCTTCATCCAACCCAGCATTTCTCATGATGTACTCTGAATATAAGTTAAATAAGCAGGGTGCTGCAGTCTATGGGGTCGCAAAGAGTTGGACACAGCCGAGTGACTGAACAACAACAGTGTGTTTGGTATTCCTATAGCTTATACCTTCACACATTCTACATTTGATTTTCACAAATCTCCTTTCCTCTGTGTATTTCAGTCTTTCACCCACGATTCACCTGTTACATCATCACAGGATGTCTCTCACTTCCAGTAGGGGGTGAAAGCTCAGGCAGTACAGAAACAGAGGTAGGGTTTGAGGAAGGGACTAGTCTTGGAATCGTAGCCAGGGGAGACTCTTCCTTTAACTCTTCGTATTATTCCCTCCCTATCTTGTTGCTCAAAGGAAACACCTTTCTGCATGAGTATTCAGTGTCATTGCCCAAATTCAGACTTGCAGAAGCCCATGCTGCCCCCACCATGGGAGGTAAGGGGTGGAGTGGAGTGACAGACAGAAAAGGTATAGCTTAGCCAGCTTTGTACAAGACGTTAAGAGCTGTGAAAGTGTTAAATATCGGAGAAGGAACAAGAGTAAGGAAAACATAGGTCTAGTCCCTGGAGATAGATAATATGAGATAAATTGGGGGATTGGGGTTGATGTATGTGCACTTCCATGTGTAAAAATAGATAGCTAGTGGGACCTACTGTATACAGCTGGGAGCTCAGCTCTGTGCTCTGTGGTGACCTAGATGGATGGGATTGGAAGGGAGGGAGTACAACAGGGAGGGGATATATTGATACATATAGCTGATTCACTTCATTGTACAGCAGAAACTAACACAACATTATAAAGCAACTATACCCCAATTAAAAAAAAAAAATTTTAAATAACAACCAATTGCCCATTCCCCTTATGTTTCTCTATCAGTGAAAGGGCTAATTATTGGAGCAAAATCCAAAAAAGGGGAGGAGATTGTAAATGGCTGTGCAAATCCCCTTGGCCCCCATACATTGTATCCTCCTGCTTGAAAAGAGCATGGAATACCTACAGGACGGTGGGTGGTCTTCTAGGGAAAAAACAGAGAGAAGAGACATCTGCCAATGTCATCCTCTTTTTAAAAAAGAAAGAAGCTAGTTATGGCAGATACTAATAAAAGACTGTTTATCTTGAGATTCATCTGGAGCAAGATTCTAGAAAAGATAGTAATTAAAAAATCACGATATTACAGTTGCCATATGCCAGGCATCACCTTCAGTGCTTTATAAGACTTAACATCTCATGCTTCACAGCAGTCCTCTAGGTAAGGACGGCTCAGATCCCCACTGGCAGGTCCTCTGGGATCTCATCTTCTTGAAATGGGCTCATTAAAGATTTTCTCTGAGGATCACATTCTCTGCTAGAAGGAAATTCTGATAAATACAGTTTTTTCTGCCACATGCTGTAGAACAAAGGATGTGGGTGGAGGGAAATAGACTTCTTTTTCTAAGAGTTAAAAAAAAGCTATTAAAATCCTATCTGTGTAGAAAGTGTTGCCTTCTCTGGCCCAGAGGACCTGAAGGTTGTAGGAGAAATATCAAAGGACCCAGTCAAGGTTCCTAGCAGGGGAACGGTGCCCTGCTATCCTTGCCATTCACAGTTCAGGGAAGGTAAGTCAGGTCTCTCCCTCCTCCAAAAGTCTGTAGCCTTTTCTCCAACCCCAGTCCCAGGATGGAGATAGAGTCCTTTAAATATTTTTGTTGAGATGTGAAAGTTACTTGAACCAGGATTAGGGAGTGGTTCCATTGTTGTTGTTCAGTGGCTCAGTCATGTCTGATTCTTTGTGACCCCATGGACTGCAGCACTCCAGGCTTCCCTGTCCTTCACTATCTCCCAGAGTTGGCTTAAACTCATGTCCATTGAGTCAGTGATGCTATCTAACCATCTCATCCTCTGCTGGCCCCTTATCCTTTTGCCTACAATTTTTCTCAACATCAGGGTCTTTTTCAATGAGTCAGCTCGTCACATCAGGTAGCCAAAGTATTGGAGCTTCAGCTTCAGCATCAGTCCTTCCAATGAATATTCAGAGTTGATTTTCTTTAAAATTGACTGGTTTGGTCTCCTTGCAGTCCAAGGGACTCTCAAGAGTCTTCTCTAGCACCACAGTTCAAAAGCATCAGTTCTTTTGCACTCAGCCTTTTTTACAATCTAACTCTCTTATTCGTACATGGCTAATAGAAAAACCATAGCTTTGACTATACAAAGCTTTGGTGGCAAAGAAATGTCTCTGCTTTTTAATACACTGTGGTTCCATAAACCTTTGTTTATTCTGAATAGTGGCCTATTTCTTACTGCTGTTTCAGGTTCATATAACTCCTTGTACAAGCATATTCTTCCTTTTCAATCTTATTACTTTTTAAAAATATATGTTTATTTATTTTAAACTATTTATGTACTTTGGCTCCGTCTGGTCTTAGTCTCAGCACCTAGGAGTTTTGATCTCAGTTGCGGCATGCAGGACCTAGTTCCCTGCATGCATACTAGATGACTTCAGTTATGTCTGACCCTTTTTGATCCTATGGACTGTAACCTACCAGGCTCCTCCGTCCTTGGGATTCTCCAGGCAAGACTATTAGATTGGGTTGCCATTTCCTCCTCCAGCGAGTCTTCCTGACCCTGGGATCAAACTCATGTTTCTTATGTCTCCTGCATTGGCAAGAAGGTTCTTTACCACCAGCACCGTTTGAGACGCTTCCCTGGTACCTCAAATGGTAAAGAATCTGCCTGCAATGCCAGAGACGAGGCTTTGATCCCTGGGCGGGGAAGATTCCCTGGAGGAGGAAATAGCAATCCACACCAATATTCTTGCCTGGAGAATTCCATGGACAGAGGAGACTGGTGGACTACAGATCATGGGGTCACGAAGAGTCAGACACGACTGAGCGACTAACACTTTCACAGGTTCCCTGACCAGGGATCAAATCCAGGCTTCCTGCATTAAGAGCGAGGAATTCTTAGCCACTAGACCAACAGGGAAGTCCCTTCCATTTTATTCCTGATTTTATGTAAACCAAGATTTTAGAAAGAATTCTGTACAGCTATATTTGTCCTCTTATCTTCACAGGCATTTGCAAATCCGAGATCCTAACTCTACGCCCCTCACCTGATGCTGTTTCGCTGAGCTCTGAGGATACAGCTGACCATGCTCAGCTTCCTCTTCTTGGGCACTCAGGTCCTCTATTTTGTTGATCAGATTTTGATCTAGAACAATGATTCTCATTGTTTTCTTCATCATCTGAAGCTTGATATTGACAAGAAATCAGGATAAGATCTGGGTTGGTTTGGTTGGTTCTGGTTTTAATTTTAGCAGGACTTACAAAAGCTATACAAATGGATGAATGGTAATGCTAGTGTAATTAAACAACTTAGGTATTCTTGCTTGTTTTATGGTTTATATGTACAAATATAAAAGAGCAAGAGAATAGGGAAAGGGGGTGAGAAAGGAATTACATTGCTTTTGTTTGGTTGAAAATCATGCTATTTCAAAGGCTGCTATATATGAGTTTCTGGAGAAAAGACTGTCCAGAAAGGCATACTAAAAAAAAATCTGAATAACTCAGTTTTTTAGCTCCATTAAGAACAGAATAAATTAGTGGTTAAAGCATGAGCTTTGGAGTCATATGGGGGTGCCATCAAATGCTGGCTTCTTTACTTACCCACTGTATGACTTAGGGACTGTCATCTTTCTAACATACAATTTCCTCATTTATGTAATGTGGTTATTAAAAGACCTCATTGTGAGGTAGAAATTATATAATACATAAAATATGCTTATTACTTTGCTTGGCACATAGTAAACACCAAAAATTTGGTAGTTATTATTTTAGTAGGGACTAGATGAGTCCTGCATTAATCCACCTGCAATGAGGGACCAGACTCGTGAATAAAAAGAACAGGACTTGTGGTTTAATATAAGTTATGTCCTTATGATTCACTTGCTCATTCTCCCACTGGCCTTAAGGCAATAAGGCTCTTATGTCTAGCTTATTAAATAAGCTGGATTCCACAGAGTACAAGCAAAATGCATTTTTTTTTTCTTTTTCCCCCTCACTCTTAGAACCCACTTCCTCAACTTGTTCTTTCTCTGTCCATGAATAAATGCTGACCTGGTCTCACAGCTTCCCTGGTTACTAGTAAATAGTAAGTCACAATTAAATAAGTAAAATGTTAATGTTACGTAATAACCACATAACTCCAAACTCACATTCAATTTAAATCTCCACAATACTAAGTCTCCTTTGGTGGTGCATGCTCAGTCTGACCCTTTGTGACCTCATGGACTGTAGCCCACCAGGCTCCTCTGCCCATGAGATTTTCCAGACAAGGATACTGGAACGGATTTCCATTTCCTCCTCCAGGGGACCTTCACAACCCAGGGATCAAACCAATATCTCTTGTGTCTCCTGAATTAGCAGGAGGATTCTTTACCACTGAGCCACCTGTTTTGCAAGATTGGGAGGTGAAGGAGGGGCACTGGCTGCTTCTTTCTGCTCTTTGTGAGAGTGAAAGTGAGATTAAATATTGTCTGGGAGAAGGAAAGGTTAAGTCAGTCCTAGCTTCCAACATCCACATTCAAATTAGCTTATTAAATACGCTCTCAAATCCTGGCTTACCCATGGCAACCTCAGCTGGTGTCACAGAGTCCCTCTAGCTGGGGGTACAGTTGGACCCATTCAGTCAAGGAGAGAACTACTGCGCCTCATCCCCATTGGTTGGACCTCTCTCTGCACACAGCCTCAAGCGGGGCTAGCGAATCAGGGGAAAGAAACCAAGGGAATGAGTCAGGTAGGCTCACAGCCACGTGTCATGGATGAGACACACTACACAGTTTGTGGAATCTTGTGCAAAACAAAAACCCAGGATCCTTGTTCAGAAATTATTAAGAATTTCAGGATAGTGACAGCAAGGCCTTAAACCAAGAAAGGGGCTCTTTGAGCACACAGTGGTGTGTGATTGTCACATGCCCGTGAAGGCAGCTCTGATCATGGAACAAATCCAAGGCGACAGTGTGATGGGAAAACAGCTTCGGTTTCCAGGCAAGGGTGGAGACTGAAAACCCCAAGAAAGATGAAAGGGGGCCATTCAGGAAGAAAAGGCTGAAGAATTCTCAGAAACAGACTTAAAGGTCATGGAACTAGTTAATAAACCCACTAATTAGTGTTATCACAAACCAGTGTGTGAGAACCTACTGTAAAGCACAGGGAACTCTACCCAGGGCTCTGTGGTGACCTAAAGGGGTGGGAAACTCAAAAAGTAGGGGATATATATATATGTATATACACACACATATATATATACACATCTAGCTGATTCACTTTGCTGTGTGGTAGACTAATACAACATTGTGAAGCAACTATACCCCAATAAAAATTAATCAAAAAATTTTTAAATAAAAAAATTTTTAGGTCCCCCAAAATAATACAAAGCAGTGTTCAGGTGTCCTAGTTGAGCTCTGGGCACCCAGGTGCAGAGTGAGGGACGGGCTTCCTGCAGAGCTAGCGTGGTTTTCCCTGCAGGCAGAGGGCCACTGATCAAAGCCCCAGTGAATCTGAGGAATGGAGGAAAATGTTAAATGAGAAATAGAATGCTGAAATCTGATGAGGAGGGGCAGAAGGGAAAGTCTCTGATCTGCCTACTCCTAACTAAACGCAAGAAGGATCAGAATGCATAGGACTTCAGACTTTTCAGAGCAATTTTGCACCAGTCGTTTCACAGACATCGTCTGGGACCACAGAATCACAGGGCTGAGTTTCAGTTCAAACACCTCTGGGTAGACATGGGCACATGCAAGGTCCCCTCCTGAGAGACCAAGTGTGAGAAGACTGGCCATTGGCCTCCATAACATCACTGAGCCTCAAATCCGCTCTGGACTCAGCCCTGCCCTGTGGGTGGCCTCGACCTCTTGCTGATGCCATTCCTTAGCAGGACGGGGAGGGCATGTGAGCCAAGGGGTGGACACTGATGTGCAGGATTAGCAGTCCCTTTCTCTCAATGGGAGATTTTATCTATTTTGCAGAAGTCAACACGCCTTCCTAAATCCTAAAATGCTGTCAGCTGTGTCAGGGTACAGTGTCCTGCAAGGTCATCGTGGTTCAGATTATTTTTAAAAGGTCACCTGAAACTGAAAACATCAGAAGTGAAGTGAAGTGAAGTCGCTCAGATGTGCCCGACTCTTGGCGACCCCACGGACTGCAGCCTACCAGGCTCCTCCGTCCCTGGGATCTTCCAGGCAAGAGTACTGGAGTAGGTTGCCATTGCCTTCTCCAACTTCCCAGCCGCAATGGTGACCCCCGAGAGCACAACTGGGACACCTCACCCCGACCCGACCCGACCCGAGCCCCGAGGCACGCCGTCCGGGTTCGCCCCGCCCCTGGCGCGCTCCCGGTGCGCTCCCCCCACCCACGTGCTCCCCGGGAGTCCCGCCCCAAGCCCACTTCCAGGAGAGGCCCTCGGACCTCGCTGCTGCCGCCAGGTGAAACACGAAGGTGAAGTGAAGTCGCTCAGTCATGTCCGACTCTTAGCGACCCCATGGACTGCAGCCTACCATCAGAGGTAACATCAGCCTACCATCAGAGCCTAACATCAGAGGCCTCTCTAAACTAGTTCAAACACTTGGAACTTGAAACTAGAATGTAAACTATGACAACTGGATTTCTTCTTTACTTTCTTCTGGAGTCACACCTTTGTTTAAGTATGATATTTTTTATTTAATTATCCTCATGATAGATGTTTTGGGCTTCTCAGGTGGCCCTAGTGGTAAAGAATCTGCCTGCCAATGCAGGAAATGCAAGAGATATGGATTCAGTCCCTGGGTCAGGAAGATTCCCTATAGGAAGAGATTGCAACCAACTCCAGTATTCTTGCCTAGAAATTTCCATGGGCAGAGGAGCCTGGTGGGCTACAGTCCATAGGGTCACAAAGAGTCAGACAAAACTGAGCGACTGAGCAATAGATGTTTAATGCATCATAAAGAAACTTCACTGCTGAACACATATGTTGTCACTAGTATGTTTTTAAAACTTATTTTTAAAAGGCATACTTATGTAGAGTACATATATATTATTATATAATATTAGTATTAAATTATGTAATACAATGAAAATAATATTTTATATAAGTGTGCATGTGTGTTTCTGGCAGCAGAGAGTTAAATTTGAAAAAACAATCAGTGAGATGTGAGAGAGGGAAAAAAAATCCTAAAGTCACTCTGTTACAAAAATATCCCCAAATCTGGGAAACTGGCCCAAAACCTGGGAAGAGTTGAATTTCATATTGGACAAACACAGTCAACCATAGAATAACTTTTTGGTAAACATTTGTGCATAATAATGCAGTTAGAATTCATTCAAAGAGAAAAACTGAAAATAAATGGAAGAAGTTAAGAAGCCATACCCTCCACTTGGTTTCTTTCAAAGTTATCCTCAAACTTCATTCTTAATGCTTGCTCACTCTTGGTGAGGTTTAGATGGCTTAATGAAGATAGTTCTTTCCAAAGTAACAGTTTAGTTAAAACTTTGATTAAGCATTTAAACCTTGTTGTTTGAATTCAAGGACCACAGTAATATTCCTGGAGTTTGCAGCTCATCAGCACTTCAAAATTTAATTTTGATGAGTAAATAAGCCTAAATTGTTAGTTGCTCAGTTTTGTCTGACTCTTTGGGACCCCATGGACTGTAACCTCTGTCCACAGAACTCTCCAGGCAAGAATACTGGAGTGGGTAACCATTGCCTTCTCCAGGGGATCTTCACGACCCAGGGATCAAATCTGGATCTCCAGCATTGCAGGCAGATTCTTTACAGTCTGAGCCATAAACCTAAACCTAGAAATAAATGTAGGTACAGAGCAACCATAACCATCATAATGAGACACACATGTAAGAGAATAGATTAAGAAAGTTTCTCCACTCATTTTCCTTTCAACACTGAACTGAATATACTTATTTTTTCTTTACTCTTCCCAGAATTTTCCTTGATGATCTATTATTAGGAGAGTGCTTAGAGTATATGAAAAAAGTATTTTGAAAGGCAAATTATTTTCTAATGAAATCAGCACTATTTCTTGCAGCAGATTACTGGATATTACAGATGTTACTCATAAAATACCTGTCAACAGACCAGGAAGGAAATCTAATTGTGTCATAGGTAGAAGCTACATATATCTTGGTTTGTTTAAAGAGACAGTACTATGTTAAAAGGCAGTTTCAGAGGAAATTTAAGACTTTTGTATAAACCAAGGTGATGTTTTAGTAATGATACAGACACAGAAGAAAATAAGTCTAAACTAAATTGTTAAATCTTAATAGATACATTGTAGTTGCTGTTTAATCACTAAGTGTTTCCTTCTCTTTGTGGCTTCATGGACTGCAGCACGCCAGGCTCCTCTGTCCTCCACTATCTCCCGAAATTTTCATGTCCATGAAATTCATGGACAAATCTATAGGGGCAACTGCTTGACTTGTACTAGTTTTGAAGGCAAATACACAATATAGCTACAGTTGTTTCCATCTCTAGAAAAACATCCAAAAAGTTAAGGGAAAATATGTATTTTAAGGGTTGTACTTTGCTGATATAATGTATTTGTACCAAATAAATAAATAAACATTGCTAGAATAAGCTATTGTTGAAATTTCAGTTTCAATATTTATTCCTTACCAACATTTTTCCTATCCTTCTTTTACTGTTCTCTACCTTCTTTCTTTCTTTAGTTTTTCTTTTCATCACTATGTCGACTCCATGAAAGCAGATACCTCTCCTCTGAAATTGTTCTTTTTCCTTTAACCTCACAATAACAGTTAACATTATTTAAATGTCGAATCAGGCTTTCTCATTATTCAAAAAGATTTATCTAGACATCAAAAGTATAAGAAATGAAAGAAAAAAATAAACTCGACATCATCAAAATTTAAAACTTGTGTGTTGCAGGAGACAACATCAAGAGAGTGAAAAGGCAACCCACAAAATGAGAGATTGTTTTTTAAAATCATATATCTCTTAAGGATATTGTGTCTAGAATATTTAAAGAACTACTAAAAGTCAATGATTAAAATGATTGCAGAATTTTTAAATGGACAAAGGATTTTAAAAGACATTTCTCCAAATAAAATATACAGTGGTCAATAAGCATATGATATGATGTCTAGCATCATTACCCGTTAGAAAACCATTAACCGGGGAAACCAAAACCACAGTGAAAACCACTGCATACCCACTAGGTCATTGTTGTCGTTGTTTAGCTGTGTCCTACTCTTTTGAGACCCCATGGACTATAGCCTGCCCATCAAGCTCCTCTGTCCATGGGGTTCTCAGGAAAAAACACTGAAGTGGATTGTCATTTCCTTCTGCAGGGGATCTTTCTGACCCAGGGATTGAACCTGCATCTCCTGCATTGGCAGGTGGATTCTTTTCCACTGAGCTACCAGGGTAGTCCCCACCCACTGCTGCTGCTGCTGCTAAGTCTCTTCAGTCATGTCCGACTCTGTGTGACCCCATAGACAGCAGCCCACTAGGCTCCTCCATCCCTGGGATTCTCCAGGCAAGAATACTGGAGTGGGTTGCCATTTCCTTCTCTGACTAGGTTAACTCTAATCAAAAAGTCAGATAGTAACAAGAGTCTATGAGAATGGGGAAAAATTGGAAGCTTCATAAACTGCTAGCAAGACTATAAACAGGTCTAACTGCTTTGAAAAGAATCTGGCAGTTTTTCAACTATAAAGACATGCAGTTAACGTATGATCCAGAAATTCTACTTCTAGTTAAATACCCAAGAGAAATGGAAACCTATGTTAACACTAAAACTTCTGCACAGATATTCATAGCCCTATTCATGATAGTCACAAAGTAGAAACAACCCAAATGTCCATCCACTGATAAATAGATAGCCAAGATGAAGCAGTACATCTTTACAATGGAATGCTATTTGTCAATAAAAAAGAATGAAGTGCTGTACTTCCCTTGTGGTCTAGTGGCTGGGAATTCACCTGCCAATGCAGGGTACAGAGATTGGATCCCTGGTCCGGGAAAATTCCACCTGCCTCGGGGGCAAGTAGGCCCACGTGCTGCAACTTCTGAGCTCATGCACCTGGAGCCTGCACACCACAGCTAGAAAGTAGCAGCCCCCACTCACCACAGCTAGAGAAAGCCTGTGAGCAACAACAAAGACCCAGCAGAGCCAAAAATAAATAAATGAAAGAATGAAGTATTGGCACAATACAGATGAACTTTGAAAACATTATGCTCAGTGAAAGAAACTAGTCACAAAGTACCACACAATTGTGTGATTCTATATATGCAGAATGTCAAGAATAGGCAAATCTGAAGAGGCAGAAAATAGTGGTTTCCTAAGCCTAAAGGTGTTGGGGAGATCAGGGATGATGGTTAAAATAAGCTTAATAAAAATAAGGTTCATCCTCTACCAACTAGGTTCTGCTGTCACAAAAGATTGGTAAGGCTGCAAGTTGTTGGAAACACCATCTCCTGAGTCTCCACACACTTGTGTACTCACCTGTTCCTGGTATTGGAGGTTTTCTGTATTTATCATCAGAATTCCTGGGTTTTGCATCCTGTCTGCCTCTAGCTGTGTAACCTTGAGACATTCACTCGACCTTTTCAAATTTTAATAAAATAGAGATCATAGTAACTACCTCACAAGCACATTATGAAAGCTAAATGAGATGACATGAGTCAAAGTCTTTATTAACTGCAATTTACCATACGAATGTAAGTAACTGCTATTAGCAGTTCTAACAGCAGTACCTAGGGCCTTGATTTTTAGCTTGCCACAGAAGTCAGACCTGACTCACAACACCCAACTGCATCACAGGCAGGAGCCAGGGGCTTAATTCTATGGTGAGAAATCACTGCTAAGAAGATTGGACAGTCACGTCAGTCTGTCCACTCATTTCCTTCCCAGAAGAGAAATCTATTTGGGAAGCTCAATTACCATCAGAAGGTTTCTTGGAGAATACAGAATCAGAGCCAGGGGAGTTAGATGATCCTGGAAACATTATCATGAAGATAAGGCAAGCTAATGAGTTCCTATTCTTCTCTACAGAAATAGATCTGTCGGGCAGACTAGACAGCCTTCCTTCTTTAGTGCAGGAAACTGCTCACAAAGATGCCCTGTCACCCCTATTTTTCAGGCAACCCTCCTTCTACTCAGGGTATTTGTAACTACCTCAACTTCATCACCCTTCTTTATAACCCTTTATTATAATGAACCAATTCCCAATTTCAAACTTTTGTACTTACTGTACTTTGCAGGTAGACAGCTTCCCTGGTGACTCTTTCTGACTTCCAATTCTCCATTTTCCCCACAGAAACAGGGATCCAATCAAGGATCCCTCCCCAACACACTTGGAAAGCTAATCTAATCTACATGGCACAGCTTCTTCTTTGATCCAGTTAGTTGTCTTGTCTTCTTCCAGACGATGTATTTCAGCTCTAAAAATCTCTACAAATGTGAGCTATTATGATCACTGTAAGCTCTGCAGATCAATACCTTGATGGTCTATCATCACGGCATGATTAGAACCTGCTGGTAAAGTTCAGTCCTCAGTCTATCTTGCCCTTCTTCCCAGCACATTCTTTTTTTTTTTTTCAATTAATTCATTTTAATTGGAGGCTAATTACTTTATAATATTGTGGTGGTTTTTGCCATACACTGATGTGAATCAGCCATGGGTGTACATGTGTCCCCCCATCCTGAACCCTCCTCCCACCTCCCTCCCCTTCCCATCCCTCTGGCTTGTCCCAGTGCACTGACTTTGAGTGCCCTATTTCATGCATCAAACTTGGACTGGCCATCTATTTCATGTATGGTAATATACATGTTTCAATGCTATTCCCTCAAATCATCCCACCCTCTCCTTCTCCCACAGAGTCCAAAAGTCTGTTCTTTACATGTGTGTCTCTTTGGCTGTCTTGCATATAGGGTCATCATTACCACCTTTCTAAATTCCATATATATGTGTTAATATATGGTATTGGTGTTTTCTTTCTGACTTACTTCACTCTGTATAATAGTCTCCAGTTTCATCTACCTCATTAGCACTGACTCAAATGTGTTCTTATTTATAGTTGCTGCTACTGCTGCTAAGTCGTGTCCAACTCTATGCGACCCCATAGACGGAAGCCCACCAGGGCCCGCCATCCCTGGGATTCTCCAGGCAAGAACACTGGAGTGGGTTGCCATTTCCTTCTCCAATATTTATAGTTGAGTAATATTCTATTGTGTATATGCACCACAACTTTCTTATACATTTTTTAGCCGATGGACATCTAGGTTGCTTCCATATCCTAGCTATCGTAAACAGCGCTGCAATGAACATTGGGGTACATGTGTCTCTTTCAATTCTGGTTTCCTCGGTGTGTATGCCCAGCAGTGGGATTGCTGGGTAGTATGGCAGTTCTATTTCCAGTTTTTTAAGGAATCTCCACACTGTTCTCCATAGTGGCTGTACTAGTTTGCATTCCCACCAACAGTGTAAGAGGGTTCCCATTTCTCCACACCCTCTCCAGCATTTATTGCTTGTAGACTTTGATGGCAGCCATTCTGACTGGTGTAAGAGGGTTCCTGATTGTGGTTTTGATTTGCATTTCTCTGATAATGAGTGATGTTGAGCATCTTTTCATGTGTTTGTTAGCCATCTATATGTCTTCTTTGGAGAAATGTCTGTTTAGTTCTTTGGCCCATTTTTTGATTGAGTCATTTATTTTTCTGGAATTGAGCTGCATGAGCTGCTTGTATATTTTGGAGATTAATTTTTTGTCAGTTGTTCCATTTGCTATTATTTTCTCCCATTTTGAATGCTGTCTTTTCACCTTGCTTATAGTTTCCTTCATTGTGCAAAAGCTTTTAAGTTTAATTAGGTCCCATTTGTTTATTTTTGCTTTTATTTCCAATATGCTGGGAGGTGGGTCATAGAGGATCCTGCTGTGATTTATGTCAGAGAGTGTTCTGCCTATGTTTTCCTCTAGGAGTTTCATAGTTTCTGATCTTACATTTAGATCTTTAATCCATTTTGAATTTATTTTTGTGTATGGTGTTAGAAAGTGTTCTAGTTTCATTCTTTTACAGGTGGTTGACCAATTTTCCCAGCACCACTTGTTAGAGATTGTTTTTTCTCCATTGTATATTTTTGCCTCCTTTGACAATGATAAGGTGTCCATAGGTGCGTGGATTTATCTCTGGGCTTTCTATTTTGTTCCATTGATCTATATTTCTGTCTTTGTGCCAGTACCATACTGTTGACAGTAGCTTTGTAGTATAGTCTGGAGTCAGGCAGGTTGATTCCTCCAGTTTCATTCTCCTTTCTCAAGATTGTTTTGGCTATTTGAGGTTTTTTGTGTTTCCATACTGAACCAGGAAGAAATAGAAAATCTTAACAGACCCATCCCAAGCATGGAAATCAAAATTGTAATCAAAAATATTCCAACAAACTAAAGCCCAGGACCAGATGGCTTCACACGTGAATTGTACCAAAAATTTAGAGAAGAGCTAACACCTATCCTACTCAAAGTCTTCCAGAAAATTGCAGAGGAAGGTAAACTCCCAAACTCACTCTATGAGGCCACAATCACCCTAATACCAAAATCGGACAAATATGCCACACACAAAAAAAGAAAACTGCAGGCCAATATCACTGATGAACACAAATGCAAAAATCTTCAACAAAATTCTAGCAAACAAAATTCAACAACATATTAAACAGATCATACATTGTGATCAAGTGGGCTTTATCACAGGGATGAAAGAATTAAGTATTCACAAATCAATCAATGTGATACACCACATTAACAAATTGAAAGATAAAAACCATATGATTATCTCAATAGATGCAGCCTTTGACAAAATTCAACACCCATTTATGATAAAAACTCTCCAGAAAGCAGACATAGAAGGAACATACCTCAACATAATAAAAGCTATATATGATAAGCCCACAGCAAACCTTATCCTCAATGGAGAAAAACTGAAAGCATTTCCTCTAAAGTCAAGAACAAGACAAGGGTGCCCACTCTCACCACTACTATTCAATATAGTTTTGGAAGTTTTATCCACAGCAATCAGAGAAGAAAAAGATATAAAAGAAATCCAGACTGGAAAAGAAGAAGTAAAAGTCTCACTGTTTGTAGATGACATGATTCTCTACATAGAAAACCCTAATGACACCACCAGAAAATTACTAGAGCTAATCAATGAATATAGCGAAGTTGCAGGATGTAAAATTAATACACAGAAGTCCCTTGAATTCCTATACACTAACAATAAGAAAACAGAAAGAGAAAATAAGGAACAATTCCATTCACCATTGCAATGAAAAGAATAAAATACTTAGGAACAAATTTACCTAAAGAAACAAAAGACCTATACATAGAAAACTAGAAAACACTGATGAAAGAAATCAAAGATGACACAAATAGTTGGAGAAATGTACCATGTTCATGGATCAGAAGAATCAATATAGTGAAAATGAGTATAGTACTCAAAGCAGTCTATAGATTCAATGCAATCCCTATCAAGCTACCAACAGTATTTTCCCAGCACACTCTTATTGTTCTTGTTCAGTCGCTAAGTCATGTCCAACTGTTTGCAACACCATGGGCTGCAGTACACCATGCACACTCTTACCACTATTTTTTTTTAAACAACTTTGCTTTAGAAGAATTTCAACAGTAGAGAAGTGTAATAACATTCAAGTCACCAGACAACCAATATTCACGTTTCTCTCACTGAGAGCTTTCTACTATTCCAGGATGAGAAATTAATTATTAATAGATGATCTGGCCTTTCCAGAAATGCAGAACATTATGGATGCTCATGGCATAGTAGTAGAAAGAGTATGGACTTTGGAGGCAGAGAGTTGGAAAGTTGTGATCCAGCTTCTTATCAATAATGTATCTTAGACAAATTACTTAATCACTCTGAATTTCAATTTATTAATCCATTATAAGTATTTTCATTGCTGATGTCCTAAAACAATGAAAAATAATCCAAGATGACAAGAATTGTGACTGGGATGTTGTAAGTACAATGTAAAGGGTTGTTCAGTTGCTCAGTTGTGCCCAACTCTTTGAGACCCCCCTGGACTGAAGCACCCCAGGCTTCCCTGTCCTTCACTATCTCCTGGAGTTTGCTCAAACTCATATCCATTGAGTCGATGATGCCATCCAACCATCTTATCCTTTGTAACCCCATTCTCCTCCTCCCCCACTCTCCTCAGAATCAGGATCTTTTCCAATGAGTTGGCTCTTCCCATCAGGTGGCTGAAGTATTGGAGCTTCAGCTTTGGTATCAGTCCTTCTAAAAAATATTCAAGGATGACTTCCTTTAGGATTGACTGATTTGATCTCTTTGCTGTCCAAGGGACTCTCAAGAGTCTTCTCCAGCGCCACATTTAACTATCATTTTTCAGATCTTTGCATCTTTAAAAAGGCCTCTATGGAACAGACTTGTATTTGCCAAGGGGAGGGGGTGAGAGAAAGATGGAGTAGAAGTTTAGGGTTAGCAGATGCAAACTCTTGTATATAGAATGGATAAACAACAAAGTCTTACTATATAACACAGGAAATTATAGTCAATATTCTGTGATAAACCATAACAGAAAAAAATATTAAAAAATAATACACATATACCTGGATCACTCTGTTGTACAGCAAAAATTAACACAACATTGTAAATCAACTATACTTCAATTAAAAAAGCAAAATAAAAAAGGCCTCTATTATCATGAGTTTAAAATCAGGGTTAGTCATGGCTTGCTTTGTGGTCTTCTGAAACTCTGGGACTTTCTGTTCATTATATGAAAAGTAAAGAAACAAATGACACTTTTTATATTTAAAAGTAATAGCAATGTAGTTAAATAAGGTTTCTTCAGCATACCGAATTTTTTTTCTTATATATTTCCAAAAAGTGACTCAGTGTATTATAGAACCAAAGTAAGGTTTACAGGTCAAACTCTTAAGAAATGGTCTTCTATGTAGAGAAACACAAACAGTATCTGTACTAATTTTCTCATCTGATCTCACCTACTATTTCAGGAGAGAGACAGAGAAGTAGCCCACAGCATTACAGGCCTCTGACTTCAAAGCCTCCCAGTTTGAGTTGGAAAAACTATGGTCAGATTCCTAAGCTTTTTTAAAAAATCAAACATCATTTAAAGGTCCTGCTAACTGCATACCCAAGTTTTATAACCCGATTCTTTTCCAGAAAGGAAAAAATGACCTGCAGTAGGAATACGATGTAATGAAACATTTTTAGTGAAGCAAATGTTTTGCTTCACTAAAAATGTTCTAAGTATTGATGACTCTAGGGCAACGCTTCTGTTGAATAAGACAAAGAAATACCTCAGACAAAGGCCTGGTACAGAATGCCAGGTGTAACACAGCTCTAAAGAAAACAAAGGTAGGTCTTTAGGTGGGGCGGGAAGGAGGGGGGGGAGTGGTGGGTGCAGGAAGTGCCACACCATGTGTCACTTAGAATCTTAGTTCCCCAACCAGGGATCAAACCAGTGCCCTCTGCAATGGGAGCACAGAGTCTTAACAACTGAACCGCCAGGGAAGCCCCAAGGTAGGTTTTCTGATTTCTTTAAGATGATGCTGTCTGGGTTGTTCATTTTCTTGGGATGGTCCTTCAGATTTCTTGAGCCTTTGCTATCTCTACCATTGTATCTCTCCATCACTCAAAGAAGAGCTGCGAATCTTTGGGAAAGGGGTATTGGTCTGCTCAGGGTGTCATAACAGAATACCATAGGCTGAGTGGCTTAAACAATGGAAATGCATTTTCTCACGTTCTGGTGTCTAGAAGTTCATGATCAGGCTGCCAGGATGTTCTGATCCAAGTTAGAGCTCTCTTCCTGGCTTGTAGATGGCTATCATTTTGCTATATGCTCACATGATTCTTTTTGCGTGGGGAGGGCGTGGGGTGGAGCAAAGGAGAGAGAGAAGGAGGAAGCAAGCTGCTAGTGTCTCTTATAAAGGCATTAATCTCCTCATGAAAGCCTTATCTTCATGACCTCAAATAAACCTAACGACTTCCCCAAAGTCCCATCTCCAAATACCATCATTGGTTGTTAGGACCTCAATACACAAATTTGGAGGGTGAATAATTTAGTCCAGAGCACCCTTCTAAACCTCCTTCTACCATATCTGTGCTGGTGTGTGTTCAGTCTTGTCCGACTCTTTGAGACCCCAGTAACTATAGCCCGCCAGGCTCCTCTGTCCATGGAATTTTCCAGATAAGAATACTGGAGTGGGTTGCTATTTTCTACTCCAGAGGATCTTCCCAAGCCAGGGATCGAACCCATGTCTCCTGCATTGGCAGGCGGATTCTTTACCATTTCACCATCTGGGAAGCCTCTCTACTGTTTCACATCACTGAAATTTAATGGTTTCATGGTTAATTCTGCCTTACAGTGTGGAAATTACTCACCAGGTAAAGTGAGCTGGTGTGCTTATAGAAGTTTAGTTTTAAAAGCTAAATCCACATCAGGTTTAAGATCTCACATGATAATATTACTTGATGATGATATAACTGTTTTTGAGTACACACTGCCTTATTTTCTACCTCACTAGATAACTTAAATTTTAAAAGAAGACTTCTGGAGATGATGCTATTTACCACTTTTCTAGGACAAAATGCCATCATAATTCTGGAAAGTTTGTGATGGTATCTAAAGGAGGCAACTAGAGAAGACCACAGAGGTAAGAGGCTTATGTTCTCATGGGCTTTTCAAAACCTACAGGCACCCCTTTCCTTTAAGTCTTTCCTTATTGTAAAACATAACACATCTACCCAAAATACATGTACCGGCTTTGTTTGTAATTATTTCCTTGCCTTTATACTTTTACTACCTAAATATCAATCCCAACTACTTTATATAAATGTGATTACACAATATTTTGTATCTGATGTCTTTATCTTAATTTTATGTTTTCAACTGTCATATATGATGTTGGATATAGTTGTATTCATTCATTTAACTAGTTAATGCTATCCCATTCTAAGAATACAATGCCATTTATTTATCTGTTCACTTTTGATAGAAATTAGTTTCAGTTTTGGTTGTTACAAATAATGCTTTTTAGAGCATACTTGTACATGTCTTTGGGTGAACCCATTTAAAAAAAAAACCCAATGGACAGTCTAAAATTGAAAAATGTAATATATGAAAGTAAGAACTGAAAACAGATTGGTTTAGTAGCTGACCGGACATACAGAAGATAAAATTCATTAACTGAAAGATCAAAGCAAAGGATCCCAACTGAAATACAGAGAGAAAAAGGACTGGAGGAAAAAGATAAATCAGAAAAGCTCTGATGTTAGATGGTGTGACCTGCAGTTGTCCCAACTAGTCATAGGGTTCTATTCCCTTGACCACATGACTGACTCAAGAGTCACCATGTGGTTCAGCTTGGTACAATCAGATCTAATGTTGGAGCTTGGGCTTGAGCCTCCAGAATGAAATATTCTCCTTTTCACTAGAATTGAACCTGGGTCTTAGATGTTAGTTTGGAACTTCTGTGCTGGTGTACAGTCAGGGTCAAGAGAGGAGAATAACTGAGTCCTGGTAACATCACTTAAGGCCCTAGAGAGAAAGCTATACCAGTCCTATCACTGGACTAGTCAGTTCTATGAGCAAATATTTCCCTTCTTGCTTTAGACTAGTGAGAATTTTGTTCTGTCACCTTCAATGAGAGTTCTGACTATAAATACTCTTTCACTCTTATGCAGTCTCCAAATGCCCTCATCCATGCCTTCCACAAGGAAGGGGAAATATCCTATTATGGAGATCTGTAGACCAATTTTCTATCCCCCAACTAATATGTAATCTTCCTTCTGGGCCTTTCCCAGTAAAGCAACAGCATTGTTCTTGGAACCTGGTTGCCCACAGGACATTCACACTAAGTTCTTCTTCCTCCTTGGATCTCAGGTGACCTATATTCATCCAGCAAACCTTTGCATTCCTCTGCCCCTTGTTCATTTTTGCACCTCTAAGTTTAATATATTGTTTTAATTAACATTTTAGGAACTAAACTCTTAGCTAGGATTATGTCTGAGTGGAAGGGTGCATGATAACTCTTGGATTGGGATCATATTCAAAAGGAAGAACTGATCATAAATTTCAGTTGTTTCTGCTTTTGAATATGAGAATGAACGTAAAGCTGAAAATGGTCATCAGAAAGCCTGTTTGCTTAAATCTCTGCAAAATGACTTTTCTGAGCTTCACAGCTCCCATCTACTGACTTCTCTTCCCTCACCCCTCTCCTTTTCAGATAGAATACTCAAGACCCTGGGCTCTGGGCTCTGAAGTCTGGGCAGGGCATTGGTCATTGCATGGCTGATTATTTCACACATAGTAAGAAGTCAGTCCTAAAGGAAATCAACCCTTAATATTCATTGGAAGGACTGATGCTGGAGCTGAAGCTCAAACACTTTGATGCAAAGATCAATACTTTGATCCAATACTTGATGTAAAGATCTGAGTTATTGGAAAAGACCCTGGTGCTGGGAAAGAATGAAGGCAAAAGGAGAAGGGGACGGTAGAGGATAATAGGGTTGGATGGTTTTACTGACTCAATGGACACAAGTTTGAGCAGACTCTGGGAGATAGTGAAGGACGGGGAAGCCTGGCATGCTGCAGTTCATGGGTTGCAAAGAGTCGGACATAACTTAGTGACTGAACAACAACAACAAAAAAGAAATGCCCCCATTTGAAACTAAGTTGAAATCTCTTTTTCTTCACGTTTTATATTGTACCTTATTTCCTCTTCTTTATTGGTATAATAATGTTTTAACTCACAGATAGGCCCTTGGTTCAAGTACTTCTTTTTATTCTTTGCTTTGTAGTTAGTGTACCTGCCAACCCCACACACGTAAAATTCACTATGTCAGAACATGCAAACTGTCAGGCTACAAGGCTGGCCCACAGATATCTTTTGTTCAACCTTTACTCTCTCCCTCTCTCTCTCTCTCTATCTCTCTCTCTCTCTCTCTCTCTATATATATATATATAACATTATATATTATATATATTTACTTATATATGAGTGTGTATACATATAGTATATGTTTACATATATATATATATATATATATATATATATATATAATTGATTTACTTATTTGGCTACACTAGGTGTTAGTTGTGGCACATAGGGTCTAGTTTCCTGACCAGGGATGGAACCTGAGCCCCCTGCATTGGGAGTGCAGAGCCACCAGGGAAATCCCTACAATATATTTTAAAATTGTGTCTTTGTTATTGATATACACAGAATATCAGGAGATTCTACATAAAAATTCTCACTTGAGGATTCTTTCAACATATCAGGATGTCTAGCTCCCATTTTCCCTCATGGCGTCAATTACCTAGAGCAAACAACTGGCCCACTTCACTGATTGATTCTCTCCTTGAAGCCCCAGGGCAGCAACATGATGCAGAGTAATGACCTGACGGCTTCAGGCACTGTGCTGCTGTGCTGTCCTAAGGAGAGACAGATGCAGTGTGGAATCTGGATGCCGTTGGTGGACACAGGACCAAGTAGGCATCTGTGGAAGCTGAAGAGTGACCACATAGTGGCCAAGATCAGCAGCACCCAGTGTCTCAGCATTGCCAGGAATGGGATGAAGAAAGGCATCAATTTTTGTCGTTGTTCTGTCACTCGGTTGCGTCCAACTCTTTGCAACCCCATGGACTGCAGCACACCAGGCTTCCCTGTCCTTCACCATTTCCCAGATTTTGCTCAAACTCAGGTCCATTAAATTGATGCTGCCATCCAACCATCTCATCCTCTGCTGCTCCCTTCTCCTCCTGCCCTCAATCTTTCCCAGCATCAGGGTCTTTTCCAATGAATCAGCTCTTCGCATCAGGTGACGAATTAAGTTGGCTATCAAAAACATTTAGAGCTTCCTTGGTGGAGCAGTGGGTGGGAATTTGCCTACCAATGCACGGGACGTGTTTGACCCCTGGTCTGGGAGGATCCCACATGCCTCAGAGCAACTAAACCTGTGTTCCACAACGACTGGCACTCTAGGGCCGGGACACAACAACTGCTGAGCTGCAACTATTGAAGCCTGGGAGCCTACAGCTGGTGTCCACAACAAGAAAAGCCACTGCAGTGAGAAGCCCACGCACCACAACTGGAGAGTGGGCCCTGCTCTCTGCAACTAGAGAAAGCCTTCACAAAGTAACCAAGACCCAGTGCAGCCAAAAGTGCTAATAAATAAACAATTTTTTTTAATGTTCAGAAGGCAGAAGAAGATGGCAGAAGAGTAAGATGGGGAGATCACCAGCCTCCCCACAAATACATTAAAAAATGGTCAAAGTTGGGACTTCCCTGGTGGTCCAGGCTTGTCCGTGCCCCCAATGCAGGGGGCCCGAGCTTGATCTCTGGTCAGGGAACTAGGTCCCACAAGCCACAACTAAAACCTGGTACAACTGAATAAATAAACAAATAAATAAATATTTTTTAAATGTTCAAAGTTAATTATCCTCTATATCTGAATTACAGACTAAGATTCATGCTCTTCACATTATAGATGGAGACTTCATATTAAAATAGTTTTCCTCTGCATCTCCCTACTGACCTCTGCATTTTTTAATAGCTTTTTTAACACCATTCACTTTAGCATAATCTCTTGATGTACTTGATAATCAGAAAGTTCATTTTTCAAAGAGCATGAGCCATGCACTTAAGCATCACCTGGAGAATTTATCGCTCTGGTTAGGATTCCTGTTTAGCAAACAATGGTTGTTCCTCGATTCTGGCAGAGCATGGCGGGTTTGTCCCTACTCCATAAAATGTCAATAGGTGCTACTTGAAGGTGACCCACATCTTCAGAACAAGGGCTCAGTCACATGACTTGGGTTGTTGTTGGGTGTCAGTTCTCAGCTGGGGGATCATCTGGAACATTCATAAAGGGCCTTGCTATACAGCTGCTTGGGCTTCCCAGGTGGTGCTAGCGGTAAAGAACCCACCTGCCAATGCAGGAGACTGAAGAGAATCGGGTTTGATCCTTGGGTCGGGAAAATCCCCTGGAGGAGGGCATGGTAACCCACTCCAGTATTCTTGCCGAGGATCCCATGGACAGAGGAGCCTGACTGGCTACAACCCATAGGATTGCAAAGTCAGACATGACTGAAGTGACTTAGCACACACACATGTGTACAGCCGCTTGGCTTCCTTACAGCACGGTGGCTAGGTTCCAACAATAAGCACCCCAAGAGGCAGAAGTGAAAGCTACCTACTTCTTAAGTCTTGGGCCCAGAAACATGCACAGCATCCCATCTACTGTGCTGTATTGGTCAAGTGATGACCATGCCCAGAGTCAAGGAGAGGGGACATGGAACTCAGTTCTCAATACTAGGAGAGTCAAAGAAACAGCTGCTACACTTATTTAAAAAGCAAATCATTGGATCATTGGATTTTACCCTAGACCCATTGAATCAGTATTTCTGAGGCTTGAGATTGGAAACATGGTTTTAATAGACACCCCAAACTTTCCTTAAGCAGACAAAAATACAACTTCTAATCATCTTGGAACTTTCTATTTTAACATAAATGTTGCGCCTCCCCTGTCTCTCTTTTTTTTTTTAATTGGGGTGTGGTTGCTTTACAATGTTGTGTTAGTTTCTGCCGTACAATAAAGTGAATCCCACTATGGGTATATACGCTTAGAAAACCATTATTCAAAAAGACACATGCACCCCAATGTTCACTGCAGCACCATTTACAATAGCGAGGACATGGAAGCAACCTAAATGTCCATCAACAGATGAATGGATAAAGAAGATGTGGTACATATATACAATGGAATATTCAGTTCAGTTCAGTCCCTCAGTCGTGTTTGACTCTTTGTGACCCCAAGAACGCCAGGCCTCCCTGTCCATCACCAACTACCAGAGCTTGCTCAAACTCATGTCCATCGACTCAATGATGCCAGCCAACCATCTCATCTTCTGTCGTCCCCTTCTCCTCCTGCCTTCAATCTTTCCCAGCATCAGGATATTTTTCAACGAGTTAGTTCTTTGCATCAGGTGGCCAAAGTATTGGAATATTCAGTTCAGTTCAGTTCAGTCACTCAGTCATGTCCGACTCTTTGTGACCCCATGAATCACAGCATGCCAGGCCTCCCTGTCCATCACCAACTCCTGGAATTCACTCAGACTCATGTCCATCGAGTCAGTGATGCTATCCAGCCATCTCATCCTCTGTCATCCCCTTCTCCTCCTGCCCCCAATCCCTCCCAGCATCAGAGTCTTTTCCAATGAATCAACTCTTCGCAGGAGGTGGCCAGAGTATTGGAGTTTCAGCTTCAGCATCATTCCTTCCAACAAACACCCAGGACTGATCTCCTTTAGGATGGACTGGTTGGATCTCCTTGCAGTCCAAGGGACTCTCAAGAGTCTTCTCCAACACCACAGTTCAAAAGCATCAATTCTTCGGTGCTCAGCCTTCTTCACAGTCCAACTCTCACATCCATACATCACCACTGCATAAATCATAGACTTGACTAGACAGACCTTTGTCGGCAAAGTAATGTCTCTGCTTTTTAATATGCTATCTAGGTTGGTCATAACTTTCATTCCAAGGAGTCTTTTAATTTCATGGCTACAATCACCATCTGCAGTGATTTTGGAATATTGCTCAACCTTAAAAAGAAATGAAGTTGGGTCATTTGTAGAGATGTGGATGGACCTAGAGTCTGTCACACAGGGTGAAGTAAGTCCCCTGGTTCTTGATCAAGGCATATTTCATGGTATCTACAACCACCTTGCTTCATGTGATGGGAAGGGACACATTAAGGAGTCTATTCTAAACCTGAATTCCTCCCATATTACAGGCAGAGCAGAGCACAAGAGAAGGTGAAGGGCAGGCCTGGTAATCTTCCATTGATATATAGGTCTTCATGGATCTCAGCCAGCTTTCACTGCACAGATGATAGGAAACGTCAGCTGACTTACATTGCAGCACCCCTTGTTTTGTAGGAGATGTGCTTCTTTTCTATATAAATGTTAAGGAGAGGGAAATTATTTCATCAAGTGTGTGGATTAGTTGGATTCCTCTGAAAAGCAGGCCCCAAGAAGCAGACTGAATACACGGTTTATTTGGGAGGTTCATGACAAATGAGACAGAGCAAGTAAGGCAGCCAATAGGGGCCCAGAATAAAGAGAGCTACCTTGGAGGAGGAGACACAAGGCGGGCAACCAGACTTTAATCCAACTTAGAGGTTCTGGGAAAAGACAGCACTCACACATCCCAGTTATCCTGCTAAATACAGGGAATTTGGCTGGGATATTTATATTCCCACCCTCAAGTAATTTGTAAGGATACCCCTAGAGAGTCATTAATTTCCAGGCATTTCAAAAGGCAAAGCAGGTTCTAGCAGTCCAAGGGTAGGTATTTGACATTGTGCATGAAAATGGCAAAGGATCCAAGAAGAAATAAGGAGCCTGTCAGAAGATCTCACATCTTCACCAAGGCTTAATCAAAACAAGTCAGACTGGGGCAGTGTATGGTTATTCTGTCTGTTCTGTTGTTTTAGCTTATTCCTGGAAAAACCTTACTTTTCTTGGAGGTAAAGAATTTGCCCCACTGAGAAACCTGCACTATTTCATCTTTTTCTGATTAAAGCAACCTGTTATCAAAGAAAGAAATAGCTTTTGGAACGCTCATGACATTGTTTCCAGATGTGTGATTTCCAGATATACACTGGCCAGATATAGAAGAGCCCAGGCCATGGTGCAGGAGCAGATGCCTGAAAGTTTGAGGGATATCCCTGATTCCATGAAGATCCTGGCTTTGTGGACCACTTTGATGTCATCTTTCATGGTTCATTGTGGTGTATGTTACTTTACAAGCAGGGGGAGCATCTGGGCTATTTCAACTGGCTTCACTTTTTTTGGGTAGTGTTTGAGATCGTTGTTTGGAAAGGGCTATGCTGGAAATTGCCAGTGATAACATATGTGCTGGCTTTGTTCTTCCCAACATTCTCTCACGTTGCTCCACCTCACATCTGAGCCATAAGAGCTGCCCAGAAAACCCTTTAGATGTTAGTCTCCACATGCATTCCCTTTAGAATGCAAAGAAATTGCAAGGTAGCTAATGAGTGAGTTCTGATGACAACATTCTGGACTAGAGTGAAAACAATGATCTAATTACTCACTCAGGAGGGTGCTTGAGTTACTGTTCATTCTCTCAGTCGTGTCTGACTCTTTGTGACCCCATGGACTGCAGCATGTCAGGTTTCCCTGTCCTTCGCTATCTCCCAGAGTTTGCTCAAACTCATGTCCACTGAGTCAATGATGCCATCCAACCATCTCATCCTCTGTCACCTACTTCTCATCCCACCCTCAATCTTTCCCTGCATCAGGGTCTTTTCCAATTTGTTGGCTCTTTGCATCAGGTAGCTCAAGTATTTGAGCTTCAGCTTTAGCATCAGTCCTTCCAGTGAATAGTCAGAATTGATTTCCTTTAGGATGGACTGGTTTGATCTCCTTGCTGTCCAAGGGACTCTCAAGAGTCTTCCCAAACACCACAGTTCAGAAACATCAATTCTTTGGTGCTCAGCCATCTTCACAGTCCAGCTCTCACATCTGTACATGACTACTGGAAAAACCATGGACTTCCTAGGTGGTTCCAGTGGTCAAGAACCCGCCTGCCAATGCAGGTAGACTTAAGAGGTGTGGGTTCAATCCCTGGGTCAGGAAGATCCCCTGGAAGAAGGCACAGTAATCCACTCCAGTATTCTTGCCTGGAGAATCCCATGGACAGATGAGCCTGGCAGGCTACAGTCCATAGTGTCGCACAGAGTCAGACACAATTGAAGCAACTTGGCACACACTGAAAAAACCATAGCCTTGACTAGACAGACCTTTATAGGGTTGGCAAAGTGATATCTCTGTTTTTTAATATGCTGTCTAAGTTTGTCATAGCTTTTCTTCCAAGGAGCAAGCATCTTTTAATTTCATGGCTGAAGTCACCATCCGCAGAGAAGAGGTGGGTGCTTGAGAAGAGATTCCCATTATTCCAATTTGATTGTGTTTATTTGATTTGTGACTCTATTTGCCTATTATTTTTCTCCCCGACAAGAGACAATCTTCTTCCCTGGCCATTTCTACTGAGTAGAAACCAAAGCTGAAAAACAGATAAAAGAAAATGTAAGACATTATGTATGACATTGAAGGAAGAACCATTTTGTTTTAATTAATTAATTATTTACTTTTGGTTGCGCTAGATGTTCCTTGCTGCTTTCTCTAGTTGTGGCGAGTCAGGGGCTACTCTCCACTGGGGTGAATGGGCTTCTCATGGCAATGGCTTCACTTGTTGGGGAGCAGAGACTCTAGGGCACACAGCACTTGAGCTCAATAGTTGTGACCCACAGGCTTAGTTGCTCTGAGGTATGTGAGATCTTCCTAGACCAGTGATCGAGCATGTGCCCCTGCATTGGCAGGCAAATTCCTGACCACTGGGCCACCAGAGAAGTCCCCAGACCATTTTCTTAAGGCTTCAAAATCACTTCTCTTTCGCTTTAGAGGAAAATTCAAACTCTAACCTGACCTGACCTCTAACATCATCTCTCCCCACTCCCCTTCTCCTCCCATGGGCCTTGCTTCTGTCCTCCAACACAGCAAACCCACTCTGGGGTCTTTGCCCTTGCTTGGAATCCTGTGACCCATGCCTAGGTGGCTTGTGTTTATCATTTAGGCCTCGGCTTTAATGTCATCTCTTCAGAGAAACCCTCTCTGACCACACCATCTTACGCATATAAACTTTTACCTAACCTGCAACTTAACCATTCTCCAAGATTATCTGATTTGTTCATTTGTTTGCTTATTGTCTGTTTTCCCCACTCAGTTCAGTTGTTCAGTCATGTCTGACTCTTTGCGACCCCATGGTCTGCAGCACCCAGGCCTTCCTGCCCATCACCAACTTCCGGAGCTTGCTCAAACTCATGTCCATCGAGTCAGTGATGCCATCCAACCATCTCATCTTCTGTCATCCCCTTCTCCTCCTGCCTTCAATCTTTCCCAGTATCAGCGTCTTTTCCAGTGAATCAGTTCTTCGCATCAAGTGGCCAAAGGATTGGAGTTTCAGCTTCAGCATCAGTCCTTCCAATGAATATTCAGGACTTATTTCCTTTAGGAGGGACTGGTTGGATTTCATTAGAACAGGTCTCCGACCTCCATTCTGCACTGTATTCCCAATATCTGGCACACAGTCAGTCCTCAATAACTACATGTTAGGTTGATGAATAAATAAATAAAAGAGATATTGTGGGCAGAATAGAGGGTTTGATGAGCTTATAAGCAGGACTGAAAGAAGCAAGAGAGGAAGAAGCTAGGAAAACAGTCTCATGACAACTAAGAATAGCAACAGGAGGCAGGGGCTTTCCCCTGGGCTGGGAAAGCTGTTTGACTATCAACTCTATTGCCTTTCCCGTCATTGTGACTTTAAGCTTCACAGAACATTTTAAAGGTAAAAGTGTGAGGAGTAGGCATCAGCAGCTATTGTTTCCTTGAGCCCACACTTGTGCTGAGCTCCCAGCCTGCTCATCCCCTTCCAGGAGCCTGGAAGACACAGCCAGCCAACTGGTGGCCTCAACATCCTGCCTGCAGCCAGAGAGCCTGCTCAGGCCCCTGGGAGGACCAGGGTGTTGACCGTGGTGCTGGCCTTGTCATCTCTACCTCCTTCTCCTACTGGCTTCAATTATTCCTGGCTCCTGTATCTTCCTTAGGAGCCTGGATTCAGGGTTTAAAAGACTTCGGAAGGGCAAAGCTTAATTCTAAACAATGAACTAGGGGATGACTTTAATCCTAGCCAGAATCTACATTTCTGAGGGCTACCTAGCTGAGTCAGTCTCTTCAAAAGCATTATTCTGTTTAAGCTCACAATCCCACAATGAGGGAGTTGTTATTATTATTATTATCCCCACTTCCCAGATAAGCAAACTGAAGCTTAGAGAATTAAACAAATTTACAGCATTCCAAAGCTCAGTAATGATGGAAATGGCATATAAACCTAGGTCTAAATGCTTTTTAGGGTCATGTCCCCAAAATGAGTAAAAGTATACTATAAACTCTCTTTCTGACTTTGGTACCCTGCCCTCAGTTTAAATGAGTAGCTCATTCCTTCTTCCATGACCGGTATGAAGGGATAAATATCTAAATATATTTGTCTATTTTTCTCAAGTTGCTGCTAAGCTGCTGCTAAGTCGCTTCAGTCGTGTCGGACTCTGTGCTACCCCATGGACTGCAGCCTACCAGGTTCCTCCGTCCATGGGATTTTCCAGGCAAGAGTACTGGAGTGGGTTGCCACCGTGAATTCCAAAACTATGTGGCAAGCTTTGCGCATCTGTTTAATTTTTACACGAGGTATTGTAGGAGTCATTTTTTGATTGTTTGCCTTCTGAGGACTCCCTCCTGGCTTGCCCTGCGCCCTAGAAATCTCCTTCACATCCTTTAAAATCAGACAAGTATCTTCTGCCTGCGCCTCAATTTCTGTTTGGTTCTGCCCTCTAGTGGCTAAAGTAAATGCAGCTTCTGTTCAAGCAGTAACTTTTCACTGGGGCTCAGAAGCCGTGGTTTGGGGGTTGTTGTTTTTTTTTTTTTTTTTAAAACATTACTGAGTTGTGGTTGTTTAATTGGAGTATAGTTGCTTTACAATGTTGTGTTATTTTCTTCTGTCCAGCAAAGTGAATAAGTTGTATGTCTTCTTAAGGCGTCCAGAGATTAACAAACATCTGCAGGTGCCCAAGGACGGGGGAGCCTGGTGAGCTTCCGACTATGGGGTCGCACAGAGTTGGACACGACTGAAGCGACTTAGCAGCAGCAGCAGCAAGTGCTGAATGGTACATGGGCGTCTATATGCTCTCTCTGCTCAGTAACCCAGAATTGGAAGAGCGGTTCAGAAGTATTGAGAGACACTTCCAAATAAAATACGCGTCATTTCATCAGTTTCGAGTGCAGAAGCACTTTCTCAGTCTTCCTCTCTCCGTTGATCAGAAACTAAGTAAAAGCCATAAAGTACACAGAGAAGAGAGTGGTGGTAATTAACCTGTGCTCTACAAGCAGAGCCTTTCTCGTACATGTCCTGGAGGGCGCATAAGTCAGATGGCACCGTCAGTTTTACAATGAAATACAAATGTGGATGCAGCCCACTTCTTAGGAATTCTGGCATTTTCTTCTGACTCTGAGGGAAGAAGCAGGGGCTTCGCAGGAAGAATAGAGAAGGCTAGTAATAATTCTCTAAAAAGCCTCGTGTTAGAAGGAAGAACAGGTGAAAGCAGTGAGTATACTCAAGACATTATTTGCAAGTTTGTTTGTTGTGGCCTCTTAGAGTCTGTGGATCAAAAAAACAAAGACTCTGCAGCTGTTTCCAAGTATACAAGACTGACCAGGCTGACTGGATTAACCCATGATTCAGTCAGATGGGTTTAACTGATTATTTTCTTCCTTGAACCCACCAGTCCTTTTGATGATTCATAAACCAGCAAAACCAGCCCAATGAGCTAGGCCAGACCACAAAGACTGATCTCAGTTTGCAAGAATTCTGACTTGGATTCAGTTCAAGGTTGCTTTCATTTAGGTCTCATTACCCAAGCGGCAAAAATATGCAAACGTTACAGATGACATCAAAGATACAAATGGAAGATTCACTGATGCCGCCCATGTTCGTCCCGTTGGCACATCCAAGGTCAAGAGTGGCCAGTGCAGCCCAGGTGGGGTGATGAGCCCCTCAGGACAAGGGAGTCCCAGGCAGATGTGCCAGAGAGACCTATGGATTGGCTAGACATCCTGAGCTCAAAGAGGAATACGGTGGCAGGGGGAGAATTGGGCGTATTCTCCTAGAGAAGGTGTCAATATGAAGTGTGTTCACGTGAAGGAGGGTATGTATGGATGGCAGATTGTCCAAGGAGTACACGTGGTAACATATTTTTCCCCAGTGAAGAATCCCTGAATCTATAGACAGATACAGCATTCTCTGCGGGTCAAAGTTGAGTCAGGCCTGGAACCTGCGACCTTTGCTGCAGTGCTGCGATGCTTGCATCTGGACACACACCTCACCTGAAGCAAAAAAATACCAAGAAACTATATGGGACTAAAACTAACCATGTACATGTGCAGGTGGGGCAAATTCTGGACAAAAGATACAAAGAGACCAAAAAACCTAACTGGCACTTTTGAAGAGCCTGGAGCAAAAGCAGGGTACTGCACATGCCCCCCTGCACACAACACCACCTAAGAGGCGGGCAAACCACCTAAGCCACCCCTCCGCCACAACCCCTGGACACACCCTGTTGTTGTCCAGTCCCCCAGTTGTGTCTGACTCTCTGCAGTCCAGCCATCTCATCCTCTGATGCCTTCTTCTGCTGCCCTTGATCTTTCCCAGCATTAGGGACTTTTCCAGTGAGTCATCTGTTCACATCAGATGACCAAAATACTTGAGCTTCAGCTAGTCCTTCCAACGAATATTCAGGGTTGATCTCCCTTAAGATTGACTGGTTTGATCTCCATGCTGTCCAAGGGACTTTCAGGAGTCTTCTCCAGCTCCGTGGTTCAAAGGCATCAATTCTTTGGCATTCTGCCTCCTTTACAGTCCAGCTCTCACTATGCGAACCTTTGTTGGCAGAGTAATGTCTCTGCTTTTCACACCCCTACCCTCACCCCATGTAAAGAACACGCTTACCCCACCTCAAGAGTAAGTAAGCAAGGGAACCTGTTGTTTGTTCTTGCTTCCCCCCGCTGCAGTGCATGCATGCATGTTTAATCACTTAGTCGTGTCTGACTCTTCATGACCCCATGGACTGTAACCCACCAGGCTCGTCTGTCCATGGGATTTCCCAGGCAAGACTACTAGAGTGGGTTGCCGTTTCCTTCTCCAGAGGATCTTCCCAATCCAGGGATCAAACACAGGTCTCCTGCATTGCAGGCAGATTCTTTACCATCTGAGCCACCAGGGACGCCTTCGCTGCTGCAGTAGGGGCGCCAGTAAAGCCTTGTCTGAACTTTTTGTCTGGCCTCTGATCAATTTCTATTGATTAAGGAGGCCAAGAAGAACCCTGGTTGGTAACAATGTGACATAGCCAAGGAAAGATAGAAGTTCCACGTCAGGGAAGACGTGCTAAGTCAACTTCAGTCATTTCCGAATCTTTGTGACCCACGGACTTTAGCTCGCTAGGCTCCTCTGTCCATGGGATTCTCCAGGCAAGAACACTGGAGTGGGTTGCCATTTTCTCTTCCAGGAGATCTTCCTGACCCAGGGATCGAACCCACATCTCTTATGTCTCCTGCATTGGCAGGCAGGTTCTTTGCCACTAGTGCCACCTGCCTCCTTGGGAGGACAAGACAACTTTCAGATTTCTTTCACCCTTTTGTTCATACCTGGAACACAAATGGGAGGTTAGGAGGTACAGCAGCCCTTTTGTAACTATGAAGCGATGAGCATCAAAATGAGGGCTTAAATGTTAAAGATGGTGGAATGCGTCACTGATGGTCCTGAGTGAGCTACCACATATGCCTTGAACTGGATTCCCTTCCCTGAATTTCTTTGTATGCCAAAAAATTCCTAAAGTTTAAGTCCCTTGTTCTGTCCTGTGGGTCCCATCCTACTGATGGTCATGCTCTGGACTAGGAAAATAGGAGGCCCCATCCCTCCTAACAAGGCACACAGATGTTCCCAACCCCACACCGGGCCCGGCTTTGTGCCAATGCCCATCCTTATGGTTTTTATCATGATCACAGGATACACTTCAGGAAAAAAAGTCAGCAAACTATAAGGGACAAGATTTGTTACTCAGAGAGCCTGGAAAATATGCTACACGCCTGAGGGCCACAGAGCAAGATCTCGAGGTGACAGTCAGAGACAGAGACAGAGAGAGACAGAGAGAATGGACCTGGGACTCTGCTTTTATTAGGGTCTGAGGGTGAGGTGTCTGGGGTTTTGTGGGGTCACTCATTATGGGGTAATTTGAAACATGGGGGGATTTAGGGCTCAGGGGAGTGGAGGAAGGGTCACTACAGGGGTCAGTTATCCAGGTGGCCTGGGGAACTTCAGGAGTGTGGGTGGCCTAGTTCCTTACCTGGTTGGTCTGCTAAGGAGCAGGTTCATACAGCCAGGGTCATGCCTAATCAAAATAGATGTCTTTTGAAATGGATTTCTCCACAATCAAAGGCTTAATGTCAGGCACCTACACTACCCCATTCTCATAGAGTTTTGTGTTGGTTATAACCAAATAGTACATTCCTAACAGATTGTCTCAGCCTCCTCAGGCCACCAGAGCAACATACCATAGGCTGAGTGGCTTAAACAAAAGAAATTTATTTCTCATGGTTCTGGAAGCTGGAAGTCCAAGATCAAGGTGTCAAGGATCGGATAGCTGGTAAGAGCCCTCTCCTGACTTGTAGACAGCCACTTTCTTGTGTCCTCACCAGGCTTTTCCGCAGTACCTGCTAGTGGAGAAAGAATGAGATTTCTCTTAGTCTCTATTTTGTTACTGTTCAGCCGCTAAGTCATGCCCTTTGCGACCCAATATGTGGCAGCATTACCAGTCTCCCCTGTCCTTCTATATCTCCCAGAGTTTGCTCAAACTCATGTCCATTTATCCTCTATTGCCCTCTGCTCCTCCTGCCCTCAACCTATGCCAGCCAAGAAAAAGAAATGCATGAAAGCAAAGTGGTTGTCTGAGGAGGCCGTATTAATAGCTTAGAAAAGAGAAGCAAAAGGCAAAGGAGAAAAGGAAAGCTATACCCAACTGAATACAGAGCTCCAGAGAATAGCAAGGAGAGATGAGAAAGCAACATGAACAAAGCAATGAACTAGAGGAAAACAGTAAAATGGGAAAGGCAAGAGATCTCTTCAAGAAAATCAGAGATACCAAAGGGGAACATTTCATGCAAAGATGGGCACAATAAAGGCCCCAACAGAAGCAAAAGAGATTAAGAAGAGGTGGCAAGAATACACAGAAGAACCGTACAAAAAAGATATTCACAACCCAGATAATCACGATGGTGTGATCTCTCACCTAGAGCCAGACATCCTGGAATGTGAAGTCAAGTGGGCCTTAGGAAGCATCACTATGAACAAAGCTAGTGGAGGTGATGGCATTCCAGTTGAGCTATTTCAAATCCTAAAAGATGATGCTGTTAAAGTGTTGCATTCAATATGCCAGCAAATTTGGAAAACTCAGCAGTGACCACAGGACTGGAAAAGGTCAGTTTTCACTCCAATCCCAAAGAAAGGCAATGCCCAAGGATGCTCAAACTACCAAACAGTTGTGCTCACTTCACATGTTAGTAAGGCTGTGCTCAAAGTCCTTCAGGCTAAGCTTCAGCAGTATGTGAACAAGTAACTTTCAGATGAACAAGCTGGATTTAGAAAAGGCAGAGGAGTCACTTAAGAAATATAAAATAGTTTAATAAAAATACCCATTTAATTACTTGAGTCATAAATTTTCACTTTATTTGTTGGATTCAGATTGTGAACAAACAAAAGAAATAATTTCCATTTGGCTATCAGTTTTAGAGACACATTATCAATTTTAAAAAGACACACGTAGACATACATATAATTTGGATCCTCATTTCAGTACCAAGCCTGTTTCTAGCATCTCTCTTTTTACTTTTAATTGAGAGAGACTCCTCTGAGAGATCATGAGGAAGAATAACACAGCCTATGAATAATTGTAAAATCATCAATCCACAGTGGATCACTAGGAACTGCACTACAACCGTGAGTTAATAAACATGACTAAAGAAATGGATTGGAGTTGTACACTTGAAAAAGAAATTTGACAGTAAAGTACAAGGTGACTCTGTGTTTGTTCAGCAGCAAAGTGTCTGGGTATCATTGTTAGCCTCATGGGGGATGCATAAACATATGCTTAATAGTGATTCACAACTGTAATTTTAGGTCATAATCATGCTGTGCATTTTTATGTTTTGTTTTCTGTTGAGTACTCTACTAAAGAATCAAAGCAAAAAAATAAATAAAAGAAAAACAGCAATGAGAAAATTTTAAAACATTTCACTGGACTTGAATTTTTTTCATTCCTAGCAGTTGCAAAGAATCCTAAAGATAGAGTATGTTTTAAAATTTCCCTTTCACAACCATTAATCAGTCAGCATGATACAAGCATCTTCTAGATTTGCAAACTATGGGTTTATATCCCATAAGAGGTTGTTGTTGTCTTTCCCTTGCTCAGTAAGCTAGCAGCTTCCTGCAGTAGTACCAGCCAGGGTCCTGGCAGGGCTTTAAACACAATGTCAGGAAATGAAGTGGCAAATATGTCACTTTCAGTGTTAGAAATTACGCCCAGGCAGAGAGTTTTGTTTTTTTCGTTTGGGGTTTATTTTTATTTATTTATCGGTTTTTAGGTTTGAGGGGAGAGGTTGACAACACATTTAGATGCATTGCTTTTTTCAAAAAAGATAAAAGATCAATTTTAATCATAACATATTTGGGATGTGGTTATCAGATCAGATCAGTCCAACTCTTTGCGACCCCATGAATCGCAGCACGCCAGGCCTCCCTGTCCATCACCAACTCCCGGAGTTCACTCAGACTCACGTCCATGGAGTCAGTGATGCTATCCAGCCATCTCATCCTCTGTCGTCCCCTTCTCCTCCTGCCCCCAATCCCTCCCAGCATCAGAGTCTTTTCCAATGAGTCAACTCTTCGCATGAGGTGGCCAAAGGACTGGAGTTTCAGCTTCAGCATCATTCCTTCCAAAGAAATCCCAGGACTGATCTCCTTCAGAATGGACTGGTTGGATCTCCTTGCAGTCCAAGGGACTCTCAAGAGTCTTCTCCAATACCACAGTTCAAAAGCATTAATTCTTCGGTGCTCAGCTTTCTTCACAGTCCAACTCTCACATCCATACATGACCACAGGGAAAACCATAGCCTTGACTAGACAAACATTTGTTGGCAAAGTAATGTCTCTGCTTTTGAATATGCTATCTAGGTTGGTCATAACTTTCCTTCCAAAGAGTAAGTGTCTTTTAATTTCATGGCTGCAGTCACCATCTGCAGTGATTTTGGAGCCCAGAAAAATAAAGTCTGAGACTGTTTCCCCATCTATTTCCCATGAAGTGATGGGACCGGATGCCATGATCTTCATTTTCTGAATGTTGAGCTTTAAGCCAACTTTTTCACTCTCCACTTTCTCTTTCATCACGAGGCTTTTCAGTTCCTCTTCACTTAGATCAAAATGTACCACTTAGGTTGTACAAATGCCACTGTCTTCGGCCAATAAATAGTGCTGAGCTTTGGGCAATACCTGGACTGTTGAGGGTTACAGTCAGACTGAAGTGACCTCACAAGCCATGTCTTGCCCTCCAGGGACTCCTAGGCTTTGCTTTGTCCCAGCTTCTCTGAGACACTACAAAGATGATCCAGATTTTCTGTTGATGTCTGAAGGCTGTCCTTGGAGTCTAGATCAAATTAGGTCTTCCATGACCATCCTAGAAGAACTTAGAGCTCTGTGTTGAAAGGAATGAAAACTTCACGACTGCTTTGCACAAGTAAGTGAGTCTACCCTGAATAGACATTGTAAGTGATTACAAATGCCTGATCCCATTTCTTTCCCCAGGTTCTTTCTCTCCCCTCCCACACATGTCCCCAAAGGGCCAGAGTATTAACATGGACTCAAGAAAGACCTCTCTTCTAGAACTTAGTGTCAGGGTAGTGGTTCATTTTTATTATGCAGACTCTAGTCTCTCCTTTATAAGTGGTTTTGTTGTTACTGTTGCTGCTGTTCTTGTTTAGTCACTCTTTTGCAACCTCATGGACCGTAGCCTGCCAGTCTCCTCTGTCCATGGGATTTCCCAGTCAAGAATACTGGAGTGGATTGCCATTTTCTTTTCCAAGGGATCTTTCCAGACCAGGGATTGAACCCACATCTCCTGCATTGCAGGTGGATTCTTCACTGTTAAGAAAATCAGAGCTTCCCTGTAAGTGGTTAACTTTAGATCGTTAATGTCTATTTGGACAGGCTTACCTGTCCAAATAGACATTAACAACCTGAAGTTACAACACAAAATTGGAAGAAGGAAGGAAGAAAGGGAGGGAGAGGAGGGAGAAAAAGGGGAGGGGAGGAGAGGAGATGGGCACAGCAAGATATGCAAGTGACATTTTGCTTTTCGTGATGGAAGATTTGAATTTTGATGATTTATTTCTTGATAAGACATATTTTTTAATTCCGTGATTTACATTATCTCATGAATCTTTGACTCTCTGCTTGTAGCTAAGAAATCTTTGGTATCAAGCCCTTGGAGTTTCCTTCTTATTATCACAGCTCTCATGCTAAGCTGCATCTTTGAGGCAAAGGGGCTTTTGGGTCTATTTCATAACTCATGCATCCGAAGACTGGAGGTTCCTCCTGACTTTTGCTTTGACAAGTTCATCACTTTAAGCCCATGAAATTGTGACCACCTTCATTTCTATCTTGCTTAATTGTCTCTGAGATGTCAGCTTTATCTGATTGTAAAATGTTATATAATGTCCTCTAACTTCCTAGAAAACATCTAAAAATAACATGACTTGAAAAATAATAATCTAATCTGGTGAAATTAACTTCTATGACTATGTATTACATGATTGTGATTAAAACTTTATTTCAAATAATAAATATATTTTAGAATAGTTATACTGTTTCTAACAGACTTTCAGTTATGCAGCTTTAAAATGAGAGCAAACGTATGAAGTACATTTTACTACAGGTATATTTATTTCAATTAAAAAAGTCTCTACAAGAAATACTTGTAATAGACAAGTTGTAGGTGTTTGAGTTCATTTCTATTAAAAATACTGGCTTTGCCTATTCAAATCTTTCTCAGTTATATCAGATTCATTGGGATTCACATATCCCCGGTGTATAAGTTGATTTTCTACATCTATACTCTTTCAAAGTATTGGGGTTACAATTTTTATTCTGTGGTTATAAAATACATTGTACTGAAAACTCCAGAAAGTCAAAATCATAATTTATTCTTATAACTGGTACCACCTGCAAAGTGGAAGCATCACAGCCCCACCCATGGCTCCTTCCTGGGTTTCATCACAGACATGAACCCTGGGAATTAAGGAATTTTGATTTGCAGCATATAGACAAGTGACTTAATCATCATTAGGAATGGAGCTTTTACCCATATGTAAAAGTCAAAAATGGTTAGAGGGTTTTCCAAGGATACTTTCCTTGAGGTGACGTTTTCATGAGGCCCAAAGTAATGATTCAGACATCAATCCTATTCCTTCTCCTCTCCTTACCTATATGTGATGTTTATGCATTTGTGCCTGCATGTCTGCATATATATTTTTTTTCACATGCAATCAGGAGAAAGTTGCTGAAATCAGCATTAAAAACATGTGTTTAAGCAATCATTACCCAATAAGTGTAGAACCACACAAGGTTAATCTGCCTATGGACTAGCCAGTATATCTCAAAGTGTGTCCCATCTCTCTAGAACTACTAAATGAGATCCTCTGCCAGTGAGGCCAAAGCATCCGTACTAAAAAAAAAAAAAAAAAATCTCCCCAAGTGATTCTTTTTCAAAATACTTATTGATCTATTTAGCTGCACCAGGTTTAGGTTGTAGCATGTGAGATCTGTTTCCCTGACTTGGGCTCAAACCCGGGCCCCCTGCATGAGGAGCGCAGAGTCTCAGCCACTGGACCACCAGGGAAATCACAAGTGATTCTTATCTTTTCTAAAATTTAAAGAATGTCTAGGCTGGATCATTTATTCATTCATGTGTTCATTTAACAAACATTTACTGAGCTCCTATTAAGTACTGGAGGATGCAAATGAATACGACAATCACAGTCCCTATCTCCAGGAAACCTAGAATCTGGCATCTGCTAAACTGCATCTCATAGGCTCCCAGCATCCTACAAGAACTTAATAATTGTTGCAAACTTTTCTGCTGAACAGGACCCAAGTCAAGAATAGCCCATGTTCTAAAGAATAAAGAGTATTGTAAGTAATCGGAAACCAGATTCTTACTACCTTTAGGGCTTAGTAAGTGGCAGCTGAACTACCTCTAATTGTCATCATCACCCAAGCACAAACCAATTTTCTTTTTTAATTAACTTATTTGGCTACACTGGGTCTTAGTTGTGCCATGCAGGATCTTTGTTGGATCATGCAGGATCTTTTTTTTTTTTGGCTGAGGTACACAGACTCTCTAGCTGTGGCTCACAGGCTCCAGAATGTGCAGGCTTAGTTGCCCTGTGACATGTGGGATCTTAGTTCTCCAACCAGGGATTGAACTCTCATCCTCTGCATTGCAAGGTGGAGTCTTAATCACTGGACCACCAGGGAAGTCCCACAAACCCCATTTTCTATGGATGAAGAATGCATAGAAAAAGAAGAGGGGAAGAGGAGGCATCAGTTCAAGGGCATAAAGTTCCAAAGCTCTCACCATAGTATTGTAACCAAAAGTGAGGTCTGGCAGCTCGACACTCAGAAGTCAATAAAGAGGCCAGATTGGTAGAAAGGAAAGTTGTTTATTTTGGATGCCAGCAACTGGGGCAGGGTATAAGGGTGGGGGCAGACACCTGTCCAAAGGCTGACTACCCACCCTTGACAGTCAGGGAGCAAGAGCTTTTGTAGACAGAGAGAGGGGACTACATGCAGAAACAGCACAGTCAGTTTTGACAGTCATCTTGCAATTGGTCATCAGTGGTCTAGCCAGCGTCATCTTGATTGTTTTAGGCACAATTAATCAGTTCCATGGGTCTGTTTGTTCCCATTCCCTTGAGGCCAATTCTCGGAATTGTGGCAGCTTATGTCATGGCTATAATCTGGTCATCATGTACTAAATGTCTTCCACCTGGTGGGAGTTTCAGTATCTATAAGATAGTTCACTACTGACAAAGCTATGGTTTGTCCAGTCAAAGCTATGGTTTTTCCAGTAGTCATGTATGGATGTGAGAGTTGGACCACAAAGAAGGCCGAGTACCAAAGAATTGATGCTTTTGAACGGTGGTGGTGGACAAGACTCTTTAGAATCCCTTGGCCTGGAAGGATATCAAACCAGTCGGTGGTAAAGGAAATCAGTCCTGAATGTTCATTGGAAGGACTGATGTTGAAGCTGAAACTCCAATACTTTGGCCACCTGCTGTGAAGAACTGACTCATTGGAAAAGACCCTGATTCTGGGAAAGATTGAAGGCAGGAAGAGAAGGGGATGACAGAGGATGAGATGGTTGGATGGCATCACCTACTCGATGGACAAGAGTTTGAGCAAACTCCAGGAGTTGGTGATAGACAGGGAAGCCTGGCATGCTATAGTCCATGGAGTGGCAAAGTGTCAGATATGACTGAGCAACTGAACTGAACTGAAGATAGTTCACAGGATATATGGCTCAATATTAGCCATATAGGACTAATGTCCTTGACTCAGGTCATTGAACTTGCTTACTGACTAAATTATTATTGTTTTGTCCTGTCTACTGTTTTTCTTTGCTTTTGTATCCTCTCACTTCTCTGATTAAACTTATTCTTTAGCTAAAGTTTTTCCACAGGATCACAAAGAGTTGGACATGTCTTAGTGACTGAAAAGTAACAACAAAATTTTTTCCACAGACAAAAGGCAGGCAGAGGGCATGGAGGACAAGGACCAGAGGGTCCTGATCCATTTCAGTATCACAGCACTTCCCTCTCCCCACTGTGAAAAGACAGATTGCCTCCTCATGCCAAAAACCAAGTAAAGAAGGTGCTACCTGAGACTCCTTTAGAAATTGGCAGAAGGAGAGAATAGACATCTCTTCCTTTCAGGAGGAGAGCTAGACATATAACTCCCTTGTCAAACGTCTACTTATGCAGTGGGCTTGCTGGTCTACCATCTGTAGCTGTCTCAGCTAGGTTGCAGAGAACTTGAGAGAGGAGGCAGTGTTGAGAGGAGTGGCGGTGGACCAACCTGTATGCTCATGAAGATCACTGGATTTGAGTCAACTCCCCACCTAGGAGGGCAGTCAGTTGATGAGGGATCCCTAGAAGTAAGAGGCTGTAAGGTCCACCATGCAGGTGGGAACTGAAAAATGTTGGAAGAGATCGATCCAGGAGTTCATCCATGCATTATGCAGTGAAGATCCATATTTCAGAGAATGTAAACAAGGGCCCTATAAGAGAGTCAGCATTTAAATGTCTGTCATGCCAGATCACACATAGGGTTTCAGTTAACTAGGTCTCCTGTAAAGTGACTCACAATAGTGTATTAAATTACATTTCCACTTTCACAGAAAAAAAAAAAGAACATTTGCTCTTTGTAACCTTTAGTTTTTCTCTTCTATTCCAACACAGATAATATAGAACCCAGAAGAAGTTTGAAAGGAGAGGAGATGGTGTTGCTGACGAAAATCTTGGCCTTCTCTGCCCATCAAAGCTTTTGGAGGAAATAGAAAGGTGGTTTTAATTCTCAGCCAGTGGCAAGGGGAACACAGTACCCTCATGCCTCAAGAACTGTGCACACACACATCCCTGCCATGAGGAGTCCAGGAGCTTACATAAGACAAGGACTTGTTGTCAGGAGCCAGTGATGAGGAACAAAGGTGATAGGATCTTGATTTCTTCCTCTTGCATTGTTTCAAAGACAGTGTTTCAATGACATTGTTTAAATGACAAATAAACTGGCATCAGTGACCCAGTAATTGAGTCCGGCAGTTTGGGGGCCCTATGGCCTTTTTTCTGATGTGTAACTACAAGGGGAAGGGTGTTTTAAGGGTAAATAACAGATAGGGGATGTATTTAGCATACAGTCAAAGGAGAAAATATGAATTGTAGCTCCTACAGAGTTGTTGTTCAGTCGCTACATCATGTCCAACTCTTTGCAACCCCATGAACTGCAGCACAGCAGGCTGACCTGACTTTCACTGTCTCCCAGAATTTCCTCAAACTCATGTCCATTGAGTCTTTGATGCCATCCAACCATCTCATCCTTCAGAGTTAGGAGTCAGAAAACCAAACTTAGTTACAGAGTTAGAACCAGTTAAAGTTAAAAAAAAACAACAAACAAACAAACAAACAAAAAAAAAAACAAGGAATTTCAGGCCTACTTACTGTTCTCTTTATCTTCTTTGTTCTTAGGAAAGGGAAAGAGAAAAACTCATTCTTTTTCCCTTTCCACTTCAACAATAGGACAAACCAACATCCCCGGCCCCCATTTTGAATGCCTGTGCAGGGGGAACAGAATGATGTACAGTACCACTCTGGACAGGAGATTGAGTTTTTAATTGAATTAGATTGGAATAGAATGATTAGAAAGCTATGGGATCTGGCCATATTATTATGGCATAAGGGGTGTAACTGAAGGAGGTAACTGAAAAAAATTAACTTTTTCATGTTTATATCATAATGTTATGTGCTTTCCACATGGCTCAGTGGTAAAGAATCTGTCTGCTAATGCAAGAGACCCAGGAGACGTGGGTTCAATCCCAGGATTGGGAAGATCCCCTGGAGAAGGAAACAGCAACCCACTCCAGTATCCTTGCTTAGAAAAGCCCATGGACAGATGAATCTGGAGGGCTATAGCCCATGGGGTTGCAAAGAGTCAGACATGACTTAGCGACAGCACCCACAAGCACACATGCACCCCAACACTATTGTAGACTGAATTTTTGTGGACCTCCCACCAAATTCATGTGTTGAAACTTAATCCCCAGTGCAATGACATGTGGAGGTGGGGAGATGATCAGTTCTTGAGGACGGATCCCTCATGAATGGGATTCAGTTCAGTTCAGTTCAATTTAGTCGCTCAGTCATGTCCGACTCTTTGCGACCCTATGAATCGCAGCAGGCCAGGCCTCCCTGTCCATCACCAACTCCCAGAGTTCACCCAAACCCACGTCCATCGAGTCAGTGATGCCATCCAGCCATCTCATCCTCTGTCGTCCCCTTCTCCTCATGCCTCCAATCCCTCCCAGCATCAGAGTCTTTTTCAATGAGTCAACTCTTCACATGAGGTGGCCAAAGTACTGGAGTTTCAGCTTCAGCATCATTCCCTCCAAAGAAATCCCAGGGCTGATCTCCTTCAGAATGGACTGGTTGGATCTCCTTGCAGTCCAAGGGACTCTCAAGAGTCTTCTCCAACACCACAGTTCAAAAGCATCAATTCTTCAGCGCTCAGCCTTCTTCACAGTCCAACTCTCACATCCATACATGACGACAGGAAAAACCATAGCCTTGACTAGATGTACCTTTGTTGGCAAAGTAATGTCTGCTTTTGAATATGCTATCTAGGTTGGTCATAACTTTCCTCCCAAGGAGTAATTGTCTTTTAATTTCATGGCTGCAGTCACCATCTGCAGTGATTTTGGAGCCCCAAAAAATAAAGTCTGACACTGTTTCCACTGTTTCCTCATCTATTTCCCATGAAGTGATGGGACCGGATGCCATGATCTTTGTTTTCTGAATGTTGAGCTTTAAGCCAAGTTTTTCACTCTCCTCTTTCACTTGCATCAAGAGGCTTTTTAGTTCCTCTTCACTTTCTGCCATAAGGGTGGTGTCATCTGCATATCTGAGGTTATTGATATTTCTCCTGGCAATCTTGATTCCAGCTTGTGTTTCTTCCTGTCCAGCGTTTCTCATGATGTACTCTGCATAGAAGTTAAATAAGCAGGGTGATAATATACAGCCTTGACATACTCCTTTTCCTATTTGGAACCAGCCTGTTGTTCCATGTCCAGTTCTAACTGTTGCTTCCTGACCTGCATACAGGTTTCTCAAGAGGCAGATCAGGTGGTCTGGTATTCCCATCTCTTGAAGAATTTTCCACAGTTTATTGTGATCCACCCAGTCAAAGGCTTTGGCATAGTCAATAAAGCAGAAATAGATGTTTTTCTGGAACTCTCTTGCTTTTTCCATGATCCAGCAGATGTTGGCAATTTGATCTCTGGTTCCTCTGCCTTTTCTAGAACCAGCTTGAACATCTGGAAGTTCACGGTTCACGTATTGCTGAAGCCTGGCTTGGAGAATTTTGAGCATTACTTTACTAGCATGTGAGAGAGTGCAATTGTGTGGTAGTTTGAGCATTCTCTGGCATTGCCTTTCTTTGGGATTGGAATGAAAACTGACCTTTTCCAGTCCTGTGGCCACTGCTGAGTTTTCCATATTTGCTGGCATATTGAGTGCAGCACTTTGACAGCATCATCTTTCAGGATTTGAAAGAGCTCAACTGGAATTCCATCACCTCCACTAGCTTTATTCGTAGTGATGCTTTCTAAGGCCCACTTGACTTCACATTCCAGGATGTCTGGCTCTAGGTCAGTGATCACATCATCGTGATTATCTGGGTCATGAAGATCTTTTTGTAGAGTTCTTCTGTGTATTCTTGCCATCTCTTCTTAATATCTTCTGCTTCTGTTAGGTCCATACCATTTCTGAATGGGATTAGTGCCCTAATAAAAGACACCATAGAGAGCTCTCTTGCCCCTTCTTCTAGGTAAGGACACAGCAAGAAGACAACTGATGACGACACATGAAATATGCTCTCATCTCACCAAGGGTCTGCAGGCCCCTTGGTCTTGGACCCCCCAAGTCTCCAGACTCTGGAAAATAAATTTCTGTGTTTAAGCTTTCCAGTTCACCGTATTTTTGTTATAGGAGCCCAAGTGGACTAAGACTCACAGCAACTTCAAACCATTTGGTAAACCACCTGAATGGATATTATGTGAAAAATGAACAAATGAAAATGTGTTCTTTGGTAAAATAAGACTGTGAAGCAATGTAAACTATAATCCCCACCATAAAATTACCCACAGCTGCCACCACCACGCTGAAATTGACAGTGACAATCAGTATATTCAAGGCTCTGTGAACTTCTGCAGAAAAGACTATTAGATTGTTTTCAACCCAGCATTTCGCTTGTTCTCAATAGAAAGAGAAAGAAGGAGATATTACATCTTAAGGGGTGCTGATGTACTATGAAGGACACTTTGAGAAGTAAATGCTGGGATAAACAAAATTTGTGTTGTGTAGCGTAGGATGTAGTGCTATGAGATGATAGATCAAAGAGATTATTATATGACATCATGATTATTAAAAGTAGCATTGGACATACTATCATTCATGAAGATAATAATACTAACTAATCCTTATTGAAGATGAAATATCTTATGGAGATTTTCTGTACATTATCATATTTAATCTTCCCAAGAACCCTGAGGTAAGTACTATTCATATTTTCAGATTATAGTTAAAAAGCTTCCCTTGTAGCTCAGTTGGTAAAGAATCTGCCTGCAATGCAGGAGACCTGGGTTCGATCTCTGGGTCTGGAAGATTCCCTGGAGAAGGAAATGGCAACCCACTCCAGTATTCTTGCCTGGAGAATCCCATGGACAGAGAAGCCTGGCAGGCTATAGTCCATGGGGTCGAAAGAGTCGGACACAACTTAGCAACTAAACCACCACCACAAGTTATAATTGAGAAAAATGGAAGCCAAGTTTACACAGCTAGGAAAAAGCCTTAACCTAGGTCTGTGAGAGCCCAGTCCTGCTCTGGACCACTGGGATATATTGCTCTGTATCCCTTTCTATCTCTGCACTCTTTTGGGACATTCTCCAAACTGTGATTCTAGGATTACTCACTACCACATCGAATAATCAGTCATAGCTGTGAACCTTGTGGCAATTAAATGATCCTTACTTTTCCAACCAGCGTGTTCAAGCTCAACAATAAGGCAAGGGTCTGCATAAAAAGTGGAGCAATGATTTGAAATTGATATGAACTACAAGAGAAAGGCCAAAGAGAGGCTGAGCAGCTGTTCACTTCGGAAATGTTAAGGTTCCTCTGGGTGGCATGTTATACGAGTCTCTGTGTGTGCTGAGGGGGTGGGGTGGGTATGGGGAAAATATTTATCTTCAATATACCCCGAGTATGAGAAAATTGGTTGCAGATGGCTCACAGCTGTGAGGAATACCTTTGTTTCATTTGAAAGTTGTTATAAATCTGTTCCTTAAACTACCTGCTCCAATGACTTTTAATTTAGAGGATGTTGGGTAAGTCCCTGGATCTGATGCTCATATATCACCATAAACGTGGTGGGGTGGCTTGGCCTGGAAACCCCGTGGGAGAGGCCCTAGATTTATCGAAGGACTAGGTTACCACGGGTGCTTTGGGGAGTTTGAGTAAAGACTTTTATTGATTATCAACATTGTAAAGAAGAAATCAATTTTTACCAAGAGCGGAATTGAGGGAGAAAATCCCCTTTGGCTATTATTTTTTTTTAAAAAAGAAGTTAAGCCAGAATTAGTCTTTTTTTCTCTGAGAGCATTTTGAAAGTGGAACTGTTATTCCATAAGTTAAAGAAGTTTGGAGTGAAATGGAAAATAAACAGTTCTGTGAGTAAGCAGTTTAACTGGTTTTTCTCTACAAGGGAAAGGAATATTGAATCAATATCCAGTGGTACATCTTTTATGGGGTCAGGGTCAGAGGATGGGAGGGAGATAAGTGGATGATAATCAAAAAGAGTTATTTGGTTTCATAAAGTCCAAATTAACGGATCTCATAGTTGGAAAGCAAAACTTTTCTCAACTTTTTTGTATCCTACAGCAAATTGGCACTAAATTCTACAAAGTGACTTTTAAAAAGTGTCTTAAATATTGGGAGTTCTTATAATTTCTGTTTTACAAGGGTTTATTTTTAATTATTGAAATTTCAAGGCTCCTTTCACACTAACTCTTTGGAAGTCAGAAGCTTTGAATTCAGCATTTTCTTCTGACTCCTTAAGTTCTGAGAAGACTTTAGTTAATGGGCGTATACCCTCTACAGTGGCCTCCTTTACCTTCATTATAGCCAGCATATCAGTCTTCCCAGAAAACACTGGACCCTTCCTAGAGGTGCATCAAAATAAAGATCTCAATCTTAAACAAACAAACAAAAAAGGAACTCTATGAACCATTTAAGTTTCCCTATCACACACAAGCCATCTAAGGAAAAAATGAAACTCATTTTAATGAGCAACCAAGGTAGAACATAGAAGGCCACCACAAGTAAACAGAGGATCCAGCTTTTCCCTGACTGTTCTCATTCAAAGATTTTCTCCACCTTTCATATGCATCAAATTAGCAAGAACTAATTTAAGGGTCGGAGAAGGCGATGGCACCCCACTCCAGTACTCTTGCCTGGAAAATCCTATGGACAGAGAAGCCTGGTAGGCTGCAGTCCATGGGGTCGCTAAGAGTCGGACACGACTGAACAACTTCACTTTTCACTTTTCACTTTCATGAATTGGAGAAGGAAATGGCAACCCACTCCAGTGTTCTTGCCTGGAGAATCCCAGGGACACGGGAGCCTGGTGGGCTGCCGTCTATGGGGTCGCACAGAGTTGGACACGACTGAAGCGACTTAGCAGCAGCAGCAGCAGTAGCATTTTAAAGGTGATTGCCATAAATTGAATACAGTTTAGCAGGCTGAGTAATGAAGAATACTTCTATTTGTAATACTAAAGTTTGCCAGGGATAAGAATCTATATTATGTTCCTAACTTCACTAGATGTGGCTTTAAGATATATCATCAATCCAGCCTCTAGAAACATCCTCAACAGAAAGAAAAAGATACTTGGTTTTACCAACTAAATATTTTAATAGTCTGAACTTTTTTATTTCTGTTTTATAATTTTTTTTTAAAATTCTGTGATCAGGTTTTCTGCTTTTTTGGTAGAAATTTATTTCCAGAGACAAAATCCTTAAATATATTATTGTACTAGGGCTTCCCTGGTGGTTCAGTGGTTAAGAATCCACCTGCCAATGCAAGAGATGCAAGTTCGATCCCCGGGTCGGGAAGATCCCCTGGAGAAGGGAATGGCAACCCACTCCAATATTCTTGCCTGGGAAATCCCATGGACAGTGGAGCCCAATGGGCTACAGTCCAGTGGGCCACAAAAAAGTCAGACACAGCTTAGTGACTAAACAACAATAGCATAGAAAATAAAGGTTTTCTTATTATGGTCCACCTTATGACTGTCCAGGAACTATTTAGTCATATTTTGGGGTAAGATAAAATCCATTAATTCAAGTCAAAGTGTTAATACGTGCTTTTATTCTCTTCTATTATGACAATTAAAAAAAATCAGAAACTGGCTACTTGAGTTGCAGGAAATATTTTAATGTGCCTCTAAACTACCCAGGGATCTTCTTAAAATGCAGATTCTGACTCATTGACTTGGATAGAGCCTGAGAGTCTACATTTCTAACAAGCTGACAAGATGATGCTAATACTGCAAGTTAAGAATCTCTGGTACATGGACGAGGAGGAGAAAAGGAAAGTTCCTAAATGAAGGAAAAGGCGCAGCATAAAACACTGACCACCTTGACATCCTAGTGTCCATCTATAAAAATCTTGAAAAATAAATAGTTACAGCCATGACAATAGGACTTCCCTGTAGCTTAAATGGTAAAGAATCTGCCGGCAATGCAGGAGACCAGGCTTCAATCTCTAGGTTGGGAAGTTCTCTGGAGAAGGGAATGGCAATCCACTCCAGTATTCTTTCCTGGAGAATTCCACAGACAGAGAAATCTGGCGAGCTACAGTCTGTGGGGTTGCAAAGAGTTGGACAAGACTGAGTGACTAACACACATAACACACATAATGATAATACATATATTTGGTTAAGAACTGTGTAAAGAATTATAGCAGAAAAGCCTCATTCTACCTTTAGCTCTGCCACTAATTATGAGAATTTGGGCAATGCAACCACACAATCTGGATTTTGGTTTTCTTATCTTTATAATGATGTGGGCACGTATTCAACTAATTTTACCACCAGAGATAACATGATTTGTGCATTTATGTAAGTATGAAGTGCTGCAGTCAAGAAAGATAAATAGGTATCTTCCTATGCCGCTATTGTGTGTATTTTCTGAAAAGCAGATTAACAATCCCTATTTTTAAACAAGAACTCCACCTCTAGAAATTAGTCCTGAAATATAATCATCAGTTCAGTTCAGTTTAGTTCAGTCGCTCAGTTGTGTCTCACTCTTTGCAACCCCATAGACTGCATCACTCCAGGCTTCCCTGTCCATCACCAATTCCCAGAGCATACTCAAACTCATGTCCGTCGAGTCGGTGAAGCCATACAACCATCTCATCCTCTGTCGTCCCCTTCTTCTCCTGCCTTCAATCTTTCCCAGCGTCAGGGTCTTTTCCAATGAGTCAGTTCTTTGCATCAGGTGGCCAAAGTATTTTGAGTTTCACCTTCAGCATCAGTCCTTCCAATGATTATTCAGGACTGATTTCCTTTAGGATGGACTGGCTTGATCTCCTTGCAGTTCAAGGACTCTCAAGAGTCTTCTCCAACACTACAGTTCAAAAACATAAGTTCTTCAGTGCTCAGTTTTCTTTATGGTCCAACTCTCACATCCATACATGACCACAGGAAAAACCATAGCTTTGACTAGACAGACCTTTGTCGGCAAAGTAATGTCTCTGCTTTTTAATATGCTGTTTAGGTTGGTCATAGCTTTTCTTCAAAGGAGCAAGCGTCTTTTAATCTCATGGCTGCAATAATCATCTGCAGTGATTTGGGAGCCCCCCAAAATAAAGTCTCTCACTGTTTCCCCATCTATTTGCCATAAAGTGATGAGACCAGATGCCATGATCTTAGCTTTTTGAATGTTGAGTTTTAAGCCAACTTCTTCCATCTCTTCTTTCACTTTCATCAAGAGGCTCTTTAGTTCTTCTTCACTTTATGCCATAAGGGTGGTGTTATCTGCATATCTGAGGTTATTGATATTTCTCCCGGGAATCTTGATTCCAACTTCTCCCAGCCCAGTGTTTCTCATGATGTACTCTTCTTATAAGTTAAATAAGCATGGTGACAATATACAGCCTTGACATACTCCTTTTCCAATTTGGAACCAGTCTGTTGTTCCATGTCCAGTTCTAACTGTTGCTTCTTGACCTGTATACAGATTTCTCAGGAGACAGGTCAGGTGGTCTGGTATTCCCGTCTCTTTAAGAATTTTCCACAGTTTGTTGTGATCCACACATCCAAAGGCTTTGATATAGTCAATAAAGCAGAAGTAGATGTTTTTCTGTAACTCTCTTGCTTTTTCAATGATCCAGCAGATGTTGGCAATCTGATCTCTGGTTCCTCTGCCTTTTCTAAATCCAGTTTGAACATCTGGAAGTTCATGGTTCATGTACTGTTGAAGCCTGGCTTGGAGAATATTGAGCATTACTTTGCTAGCGTGTGAGATGCGTGCAATCGACAGGATGGCATATCACCCAACAATTTTAAAAATATTTTAAGGGATATTGTGACAAGAGATTGTATAATAGAAACCGAAAAGATTCTGGAAGGAAATGGATTAGATTTAAATAAGACTTTGTATTCATCAGATTTTCTTTCAGGCATGGCTTTTGATAATCATAAATAAGGGATATTTTTAAGATTAATTCTCACTGGAGAATTGGGAAAGTGTTATAGATAATGTGTCACTTGCTCTCACTCACTCTTAAAAAGTTGAGTGCAATAATATCTTAGGTCCTTTTCAGTTCTAAAATGCACTTATTCTATAAATGAGCCTCTTTTTCTAACAAAGCACACTGAAAAATTGGAACAACAATTCAGATAATCATTTCAAAGTCAGTTTCTCAATTTTTTACTTTTTATTTATTTTCGGCTGTGCCAGATCCTCGGTGCCACCTGGGCTTTTCTCTGGTTCTGGCCAGCGGGAGCTACTCTCTGGTTGTGGTGCAGGCTTCTCACTGCGGTGGCTTCTCCGTTGCAGAGCACAGACTAGTTGACCTCCCGGGCTCTAGAGCACAGGCTCAATAGCTGTGGTGCATGGAGTTAGTTGCTCCAAGGCCTGTGGGACCGTCCTGGATCCGGGATTAAATCCATGTCTCCTGTATTTGCAGGTGAATTCTTTACCACTGAGCCATCAGGGAAGCCCCAGAGTTTCTCTTAGTATTAAGTTTTCAGTGAATAAAAACATCTCCTTATGAAGCATATGTGATCCCCACAGTTTTCAGTCACTCAACCTTCTCTGTACTGATCCTTTGGGAATTAAATTTTATAATATCGAGTGATCTCCAGAAGTGTCTAGGGTTCTTTTTTCTCTTTCTTTCTCAATTTTGAAATCACCTAAATGTTGTTTGCCTAATGGGAATTTAAATATTGATCAAAAAGCAGAATATCAAGTGTTAAAAATCTACAGAGTGCCACAAATTACTGGCACTGGGGTATAGGGTGAATTAACTTTGTAGGTCAAGAGTGGTATGTATATCACGCTGTTACTGAGGTAGTAATCTATGAAGATGTATTTTGGTGAAATGTTTGTCTAACAATGTTTATGAAACTGCATAAATAGACTTTGTTATAAATAAATGTGGGCCTCCCACCTGCCAGTGGAGGACACATAGGAGACACAAGTTCGATCCTTGGGTTGGAAAGATCCCCTGGAGGAGGGCATGGCAACCCACTCCAGTATTCTTGCCTAGAGATCCCACGGACAGAGGAGCCTGGCGGGATACAGTTCATAGGGTTGAACAGAGTCAGACAAGACTAAAGGAACTGAGCACGCGCACGCACACACACACATAATAAACAAATGTATATCTTCTCAAAAAAAAAAAAAAACCACAATTGAACTGTAAATGCCTTAAATTAGAACAAAATCTAAGATGCCTTCTGACTTAAAATATATGTGTATCTATGTTAACCTTTTTCTCCCTTTGACCTAAAACAGTCAATGAACAGTGCAGTATCTGCAGCTTATCTTAGTTTGGGGCTGAATGATCCAGTGCTTATTCATTCTCCTGAAGTTAGGTAAACAAAGTCTACCTTCCCCACACTATCTGGGTTCCCAGGGCCTCTTCACACATCTGCACGATAGTGTGGGTAAGTAGGTGGCCAAACCCCAGATAAATCCCAAATACACATGTTTGAAATGTCAAGTCCAAAATTAATAAAATGCAAATTTAAATAGAGTTTTCTTGATAAAAAGATCAATGATAATGTTTAATGTCTGAGTGTGATGCATTATTTTAAGTGCATATAATTGACACGATTTCTATTGAAGACGTGAATCTGTTATTTTGATACTAATATGTAGAAAAAGTGATTTCCTCCATAAAACTCACTAAAAACCTCTTACACCACTTCCTAGAATACGGAGCCATCGAGATTTCATTTTGAATTAGTATCAAAGTCATATTTAATATTTGGTTCAAACGAGTGAAGATAAGCTTGTTTTCTCTTATCTCATAGTAAATTTGAGTGATACCCCAATTAAGTCTTTATTTGGTCCTTGATTTAAAAAAAAAAACTTAGTATTTTGCAAATGGATTAATAAGACCAAGTTATGCATAAGTGTAATGAATGTGTTTTCCATTAGTAAAGCCATTTGTGTTTTGAAAAAAAAATGCTTTAAATGTGTGTGTTGTTTCATGTTTGCCTATTAATTGTTTTCATTTCTCCCTTGGATAGAAACAGGCAAGTGGAAAGTTGTTGGATGTGTGAATATCAAACTTGTTTGAAAAAGCTTAGAAAATTATTGAGTGGCAGACACCAATTGACTTTCTGATGTTAAAGAAATAATTAGACTTCAGTTTTTCAGTTTTCACTTTCCAGCTAGTTCAGTCATTTAACTTGGCCTCCAAGATGAAAGTGTTTAAAAACTCTCACAAAGAATTCACCTGGACTTCCCCACTGTCACCTGAAGTCGTCATGTTTAATGAGAGTGTGTGGCCTGGGTTCTACGTGGCTCTTAGGACTTCGGATGTAACTTAGCAAGTGACCTCACATCAATAATTTTTTTAGAGTGATGACTGTTTTTATGAAAATGATACACGGTCATGGTAAAAATTTTAAACAATAAAGTGCAAAAAAAAAAACAACACAGATGATCCCAAATCTTACCACACGATAATAAACGTTTTTTAGTATTCGATGAATATTATTCCAGATCTCTATACATATGCAGCTAACCCTCAAATGCAGGGGGTGGAGTTGGGGTTGGGGTTAGGGGTGCTAACCCTGTTGTTTTCTTACTTATATTTTTTTGGAGAATAATTGCTTCATAATGTTCTGTTAGTTTCTGTTGTACAACAACGTGAATCAGCTATGTGTATATATATCCAATTTCTCTGATGGCTCAGCAGGTAAAGAATCTGTGTGCAATGCAGTGACAAATCCATGTATAACTTTATTCAGGGCTTCCCAGGTGGCACTAGCAGTAAGAACCTGCCTGCCAGTGCAGGCGACATAAGAGACACGGGTTTGATCCCTGGGTGGGGAAGATCCCCTGTCCCTATTAAACTGTAATCTTCCTCAGAACAAGACCTGTGTGCTTATTTCTTCCCCCTTCTTTTTATTTTTTCCCAGTCACCTGGGCTTTCCACAAAGCTCAGAGGGCCATATAGGCAGGTGCTTAATCAATAGTTGTTGAGTGATCATTCCCAGACCAGGCAGATGGAGGTCTGCATTTTGCAGTCATTGGGTGGTTGTGATGTGCGGCCTACAGGCTCTGCAAGGCAGATGAAGGGTCTGGAGGTATCACAGAAGTGGTGAGGGGTCCCGGGAGGCTCCACCAATGGGAACTCAGGACAGATGTTAAGAAATGCCTCACCAGGGAAGCTGGGAGCTTAGTCAGAATGACAGAAACAGACCTAACAATGGCACTGCCGAATTATATCCCTGAATCGCTTTATACAAACTCTAATTAAATAAGGATAAATAACTATAACATTTATATTGAAACTAATACATTGTGACACCTTGAGTTTAAAAAAAAATGAGGGGGAAAAAAATCCCAAGGGTGAGAAATAAACAGAAAATTGCCTACTGAGAGGTGGGTGGGGAATAAGCAGAAGCTCCTCTGGGGAAAAGAGAGGGCAAAAGGAAGACAGGCGAGAAGGTAAATTTCTTTTGTTACTGAAAGTGGGGTCTGGCTGCTCGCTGTTCAAAAGCCATTAGAGTCCAGGTTGGTGGAAAGGAAAAATTTGCTTTATTTTGATGCTGACAACTAGGGGTAGGTGGGTGGGGAGAGGGGATGCCCATCCAAAGGTCGATTCCCACCCCCATCTGACAATCAGGGTGCAAGAGCTTTTACAGACAAAGAGAGAGGGCAGCATGTAGAAAGAGCACAGTTCAGTTCAGTTCATCAGGGTGCAAGAGCTTTTACAGACAAAGAGAGAGGGCAGCATGTAGAAAGAGCACAGTTCAGTTCAGTTCAGTCGCTCAGTCGTGTCCAACTCTTTGCGACCCCATGAATCAAGAAGCACACCAGGCCTCCCTATCCATCACCAACTCCTGGAGTTCACTCAGACTCACGTCCATCCAGTCGGTGATGCCATCCAGCCATCTCATCCTCTGTCGTCCCCTTCTCCTCCTACCCCCAATCCCTCCCAGCATCAGTCTTTTCCAATGAGTCAACTCTTCACATGAGGTGGCCAAAGTACTGGAGTTTCAGCTTTAGTATCATTCCTTCCAAAGAAATCCCAGGGCTGATCTCCTTCAGAATGGACTGGTTGGATCTCCTTGCAGTCCAAGGGACTCTCAAGAGTCTTCTCCAACACCACAGTTCAAATGCATCAATTCTTCAGCGCTCAGCTTTCTTCACAGTCCAATTCTCACATCCATACGTGATCACAGGAAAAACACAGCCTTGACTAGACGGACCTTTTTTGGCAAAGTAATGTCTGCTTTTGAATATGCTATCTAGGTTGGTCATAACTTTCCTTCCAAGGAGTAAGTGTCTTTTAATTTCATGGCTACAATCACCATCTGCAGTGATTTTGGAGCCCAAAAAAATAAAGTCTGACACTGTTTTCACTGTTTCCCCATCTATTTCCCATGAAGTGATGCCATGATCTTAGTTCTCTGAATGCTGAGCTTTAAGCCAACTTTTTCACTCTCCTCTTTCACTTGCATCAAGAGGCTTTTTAGTTCCTCTTCACTTTCTGCCATAAGGGTGGTGTCATCTGCATATCTGAGGTTATTGATATTTCTCCTGGCAATCTTGATTCCAGCTTGTGCTTCTTCCAGCCCAGCATTTCTCATGATGTACTCTGCATAGAAGTTAAATAATCACAGTGACAATATACAGCCTTGACATACTCCTTTTCCTATTTGGAACCAGCCTGTTGTTCCATGTCCAGTTCTAACTGTTGCTTCCTGACCTGCATACAGGTTTCTCAGGAGGCAGGTCAGGTGCTCTGGTATTCCCATCTCTTTCAGAATTTTCCACAGTTTATTGTGATCCACCCAGTCAAAGGCTTTGGCATAGTCAATAAAGCAGAAATAGATGTTTTCCTGGAACTCTCTTGCTTTTTAGATAATCCAGCAGATGTTGGCAATTTGATCTCTGGTTCCTCTGCCTTTTCTAAAACCAGCTTGAACATCTGGAAGTTCACACTATTGCTGAAGCCTGGTACAGTCAGCTCTAACAGTCATCTTGAAATTGGTCGCTGGTAGTCTGACAAGCGTCATCTTAGTTATTTTAGGTACAGTTAATCTTGAGTCCCAGGGTTGATTTGTTCCCATTTCCTTGAGGCCAGTTCTTGGAATTGTGGCAGCTTATGTCACGGCTACTGTCTGGACACCATGTAGTTAGCTTCTTTCACCTTGTGGGGTTTTCAGTATCTAAAAGACAGCACACAGGATATGCTCAGAATATTATTTATAGCCCTTGAGAAGGAACTAAAGGTCCTTGACTTTGCTCAGTGACTACATTATTCGCTCTCCTTTGACTGCTTTACTTTGTTTGTACATGTTCTCATTTCTCTGGTTAAACTTTTTCTTTGGCTAAAGTTTTTCCACTAACAAGAGGCAGGCATAGGACGTGGAGGGCAAGGACCACTGGGTCCTGTTCCATTTCACTTTGTCTAGTTGAGTGTCACAAACCTGCTGAAAACTCCTGCTTATGTGAAGAGGAGCAAAATCTTTGAGGAAGTGAGGCCCATAATTGAGACCATATGTAACCCTATTCTCAGGCTTTTCAGGGACTGAAGGGTGAAGAATATCAAGACAATCTTAGGAGCCCATTTGCATTGCTAAATAATACAAAACAGTTCTAATTTTTCTATGAATGAAGATATATTTTGTGGGACATGAAAAATATCAGGGTGATTTCTGAATCTTGGTTTCCATATAATATCTTTTAAAATTTCTGTCTGTGTATTTTTTGTGTGCTCTGAAGACACTCATGATTCAGCCAGTCTCAGAGAGCACAAGTGCATCTGAAATTAGAAGTTGCCACAGATGTCATTGGAGAAGGCAATGGCACCCCACTCCAGTAGTCTTGCCTGGAAAATCCCAGGGACGGGGGAGCCTGGTGGGCTGCAGTCCATGGGGTTGCTAGGAGTCGGACACGACTGAGCGACTTCATTTTGACTTTTCACTTTCATGCATTGGAGGAGGAAATGGCAACCCACTCCAGTGTTCTTGCCTGGAGAATCCCAGGGACGGGGGAGCCTGGTGGGCTGCCGTCTATGGGGTCGCACAGAGTCGGACACGACTGAAGCGACTTAGCAGCAGCAGCAATAGCACAGATGTCTAAAACATCACTCAAGTCCATACCACTCTGGACCAAGGGCTCTGCCATCTCCCTTTAACACTAGTCCCAGGAAAATGCTCTTGGTTTTCCTCTGGTTCTGCTCTTGGTTGAGAAAAAGGGTCAGTGCAGGAAAAGACTTGCCCAGCATTACAACCTATGTCCTACAGACAAGTATTTAGTCTCCTTTGCCCAAGTATGTTATGGAACTGAGAGGACATAAATGAGAACAGTTTTGGAGTCAGATATGTTCGATTTAGTTTCCCTGGTGGCTCAGATGGTAAAAAAAAATCCACATGCAGTGCGGGACACCTGGCTTAGATCCCTAGGTCAGGAAGATCCCCTGGAGAAGGAAATGGCTACCACTTCAGTATTCATGCCTGGAGAATTCCATGGCCAGAGGAGCCTGGTGGGATACACCATGGGACTGCAAAGACTTGGACATGACTGAGTGACCAACACTTTGATTTTGACACTCAATTTGGGATCTTGACTTTGCAATTGGAGGAAGTCATTTGGTCCCTCTGAATCTCAATTACCTCTTCCATAAGGTGGAAATAATAAGAGCTGCCTTGTAGGATTGCTGTTATACTAAGTGGCATAAGTAAAGTCCCCTACATACAAACCTTCAAGTTGCAGACTTCCAAAGATGCAAACATGTATTCGTATGTCCAATCATGTAAGTTAGTTCATGTGTCTGGTGTATATTGTCACGTTCATGCATGCATCCTTTACAAGTGGTTGTGCTTTTGTGTACTTCACTGTACAGTGTTGCATAGAATACAGTAGTATAGTATCTTTCTTTCAAGCCCAGGATGACCAGAAGCAAGCATAAAAGCAGCAGTGATGTAGTTGGTACTGCTGTGCTTTTCCAGATACTGTACTATAAAATCAAAAATGTTTTATTTATTTCTTGTGTTAGATTTTTTCTGTATTATTTATGTGAAAGTTTAATCAACCTATTACAGTATAAATACTATATAGCTGATACACAATCAGTTGTGTTACCTAGTTGGGTACCTAGGCTAACTTTGTTGAACTTACAAACAAACTGGACTTAGGAACTCACTCTCGGAATGGAACTCACTCATATGTAGGGGACTTACTGTACAATAAACAAGCTTTACATCTCTATCCCACCCACCCAAGAGGTTCATAGGAGCCATGCTTGCTCTGTGTGAGAGCAGCTCCAACTCCTTGACTGAATAGAAAGTCATTTATTCAAACAAATAAGCAAGGAGATCAAACCAGTCAAACCTAATGGAAATCAAGCCTGAATATTCATTGGAAGGACTGATGCTCCAATAGTCTGGCCACCTGATTCAAAGAGCCAACTCATTGGAAAAGACCCTAATGTTGGGAAAGATTTAAAGCAGGAGAAGGGGGTGACAGGATGAAATTGTTGGATGGCATCACCAACTCAATGGACATGAATTTGAGCAAACTCAGGGAGACAGTGAAGGACAGGGAAGCCTGGCGTGCTCCAGTCCATGGAGTTGCAAAGAGTCAGACACAACTCAGTGACTGAACAAGACAAAACAAACTCCACAATCTTGGCCTAGAAATAAAAAATTTTGGGATATCAAGGTTGGTTACTTGAGTTGAGGAGATAAAATGGGAGTGGGTGTCATTTAACCTTGTGCATTGCCAGAGCAGGAAAAGCTACCCAAAGAGTAAGAGAAAGGGGGAAAGAGACGAAAAAACAATATGAGAGAACACCTCCTCTGTCTAGGTGAATAATAAAATCATCCAAAAATCTTTTCAGTCTGTTAAATTGTATCAGATTCTCAAGATGCAGACAATTATAGTACTTCTCTTTCAAGAACATGCTTCAGTTCAGTTCAGTCGCTCAGTCGTGTCTGACTCTTTGTGACCCCATGAATCGCAGCACGCCAGGCCTCCCTGTCCATCACCAACTCCTGGAGTTCACTCAGACTCACGTCCATCGAGTCAGTGATGCCATCTCATCCTCTGTTGTCCCCTTCTCCTCCTGCCCCCAATCCCTCCCAGCATCAGGGTCTTTTCCAATGAGTCAACTCTTCTCATGAGGTGGCCAAAGTACTGGAGTTTCAGCTTCAGCATCAGTCCCTCCAATGAACACCCAGGACTGATCTCCTTTAGGATAGACTGGTTGGATCTCCTTGCATGCTTACTTTCTATTACAGGGTACCACGCATTGTTTCAAAAGGAGCATGATAAGAGAATCTGGCAGGTAAAGAAGAAAAATATGAGAAGCAGATCAGACAAATGGGAACTGTTCCCAACTCGATTTTATAATTTTTGTTTAAGCTCATACAATATAAAGGGTATTGGTGAGTATGTGAAAAGATAATAAGACTCTGGTCTTGAAGAGACTGCAATTTAATAGAAGAGATAATACAAGTGTACAGGATGGTAATTCTAAGAAGTCTAGGAGTGCACTATAAGGGAAGAACAGAAGGGTGGCAGGACAGGCTACCCCAAAATATGCCACTTAGGTATATTGATTACTTTGAGCTGAAGATACTCAAAAAACAGTAGATGGAGGGACTTCCTTGGTCGTCCAGTGCTTACGATTCTGTGCTCCCAATGAAGGGGGTCTGGATTCAATCCCTGGTCAGGGAACTAGATCCCCCATGCCACAACAAAGATTGAAGACCCTATGTGCCACAACTAAATTTTTTAAAGATTTTTTTTTGATGTGGGCCATTTTTAGTCTTTATTGAATTTGTTACAATATTGCTTCTGCTTTAGGTTTTGGTTTTTTGGCCACAAGGTATGTGGGGTATTAACTCCTTGACCAGGGATTGAACCTGCACCCCCTGCATTGAAAGGTGGAGTCTTAACCACTGAATCGCCAAGGAAGTCCTTAAAAAATAAATATTTTAAAGAAAGAAATAAAAACAGTAGATACAGGAAGAGGTTTCGTGGAGCTTCCTTTCTGCCTAAAGACAGATCCCTCCCCCCACCGGCCACCTCAAATACTCAGTTGTCACAGTTTCATTAACCAGAGAAGATTGACTGTCATCACTAACGAGGAGACTAGAGGTGACACCACAGCCCGACAAACCTTGTCACCAACTCCCACCGGTTCTTCATTCAGCTTTCCTCAGTTCAGTTCTGTCGCTCAGTCATGTCTGACTCTTTGCAACTCCATGAATCGCAGCAAACCAGGCTTCCCTGTCCATCAACAACTCCCGCAGTTTACCTAAACTCATGTCCATCGAGTCAGTGATGCCATCCAGCCATCTCATCCTCTGTCGTCCCCTTCTCCTCCTGCCCCCAATCCCTCCCAGCATCGGAGTCTTTTCCAATGAGTCAACTCTTTCCATGAGGTGGCCAAAGTACGGGAGTTTCAGCTTTAGCATCATTCCCTCCAAAGAAATCCCAGGGCTGATCTCCTTCAGAACGGACTGGTTGGATCTCCTTGCAGTCCAAGGGACTCTCAAGAGTCTTCTCCAACACCACAGTTCAAAAGCATCAATTCTCCGGTGCTCAGCTTTCTTCACAGTCCAATTCTCACATCCATACATGACCACTGGAAAAACCATAGCCTTGACTAGACAGACTTTTCTTGGCAAAGTAATGTCTCTGCTTTTCAATATGGTATCTAGGTTGGTCATAACTTTCCTTCCAAGGAGTAACTATCTTTTCATTTCGTGGCTGCAGTCACCATCTGCAGTGATTTTGGAGCCCAGAAAAATAAAGTCTGACACTGTTTCTACTGTTTCCCCATCTATTTCCCATGAAGTGATGGGACCAGATGCCATGATCTTAGTTCTCTGAATGCTGAGCTTTAAGCCAACTTTTTCACTCTCCTCTTTCACTTGCATCAAGAGGCTTTTTAGTTCCTCTTCACTTTCTGCCATAAGGGTGGTGTCATCTGCATATCTGAGGTTATTGATATTTCTCCCAGCAATCTTGATTCCAGCTTGTGTTTCTTCCAGTCCAGCATTTCTCATGATGTACTCTGCATATAAGTTAAATAAGCAGGGTGACAATATACAGCCTTGACATACTCCTTTTCCTATTTGGAACCAGTCTGTTGTTCCATGTCCAGTTCTAACTGTTGCTTCCTGACCTGCATACAGGTTTCTCAAGAGGCAGATCAGGTGGTCTGGTATTCCCATCTCTTGAAGAATTTTCCACAGTTTATTGTGATCCACCCAGTCAAAGGCTTTGGCATAGTCAATAAAGCAGAAATAGATGTTTTTCTGGAACTCTCTTGCTTTTTCCATGATCCAGAGGATGTTGGCAATTTGATCTCTGGTTCCTCTGCCTTTTCTAGAACCAGCTTGAACATCTGGAAGTTCACGGTTCACATATCACTGAAGCCTGGCTTGGAGAATTTTGAGCATTACTTTACTAGCATATGAGATGAGTGCAATTGTGCAGTAGTTTGAGCATTCTTTGGCATTGCCTTTCTTTGGGATTGGAATGAAAACTGACCTTTTCCAGTCCTGTGGCCACTGCTGAGTTTTCCAAATTTGCTGGCATATTGAGTGCAGCACTTTGACAGCATCATCTTTCAGGATTTGAAATAGCTCAACTGGAATTCCATCACCTCCACTAGCTTTGTTCGTAGTGATGCTTTCTAAGGCCCTAAAGATTATCTATTCTCTCCCGAGAGTCTTGTATCCTTCCTCTGCTTTCCCTATAAGATGCTGTTTAATCCTGAATTCTAAGCCATCCTGGGGAGTGATTCATTTTCTTCTGAGTATCCCATGAAGAATATGTTAGTAAACTTCATTTGTTTTTCTTTTGTTAATGTGTCTTTTATTACAGGGGTCCCAACTAAGAACTCAAAGGGTAAAGGGAAAAATTATTTATTCTTCCCTGCAATACCAGGGTCCACAATAGCACAAAGTAGGGAGCCACCAGATTGAGAGCAGAAGGCGGTTTCAAGCCAAACAGTGTTTGAGCTGAGCTTTTAACAGCAGGTAGGTTTTAGGGGCAGGAATGGGAGGAAAAGGCAAGAGAAACAGAATTGAGCTCAAAACACCCTGTTCCCTCTAACTAGAATAGCCTCACTCATCCCCCTTCCACTGCAACCAGCTCCTGCTTTAAGACTTGGCTCGTGTCTCCTCCTCCAGAAAGTATTTTATGGTCAATTCCTTCTGCCCAGGCCCTACTGAGCTACCTAGCTCTGTGCTTTTTCCCATCACAGCCTTTATCCATCACATTAGAGTGGCCGTTTGTCATCTGAGTCTCCCATTAGACTTAACACTCCTTAACATACGGGTGGATTAATCACTTCTCAGATGCGTCATTAGTTTGTTACTAGTAATTGTTAATACTAGAAACCTCACCTTTTGGGGGGGCTGGTGTAGAGAATACTCCAGGTATGTCATGATACCTTACTCATCGTTTACCTTATGCCATGTTTACCTGCCTGGGAGAGATAACATGCCGACTTGAGAAATTTAGCCATTGCTCTAGCCTTCCAGTCCCCCATTCACACAACGGTCCTGATGTTGGTAAGCTTGACGTATCACCATAAGCTGTTTGGCTTCAGCGATGCTGTGGCTTTTGCATCATGACAGGCAGGACATTTCTCAGTGGCCTAAAAAACCAACACATTTGTGCTGGAATTTGGATTGTTGTTCAGTTGCTCAGTCATGTCCAACTGTTTGCAACTCCATAGACTGCAGCATTCCAGGCTTCCCTGTCCTTCACCATCTCCCAGAATTTTCTCCGACTCGTGTCCATTGAGTCGGTGATGCCATCCAGCCATCTCATCCTCTCTTGCCCCCTTCTCTTACTGCCCTCAATCTTTCCCAACATCCGGGTCTTTTCCAATGAGTAGACTCCTCACATCAGGTGGCCAAGTATTGGAATTTGGTTAGTGATATTCAAAATATTTTACAGCCGCTAGGCAGTGACCAGTCCGAACATACACAGGTAACACTAGAGCATGGCCCTAGGGCTTCTTTCCCTGTCTCCCACAAATAATAACCTGTATTTATTAGAATGAACAGAAGTTTAGACATTCTCAGGGAAGAAGCCAGGATAACCAGGAATCCAGGAGATATTTGAGGGTTCAGAGAAACTGTTACTTGCCAACTGATATGTATCTCAAGACTTTTAACAATTGGACAAACCGCTGTTTAGTGCCCAGCAAATGTCAGTGCTGCCAACCAAAAAATGAGAATTGGAGCAATTAATTTTGAAAAGGGAAAATAGATTTCATATGTGCTAGGATCCTGGAAAAGATTCCTAGACTGTGTTCCATAAGAAACTGTAGCTCATAAGATATTTCTAGATGTTACAAGAGAAATATTTCTATGGTCAAGTAAGATTGAGAAACACGGTACAAATTATATCCCTCTTGTATTCCACAATACGGGAGTGAATTACAAGTCCTGGAGTAAAGAAAACTCTTGAACTTCATTTAGTCCAAGTATTGAAAAAGCTTACTTCCTCAAGGGAATCCTTTCACCATGCAACAATTTTGCTTTGGAAGGAAATGAAGGTTCTGTGCAACAACGTTTAGGAGATTTCATTCAAAATATCCTCTCCACATTTAGATACGCTCAGAGTGGTGAGTTCTCAAAGATAGCTCACCATACAAAGACCAGATTTGTCCTGCTCTCATCATTTTCCAGAGGTTTCTCTCATACTTCATTTCACGGGCTCAGGAGTCTTGGCAATTGAATTGCTTGTTTCCAACCCCCAGGAAAGTTATCAAACATTAACCCCCAGTGGTTGGGGTCAGCAAACATTTTCCACAAAGAACCAGAAAATTAGTATCTTCAGTTTTGTGAACTGCCATGCCTTCTCAACTCTGCCATTATGACGGAGCAGCCATAGACACAAAGGAGCATGTCTGTGTTCCAATACAATTTTATTTACACAAATAGATGAAGGGCCAGATTTGTCCTGTGATTTACTGTTTGCCAAGCCTGACCTAGGCTGAAAAAACGGGAGCCTCCTCAGCCTCCCCTCTTTCAGCCTCAGAATGGTCTTTGCTCTATTTGTTGTCCTAGATCTCAAAGGTGAGTTAACTTGAGATTCATAAATGAATAGAAATAAAAGAGCCGAACAAGACCTTGTCACTCTTCAAATCTCCAAGAAGAAATGAAGATGGGCCACAGAAGGCAAGAACATCCCTACTGGGGATACGAACCACGCACCAGGGAGTACAAGTAGGAGAGACCTTTCCCTGAGTCTTCTGAGATCTTTAAAGTTAGCCTCACTTCAGCTACTTCCATGAAACATTTGGGGACTAAAAACCTAATGAAAATCCTTTGGCTGAGAATCAAGTAGCTGTCACTTCGGTGATCCTGCTGTTTGCTACTATTTTTATTTGATAAGCAGAACATTATACTTGGGCCTAGATTTGAGGCAAGATCGTCAGTGATCCATGGTTTAGAGACCAGAGGGCCTCATCCCCAGGCCGGCCTGTGTTCAGGTTTCTTTGGCAGAAGTATTGTAGATGTTTTCAATTAGGCGGGGGAACAAAACCTCCAGGGAGTATGGCTTTGACCCAAATAAAACCTCCCCTTGAATATAATTTCCCTCTCTAGCTCTCTCTCTCTCTCTATTTCTCTCTCAATCTGTAAATCTGTATGCCGGTGTGGGTGTGGATGTGTGTGCAAAATGGTTGAGACAGCTGCCTTACACAGGTGGTATCCCAGGCAGTAAATAATATGGCTTTTATAGATGGCTTGAGACACACAGTCTCAGAACAATTAATTTTACCACTACACGTTTGACCTAAGAGCACTTTTTATCACAGCAGGAATTCCTTATCAAATTCTCAGGTGCAGGAGCCCCATAAACACTTTGGAGGCATACAGACCTCATGGCTGAGATGGTTAGTTACTTGAGGAGGGAAACAGAAGTGGTCTGAGAAGAAAGAGAAATATAAAACACTGACCCCAGCTCAAAGAGGCAAACCCGAATAGTCAACACTGCCCTTCTGGGAAGTTTGTGTACTCCTCTCCCAGTCATAGGGTTCAGTTCAGTTCAGTTCAGTCGCTCAGTCCTGTTCGACTCTTTGCGACCCCATGAACTGCAGCACGCCAGACCTCCCTGTCCATCACCAACTCCCGGAGTCCATCCAAACCCATGTCCATTGAGTCAGCGATGCCATCCAACTATCTCATCCTCTGTCGTCCCCTTCTCCTCCTGCCCTCAATCTTTCCCAGCATCAGGGTCTTTTCCAACGAGTCAGTTCTTTGCATCAGGTGGCAAAAACTTTGGAGTTTCAGCTTCAGGATCAGTCTTTCCAATGCATATTCAGGACTGATCTCCTTTAGGATGGACTGGTTGGATCTCCTTGCAGTCCAAGGGATTCTCAAGAGTCTTCTCCAACACCACAGTGCAAAAGCATCAATTCTTTGGCGCTCAGCTTTCTTTATAGTCCAACTCCCACATCCATACATGACCACTGGAAAAACCGTGGGGTTAGAAACCTCAACAATTTAGCATATATTTTTGACTGTGCCACAGCATATGGAATCTTAGTTCCCCAACTAGGGATTGAACCTGAGCCCCCTGCATTGGAAGTGTGGAGTCTTAACCACTGGACTGCCAGGGAAGTTCATTTTTTAATTTTTTTAACCTTTACAATTTAGAAGTCAGCCATCATGGGGAAAGATTGGCTTTGTTGTCACAAGGTATATACAATTGAAGAGTTACAAGGAACGATACAGTTCAAAAGAATTGACAAAAATTTCCAAGTGGAGGACCAGGAAGTCATTCAGTTTGCAAACTGGGGCTAAGGAGTGCTTACCAAAAACAGCCAACAAAAACTTTTCAAAAAACAAAAAACTCATACAGCTGGAAATCTATGTGTATATGTATTTAAACATATCTTCAAGTATTTATCTACTTAAAGAAATGAAGATACCCACCTCTGATACTTGTGATAATTAGTTTTACTTCTTCATAAATTAATGTATTTTATGTGTTGAAAACCCCTAGTCCAATTTTCTGTACTTGCATGAACTAAACAAAGATTTACCTGCTGCTGCTGCTAAGTCACTTCAGTCGTGTCTGACTCTGTATGACCCCATAAACGGCAACCCACTAGGCTCCTCTGTCCCTGGGATTCTCCAGGTGAGAATACTGGAGTGGGTTGCCATTTCCTTCTGAACCCAAAACTGCAAATTAGGGGTTCCACCAGAATTTATGGGCTTCCTTGGTGGCTCAAATGGTAAAGAATCTGCCTGCAATGTGGGAGACCTGGGTTCGAACCCCTGGTGGGGAAGAGCCCCTGGAGAAGGGAATGGCTACCCACTCCAGTATTCTTGTCTGGAAAATTCCATGGACAGAGGAGTCTGACAGGCTTCAGTCCATGGGGCCACAAAAAGTTGGACACGACCAAGCAAATAACACACACACACACACACACACACAAGAATTTATATGTCAGGTTGTATTATTGCTTATTTGTTTTTATATTAAATGGCCATTGGGGCATGACATATTGTTAAAGAAGCAAAAAACAAAGGGGAAGAAAAGCTATTGCAATTATTTTCAAGACCCATCCAAACCCTGACCTTTTTCTAAGTTCAACAAACATTTTTGATGGGCCCAAAAGACTGTGAAATGAACAAATCATTGCAGTAAAAGCAAAGGTGCAGGAGAGCATTCATTCACTGACCATCTGTGGCCTCTGAGCCCCTCCTGAGACTGAGATCCTCCTCTTCTGGGATAGAAGAGAGAGCTGGAAAGACAGGAAAAGCATTAAATGAGAAAAACCTGACAAAAACTACTCTGAATCTGAGCTCATATGTCAGTTTCATGTAGAATCATAAATTTATAGATTTAAAATCCCTTTTCTGTTTAAAAATGGTAAAGAGATTATATTATACTTCTTTAACTCTCTTACTTAAAATCCTTTATTATTATTATTTTTTTAACATCCACTGTGTCATTATAGGGGACTTTCCCAGTGGCTCAGAGGTAAAGAATCTGCCTGCAATGCAGGAGACACAGGAGATGCAGATTCGAGCACTCTGTCTGGAAGATCCCCTGGAGGAGGGCATGGCATCCCACTCCAATATTCTTGCCTAGAAAATCCCATGGACAGAGGAGCCTGGTGAGCTACAGTCCATGGGGTCACAAAGAGCTGGACATGACCAAAGTGACTGAGCATGTATACGCACATGCATGTCATTATAAAAAAGAAGGTTTCTGTTTCGTTCTGATGAGGATTCCAACTTCTGATCACAGAGGGCCTGATCACAGGGGGGAAATTAAGTGGCTGATGTGAGACACACATACCATCAACACATAATCAATTAGAAAGAATTAGGGAAAAAATCCCAAAGGCAGCCTTTAGCCCACATCTCTCTCTAGGAAAAGTGTATTCTTTTCTTTAGAGTATAAAATGCCTATTTCAAGCACCGTTTCATTATTTTTCTCAAAAGTTTGAAATGTTTGGCACCTCATAAGCCTCCTTCTTGTTTGAAGAGTAAAGCATAGCAGACATCCTCTTTTAAAGAATAACTGCTAATAAGATAAACAAGACATAATTTTTCTCTTGGGCTTAATTTGTACTTGGGCATCTGCCTTTTCCTCACAAATAATGGGAGATATCTATTCAAGAGTACCATAAATATGAGAATCTTCTCATTTATTTGATCAAAAGCTACATCTGCCATGGGAGTGGAGGTAACTGAACACAGATTTACAATAGCTCAATTCTACATGTTAGTTGGAGAGAGAAATCACTCTCCATTGAACTATGAAGTCATGAGCATACTCCATAAATTGTTTTAATTTAAAAAAAATATGGTGAGACACTATCTCTGTGTCCATTATATTTGAAAAGCTGGGAAAGAGAAATAGGTTGAAGACCTAACCTGAGGAAGAAAGCACATTCCTTCAGCATGGCGCTCCTCCCCAGAAGCCACAAAGCCTTCGCTTCTGCTCTCTCTGTAACTTTCTGTCTGCTTGAAGAACTTTCCCAGGTTCCCCTATGTCTCTTCTATTTTTCTGGATTCTCATAAAGACTTGCCCCAGTTGTCCCAAGGGTGCGTTGGAACCAAACTCCTGCCTGCTCATGTGAGCTGACCCTGTGGATCTCTTCCCAACTCCATGTTCAGTGACCAACTGTGGTGGGAGTGTTCACAGCATGGAAGTTGGCCAGTGCTACAGATCAGGACTTTTATTTCCTCCCTGGACATCCAGTCAGTTGCTAAATCTACACCAGCATACCAGCATCTTGAACACATCTTTCTACTCTTTCTCCCTTCCCTTCTCCCATTTCAAATCTTATCCTCAGATAACCACACACTTGAAATATGCCAATAAATGAATTTTCTAAGTTAATAGTGGAGAAAGAGGTATTCCCTGGTGGCTCAGATGGTAAAGAATCTGCCTTCAATGCAGGAGACCTGGATTCGATCCCTGGATCAAGAAGATCCCCCCAAGAAGGGAATGGCAACCCACTCCATACTCTTACCTGGAGAATTTCATGGACAGAGGAACCTGCAGAGGCTACAGTCCATGGGGTTGCAGAGAGGGGGACATGACTGAGTAACTAACACACACATTCTGTCAACCATATATTGAACACTATCTAATGATAATGCCTTAACCCAAAGAAAAGAATCTCTATGAAAGCCCACGAAATAGTGCTTTTGTCTAGGACAAACTTCTCAGCATCTTTCAAATGATACCATCAAGGCAGCTAGGGACTCCACCTTAAACCAGTGTTGACAAGATAACGAAAGCAGAGTTGGGAAAACTGTTGGATAGAAGGACCAGTGTTGACTGAAATGCAGACACAAACTTGCCAAGACAAAAAAGAGAAGCTGATTTTCAATAGCCACGTACAGATGTGAGAGCTGGACCGTAAAGAAGGTTGAGAACACTCAGAGGTGAGGGATGATCCTGGATAGGGCACCGAAGCGCTTGCCCTCTGCCTTCTCTTCCATCTGAATGTTCATCTGTATCTTTTAATACCCTTTGTATATAATGAGTGGGCTTAGTAAATGGGTTTCCTGAGTTTTATAAGCCACTCCAACAGATTAATTGAACCCAAGGACAGGCGGCTGAGACCAGGGCCCTAAGCGCGACGGCGGCTGCGACCAGCGCACTAAGCGTGGCCGAGAGGAGCTACCCTACGTCCGAGGTCAGGAGCAGAAGCCGGGAGGACCCCATGCCCAAAGAGCGGTGGCCAAGAGGAGTTACCCCACGTCTGAGGTCAGGGGCAGTGGCCGAGAGTGCCAGGCTGCAACGGCGCAGGAACGGCAGAGAAGAGCTACCCAAGTCCGAGGTCAGGGGCGGCGGCCGCCGGGAGGAGCTACCCCACGCCCTCACCCCCAAGGCCAGGGGCTGCAGCCCTGAGGACCAACCCCATGCCCGAAGCCAGGGGCGGCCGGGAGGACCAACCCCACGTCCAAGGAGCGGTGGCTGCCCCGAGGCAGGAGGACCTAGAGGCACTATCCCACATTGAAGGTCAGGAAGGGCGGCAGTGAGGAGATACCCCTCGTCCAAGGTAAGGAGCAGCAGCTGCGCTTTGCTGGAGCAGCCGTGAAGAGATACCCCACGTCCAAGGTAAGAGAAACCCAAGTAGGTAGGTGTTGAAAGAGGGCATCAGAGGGCAGACACACTGAAACCATACTCACAGAAAACTAGTCAATCTAATCACACTAGGACCACAGCCTTGTCTAGCTCAGTGAAACTAAGCCATGCCCGTGGGGCAACCCAAGACGGGAGGGTCATGGTGGAGAGATCTGACAGAATGTGATCCACTGGAGAAGGGAATGGCAAACCACTTCAGTATTCTTGCCTTGAGAACCCCATGAACAGTATGAAAAGGCAAAATGATAGGATACTGAAAGAAACTCCCCAGGTCGGTAGGTGCCCAATATGCTACTGGAGATCAGTGGCGAAATAACTCCAGAAAGAATGAAGAGATGGAGCCAAAGCAAAAACAATACCCAGCTGTGGATGTGACTGGTGATAGAAGCAAGGTCCCATGCTGTAAAGAGCAATATTGCATAGGAACCTGGAATGTCAGGTCCATGAATCAAGGCAAATTGGAAGTGGTCAAACAAGAGATGGCAAGAGTGAATGTCGACATTCTAGGAATCAGAGAACTGAAATGGACTGGAATGGGTGAATTTAACTCAGATGACCATTATATCTACTACTGTGGGCAGGAATCCCTCAGAAGAAATGGAGTAGCCATCATGGTCAACAAAAGAGTCCGAAATGCAGTACTTGAAATGCAATCTCAAAAATGACAGAATGGTCTCTGTTCGTTTCCAAGGCAAACCATTCAATATCACAGTAATCCAAGTCTACACCCCAACCAGTAACGCTGAAGAAGCTGAAGTTGAACGGTTCTATGAAGACCTACAAGACCTTTTAGAACTAACACCTAAAAAAGATGTCCTTTTCATTATAGGAACTGGAATGCAAAAGTAGGAAGTCAAGAAACACCTGGAGTAACAGGCAAATTTGGCCTTGGAATACGGAATGAAGCAGGGCAAAGACTAATACAGTTTTGCCAAGAAAATGCACTGGTCATAGCAAACACCCTCTGCCAACAACACAAGAGAAGACTCTATACATGGACATCACCAGATGGTCAACACCAAAATCAGATTGATTATATTCTTTGCAGCCAAAGATGGAGAAGCTCTATACAGTCAACAAAAACAAGACCAGGAGCTGACTGTGGCTCAGATCATGAACTCCTTATTACCAAATTCAGACTTAAATTGAAGAAAGTAGGGAAAACCACTAGACCATTCAGGTATGACCTAAATCAAATCCCTTATGATTATACAGTGGAAGTGAGAAATAGATTTAAGGGCCTAGATCTGATAGATAGAGTGCCTGATGAACTATGGAATGAAGTTCGTGACATTGTACAGGAGACAGGGATCAAGACCATCCCCATGGAAAAGAAATGCAGAAAAGCAAAATGGCTGTCTGGGGAGGCCTTACAAATAGCTGTGAAAAGAAGAGAAGCGAAAAGCAAAGGAGAAAAGGAAAGATATAAGCATCTGAATGCAGAGTTCCAAAGAATAGCAAGAAGAGATAAGAAAGCCTTCCTCAGTGATCAATGCAAAGAAAAAGAGGAAAACAACAGAATGGGAAAGACTAGAGATCTCTTCAAGAAAATTAGAGATACCAAGGGAACATTCCATGCAAAGATGGGCTCAATAAAGGACAGAAATGGTATGGACCTAACAGAAGCAGAAGATATTAAGAAGAGGTGGCAAGAATACACAGAAGAACTGTACAAAAAAGATCTTCACAACCCAGATAATCATGATGGTGTGATCGCTGACCTAGAGCCAGACATCTTGGAATGTGAAGTCAAGTGGGCCTTAGAAAGCATCACTACGAACAAAGCTAGTGGAGGTGATGGAATTCCAGTTGAGCTATTTCAAATCCTGAAAGATGATGCTGTCAAAGTGCTGCACTCAATATGCCAGCAAATTTGGAAAACTCAGCAGTGGCCACAGGACTGGAAAAGGTCAGTTTTCATTCCAATGCCAAAGAAAGGCAATGCCAAAGAATGCTCAAACTACCGCACAATTGCATTCATCTCACATGCTAGTAAAGTAATGCTCAAAATTCTCCAAGCCAGGCTTCAGCAATACGTGAACTGTGAACTTCCAGATGTTCAAGCTGGTTTTAGAAAAGGCAGAGGAACCAGAGATCAAATTGCCAACATCCGCTGGATCATGGAAAAAGCAAGAGAGTTCCAGGAAAATATCTATTTCTGCTTTATTGACTATGCCAAAGCTTTTGACTGTGTGGATCAAAATAAACTGTGGAAAATTCTGAAAGAGATGGGAATATCAGACCACCTGATCTGCCTCTTGAGAAACCTATATGCAGGTCAGGAAGCAACAGTTAGAAGTGGACATGAAATAACAGACTGGTTCCAAATAGGAAAAGGAGTATGTCAAGGCTGTATATTGTCACCCTGCTTATTTAACTTATATGCAGAGTACATCATGAGAAACGCTGGACTGTAAGAAATACAAGCTGGAATCAAGATTACCGGGAGAAATATCAATAACCTCAGATATGCAGATGACACCACCCTTATGGCAGAAAGTGAAGAGGAACTAAAAAGCCTCTTGATGAAAGTGAAAGAGGAGAGTGAAAAAGTTGGCTTAAAGCTCAACATTCAGAAAACGAAGATCATGGCATTCGGTCCCATCACCTCATGGGAAATAGATGGGGAAAGAGTGGAAACAGTGTCAGACTTTATTTTTCTGGGCTCCAAAATCACTGCAGATGGTGACTGCAGCCATGAAATTAAGACACTTACTCCTTGGAAGGAAAGTTATGACCAACCTAGATCAGATCAGATCAGTCGTTCAGTTGTGTCCGACTCTGAGACCCCATGAATCGCAGCACGCCAGGCTTCCCTGTCCATCACCAACTCCCAGAGTTCACCCAGACTCACGTCCATCGAGTCAGTGATGCCATCCAGCCATCTCATCCTCTGTCGTCCCCTTCTCCTCCTGCCCCCAATCCCTCCAGCATCAGAGTCTTTTCCAATGAGTCAACTCTTCCCATGAGGTGGCCAAAGTACTGGAGTTTCATTTTTAGCATCATTCCTTCCAAAGAAATCCCAGGGCTGATCTCGTTTAGAACAGACTGGTTGGATCTCCTTGCAGTCCAAGGGACTCTCAAGAGTCTTCTCCAACACCACAGTTCAAAAGCATCAATTCTTCGGCGCTCAGCCTTCTTTACAGTCCAGCTCTCACATCCACACATGATCACAGGAAAAACCATAACCTTGACTAGACAAACATTTGTTGGCAAAGTAATGTCTCTGCTTTTGAATATGCTATCTAGGTTGGTCATAACTTTCCTTCCAAGGAGTAAGCGTCTTTTAATTTCATGGCTGTAGTCACCATCTGCAGTGATTTTGGAGCCCAGAAAAATAAAGTCTGACGCTGTTTCCACTGTTTCCCCATCTATTTCCCATGAAGTGATGGGACCGGATGCCATGATCTTCGTTTTCTGAATGTTAAGCTTTAAGCCAACTTTTTTACTCTCCACTTTCACCTTCATCAAGAGGCTTTTTAGTTCCTCTTCACTTTTTGTCGTAAGGGTGGTGTCATCTGCGTATCTGAGTTTATTGATATCTCTCCTGGAAATCTTGATTCCAGCTTGTGTTCCTTCCAGTCCAGCATTTCTCATGATGTACTCTGCATATAAGTTAAATAAGCAGGGTGACAATATACAGCCTTGATGTACTCCTTTTCCTATTTGGAACCAGTCTGTTGTTCCATGTCCAGTTCTAACTGTTGCTTCCTGACCTGCATACAGATTTCTCAAGAGGCAGATCAGGTGGTCTGGTATTCCCATCTCTTTAAGAATTTTCCACAGTTTATTGTGATCCACACAGTCAAAAGCTTTGGCATAGTCAATAAAGCAGAAATAGATGTTTTCCTGGAACTCTCAACCTAGATAGCGTATTCAAAAGCAGAGACATTACTTTGCCAACAAAGGTTCGTCTAGTCAAGGCTATAGTTTTTCCTGTGGTCATGTATGGATGTGAGAGTTGGACTGTGAAGAAGGCTTAGCGGTGAAGAACTGATGCTTTTGAACTGTGGTGTTGGAGAAGACTCTTGAGAGTCCCTTGGACTGCAAGGAGATCCAACCAGTCCATCAGAAGGAGATCAGCCCTGGGATTTCTTTGGAAGGAATGATGCTAAAGCTGAAACTCCCATACTTTGGCCACCTCATTTGAAGAGTTGACTCATTGGAAAAGACTCTGATGCTGGGAGGGATTGGGGGCAGGAGGAGAAGGGGACGACAGAGGATGAGATGACTGGATGGCATCACTGACTCGATGGACGTGAGTCTGGGTGAACTCTGGGAGTTGGTGATGGACAGGGAAGCCTGGCGTGCTGCGATTCATGGGGTCGTAAAGAGTCAGACACGACTAAGCGACTGAACTGAACTGATTTCTAACTGGCCATCAGAAACACAGGTTTGCGTTTGTCACTAAGGTGGAGTCTTTTGGGGTTCAGCACTTTACATGTGGTATTGGATGTCATCTCTCAGTCGTTCAGTCATTAAGTTGTGTCTGACTCTTTGTGACCCCATGGACTGCAGCACACCAGGCTTCCTTGTCCTTCACCATCTCCCAGAGCGTGCTCAAACTCATGTCCATTGAGTCAGTGATACCAACCAACCATCTCATCCTCTGTCATCCCCTTCTCTGCCTGTCTTCAATTTTTCCCAGCATCAGAGTATTTTCCAAGGAGTCAGCTCTGCTCATCAGGTGACCAAAGTATTGGCGCTTCAGCTTCAGTCTCCTGGTAGATAATGTTAGAACTGACTTGAATTGTAGGACATCTGGCTGATGTCTGGGAGTATCATTTTTGGAGGTGTGTGGAACCCCCTCCCATCCCTACTCCCACACACATTTTGGAATTGGGTGACCAAGATGCAATTAGGAATAATAAGACAATGTGGAGCATAGTTTATTTCTTAGTTCATGGAATCATTATACATCTGACCTGAATACATTAGGCCTTTCCTGAGTCTACTCACTGAAACCAAAGTCATAGCCTTGAGGAAACACAAAGGCATCAATTAGAGGATGGAAATGTTACCAAGGGAGAAAGGGAGCTACCTGCAGAAATACCAGTGTGAAAGTACTCTTCTTCTCTTAATACTCTTTTTCTTTTCTTCTTCTCAGTGAACTCTCTTCATGTCTTCGTCCTTTATGAATGAAAGCAACACCAAACCTAAGGGCATCTTATAATCAGAAGTGCTTCTGACCAAAAATGCAAGAAGGGAACCAGCATGGATCCCAGAGCCTTGGGCTGCACACTGCAGGCTTACAAGCCCTTTGCTTGCCCAGCCTGAGAAAGAGCCCAGAGTCAGTGACAAAGACATCAATGGTTTAATGGATGGAGGAGCTTACATGTCTGAAGCAAGGTCACCCTAAAGTGACACCCTACTGTATATGCAGCAGAGGGTTGTGGGCATGGACTGGCAACTGGGAGGAACTGATGTCAGGTTGGCTTATCGGTTACCAGGGAAAGGATGTACAGAGAGCAGAGAACTATCTTAAGTGGCCTGACCATGTGCAGACAAAAGCAAGGCATGAGGAAGAGAGCTGATGAGAATTTCTCATATGCATATCCCTCATACATAGCATCTTGAGGACAAAGACCATGATGGGGACCATCCCCATAACTGGATCCTGCCCAACTGTGATAGTTAATAATACTTCATCAGTGTTTCCAGAACGTATCTTTTATTTTCCCACTTTTCCTATTTCATTTACTTATTTCCTTTCCCCTAGCTGGAATAACTTTTCCTACTTTCCTTCTTTTCCAAAGTCCATCCACCCTTTAAAACTCATGTCAGGTTCTCTCTTGTCTGAAAAGCCTGTGCAAACCTCCCCCAGCCCCACTCCAGGGAACAAGGGAGTCAGCCAAAACAGCAAGCTGTGGACAAGGGGTTGAGAGTCCTCATTCACTGGCTGTTCCCTAACTCCCATCCTGGCTCTCCAAGACAAAGCCTGTGGACCAACTGGGGTGTGGAATGAATGGGGAAGCAGGAAAAAACAGCTGAAGTAGACCACTTACTATGTTCACCTCTTGACCTACTATCCCTCCCTCCTCTAAATTCTTAGACTGTAGGAAATCAATCCTAAACATTCATTGGTGGACTGATCCTGAAGGTGAAGCTCCAATACTTTGGCCACCTGATGAGAAGATCTGAATCATTAGAAAAGGCCCTGATGCTGGGAAAGACTGAGGGCAGGAGGAGAAGGGGACGGTAGAGGATGAGATGGTTGGATGGCATCACTGACTCAATGGACATGAGTTTGAGTAAACTCCAGGAGATAGTGAAGGCCAGGGAAGCCTGGCATGCTGCAGTCCATGGGGTTGCAAAAAGTCGGACTCGAATGAGTGATTGAACAAAAACAATTGTCTATTTAGTCATTTTCCACTTAATCTGTGATTTGCATATTCATAGTTCTTAGCACACAGAAGGCAATAACTCATTGACTGGATGATTGATCTGTCTTTTTCTCTTAAGAAAACTCCTTGTAAGTTATTTTAGTTAAGTTCTTTTATTTATTCTCTTATTGGCAGTTGAATTTTGTCCTTTCAGATTGTGGCATTTGCCTAATAAGTAATTTAACTGTTTTTAAATAGGTTATTTGGCTATTTTAAAGATAAGAAAGTACTATATCTAGAAGAGCAGAGAGAAATGGGGATAAGAGACTGAGTCCTGTGTGGACCCAGCCCAGCTGTGTGGTCTCTGCCCTCCTGTCACTGGGCCAGGAGTTGGAAGTTCACTTTCTAGCAAATGGGGGAGCTTGCATATCCTTGGCAGCAGGAATCCTGGCCGCCAATCCCAGCCAGCATCCTGCCCTCAGTTTACTCCTGTTTTCAGTTCAGAGTTCCACTTATCTGTCTAAAAAGCAAACATATTAAACCCTGATGACTCAGGGCCCATTAGCTGTCTCACTTAATGGAGCAAGTGGCAGCCCCTCATTACTCTAGATTGACCCTAAGCAGGTCTAGAACCTTGTATTAAACCTCCACCACCTCTCTAAGCTTACCGAGTGAGCCCAGTGAAATATCAGGATTCAATTAAATTCAACACATAATTATTGTATATCACCAATATTCCAGACACTCTATTAGGTATAAATTAAGTAAGTAATAATTCCATTTCCTTTTATTATGGGCCACTGTCTGTACTAAATCTTTTATCTATATTATCTCAACTAATTGTTAGGATGTTTCTACTGTGACTTCTTATGTTCAATTTGCCATTGAGGAAGCTGAGGCAGGGGGATTAAGAGACATTTTCAAGGTCACATAGCTATTAAAGGGTAGGCTTTCTGCTCAGCTGTGTCTGACTCTAAACTCATGCTCTTTCTTACCTCTTTTCTCATGCTCTCTCCTCTCCTCAGACTGTCTAGTAAACAGGTTGAAGGATCTGAAATTTGAACTCAGACTCCTAAGAATTGAATTTATATCCAGGCAACTCCCTGTGACCCCTGACCCAGGAAGTGGACAAGAGTCCAATGATTCAGTCTCCTCTGGCTCAGCTTTTCTAACTGATAATACCAACACTTACCTTCACTAATGTTTGACAAAGTGCTTCTGAAAGATTTTAGATTCCTATCAAGGGACTTCCATTGGCCCTAAGAATCAAGACTCCATTTGTATGGAGGCACCCATGGTGGGGGTTGAGGGTTGGGGAAATGACATAGCAGTTCCTTTTCTGTGGCCTCACTTCACCTGGGCCCAGCCCCTCAATTCAACTGAGGTAAGATTGTTGTTGCTTAGTCACTAAGTCGTGTCTGACTTTTTGAGATTCCACGGACTATAGCCTTCCAGGTTCCTCTGTCCATGAGATTTCCCAGGCAAGAATACTGGATGGGTTGCCATTTCCTTCTCTAAGGGAGCCTCCCCAAGCAGGGATCAAACCCATCTCTCCTGCAGAGTCAGGTGGATTCTTTACCGCTGAGCCACCAGGGAAGCCCTGAGGTAAGATTTCAGTTCAGTTCAGTTGCTCAGTCATGTCCGACTCTGCAATCCCATGGACTGCAGCACATCAGGCCTCCCTGTCCATCACCAATTCCCGGAGTTTACTCAAACTCATGTCCATTGAGTTGGTGATACCATCCAACTATCTCATCCTCTGCCGTCCCCTTCTCCTCCCGCCTTCAATCTTTCCCAGCATCAGGGTCTTTTCAATGAGTCAGTTATTTGCATCAGGTGGCCAAAGTATTGGAGTTTCAGCTTCAACATCAGTCTTTCCAATGAATATTCAAGACTGATTTCGTTTAGGATGGACTGGTTGGATCTCCTTGTTGTCCAAGAGACTCTCAAGAGTCTTCTCCAACACCACAGTTCAAAAGCATCAATTCTTCTGTGCTCAGCTTTCTTTATGGTCCAACTCTCACATCCATACAAAACTGCTAGAAAAACCATAGCCTTGACTAGACAGACCTTTGTCTGCAAAGTAATGTCTCTGCTTTTTAATATACTGTCTAGGTTTGTCATAACTTTTCTTCCAAGGAGCAAGCATCTTTTAAGTTTCTAAAAGAGATTCACTACAGAACTACAGTGGGAGAGCAATCAAAGATAAGAAAGGAAAACACAAAGGCAGAGAGATGGGTGAGTTCACAGAGCATGGGTCCCTTGTGCCAGTGAAGCCCAAAGTAGCTCATGTCCTTTCAAGCACTGATTCTGGTTGTTTCTCACCAGCCCATCAGGACCAGGGCTGGGCTATGCTCTCAACCGTGGCCATCTGAATTTAGCATCCATGCTATACAAGGTCTGGGACCCAGACTCAAGGTCAAGTTCTCAGACTGTTCACAGAGCCACCTTCTCTGGCTTGGCTGCAGGTGTCAAAACTGAAGCAGCTGAGGGTGGGAGTTGGGAAGCAGCACAATTTATCCAACATAGGATTGTCCCAATAATTGTTTTGAGGAAATGTGCTGACATAATCATTCTTTATTTGTTTTTACTGGGACATAATTACTCTACAAAGATTTGTTAGTTTCTGCTGTACAACAATGTGAATCATCCACGTGTACACATATATCCCCTCCCTCTTGGACCTCCCTCTCACCCACCCCCCATCCCACCACTCTAGGTCATTACAGAGCACTGAGCTGAGCTCCCTGAGCTATGCATTCGTTTCCCACTAGCTATCTGTTAACACATGGTAGCATGTATATGTCGATCCCAATCTCCCAATTCATCCCACCCTCTCCTTCCCCCTTGGATCCACATGTCCATTCTCTGCATCCGGGTCTCTATTCCTGCCCTGCAAATTGGTTCATCTGCACCATTTTCCTAGATTCCACAAGTATGAGTTTATATGTTTTCCTCTTTCTGACTTAACTTCCCTCTGCATGACAGACTCTGAGTTCATCCACCTCACTAGAACAGACTCAAGTGCATTCTTTTTCACGGCTGAATAATACTCCATAGTATTTTTGTACCACATCTTCTTTATCCATACATCTGCCAATGGACATCTAGGATGCTTCCATGTCCTGGTTATTGTAAATAGTGCTGCAATAAACATTGGGGTACATGTGTCTTTTTGTATTATGGTTTTCTCAGAATATATGCCAAAACTATTCTTAAGTCAATGATAAAAAGATATTACAGAAGTAAAAGTAAGACCGGTGGCAAAGGGAGTCAAAGGCTGGTGCCCCTTTTACTTGTCCCTCCCATCCCCCACCCACACTGCAAACTCAGGCTCACTCCTCCTCACTCGAAGCCTCAGGCATCTAGCCCTACCAGACTTAACTTCTGTGGGCTCTGTCTGCCCACCCCCTGAGGGAGAAAGGCACTTTTCCATCTAACCTGTGACTGTCCTGAGTGGCCTGGGAAATCACCTCTTTCACTCCTCTCCATGTAGCTCTGACCCCAGCTCCTCCCCTACCCCAACTTTGCTCCCGAAACTTATTTGCTCTGTCTTGTTTGCATGCCTAAAACCACGGGTCTGCTAAAGCTAGTTCTTCCTGGGAAAGCTCGGATGCTCCATCTGTTCTAAGTGAACATCCATTTCTAACTGAGCTAAGATGTGTGTGGGCTTCAAGAACATCAGTGGGGATGTAACATGGACAGAGAAGCCAAGAAGACTAGCTAGAGCGCACCCCAATACTTCATGAGGGATAAAGGAGGAGGCAGAAGCAGCCCCAGGCCGGGGCCATGGAGTATGATGGCAATGTTGTGAAGGATGAGTCCACCTTGGCCGCTCGACCTCACAGAACCAGATGAGAGCTGACGTCATTCACACAGCACACCTAGAACAGTGCTTGTTACATCAGAAGTATGCGATAAATGTGAGCTCTCATTTTCATTGCTTTCCTGGTAGCTCAGCTGGTAAAGAATCACCTGCAATGCAGGAGACCCAGGTTCAATCCCTGGGTGAGGAAGATCCCCTGGAGAAGAAATGGCAATACACTCTAGTATTCTTGCCTGGAGAATCCCATGGATAGAGGAGCCTGGTGGGCTACAGTCCATGGGGTCTCCAAGAGTCAGACACAACTTAACAGCTAAACCACATTATTTTCATTAGTTATCTATGATGAATTTGCCTTTCAGGAGGAATAAATGCTCTCTATTATTGGCATTCATTATTCAGTCAGTGAAACATGTCTTCATTTCCAGAAGAAGTACAAAGTAATTTGCTGTAAAGTTTCTCTCCCACTTACTGCATTGAGTTTATATCATTTCTACCACAGACCCTAAGATTAATTCATATGCCATGACAAATTAGAGATACCATTTGCTATATTGGAGCAAAATTTGTAAAACCAAATCTGTTATCGGTGAGAACAGGATGGAGATTTTGAAAGTAACTTTCCACATTCCTAGCTTTAAATTTTACCTGATCCCATGTATATACATTAATATCTGATATTCGTTTTTCCCTTTCTGACTTACTTCTCTCTGTATGACAAACTCTAAGTCTATCCACGTCTCTACAAATGACCCAATTTCATTTCTTTTTATGGTTGAGCAATATTCCATTCTATATATGCACTACATCTTGGGAAGCTGCTGTATAACACAGGCAACTCAGCTGGGTGCTCTGTGATGACCTAGAGGGGTGGGATGGGGTTAGGGAGTTGGAGGGAGGTCCAAGAGGGAGGGGCTATGTGTATACTTATTCAGTTCAGTTCAGTTCAGTCCCTCAGTCATGTCCAACTCTTTGCGACCCCATGGACTGCCGCATGCCAGGCCTCCCTGTCCATCACCAACTCCTAGAGGTTACCCAAACTCATGTCCATTGAGTGGGTGATGCCAACCAACCATCTCATCCTCTGTCATCCCCTTCTCCTCCTAACTTCAATCCTTCCCAGCATCAGGATCTTTTCCAATGAGTCAGTTCTTCACATCAGGTGGCCAAAGTATTGGAGTTTCAGCTTCAACATCAGTCCTTCCAATGAATATTCAGGACTGACTTCCTTTAGGATATACTGGCTTGATCGCCTTGCTGTTCAAGGGACCCTCAAGAGTCTTCTCCAACACCACAGTTCAAAAGCATCAATTCTTCAGTGCTCAGCTTTCTTTATGGTCCAACTCTCACATCCATACATGACTACTGGAAAAGCCATAGCTTTGACTAGACAGACCTTAGTCTGCAAAGTAATGTCTCTGCTTTTTAATATGCTGTCTAGGTTGGTCATAGCTTTTCTTCCAAAAAGCAAGAGCCTTTTAATTTCATGGCCACAGTCACCATCTGAAGTGATTTTGGAGCCCAAGAAAATAAAGTCTGTCACTGTTTCCATTGTTTCCCCATCTATTTGCCACAAGTGATGGGAACAGATGCCATGATCTTAATTTTTTGAATGTTGAGTTTTAAGCCAGCTTTTTCAGTCTCCACTTTCACTTTCATCAAGAGACTCTTTGGTTCCTCTTCAATTTCTTCCGTAAGGGTGGTGTCATCTGCATATCTGAGGTTATTGATTATCTCTATAGCCGATTCACTTTGCTATACAGCAGAAACTAACACAACATTGTAAAGCAATTATACTCCAATAAAACTTTTTTTAATCAAATAGAAAAAGATATTTACTCAGATCCATATCTCTAGTCACCTCTGGCCAGTTATTCCACTATCGTCGTCGTGATAACATGTTATAACCACTATACCACACTCCCTGATGCTCCTCTCTATTTTCCTGAGTTCCTGTGATACCCTCAGGCAGGTGACAGAATTAGCTACGTTTGCTACAGAGGTGAAAGGGGGCACATTGCCACTGCCATGTAATGCCTGACTTCCAACAGCATTTCATCATTAAGAAAACTAAAAACGGTGGACTTGCCCCCAGAAAGGAGGAAAGGATTTTCTTCTGCACATCTGCCTCCTCTCAGCTGTCAGGTCTGCTTTAGTCAATATTTACCTGTCAGCCCAAAACCTGTTAATGTGGATCTCAGAGGAATTGAATCAATCTGTTTTTCACCTACCTTGTTGGACCCTTTGTTAGAGATAGCTTTTGTGAGCTGAATGTTTTTAAGTGACACAGTAGAAACTCTTTATGCCACAGACAAAGGGACTGAATTCACACTTCACTCAGGAGCTTAAAAATTGTGATCCATGGGACCCACATCACTTGTAGTTGCTCCTGATACCAGAAACAGGAGACCTACAGGGTATTGAACCCATAAAATCAATAGCTGTTATGAGAAGAGCCTTCTGTGCTTGACGACAAATCGTACTTAAACACAAACACATTTAGGCAACCATAAATACTATGTAACCAAACAATTGTATTGATTTGGCTTGTGGGATTTCTTCCCCCTCCTCCTCTTCTTCATCTTCTTCTTTTAGAGATGCCACTGCAGCTGGGCTTCCCAGGTGGCACAATGTTAAAGAATCCACCTGCCAATGCAGGAGACGCAAGAGACAGGGGTTCCATCTCTGAGTCAGGAAGATCCCCAGGGGGAGGAAATGGCTACCCACTCCAGTATTCTTGCCTGGAGAATCCCATGGACAGAGGATGGGTTACTGTCCATGGGATCACAAAGAGTCAGACATGCCTGAGCAGCTATGCGTGCACGCACACCATTGCAGCCAGTTAAGCCGACTGTGCTCTTTTCCCCGTGGGGGCCCAGTGTGCAGTGGCTGCAAACAGCAGCCTCCTCGGTAGTGTATGCAGCCTGTTGCCTGTACAGGTTGCCCTAAGGGACCTTGGATACAACTTTCCAGTGGACTTTCATGACTGGCATGCTGTCCCCAGTCTAAGCTCCAGACAGGTGTGCGTGGTGCCTCTGGAAAGCCCTGGGGCACACTGGCCAGGGTCCACATTGGCAAAGTCACAATGTCCATCCGCACTGAGCTGCAGAACAAGGAGCATGTGATCGAGGCCCTCCTTGGGGCCAAGTTCAAGTTCCCCGGCCACCACATCTTGGATCCACATCTCTAAGAAGTGGGCATTTACTACTAAGTTTAGTGCAGATGAACTTGAAAACGTGAGAGAAAAGTGGCACCTTTGGGATGGCTGGGGGCCGCATGTTATATACACAACCCTAATGGCGGCCCTCTGGACAAAAGGCAGGCCCTGCACTCTTGACAGTCTTGGAGCTGTCCCCTCCTTACTCATGCCCACCAATAAATCCTACTTTCTTATAAAATATATATATATATTGAGATGCCACACTGTAGTACATTCCGTTGTTGTTGTTGTTCAGTCACTAAGTCATGTCTGACTTTTTGCAAACCCATGGACTGAAGTATGCCAGGCTTCCCTGTCCTTCACTATCTCCCAGGGTTTGCTTAAACTCATGTCCATTGAATTAGTGATGCCATCCAGCCATCTCATCCTGTGTCACCCCCTTCTCCTCATGCCCTCAACCTTTCCCAGCATCAGAGTCTTTTCCAATGAGTCAGCTCTTTGTGTCAGGTGGCCAAAATATTGGAACTCCAACTACATTCCCTAGTAGTACTTTGTATACTTTAGGCATACATATGACAATTTTTCAAATGTATATGATGACTTCAGTGGTCCTGAGGCTTTATCTTTATTTGGCCCCTCTTCCTTGGAGGATGATTTGGTTTTCCAACTGTGGCAAATAGATGGGAAACAATGGAAACAGTGACAGACTTTATTTTTTTGGCTCCAAAATTACTGCAGATGGTGACTGAAGACATGAAGTTAAAAGATGCTTGCTCCTTGGAAGAAAAGCTATGACCAACCTAGACAGCATATTAAAAGGCAGAGACATTACTTTGTCAACAAAGGTCCATCTGGTCAAAGCTATGGTTTTTCCAGAAGTCACGTATGGATGTGAGAGTTGGACTACAAAGCTGAGCACCAAAGAACTGATACTTTTGAACTGTGGTGTTAGAGAAGACTCGAGAGTCTGTTGGACTGCACGGAGATCAAACCAGTCAATCCTAAAGGAAATCAGACCTTAATATTCATGGGAAGGACTGATGCTGAAGCTGAAACTCCAGTACTTTGGCCACCTGATGGGAAGAACTGACTCATTTGAAAAGATCCTGATCCTGGGAAAGATGGAAGGCAGGAGGAGAAGAGAATGACAGAGGATGAGATGGTTGGATGGCATCACCGACTGCATGGACAAGAGTTTGAGTAAACTCCGTAGGTTGGTGATGGACAGGGAGGCCTGGCATGCTGCAGTCCATGGCATTGCAAAGAGTCAGACAGGACTGAGTGACTGAATGAACTGAACTGAGTTGTTTTCTACCCACTTGCCCTTTGCCTCTCACTACATTCTCATAGGAGCTATATGTGAACAGAATAAACCAAAACTCACAGTCTTTCTAGAATTTTACCCCTCAGTGTTCTGGAGGGTCTCAAAGGGGAGTCCTTCCCACCAGTGAACAAAAGTTGTATGGGTGCAGAACAGATTTCCTATAAGACCTTAGCAGGAATATTCAGTGAAATTAATATGGTGAGATACAATGGCTCTCGTGGTAAGGAAGCCACCTGCCAATGCAGGAGACTTAGGAGATGTGGATTCAATTCCTGTGTCAGGAAGATCTCCCAGAGAAGGGCATGGAAACCCACTCCAGTACCCTTGCCTGGAGAATCCCATGGACAGAAGAGCCTGGCAGATTACAGTCCATAAGGTCGCAAAGCGTCAGACACTACTTAAGTGACTTAAAAGGCACACATACACATAATCATTTCTAACAATACGTATGTAACAAACAAAACCAACACAGACTGTTTAGGAGAAAGAGACTCTCGAGTCTACCAGTGGTAGCAATCCTCACTAATTGTAAAAAGTGGTCTGCTTTAAAAAAAACAAATGCTAACAGACTGCATATTACACCTTCATCATTCTGAGATAATCACTACTGAAATTTCACAGTGAGGTCCTCTAATTGTTTTTTTCCTGGTGCATTTTAACTGATTATTTTGTAAGAATTCAAGTTATTACAAACTTCAGAAATACATAGCATTTGCTTAAAGTAAAACCTACCTTCTTGCAGTCCGAGATGAGAAACCCACCAATCTAGAAAAAAGGAAACCCCGCAAGTTCTAAAGTCATAGTCAGTTAAGCCATTGGTCAGCACATATATATTAAGTGCCCACTGGGCACCAGACGCTCTCCCTTCAAAGCGTTTTCAACACAGAGAGAAATAAGAGAGGCAGCGTTAGTACAGTAACCTTCACTGAACTGCATTACCAACAGAACCTTTCATTTCTCACTTTAGAGTTGCTTCACTGCATTTAGCTTTTCTTCAAAAAACAATGATGACAACTTTTCAAAATGAAACTGCACTACCAATTAAGTATTGCTGTTTGGTTTTGCCCAGGACAAAAGGATAGTATGCCCCAAAAGTAAATCCAACTCGCCATTTCTAAGAAAGCATAAAATAATTGAAATAATTTTAAAGGACATTTTTCTTGCTTACTCCCCAATCAGAGTTTTAACAGTCAGGTCCAAGTCTCTTCTTGTATACTCAATCATCTTACCTCCCAAGGAAGAAGAGACAGGATAAAGGAAATGAGAATGAGACAAGTGAGATAGCCAATGCGCTCTTGTTAGAAATAGTTACTGAAATGATGAATTTAGCATGAAAAAACTATTGAACACTAGATCAGAGGTCTATTACCTTTTCGAACACCAGGAACCAGATCATGGAAGACAGTATTTCCACAGAGTGGGATGGATGGTTCCACAGGGTGGATGGTTTCTGGATGATTTTTACAAGGGGCACCCACCCTAGATCCTTTGGATGCCCATTTCAAAGCAGAGTTCCGGCTCCTACAAGAATCTAATGCTGCTGCTGATCTGACAGGAGGCAACGCTCAGGCGGTAATGTGAGTGATGGGGAGCGGCTGTAAATACACAGGAAGCTTCACTGGCTCACTGCCTGCCGCCCAGTTCCTAACAGGTCACAGATCCCTGTTCTAGATGACACCTGCCACTTGTCTTTGAAAAGTCCTCCTCCAGGGGCCTGGCTGATGGAGGCAAGAAAGCCTGAAGCACAGGCAGGCCTCCACCTTTTCTAGAACCAGTTCAGAGCACTCACCCAGCCACGCTTTGTAAAGTCAGCCCCAAGCTGCCTTCCTCCCACTTTCTGCTCCCAGGAATAAAGTCACAGAGAGATGCACCAAAGATGCTATGTGCCCACCCCTCTGGCTGGCCCCCTCTGGAAGGGACAAGATCATAGCTGTAACAGAAGTTCCAGGACCACCTGTGTTGTATTATGGTACCACATCCATAATGTCTTACCAGTTCTGCTGAATCAAAGAAGCAACTGAAAGATAAACATGAACTAAACTGTCAGTGTCGCTCAAAGCTTCTCCTTTTTCCCTCGTGCAGATTATTCTCCTTTTGGGGAAAGAACAGTTGTCTCCCCAAATCATGCCCTCAGTAAAATTCTGGAAAGTTCTCTGGAGGAACATGGGGCAGAGTTAGTCACTCCTGAAGCCTGCTCTATGGCGACAGTAGATTCTATCGTACACTCGGTTGGCCATGATGGGCGTGAGTTGGGGGATGGGGAAGCTGTTTCCACTTTGGTTGTTGAGTAGATTAAGCCTGGAAGAATGTGATGCAAGCTGGGGGCCCCCTGCCCTCTGCACAGGCCAGATTTCATGCCATTTCTGAGGTGTGAAGACATTTGGCAAGGCTTAGGCTGGAAAAAGTGCTTCTGAATCCCCGTGCGCTGGCTACAGGTGTTCCAGCCGGAGCAGACTTCCGGGGCTGTGGAACCTGGTGGGCCCAATCCCAAGAAGGCAGCGTCTAAAAATCACATGACTTTGCTTTTGGTCTGGCAGAAACACCCATCACTGGGCTGCAGGTCCAGCATATAAAGCCTCTTAGTTGAGCATTATAAGCGAAATATGTCTGTCACACAGTTGTAACTTGGTTTGTTTTTATGGGGCCAGATCCCTCATCTCTGGATGAAGTAAGAACTCTCTCCTAGAGCTTCAGAGAATAAGTATTGGGGATTTGAGGGTTAACCTCTGTGAGCAGGAGTGTTTGGTTCCTTACAGAATGTTGCCATGGGACTTTGGAAATCTTTCATTCCCACATTTGGGGAATGGTGTTCGCTTAACCTTCAGTACAGGCAGGGTGAGCTCTGAGCCGCCCTGGTTCCTGGAGGAGCTCATTGAGCCACAAAGAGGGTAAATCGTGGACCTGGGGTGGAAGGGGCAGGGTAGAGTCAGGGAGAAAGCACTTTGGCTGCTGGAACCCCTGCCACTCCCTGAATATCTCTGACGCCAGCACTCCAGTACTCTTGCCTGGAAAATCCCATGGACGGAGGAGCCTGGTGAGCTGCAGTCCATGGGGTCGCAAAGAGTCAGACACAACTGAGCGACTTCACTTTCACTTTTCACTTTCATGCATTGGAGAAGGAAATGGCAACCCACTCCAGCGTTCTTGCCTGGAGAATCCCAGGGACAGGGGAGCCTGGCGGGCTGCCGTCTATGGGGTTGCACAGAGCCGGACATGACTGAAGTGACTTAGCAGCAGCAGCAGTGGCATGGATTTACCAGTTAGGGTCAGGGTATCCTCGTAGACATCTGTGTGGCTTTTAATTCACAATTATGAGAGGGTTAAGCTGTAACTATGGTAACAACGCTATGAATAACAAAGACCCAAACATAACCCTAAGTAATAGTTGCTTTCATAGTTCTCCCACAGCCCTGCGCTTTTTTTCCTGTTATGCAGAACTTAAGACTCCTCCGTGGATTGTAGCTGTTGCATGTGTACTATCACCCATTCTTTGCTGAAAGCCCCTTGGGGACAGAAATCATATTTCAATCATTTTTGCAGCAAATATGGGAAGAAGGATATAGCCTTTGATATCAAATCGGCTTGTGTTTCAAGCTTGGTGGCCCTTGTATGATTTCATTAACTTCTCCAAACCTCAGTTTACTTATGTGTAAAATGGGAATAACATCCTCATCATCAAATTATTGGTTTTGGTTATTGGTTTAGCACCTCCCAGCGCTAAACCCCACCCCAGCGGTCCACTACGGTGTTTTCAGGCAAGTGACAGACACTTGAAATATCTGAACTGCATTTCTTAAAAGAAGCAGCTAATATTTTCCAAAAAAGAAAGATAGGCTCTATTTAACAATTCTACATATGAATGGGTGAAAGAGAGAACTCAGAAACCCAGTGAACTCCCTGAGGCCATAGAACACATTGGCAGCAGGTCTCAGGTTAAAACCAAGACTCTTGAACCTTAGTAAGCTCTTCATGGTCATCTAAAGTGTTCCCTGAATGTACGATTTCAAAGTAAGCAATTATTTACTTCCTCCTGGTTCATCCGGAGGCAGAAGAGCGCAAACAGAGGGCAGAGCTTCTGGAAATCTTTTCAGAGCTCGGGCAATTCCCAGACACACCACACACCAGCATCAGGGACTCAGTCAAAGGCATTAGAAGAAAACAAAGACAAGTTCTACAGTGCCTGGAAGGTCCAGACTCACTTAAAATAATTCTATCCCAAAGCTGTCTCCCTCTTTGTGGGCTTCCCAGGTGGCGCAGTGGTGGGGGGAAAAAAAAAAAAACTCACCTTCCAAAGCAAGAGATGCAAGAGACCCAGGTTTGATCCCTGGATTGGGAAGATTCCCTGGATAAGGAATGGCAACCCACTCCAGTATTCTTGTCTGGAGAAATCCATGGACAGAGAAGCCTGGTGAGCTATACAGTCCATGGGGTTGCAAAGAGTCAGACACGTGGGAGCGACTGAGCACGTCCCATAGCGTTGGAAAAGAGGAAATGCCTTGGTCACTGGTCCCTGGTGTTAGTGAGGATGTGGGGGGTGTACAGACGTTTTCGATGCCTGCTCCCGTCGATGGACCTTTCCCCCGCCTCTGGCATCATGGAAAAGGAACTGTCCATACCGCCTGCCGGAGGACCCGCCTCTGACCGAAACGTTTCCAAGGAGCCGGAAGTGCTGCAGAGAGAGGGAATTGAGTGAGAGGCAAACTACATTTGTAATTAATTGGAAGGAGCCTATCTGAGGCAGGCTCCCCTGCGGGAATCCTGAGTGACGGGCTGATGGGAAGCTGCCCCTGTGGGCCTCTCGAGATATTCCGAATATCTTTCGGAAACAAAGTAGGAACCCGAGGTGATGACGGAGATCAGGTCCCCACTCCCTGAAGGTAATGCCCTCCGTGTGTCACAGCGTAACACAATAACCAGGCAGCAGGTAGCAGCACTGCCACGCTATCCACCCACCTCACCTATGACTCTGAACTTTCCAAAGTACTTTTCAGAGACGTTTTGGAAATCCCATCTAAACATACTCCTCACCTCTCATCAATGACAGCTGACACAGAAATGGCTTCGTTCTCTAAGTGCTCTTTCTTCCGCATTTACTAAAACTCAAGGAAGCCTTCTAAGTGTTTTCTGAGAGATATATTTGTAAATAGGGCTGGTCCCTCTCAGGCTGAAGCATCTATGATTCCTTTGTTCTTAAGATTGTAAATTGAAGGAAGGCAAAGCTAAGACTCTTACAGGGAGAAGGATTTGTGGACTGGGAAGGGTCCAAGAACCTGCCAGGCTGGAGCCCAGCCTCCTTCCCAGAGAAAGCGGCAGCCTCCCCCTGCTGGCTGCTGGGAGGGCAGAATGTTTCCTAGAAAATCCAGAGCAAGGGCTTCCCCCTTGGCTCAGTAGTAAAGAATCCATCTGCCAACCAGGAGACTTGAGATAAATCCCTGGGTCGGGAAGATCCCCTGGAGGAGGAAATGACAACCTGCTCCAGTATTCTTGCCTGGAAAATTCCAAGGATATAGGAGCCTGGGGTCCATGGGGTCACAAAGAGTTGGACACAACGCAGTCACTAAATAACAGCAGTATAATTATAAAACAGCACAGCAGTTACACATTAGTGTGAATTAATGTAAACAGGGCACTTTTTTTTTCTGTTTTGGAGATGAAAAAGACAAGAAGCTCTTGTAAGAAAGAAGGCAAAAAATAGAGAAAATAATAATTGTGTTCTATAAATGTCATTATGTCTACAGATAAGGAAAGTGAAGCTAACACATTCATGAGAGTTGGACCATAAAGAAGACTGAGTGCTGAAGAATTGGTGCTTTCAAACTGTGGTGTTGGAGAAGACTCTTGAGAGTCCCTTGGACAGCAAGGAGATCAAACCAGTCCATCCTAAAGGAAATCAATCCTGAATATTCATTGGAAGGACTGATGCTGAAGCTGAAGCTCCAATACTTGGGCCACGTGATGCAAACAACTGACTCATTGGAAAAGACCCTGATGCTGGAAAAGATTGAGGGCAGGAAGAGAAGGGGACGACAGAGGATGAGAGGGTTGGATGGCATCACTGAATCTATGGACTGAGTTTGAGCTAACTCTGGGAGTTGGTGAAGGACGGGGAAGCTTGGTGTGCGGCAGTCCATGGGGTTGCAGAGTTGGACACGACTGAGCAACTGAACAACAACAACACAGAACTAATCAAACTACAATTACAAAATAGTGTATGTCCTTTTCCTGCAAAAAGGAAGACAGAAATGTCAAAGGTTAGTTCTGCCAGCTTCACAGTTTTCCTCCTCAGAAAGCTTAAACCGTGTGTTGCTTGCCCTCAGAGCATCTTTCCACTTTGCCCCAAGGTGGCAGCATTTCTCCAGTGATACAGTCGTCGGCAATGAACGCTGAAGGAATTGGCAGATCTAACTAGAAGTAGAAATCAGGGGATAACTAATATGAAACATATAAAAACAAGAAAAGCTCCAAAATTGTGATTGTGCGCTGTTGAAATAAAGGCTTTCAAACCGTAGATTCAAATGTAATAGCTTCCAGCCTTTCTGCAGCTTAGAAAATTTTAATTCGTAGCTGACTTTTTTAGCATTGCCTTCTTCCACCACTTGATGGGGATAAAGACCCCTTCAACATCTAATTCTCATTTTCTTCTTTGATAGTTGGTAATTCTGCACACTACTAGGTATAAAATAGATAACAAAGACCTACTATATAGCACAAGGAACTATATTCATTTTGGGGGCCATGCCATGTGGCATGTGGTATCTTAGTTCCCTGATCAGGGATGGAATCTGGTCCCTGCGCTGGGAGCTCAGAGTCTTAACCACTAGACCGCCAGGGAAGTCCCTATATTCAGAATCTTGTAATAACCTTTAATGGAAAAGAATCTGAAAAAGAATACATATGGGGACTTCCAAATGTATTGAATTGACTGGTGGTCCAGTGGATAAGACTCGGCACTCCCAATGCAGGGGATGCAAGTTCAATCTCTGGTCAGGGAACTAGATCCCACATGCTGCAACTACAGATCTCCGTGCCACAAAAAGACTGAAACAGCCAAATAAATAATTTGTTTTTATAAAAGAAGGCATATGTATTCCTGAATCACTTTGTGAGACACGGAAAACTAACACAACATGGTAAATTAACTATAAATTCAATTAAATTTTTTGAACAAAGAACTCCAAAAGTTCATCAATCCATGCTTTATCCATGGTTCCCAGTCCCATTCCATTCAAGATGCTGGGAGCAGGTTGCCCCATCTTTCAGGAGGCCCTCCACCTCTCTGGAAGCTGTCCCTGGGAGTTAGCACAGGGTTCTCAGGCACACTTTCCCTGCACTTGGCCTAATACAGTTAGTGATTTTCCACCTTTAATCCGCATCCCTCCAGAAATAATGGGCTTCCCTGGTGGCTCAGTGGTAAAGAATCTGCCTGCCAAGGTAGGAGATGCAGGAGACTCGAGTTCGATTCCTGGGTCAGGAAGATTCCCTGGAAAAGGAAATGGCAACCCACTCCAGTATTCTTACCTGGGACATCCCATGGACAGAGGAGTCCATGGGGTCAAAAAGAGTTGGGCATGACTGAGCGACTAAACAATACCACCCAGAATTAACTAAGCTTTCTTGGGTTCCTCCTTCAAATAGTTTCTGAACGTCCAACTCTTTCCTGACTCCCATGACCCTGCATTACCATCACTCCTCACAGGTTTTTTAGGCACCAACACTGTGCAACGCAGTTCCTATCCCACTGTATCTGGCGGTGCAAGAAGACCTCAGACACCTCCTTCAAACTGAGTCCATATCTTGGGCATTCTTTGTGAGACCAGCTTTAAACTTTCTGACTTCATGAAGTCTGACACCATGTCTGACTTCATGTGGGTTTACTGAATGAATGGGTCCTTGTGAAAAGGCCATTTCCTTTGCTTCAGTGATGCTGCTGATGAATTTCCCCAGAAGAGGCATACTGTCAGTACGTCTGCTTTGACATGGGCCTTGCACTGGCCCTGGTAACCCATGAAGATAGAGGCTGTAGGGGTAAGTCAGTGTCACGTGGGAGAAGGGGAGAATTTGTTTCAGGGAGTACTGTGAGCAGTGTGCTGATCGGGACACAGCCCTTGGTGGGCTTTTGCAGTGGTGGGGACCTCCCTCCACACTGAACCTTCATCCCTCTAGGCTGGCATGCTTCTAGGACCAACAGTCAACCGGAATGCAATGCCGATCCTTCCGTGGATATTTTTCCCTGAGATGAGTTAAATTATACATCGAGATGCTACTGGTGTGGGGCTTTTTAGTAGTAATTTCTTGGCTGAACGTTGAATGGAGAGGACTCAGGAAGACCCCTCAGGAAATGAAGGAAAAGTTCGAGGCTGGGACCTGCTGAGCCAGGAAACCTGAAGAGGTGGCTTCTTTATAGCTCTTTAAGTATTTCAAGTTTGTTGGTGAATGAATGAATGAGTGAATGAATGCGAGTTGTCCTCAGAGAAAGGAAGCAGCCTTCTTGATATCGTGTCAATCTCTGCTCTTTTTTTCCTCCTGTGACTGTAATTAAGAACGCTCTGTTTTTCTTTTTTTGTCCACCGTGTTACTGATCAGATCGTATCTTTGTGCTGAACGAAGCGATGACTTGTTGGCATTCACTTCACACACAGGGGTGTCTGTAGACAGTTATCATCTCATTAGTCACTACCTAGTTGGTTCTGCTTTCATGTCTCCACATAAATGAATCCCTCCCACTCCCTCAGTCATGTCTGTCCTTACTCTCTGATCTTCTTCCAGTATTTCCATCTCTTTTGGGCCCCAGAGCTTCTCACTGACAATTTATTGTTTCAGGTAAAATACCACCAGAGTTACCCAGAAGGAATATAGGGTGTGCACACTCAGAGGAGAATTAACTCGTTTAATGCAGTTTTGAAGTTGGAACCCGGAACAAAAGAACTTCGTTATGGACGGCCTTAGAAATTCCCTGGTGGTTCAGATGGTAAAGAATCTGACTGCAATGCAGGAGAACGGAGTTTGGTCCATCCCTGGGTCAGAAACATGCCCTGGAGGAGGGAATGGTTACCCACTCCAGTATTCTTGTCTGGAAAACTGGGAGGCTACAGTCTGTGAGGTCCCAAAGAGGTGGACACAACTGAGTGATTAACACATTCAACACTTTGTTTGTACAAAATGTCCAAACTGGTTTTAAAGTGCTTGACTCTTTGCCAGCTCTACACACAACAGAAATCTTGAAAGTGTGCCTCCACCATATATTATAATACATTTAATATCTCTGTCCTGATAATACTCAAACTGTACAACAGGAATGATAAACTTTTGTAAAAGGAGATGAAACGAGATTCAAGGAGAGCAGAGGAAACAGGATGAAAATCACAGAAAGAGGTCTTAACCATGGATGGGAAAAGAGTGTCCTCAGACAGCCCTGGCAAGGAGTCACAGTGGATGTGAATGAAGGTAAGTTAGAAAGGAGGATGGGGAGTAGACAGAGGAAGATGGAAGCTGGATTGGGGCTTCCCCGTTGACCTCATTTTCTTGGTGTATCAGGAGGCAAGGTCGTCAGCTGAGAGTGAATAGGAGTGAGGGTGGAAGGGATTTTGAAAGTGAAGGCTGAGGGGTGGGGGAAGGATGGATGGATTGGGAGTCTGGGGTTAGCAGATGCAAACTGTTATATGTAGGATGGATAAATAGCGAAGTAGAGCACAAGGAACTGTATTCAATACCCTGTGATAAACCACAATGGAAAAGAACATGAAGAAGAATTCTTTTTAAAATGTGATGATTGGGCTGACCACAGGAAGGAGGAAGCATTGAGAGCTCAACTGAGACTGGAAACCCTGACCCGGAAGTGGCTTCAATCTCTAATCCCACAGTTTCCTTCTCCAACCGGTGATAGCTTCCATAGTTGTTCACTCTAAGTGTTAAACATTCCTGATCCAGTCCTCTCTCCTCCATCCTCCCTGCTGCTCTCTTGGTACAAGGTTTCACCATTTTTCACCTTCACCCAACCGTTTCATACCTCCCATCTCCTGTCGCCAATCTTCCTTTTTTCTTCCAGCTGCTACAGAGACATCTCTTACCACTCAATCTGATCATGACTCCATGGCTTAAAAGACTTCCACAGCTCCCTTGACTATAGGAGAGAAACCATGTCCCTTTCCTCTGCACATGAGATTTTGGTAAACGGAAAAATGGCAACAAAATTGTCCCTTCCCTAGATGCATGCACCTTTGCAAAATGACTTTGCCATTCTTTCCTTCAAGAGATGGAGTCAATTTCTCCTCCCTTTCATAATGGACTTGTGATTTGCTTTGACTGTTGGGACAACAGCAAAGCTGATACATGCAGAGGCTTTAAAAGCTCTGTCTTACTCTTCTTTGGAAACTTCAGACATCCATGTGAACAAATCAGTGGATGACAGACCACAGAGCTCGAGGGTCCAGTCATCCTAGACATTCCAGCCATCATCAACTAGCTAAACCACAGGCACATGGACAAGCCCAGCATGGACTTGCAGAAGAGCCTCTGAGCTTGGATCACCCAAGATTACTGATCCACAGGCTCATGAGCCACCACCACTCAGTTTTGGGGTGACTGATGATCAGAACTGGGGTCAGGGAAGTGAGGCCCCAGGGTGCAAAATGTAAGGAGGACTTCACGCATACCTCCATGGCCCTGAACATGAAGCTCCTTGTGTGCCCAAGGTGCCTTATTCACCCACTCCTCTCACCCTAGGCCTGGTCCTGCATAGTTGGGTGCCCAGCTATGCATAATGAGGGCTTCCCAGGTGGCACTAGTGATAAAGAACACACCTGCCAATGCGGGAAACTTAAGACCTGGATTCGATCCCTGGGTCAGGATGATGCCCTGGAGGAGGAAATGGCAACCCACTCCAGTATTCTTGACTGGAGAATCCCATGGACAGAGGAGCCTGTGGACTACAGTCCATAGGGTCACAAAGAGTCAGACATGACTGATGTGACTTAGCACACATTCATACTGATACTGGGATCTTCTCAAATTGGTTCCTGGAAAGTTTATTCCGAACAATCACAGCACACAAATCATGGCCACCAGTCCTTTAATCTCCCTGCCATGTCCTATGACATGCGTCCGAGTACCGAGACCTATGACATATTGCTCTGTACATCCGTGACAGCTCCTGGGCACCCAGGTCAGGTACCGCCCTAAAGCTTTATAGCAGATTCAGAAGTGTGCTGATACACAAAGTTCTGCTCAGGCAAAAGATTGGTGATGTTTAATTTAGACTAGAGATTCTAAACCTTGAATTCTGAACCAGGAAAGTTTGAGAAAATCTGTCAGAGAACGAAAGTATGCATCCATTAATTCCTGCCTAGGAAACCCTCAAGGCACCCTGGAATCCTGAACGGCCTTCCATAATCAGCAACATACGGCAGTACTTTTTCTTAGAATTACTTGAGATTCTTGTGTCTCCTGATCCAGGTAGAATTTTCTTCACTTGGCGCCACAAAAGTCTACCCCCTAGCTCTTTTGCCTTTTTGGCTTCTGTTGTGTTCACCCTTTGTGTTGAGAAATACTGAGTCTACTTTTCTAAGCGCACATCACCTTTGTACCTTCACTCAGCTGATTCTTTGCTAGCTCCCTTTCATGTGTCTGGGCTTCCCTGGAGCTCAAATGGTAAATAATCTGCCTGCAATGCAGGAGACCCGGCTTCGATCCCTGGGGTGGAAAGATCCCCTGGAGAAGGGTATGGCAACCCACTCCAGTATTCTTGCCTGGAGAATCCCATGGACAGAGGAGCCTGGCTGCTACAGTCCATGGGCTCACAAAGAGATGGACACAACTGAGCGACTTTCACTTTCACTTGACTCTGAGAGAGGACTCGGAGAGTGAAACCAGATTGCCAGAACCACGAGATCCTTTAACTGTATCTCACAACCTTGCTCCAGTTTCTGTCTGCTCTGCTGCTGGTCGCTTCCTCCTCCTCCCAGCACTCATGACCCTGGAGATGATCTGTATTTCCTGGTACACTGGGGAGTTTCATCCCCTCCTCTTGCTTGTCCATCAGGGAAGTCCATTACCAGTGACAGACTGGTGTGAAACTGCAGATTTCTCTTCAAGGAGGACAAACACTGAGGTGTCATTTATGCCTCAGAGCTCAGGCTGAATCTGGGACTTCACTCTTGCTTGGCTCCTTCCCATCTTTGGGCTTTCCTAGTGGCTCAGATAGTTAAGAATCTGCCTGCAATGCAGGAGATCCAAGTTCGATCCCTGGATTGGGACAATCCCCTGGAGAAGGGAATGGCAACCCACTCCAGTATTCTTGCCTGGAGAATTCCATGGACAGAAGAGCCTGGATGGTAGCACAGAGTCAGGCACAACTGAGCAACTAACAGTCACACACTCCCTCCCGTCTTCATATGATATCCTGAACTCCCTTACCAGCTTCTCCTGGAAACGCTTCCCTTGCATGTATTCCCCTGCAAAACCCATACTTGTGGTTCCAAGTTATGCTTAATGATCACGGCTGTGAAGTGTCCCTGACCACCTAGGAAAAATCAATTCCTCCTTGCCCTGGGCCAGTGCTGACTTCTCCAGCAACTTCAAAGCTTTGCATTTAAGCAGGTCAACAAGTCAGTGAGTGGTCTCTCTGACTGGTCAGTGAGCACTTTGAAGGCAGTGGTATGGTTCTATTACCATCCATGAGAATACCTCCTGAAACCATTAGGAACACAGGACATATTTGTTCATTAGAAAATTCTTTTCATTGACTTGAAGTCTGTATCCTTGTGATTTTCAATTTGGGGCCCTAATTATTCCTGTAACACAATAGACTGAAAGCTTCTGATGGAGGTTATTTCTCACCAAGTTTTCCCTTCTGGCTTAACTCCTCTGGGTCCAGCCACAGTTTCACATGTCTTGGATTCCTGAAACATCACTATGCTTACCGCTGCCTTTTTTGGTGCTCCTGAGTTTATCAATGTCCCCCTTAAAGCCTCAGAAGCAAAGACAATAAGATGACAAAATAATACAATGACAAAACTACAGATGTAGTTTTAGCAGGATAGATGGTCAAAAACCTCTAGTCCTATATCAAGATGCAGGATTTTTTATCTTTTTTTTTAGATGTTATCATTATTATTTTTAAATTTTTAGTAGAGTACACTTGATTTACAACGCTGTGTTAGTTTCAGGTGTTCCACAAAGTGAATCACGTGGCATGCAGGACCTTTGTTCCCCTGCCAGGGATCGAACCCACCCGCTCTGCTTTGGAAGCTTTGGAAGCCAGACCACTGAACCACCAGGGAAGCCCCAGGATTTTTCTAAGTGAGACTGAGATGGCTGCTAAGAGCATCTGCATGATGCCACACTATGGGTCCAGTGGAGAGAGAGGTGAGTTTAAATCCCTGGGGCCCTTTATCTGAGCTTTTGTAAGACACATTCTCTCTCCTTGCATTTATAAGAGTGAGTTTTGAACCTAGCTTCAGCCAGTCAAGCTTCATCTGATTTAGTTTTATTCCTTTTTTTTTCTCTTTTTTCATCTGTACCCCACTGCTTGTGGGGTCTTAGTTCCCTGACCTGGGTTTGAACCCGGGCCTTCAGCAGTTGGAAGCTTGGAATCCTAAGCACTGGACTGCCAGGGAATCCCCAGGTTTTATTCCTTATTGCAACAAAACAGAAATGTTTTGAATGTTGATGCCACATCAGTTTTGCAACCTTTTCAATCTTCATGCCGGTCAGTGATGAAAATGAGAGTGGACCAGGGTCGTGTGGGAATGCTGTCATTCCCTGCCAGACCAGTATCCAGGCAACGCTGACATCCATCTACAGTCTGCGGGCACCGCTGTGCAGTGAGCTCTGAATCCTGTGCTGGCAAAGGTCTGAATTTATTCACCCATAGGATAGCATGAAGACTTATTTTAAAAATTGCCAAAATCAATTGTTCTTATATCTTTGAAATCTTCTTAATCTATGGAGCAAAATCATCTAGCAATTAAGAACGTGAATTTAGAGTCTGACATAGATAAATCTGAGTTGTGCCACTCAGTTTTGTGACATAAACAAGGTGCTAACATCTCTATGCCATGGCTTCTCTAACACTTCAGTAAGAGTGAGAATGGTTTCCAGTGCATAAGATCACTCTAAGTAAATATGTTTATTGTATCAAGAGTTAACAGAGAAGCTAGCATATAGCAGGTGGCTTAGTGGTACGAGAATCTGCCTGCCAATGCAGGAGACACAAGAGATGCAGGTTCGATCCCTGGGTTGGAAAGATCCCCTGGAGAAGGAAATAGCTACTCATTCCAGTATTCTTGCCTGGGAAATTCCATGGACAGAGGAGCCTGGTGGGCTGCAGTCATGGAGTCACAAAGAGTTGGACATGATTGAACACACAACACACACACATTACATATCACAGTCAAATTCCATACATGTTATAACAAACTAATGGAAGCCTTGGGGAGGGGTTTGGTGCTTAGGGGAAACAGTTATGATCACTAATTCATCATGTGGAGGGGGGTTCTTCCCACACTTACCAAGCAATTCTCCAACGCTAACTGGAGGTACTACAACTCAGTTGAACTCTGAGTTAGATCCCACAGGCTAAGGGCACAGTCCTACAAGACTTCCCGCCTCCCCTACTTCAGATGCCAATCACAAGTACGGGCTATTACCTGTATTTCTGACCTATTGGCTATATTTTGAAAATTTCCACAGCCTCCCCCTTGGGTTTGACTAATTTGCTAGAACAGCTCACAGAACTCAGAGACATATTTACTTACTAAATCACCCGTTTATTATGAAAGGATAGAACTTGGGAAGAGACAGAGGGAAGAAATTCCTAGGGTAAGGTCTGGGGAAGGGAGCTTAGTGAACTGTACTCTGGTTTCTCAAGAGCCTGCTGGGAAATGAAGTCACTTCCCCTCACATTTCACCAGACAAAGCCACCGCCGGCCTCTGCCTAACTTCAAAGATGATGGGAAATGCAACCCAGCACATGCCTAGGAATTCGAGACATGGAAGTATTTGGTGACTAGCACCAATGACTACTGCTGATGAGAAAATCAGGAGTGTTTTTGTTTTCATTTTTTGGACATGACCATCCAAGTGGAGGTGGAGTGTGTACAAGTCTGGGTCCCAGGGGACAGTAAAGGGTGGACCCAGTTTTGTGGAACCAAGAGTTTATATCACAGGAAGCTTATTTAAGGTTAAGAAGTCAAAAGTGAGAGATGAATTAGGAGTTTGGGATGAACAGATACATACAGTATGTACATATAAAATATAGATAAACAGCAAGAACCTACTATTTATAGGTCCCTATACAGCCCTGCTGCGGCTGCTACTAAGTCGCTTCAGTCGTGTCTGACTCTGTGCGACTCCATAGACAGCAGCCCACCAGGCTCCTCTGTCCCTGGGATTCTTCAGGCAAGAATACTGGAGTGGGTTGCCAGTTCCTTCTCCAATGCATGCTAAGTCGCTTCAGTCATGTCTGACTCTGTGTGACCCCATGGATGGCAGCCCACCAGGCTCCTCTGTTCACGGAATTCTCTAGGCAAGAATACTGGAGTGGGTTGCCATTTCCTTCTCCACTATATAGCACAGGGAACTATATTCAATAGCTTGTTTGAAAAAGAATGTGTGTGTATATATATATATATATTCTTATCCTGCAAATGGGGACGTCACCAGGTAGCAGAGAATTTTAAAGCAACGGGATTGAAGGAAGTCACCACTGCAGTGATAATAAATAAAGGAGTCCCTGATCCCTGGGTGTTTGAAATTAAGAAGCAATTAGCAAAGGAGACTGAGAAGTAGCCAGTGAGACTGATTTGATAATAAATATTTTTTCTCTTTGCATTGACTTTGTGCTTGCTCTCCCATCCGCTGCGATTTATTTTTATAACAGCTCTTTTCTTGAACTCCTGCAAAATAGAGTGCCTTTTATCATTTGACTTTTAGCATCTGCATTCAAAACCTGGGGGTGGCCTCAGACCAATTCAGTGCAAAGAGAAATTCAACATTGAACAAGCAGTATAGGAGAAATAATTGACTACAGGTCAGGAGATGAAATCTTAACTTCTAGCCCTGTCACAAATTTGTTAAACACTAGCCCCAGGTCACATAAATGCTCTGGACCATAGTGTATGCACGTATGAGGGTTATATTATTTTCTCCAGAGTCCTTTCTGACTCTACCATTTGGCCCATGTATTCCATGTCACTTTGGTTCGGATCTTACATCTAGATCACATCAATTTCCATGATATGTATTTAACAACATTCACTGACATGTGCAAACTTTTCAAGTTCCCTATTCATTTTACACTGATTAAGATTGGTGCAGTTGAGGGTAATCAGCAAATAAAATATGGAATTCTAAAAAGATGTTTGGCAATAAAATGGAATGAGTAGTCTCAGAGTTCAAGGTAACATGTAGGAAGGATTACCTAATTCTTTTATAAACCTCTTTATTAGAGGGGTTTAATTAATGGCACAACACTAATTAATGGCAGAAACCAACTAACATATAATTTAATCATAAAAGAGACAGACGGTTAGTTTTCTAAGACAGCTGTAGGAAAGTACCACAAACTGAGTGGCTTCTACAGAAATGTATTACTTCTGGGGTCTAGAGGCCAGAAGTCTGAGATGCAGGTATTGGCTAGCCTGTCGTCCCTCTGCAGACATCAGAGAAGGACCAGCTCTCAGTCTCCTACTTTATGGTAGTCCCTTAGCTTGTGGCAGCATAACCCCATCTTTACATGCAATACCCAACTTAGACAGCATATTAAAAAGCAGAGACATTACCTTGCCAACAAAGGTCCATCTAATCAAGGCTATGGTTTTTCCAGTAGTCATGTATGGATGTGAGAGTTGGACTATAAAGAAAGCTTAGTGCCGAAGAATTGATGCTTTTGAACTGTGGTGTTGGAGAAGACTCTTGAGAGTCCCTTGGGCTGCAAGGAGATCCAACCAGTCCATCCTAAAGGAGATCAGTCCTGGGTGTTCATTGGAAGGACTGATGCCGAAGCTGAAACTCCAATACTTTGGCTACCTCATGTGAAGAACTGACTCATTTGAAAAGACCCTGATGCTGGGAAAGATTGAAGGCGGGAAGAGAAGGGGATGACAGTGGATGAGATGGGTTGGATGGCATCACTGACTCAATGGATGTGAGTCTGAGTGAATCCGGGAGTTGGTGATGGACAGGGAGGGCCTGGCGTGCTGCAGTCCATGGGGTCACAAAGTGTCGGACACAACTGAGCGACTGAACTGAACTGAGCAGCCAGTATTTTCTTGCTAAAATGCCCCTGGGACCTTGTCACCTCACTGCTAAAAATCCTTCAATGGCTCCACATAAGACCTTTTGGATAAAGTACCATTTCTCAGCACAGATCTCTAACCTTTCCTCCTTCTGGGTCCTGACTACCTCTCAAGCCTCAGCTTAAACCCTAATTCAGATGTAACGAACACAAGGTGGTTCTTTGAGTGGCATATTTTCTTTGTGCCCTTTAGGAAGGCTGCTCTTAGCGTGAAAGAGCCTCTGTGCCAAGTAGGAAAAAGTATCCCATCAGGGAGGATGAATTATATAAAGCCCTCCTTTCTCAGGGTGGATGTTACCTCAGTACAAGCTCCATACACAGCTTGGGGATGGATTTCAGTGCCAATCAGAACAAAATAATATATCCATATCTAGCTTCCTGGTCCTGCCCACACCTCAGTAAGACTTCCCCAGGCTAACATTCATAAGATCTCAGATTTGCATCTACAAGGAAAAGCGCTCTGATCTCCCAAGCTGATTATTTAAGAATAGAAAATTCTATGGGCGCATTAGGGAAGATGGACTCCCAACACCTATTTCACTGCAGGCTGGTTTCCTCAGGGGAAGGTGAGCTCCTTCAAGCCTGGTTCTGGGTCTGGGTCACATCCCAGTATCTCGGCACTCAGCACACGCTGCAGCACACTCTGTCCATCTCAAGTGAGATTTTTTCCTTTTTTTTTTGACAAGTAGAAAATCTGTGAATTCAAAAGTGCTGGATTAGCTGAAAACAGCACAAGTTGTTGAGGGTGTGAACCTGGGCAGAGTCCCAGACAGGCTGACCTGCTCTGGAAGGAAGCCGCTTAGTGCCAAGGAATGCTCCTAGATTGTGGCTCTAGTCCCAGGCCACTCACCAACTAGCTTGATGGCTAGAGGAATCAATTGCTTGGTAAAACCTTTAAAGGTCTTCCATTGTATGGTTTTATAAGGTCCTCTTGTCCACATTTCTCTCCTTGCTGCCTAAGTTTTTAAATGCTACTAGAATTTCTAAATTCCACTCTACTGTATGCCCTAATGGGCTTCCCAGGTGGCACTAGGGGTAAAGAACCTGTCTGCCAATGCAGGAAACATAACCCCTGGGTTAGGAAGATTCCCTGAAGGACGGCATGGCAACCCACTCCAGTATTCTTGCCTGCTGAATTCCATGTATTGAGGAGCTTAGCAGTCTACAGTCTATGGGGTTGCAAAGAGTGGGATATGACTGAAGAGACTTAGCACACATGCACACATATGTCCTAATACTCTACCAGCTAGACAACCAACATGAAATGATTCTGTCAATCACACAACTGTATGAGTTGCCTTAAACCTGCAAATTGCTAGCTAAAATCAGCAGACCCTGAAGAAACGCACATTTCAATTTGAAGAGAGCTCCAGGGCAAGGAGAATGTTAAGGGGGAAGAATGGGAGGTGGGGCTGTCCAGGCTTGCTGGAAATAGTGTTGTCTGATACTAACAAGGCTGAGTGGCCTCCATTCATCCCCTACCTTCTACAGCATGTGACCACCAACCTCCCGGGGCCCAGACCCACTCCAAGCAAAGATAATGGATAGGACTCTTTGTTAAGGCAAAGAAAAGAGACTCCATAGATACTATAGCACCTGGGGATTGTGCTGAAAGAGGTGGCCAAGCTTAGTGCTGCAAGAAGGGAAACCTCTTCCACAGCCTGAAAGTGGGCTTTTATCTAACACTCAGAAATGAATGGTCTGGGGAGACTTGCCTGCTGACAAAGCAAGAGACTTTATTGGGAAGGATAGCTAGGTGGAGAACAGGAAGGTAAGGGAACCTAGAACTGCTCTGCCGTGTGATTTGCAGTCTTGGGTTTTATGGTGATAGGGTTAGTTTCTGAATTGCTTCTGGCTGGCCCATCAGGGTCCTTCTTGGCAGCGCGTGCATCACGCAGCCAAGATGGATTCCAGTGAGGAGGATTCTGGGAGGTTGGTAGCAAATGTAGGCTGGTGTTTCCACTCTCCTTTTGACCTTTCCTGAACTCGTCCGGTTGTTGGTATCTTGTTAGTTCCACATTCCTTACCAGGACCTCCTGTTAAAGATAATTCATGCAACTGGTTATCACTATGCCTGCTCAAAATGCAGGCAGTTTCAGTCAGTGGTTTCCCTGATATTAGCAGTTCCAGAACTATTTTCCTTCATAACTTCCATATATGTTAGCTGCTCAGTCATGTCCAACTTTTTGTGACCCCAGGGACTGGGGCCCTCCAGTGTCCTCGGTCAATGGAATTCTCCAGGCAAAAATACTGGAGTGTGTGGCCATTCCCTTCTCCAGGGGGAATCTTCCTGACCCAGGGATCAAACCTGGGTCTCCTGCATTGCAGGCAGATTCTTTACCATCTGAAGGGAAGCCCCAGGCCCTCCAGGTGCTAAGTTGCTTCAGTCGTGTCCAACTCTTTGCTACCCTATGGACTATAGCTTGCCAGGCTCTACATGTCATGGGATTCTCCAGGCAAGAATACTGGAGTGGGTTGCCATGCCCTTCCCCAGGGGATCTTCCTGACCCAGGGATCAAATTCGCGTCTCTTACATCTCCTTCATTGGCAGGCGGGTTCTTTACCACTAGTGCCACCTGGAAAGCTTCTGCCTTCCATAAGGGCAGCATAAAAGTCCCTTCAGGTTCTTTCCAGGTTAACAGATTACAGGCTGAAAAACTACTCAAGAAAAACCTAAGAACGATTTGCACCATACTCTGAATTCTCTGAATATAGGAAGTTCTCTTTATAAGCATACCTTGGTCATAGGACTGCACCCCCACCTCCTTATAAAGTTTAAGAGCAGAGCTAAGGGATCCCATTTATTCCACTGTGTACCTGGCCATCGCAGCATGGCTGGGTTTATCTGTAAGCCAAGTGAACACCCTGAAAGAAAAAGAGCATTTTACAAATCTTGAGCTTTTGTCGGGGCATCTAGGAACCCTGTGGGTTATCCTTATTTCCCATCTGAGTCTAAACTGCCTGAAAAAGCATGCCCTCCTGCCAGGGTTTCTCTGCCCTGCACAAAGGCCTTGACAATTTTCGAATAGATGGAGAAGGGTTGGTGATGCCTGTTTTCCAGAATTTTATAAACTTTATTTTATGGAGTTCAGTAATTAAAAATATCCTCCCTAGTTATCTTTATATCTATCCATTTCCCTGATACTGATTTTAATAGCTAAATAGCTTGTAGTTTCCCGAGGGAGCAGACTTCCTTGATTCATTGTTTTCTTATTAGATCTTCAGTGTCTGAGTATTTCAAAAGCTTCAACGCTGCTAATGCTACATCTCTTCCTAAATTCTTCCACTTGCCAAAGCTTTGTCATTTACATATCCCTCTACAGTTTTCTCTCTCTTCTGAGTTGTTTGCCTGTTCCTTCCTTTGATCTTTCCTCTTTTGCACAGGTCTTCCTGGACTAGGCTTCAGGGAGCATTTGTAGCCAAAGGAGAGAAGGTATCCACGCTCACACGAGTGGTCCATGCCCTTGCTGGTTTCTTTCCGTGTAGGTCTTCCTGTAAAAGGTATGTCAAATTCAGGAGTCTTCAGAGGAGGTCTCCAATCATTTTTAAGATGTGAAAATTGACAAAATGCAGAAGTGGACTCTGATCATCATGAGTCTGAGTTTTGGTCTTTTAAGCCAAATATTGACTCATTTGTAAATGACTAGGTGTGAACAGGCACTTTATCTAAGATTTTATCTGTACAAACAAGCACAACTGCAACAGCTGCCGTGGCAAAGATATAGTCTACTCAACAAAGCATTTTTGTAGTCTTTGGTCTTTGGAAACTTTGCTTTCTTCATCTAGAACCTTCGAAATCACAGAACTGGACTTGCACAAAGGGAATTTTTTGGTTTCTGGTCTGGGTAGCAATCACTCTTTACCATAAAGAGCCCTATCCCTTTGCGTGGAGTTGAACTGGAGGGGGAGCTGAGCCTTTATCACTTCTTTGTCTCCAATCAAGTAGCAATTATCGTCTTATCCATTCCCTCTTCAGATACAACAAACAAAAGAGCCAGGCAGAAAGAAGGGGTTGGCAGCACAAATGCAGGATGCTGTATTTACTTGCTAACTCACCTCTCAGTCCAGTAAGAGGAGGAAGTGCTTTCCCAAACCATGAACTCTCAGACCATGAACAGCAGACATCAATTAATCCAGATCCATTACTTCCAGTTGAGGACACTGAGGTCCAAAAGTGGGGGAAAACTTCCCAAAGTCCAGAATATCTGGGGAGAGTGAGGTTTAGCCCATAGGCCTCCCATTCTTTGGGCTTCCCAGATGGCGCTAGTAGTAAAGAACCTGCCTGCCAATGCGGGAGACATAAGAGATGTGCGTTAGATCACTGGTTTGGGAAGATCCCCTGAAGGAGGGCGTGGCAACCCACTCCAGTATTCCTGCCTGGAACATCCCATGGACAGAGGAGCCTAGCGGACTACAGTCCTTGGGGTCGGTCACAAAGAGACTGGATCAGAATCACTCAAATTTACACTCATTTCCAAAGTCAGACTGCTGCTAAGTCACTTTAGTCGTGTCCGACTCTGTGTGACCCCATAGGCAGAAGCTCCAATTCCCAGACAGGTAACCAGCTCCTGGATTCAACATTTTAGTACTGAGCACAGATGAAGACCCCACATGGTTCACCTGCGCATATGAGGATCCATAATTGCACTGTAAAAAAATGAACAACGCCACAGTCCTCCCACTGCCGTGTCTCAGCCAAATGGATAAACACTGCTGAACGGACTTTCCCACAGTGACTCATCCAGGAAAAGACGATTTCATGCTTTCATTTTGTCTGGGCAGCGTAGGTGGAAAGAGGGAAAGAAAGCAAACTTGCTTTTAGGGTGGAAAGCCCACTGATTTGGCACTCTTCAAGGAACACAAAATTTTCCTGATTGTTCTGAGAAATATTAGTTCCCTTCTTTATTTCTCGAAATTGTGTTCCATAGACCATTACATAGAAGTCCTAACATGTTGGATTATGTGCACATTTAAACTTAAGTTTGCTAACAACTAACCATATTTTGGGGCTTCCCAGGTGGCGCTAGTGGTAAATAAAGAAGCCGCCTGCCAATGCAGGAGACAAAAGAGATGCAGGCTTGATGATCCCTGGGTCGCGAAGATCCCCTGGAGGAGGGCATGGCAATCCACTCCAGTATTCTTGCCTGGAGAATCACACACAACCATATTCTAAGACTGCTATCTCATGCTATCCAGAATGTGAGTATACACTTTGGGATGTTTCATTTCTCATTAGATCAAATCTTAGCGAAATGAAGGAGGGTTCAGGCTTGTGGAGTGGGGTTTAAACCTGCTGAAGCCTGCTAGCACCAAAGGGAACTGACTACCTGTGAACATCCTCATTGCATTAAGTAAAGAAAAAAATGCATCCTTTAAGAGAATTTGATTCTTAATTATGGAATTAAGGCAGATTTTTAATTAGGGTCTATTTTGCATGGATCCGGACTTATTCGATAGTTTCAAGCCTCTAACCTCTAACAAAGGCAACGTTTGGAAACCTTAATCTCCAATGCCAACCTCTTCTGTTAGCACAGAGTAGGGTCAAGTGATCTTGATGACATGAAGCAGAGAACTGAATCTATTGCCTAATCTTTCAAACCCAGAAAAAAATCTTTGGCTTGACTTACCCAGGAATTCCCCAATTTTCTAGTAAAACTCTGGAAGCCCAGGTCTGACAAAAGTCCTTTTCAAAATGTCTTAAGGGTAAAGTTAATAGAGTCGTCATCAGAATCTCTTTGCGTTCAATATGTTTAGTTAGTTTCCAGGTCACTAAGCACATTTTTCTCCAGGAAGCCAATTCAGGAATTCCTTTGAACTCTTAGCTCCCCTTCCCACAAAAAAAAATCAACTGTTCTAGCCCACGTTTCTATCCCCAGCGGTCCACTCTCCATCAGAATAGCAAGACATGTCTGGAATAGAGGCAGGGGCTTTTGTTGAGACGGGCCACAGGGTAAACAGAACGCAGCGAAGTGGAAGGCAGAGCTTCTCTATCATTTGTAGCCGATGTAACTGTAGCCTGTACAGTTGAGCAACTCAGCTTCCAAGGCTGAGCCGTGCTTTCTTGGGATTCTACGTGCAAGAGGCTAATGGGCAGCAGTACAAAAAGAAGCACAAGTGTGCTAAAGGTGCAAGAAGTATGAGAGGAAACAGCAGGGGTGTCAGAGCTGGGGCCAGTGGAGAGGGAAAGCTGAAAACCTTCAAAGACAGATGCACGGCAAACCTTTACCAATGATGTTCTTTGTTAGATGCAAGGCGGGCCAACGCTGGGGAACCTGGGCCTGTGTCCTCAAACACAGGAGGTTTGTCCTCAAACACAAGGGATACTTCAAACCCTGAAAGGGGGCTCTCTTCCTTCCCCACCCAACTCAGCTTGATGTGAGGCCTCAGCTCAGAGCCCGCAGCTGAGGAATGCAGGGCGTGTCTGAATAGAACACATCAGAATCCACATCTATGGGATGCTGTTCACACTTGTGTTTACCCAGACTTCCATCCAGCTACAGCCATGATCAAGACACCTAGACCCAAACCCAAGGAGGAGGATGGTGAATTACTGCCACAGCTCAGTTCCTGGTTTAAAACTGCTGGCTTATCTGGGCATGAAAACAAAAGGCACAAGAATGGTAACTCTTTCCGTGAAGAGTTATGGTTTAAACACCCTTATAATCTCTAAAAATCCCTAATTTGTTAAGCCTCTTATCACTTTAGGAAAAACATGTTCACTAGCCCCATTTATGTATCTAATTCCACTCATTAGAGCTGACTCATTGGAAAAGACCCTAATGCTGGGAAAGATTTGAGGGCAGAAGAAGGCAGCAATGACAGAGGAGGATGGGCTGGTTGGATGGCATCATTGACTCAGGGGACATGAGTTTCAGCAAACTCTGGGAGATGGTGAAGGACGGAGAAGCCTGGCGTGCTGCCATCCATCGGGTCGCGAAGAGTTAGACACAGCTTAGCGACTGAACAACAACAACAGTGCTTTAAATAGAAAATCTTAGAGCATGTTTGCAAACTCATTGTAATGCTCAGAACAACCAGTTAAGAGAGTCGAGGTCAGCAGCACACTTTCTGTAAAGGGCGGAGAGTAAATATCCGAGGCTTTGTGGGCCATTCTGTCTCTGTTGCAACTATAAGACCCTGGTTTGTAGGCAAAAGCAGCTGCGAGGAACTGAGTAAGCAAGCGAGTGAGTCTGTATTCCAAAGACTTCACTTATGGATGCGGAAACTTGCATTTCATATCATTTTCATGTATCGTGAAAACACTTTTTTCCTCAATTTTTTCCAACAATTGTCACCTTGTGGCTCGAATAAAAGGAGTAGATTTGGCCAGCAGCCCATCATTTGCAGACCGCCCAACCTAAGTGGTTGAAAGATGGCCATGGCTGCTGTCATGGCAACACCTGCAGGATGCAGAGTTCAGGGCAAGGCAGTGGAGGCACTGAGAGGCAGCGCTGTAGGGCACCCTGCTGCTCTTCAGATTCTAGGACCAGCAACATCAGCATTCCCCGCACCCTACCCCAGACCTACAGAATCCACACCTGCAAGTCAACAACATCCCCGTGTTCCTCGAAAGCTTGAAGGTTACACTGAAGTCTGAGAAGGCTGGACAATGTGATTTAAAGCCTGGGCTCTAAAATTAGAAGGTTTAGGTCAAGTCTTTGTGTCTCTCATTAGCTACATGGCCTTGAACGAATCATCATCATTATTGATGCACCTATTTCCACACCTAAAAGCGTGGGGATGATGATCCATGCCAAACATTCAGACGTATCTGGCAAGTGATGCTTATTAAAAGATGGCTCAGTGGTAAAGAATCTGGCTTCTGTGCAGGAGACCCGGGTTCAGTTCCTGGGTGGGGAAGGTCCCCTGGAGAAGGGAATGGCTACCCACTCCACTATTTCTGCCTGGAGAATCCTACAGACAGAGGAGCCTGCTGAGCTACACAGTCCATGGGTTCGCAAAAAGTGGGACACAACTGAGCAACTACCACTTTCATGTTTTCAAAAATGGGTTCAAGAAAGTCAGGAGCCACACACATGCTTCTAAAGGCCACTTCCCCAAGGACAAGCCACATTTCCAGCCAGTCCCTTGAGTCGAATGACTGAGACTCCAGTCCCCCACCGCCCCCACCTCCCCATCAATTCCATCCAGTAAAGAAACGAAAGGCATCACAACTCCAGGCCGCAGAGTGTCAAATATATTGATGGTTGTAAAGGGACAGCTTAGAGACATTTTCGGTCTGCTGAGATGGCGTGCAGTATACAGACATGCTCTGTTTTTTGAAACCATGTCATTAAGTTTTCAAATACATCTCTGTTTTGAACATGATGTCTTGTTTTTTTTTCATTAGCACAGTTTACTACTCTACAGATTCTCCTAGAGTAAATAAATATAATGACTGCAGAGCAACTACGGATTTGTTTAGATGTTTAACAAGGTGAACTATTTCACAATTAGATCGACCTCTTGAGTTAACAGCAAGATGTTTTTCATGTGTTCACTGCTCTAGTGGGTAGGGAGCGGGGGGTAACTTTACCAATTTGTTTTCTGTTCACATGTTCAGTTGCCAACAGATTCCAAAAGGTAATGAAAAATAACAGACTGTTAAAAACTTGAATTGTAATTAGACCATGGGGTTTTTTTTCCCCCAAGGCCCTTACAGTCAGATAATTCAAATTTACAAGAGGAAAAAATAATACACATCATGGAAAACTAAGTAACAAGAAAAAAACTACTAAAAAATACATCCGTAGAACACAGTGGTCAGTTGTAAACAGCTCAGGAGGGCAAAGAAAACAGACAGTCCTTCTAGAAAGTTACGCAGTCCAATGACAAACTCTGCCTTTTTTTTTTTTCTAGTGGCTATTTTCCTACCACAGTGTTGAGCTTCATTATTATATTAAATAACTTATATGGGTAAAAAGGAGTTTGCTAACCAGCAGCCAACTCAAAACCTTATAGGAAAAGGGAAGAGGGGAATTCACAACACAGCCTGAGCTCAGGGAAGCTAAGTCCAAGGCTGGCTTCCAGCCAGCCTGATCCCTCTGGGGCAACGCCACTGAGCTGCAGTTTGGGATCTAAAAGGAAGGCTTGCTTCCCCTCCCTTCTCTCCCTTTTTCTTTTAAGTTAACAAAGAAACATGGGCTTCCTAAGAGCCAGCCCTCAGCTGGGCAAGTCCCATTAGCAGCAAATGTAGAACCAAATTAAAAACAAAACAAAACAAAAACACACACATACACACACAAAAGAAAGCTCCATCCAGGTGCAGAGCTGTGATTCACATGGAAATTCCAGGAGATGAATCATTGCAGAGCTGGGACCCTTAGAGGATTCTTTCTCAAGTGTCCTCAGTGAACATTTCAGTCTCATAGAATCTGAGTCAATCTGTCAGCTGCAGGGAGCAAGGTCCCCATCTGCTCTTGAGGGAGCGTGCTTGCAGGGACTTCATGATTTTTTTGGTAGCACAAGATTCCCGAACACAAAGGCCAGCCCCTCGATGATCTACGTGATGCAGCGGTGGAGGCGGCAACAGCAGCAATCAGCAGCCCGTGTGTTAAACTCTGCCCAGGAGGCTGGATCTGAGGAATAAAGAAGACACGATCAGAAGGGAGGCGGCAGATGATCTGAAGGAGGATGAGAATCCTCACCTAACACCAGTTTTATCTTTCCCGTGTTTGAAGCTCGATTTTAAATAGTTTACAGTAAATCAGACGAATATCATGTGATATTACATGTATGAGGAACCTAAAAAAATGACGCAAACGAACAGATGGACAAAACAGAAACGGACTCACAGACATAGAAAACAAAGCAGGATTACCAAAGGGGAAAGCAGGGGGAGGGATAGAAATTTTAGAGTAACATACACACACTGTCCATGCATGCTAAGTCGCTAATCCACTGGGATTTGCTATACTCAAGTTTGGGAATTTCTCCACATCTCTAAAGTAATAAAAGTATATAGGGTAAGATAGAAATTCTATATTAATAGTTAACTTCTGACTTTTTTCCAGCTTTACTGAGATATGTGTGTGCTAAGTTGCCTCAGTAATGTCTGACTCTGTGACCCTCTGGACTGTAGCCCATCAGGCTCCTCTGTCCATGGGATTTCTCAGGCAAGAATACTGGAGTGGGTTGCCATTTCCTTCTCCAGGGGATCTTCCTGACCCAGGGATCGAACTCGCATCTCCTGCATTGCAGGCAGAATCTTTACCTCTGAGTCACAGGGGAAGCCAACATATACACACTACTATATATAAAATAAACAACAAAGACCTATACTCCATATTTTGTAATAACCTATAAAAAATCTGAAAAAGTATGTGTATATATGTGTGTGTGTGTGTACACATATATAAAATTGAATCACTTTGCTATACATCGGAAACTAATGCAATATTGTAAATCAACTATAATAAAAAATAATTTAAAATAAATTTTAAAAAAGGACAGAAAAATATTAAGCACTGAAGTCTTTCAGATTTTCTGGGAGAACTGCTAGTTCAGGCAGGGTACATCATTTGAGAATCTGTTGTTGCTGTTCAGCTGCTAAGTAGTGTCCAACCCTTTAAGACCCCGTGGCCTGCAGTGTGTTAGGCTCCCCTGTCCTTCCCTATCTCCTGGAGTTTGCTCCAACTCATGTCTATTGAGTGATGCTATCCAACTACCTCATTCTCTGTCATCCCCTTCTCCTCCCTGCCCTCAATCTTTCCCAGCATCAGGGTCTTTTCCAATGAGTCAGCTCTTCACATCAGGTGGACAAAGTACTGGTGCTTCAGGTTGAGCATCAGCCCTTCCAATGAATGTTTAGGACTGGTTTCCTTTAGGATGGACTGGTTGGATCTCCTTGCAGTCCAAGGGACTCTCAAGAGTCTTCTCCAGAACCACAATTCAAAAGCATCAATTCTTCAGCACTCAGCCTTCTTAATGGTCCAGCTCTCACATCCATACATGACTACTGGAAAAACCAGAGCTTTGACTAGATGGACCTTTGTTGGCAAAGTGATGTCTCTGCTTTTAATGAGCCTTAGTATTCACTTAGCATGTGTGATTTTGCAAAGAACCATCGCATACTTCTTTTTTATCTTCCTTGGGGGTGCTCTGCCTTGCCCAACACCTGCATTACCCTCAGTGTCATTGCTCAGCAGCACAAGAACATGTCCAGAGCTGTGGCGGACATGAGGGAGGAGCTAGTGCTCACCCTAAGGCTCACAGAGCAGAAGGGTAAAGAAGAAATAGCTCCAGTCCTTTGCCTATTACCACGATTTGTTCTAACGATAATAATTCCAACGCCTCCGTACCTTATCTCTCCTCTATAAAAGGTTCAAAGAAGGCCTAAATTTTCCTTTGAAACAAAATCACACAAAAGCAAATATATCTTAGATACCCTGGTTCATAAAACCTAGCCCTGATCGAGTTTAACGAAGGCTCCCAAATGACTCTGGAAAGAAGAGAAAATGGGCCTGTCAACCTGGTACCAAAAGGCACATACTCCTAGAGTCTCTCAGTAAAAATACACAAACAGCAATTTTGGTTATAGTAATTCTATATCCTGGGCTACTTTCACCCATTAAAGCATCTCAAGTGGTTAAAAGACAAACTTATCTATCCTGCTGCTGCTACTGCTAAGTCGCTTCAGTCATGTCCAACTCGGTGCGATCCCATAGATGGCAGCCCACCAGGCTCCCCCATCCCTGGGATTCTCCAGGCAAGAACACTGGAGTGGGTTGCCATTTCCTCCTCCAATGCATGAAAGTGAAAAGTGAAAGTGAAGTCGCTCAGTCATGTCCAAGTCCTAGCAACCCCTTGGACTGCAGCCTACCAGGCTCCTCTGTCCATGGGATTTTCCAGGCAAGAGTACTGGAGTGGGGTGCCATTTTAGTTTTGTTCAAAAATACTAATAAAATAACAAAATGTTTAAATTTGAAAAGATTGTGGATTATGTTTCAAGTCCTAACTCTCTCTCAAACCAAAGAGGGGACCAAGATCTAGGCAGTAAGTGACACTCTCAGATTTACTAACCCAACTGGTTTTTTTTATTTCAGGTCAAATAAAATTTTAATGTTAGAACAATTCTTATCTTTTAGATGAAGAAAATGTGTCAGAGGCCTTTTTAACACACCATGGGGAAATTTCAGTTCCTCATCCCATAAAATACTGGGAGAGAAAAAGCAGCACAGAGTCACTGTATATCTGCCAGTATTAAAAAAAAAAAAAAGCAATAAAACTGAAGGATGGCAATGAAGATTTTAAGCCACAAATATTTAGTAAACAAGAGCTAAGCGACAGAGAGGGCTTGCAACATGCAGGCAGGGACTTCCTACAGCAAGCACGTAGCTTTTTTCACTTCAGGCCAACATGTTTAGATTTGTACAGCAATGCGAAGCAATGAGACTCACCTTAAGGACTTCCATCTGTCTTTCTCTATATGATTTTCAGGTCCTTCACTTTCATAGGATGCCAAGTAGAGAGCTACAATCAACCAAAAGGAAGAATGCATGAATGCGGAAGCCTTCTAATACATTACCCACCTCCATTCATCTCCCATTCAACCTCAGCCAAACTCTACAGCTAAGCACACTCTTTAAAACATCGAATTACAATTGGGAAGCTTTAGAAACACAGAACACCACTTTGCCCCTACTGGACCCTCTCAACAAAACACCAGGGGCCTCTAGACCAAAAAAGCAGTTGGTTAAGTAAGACAATTTATTATTATTATTTGTTAAAGGGATACTTGTGAAAGACATGCAAAGTTTGACATGCCCACAGCATATCTCCCAGGTTCTATTTTTTTAAAAGCTTATTTATATATCTATATATTTTGTTAATTTATTTTTGGCTGGCCTGGGGGGGCTTTTTCTCCAGCTGCAGCGAGCAGGGGCAACTCTCTGTTGCAGTGAGAGGGCTTTTCACTGTGGTGGCTTCTCTTGTTGCAGAGCACGAGCTCCAGGGTGCTCAGGCTTCAGCTGCTGCAGCACGTGGGCTCAGTAGTTGCGGTTCCTGGGCTCTAGAGCACAGGCTCAATAGTTGTCGAGTGTGGGCTTAGCTGCTCCACAGCATGTGGGATCTTCCCAGACCAGGGACTGAACTCTGTATCTCCTGCATTGGCAGGCAGATTCTTTACCACTGAGCTGCCAGGGAAGCCCATAACTAAGACAATTTTTGAGGCCAAAAAAAAAGCTTATAAAGGCAAGCCACAGGACTGGAATATACACTCACATTTATACTCTTTACAAAAAGGAGGACTGGGATGTGGAGCCTTTTCTGCTGGATTGATTGATTTATTTGGCTGTGCCGGGTCTTAGCTGTGGCACATGGGATCTTCAGTCTTCACTGTGGCACATGCGATCCAGTTCCCTGACCAGGGATCACAGCCGGGCCCTCTGTACTGGGAGTGCAGAGTCTTAGCCACTGGACCACCAGGGCTTTTAAAAAGACTCCCGGACCCCTGTTATCTTTTAAAAAGACCTTTTAGCAGGTAAAAAGTTAGGGTTTTTAGGTCAATTTTTCACTCTTCTAATGTTTTCACTTTAATTTTAAGTCAAAAAGATTTCCAAAGCTTTAAAAGCTGGGTATTAATCTTGCCTTCAGAGGTTAGTAACAATCAAGCCCTCTCTGGAATAGATCTTATTAATTCAAAATGTTCTTTAGTCATTATCATAAACACTATCAATCTACCATGAGAAATAGTTAATAGTGCAATTGATTTGTATAATATTAGGCTATAATAGAGTAATATAATCAATCCCCAAGTCTTTTACAAACTTTAAGTATCCAGTCAGTTTTTTTGGTACACAATCACTGTTTCTGTCTCAAAGTCCCTAATGTTTTAACAGGTTAAGACTTTCCATGGTTTATTTTTTACAAATAGCAGCGGGTAGCAACTGCTTTGTTTTTCAAGTTTATCTTGAATATCAACATGTCACGAAACACCTTTTTTCTCCATTAAAGCAAGCCTGAACAAGGGGAAAAAAATCCCTCAGTAACTTTCCATTTGTGCCCCAAAGCTCTGCAGATCTAATATTATAAAAATTTTGTTTAAACACAGAAATGTACTATTGGTGGCTGAAGAGTGAGTGAGTGCCTGACTCAAATATTTTAGGGATAAATCACACAGTTTTTTGTGCAACAGAAAACTCAAGATGGAACAGGTCAGAACACAGGCTTCATACTACATAAGGAACCAGACACCAAGCATTTAATACACTGATTTCCTGATTGTAGGTTCTACAGATCCTGGGAGCAGTCACAGCTTAATAGGCTACCCACCATCTTCACTGAAGACTGGAACTGTGAGCAGATGCTGTAAGATCTTCCGGTCCCTCTCAAATGGACACTCCACTTGTTTCCACGTCATGAATTCACTCACTTGTTTGGCCAGTTCCCAAAATTTCTACAAAAGAATCAAATGAAAGTTGAATTGAAAGGCAGTTGTCAAAAATCATGAGCTTGGATGAAACCACTCCATTTAATGTTCTCTTCTGGCTTCTGATCTTCTGAACTACATCATTTTCTTAATTTAAGAAAAATCAGCTATTGGTATTTTTAGGTAGTGGTGAAAAGTTACTCAAATATCTCTGGATAAGAATAATAATGGTGTAGCTAATTTATTCTACTCAGCACTATTATCTTCTCATAGATTAGCAAGGAAAGAGAAAACTTGGTTTCAGAACTTCAGAATCAAGCTCAGATGGCCTGGCCTCTCTGCACTTGGTGGAGAGGCTGGTCCTCTGCGCTCAGAATTTTGCAGCCTACCCTTACCTCAAAGTTGACATGGCCATTGGGAAGGCGGTTGGCACAGCCCTCATTGAGGAAATAAATATCTTTGATTAACAGACTGAAGAATGGTATCACAATCTAGAGAAAACAAAAAGATTCTGGTTTGTTTTGGGCAAATAAACATTTAGTCTCTCATCAAACAATACAAGATGTTAATGAAGGGATTACATAGTTGCTGTTCAGTTGCTCAATCATGTCCAACTCTTTGCAACCCCATGGACTGCAGCATGCCAGGCCTCCCCATCCCTCACCATTTCCCATAGTAGGCTACCACTGATTAGGATGGGTGCAGTGTTTTGTTGACCTCCCATGACAGCCATTTCCTTCCTTACATAATTTTTCTGAACATGCAAATGCTGTTAATAACCAAAACGAAGCAAAGATGAGTGGCAATGGGAGATGGATGGATTCAGGTTGTTTTCCTTATTTTTCTCAACATAATGGCATATAGTAAAATCTGAAAGTTCTCATTATAATCAAAGGGACAAGATCTAAAGGACTCTTACTTTTCATTCAGTTAGAACCAAATAATAGAATACCTGCCACTGCAGGTACAAAGATTTTTTTTTTTAATGTTTATTTATTTGGCTGTGCTGGGTCTTAGTTGCAGCATTCAGAATCTTTTAGTTGCAGCCTATGGGATCTAGTTCCCTGACCAGGACTTGAACCTGGGCCCCTTGCATTGGAAGCACAGAGTGTCAGCCACTGGACCACCAGGAAAGTCCCACAGGTACTAAGATTTTAAAATATGTGACCCATCTGTCTTTGAGGATCTGTACTTTTTCTATCATTTACACAACTACATTTTAGATGATTTTTCTTTTTAGAGGAACATTTTCTTTTCCCTTGAAGAACTGTATATATGCTCAGTCATTCAGTTGTGTCTGAGTCTTTGTGATCCCATGGACTGTAACCTGCCAGGCTCCTCTGTCCATGGAATTTTCCAGGCAAGAATACTGGAGTGGGTTGCCATTTCCTCCTTCAGGGGATCTTCCCGACGCAGGGATCGAACCTGTGTCTCCTGAGTCACCTGCGTTGACAGGTGACTCTTTAACACTGAGCCACCTGGGAAGCCCCTTCTCTTATAGACACAGCTCAAGATAACATGAGAACTGGGAGTTTTCAGTAATAGTTGCTACAAACTTCCTATTGAGCAAATCTGGCCTTGTATGTCAGAACAAGTCAATACCTGCTGTCTTGGGAAAGCACCAAAGCAGTATAATACCTTGCACAATAGTTGTGAGGGAGGCCCAGGTGAGGGGGGATATGCATGTGCAAGTTAACAGTTGTTAAAAAAAAACAACGAGCCTTCTTTAGTAAGCCTTTCCTGCCTTACATCTTTGGTTTGATAGAGTGGTATTTAACAAATTAACCTAAAATTATAATCTCTGAGACAGTATCCTAATTCCTGCTAAATCCAGAGGGAACAAAGAATAAGACTCTCTGTTCTTCCCCTTTGTAACTTCTGCTGCTGCTGCTGCTAAGTTGCTTCAGTCATGTCCGACTCTGTGCGGCCCCAAAGACAGCAGCCCACCAGGCTCCCCTTCTCCAGGCAAGAACACTGGAGTGGGTTGCCATTTCTTTCTCCAATGCATGAAAGTGAAAAGTGAAAGTGAAGTCACTCAGTTGTGTCCGACACCTAGCGACCCCATGGACTGCAGCCCACCAGGCTCCTCCATCCATGGGATTCTCCAGGCAAGAGTACTGGAGTGGGGTGCCATTGCCTTCTCCGTTGTAACTTCTACTTTCTCTCAAATGCTAACATGTTTTTGAAGATTCTAAATTTGCAACAGTGCAAACGATGCTACAAACACCTGTGGGTGGGCCTATGCTGTTTACCCAAGAGCAGGTTTTTGAAGTTTTCCTAAGCTTATGACTCATGTGGTACATCTATCCTAGATGAAGGGGAGGTCTGGAAAACATATGTTTTGGCTTATACACAAAAATATTAGCATACATTTTCACTTCTAGAGAGAAATTCAGATTTTCCCCTAAAGTCATTTAAAAAAGATAGGCTCTGATTATTTTTTTGTTTTGCTGATTTCTTGACAGCACTTTTGAATGTACTTAAAAAAGTTTTTTTTTTTTAATTTCCTTCTTTATTTTACTCTTTTGGCTGCACTCGGTCTTTGTGGCTGCACGGGTTTTCTCTAGATGCGGGGAGTAGGGGCTACTCTCTAGCTGTGCTGTGTAGGCTTCTCATGGTAGTGGCTTCTCTTGTTGCGGATCATGGACTCTAGATGAGCACGCTTCAGTAGTTGTGGCTCATGGGCTCAGCTGGACCTGAGGCACGTGGGATCATCCTGAGCCAGGGATCAAACCAGCATCCCTTGCACTGCAAGGCGGATTCTTAACCACTAGACCAGCAAGGAAGCCCTGAATTATTTGCTATTGTCTGGAAGTCTCTAAACTGAATTCGTTAAGGTCCCTTCATAACCTTCTCATAATTTTACTGGCTATTTTTTCTATTATTTTAGAACTAAACAGCCATCAGCATAAGGATAAAAGCACACCTGCACCTCACTTCTCTGCAAGACCACCTGTGCCTGCAAGGTGTTGGGCTTTGCCTCTGCCAGTTTCAAATGCCTGAACTGAGAGGCTCTGCCTCTCAGTTTCAAATCTGGCTCCACACTCGACTGGCCATATAAGCCATGAGTCTGCCAACTGTGGCCCCCGGGCCAGCCCATCTCATCACCTGCTTTGGAACGGCCTAGAGGTCATGCAGTTTACATTTTTAAATGGCTGGGAAAATAGCAAAAGAATAATATTTCATGAGCATGAAGTTAAAATTCCAGTGTCCAGACAGCTTTCGTGTGAAACAGTCACATTCATCCACTCACCGGCACATCACCTATGTCAGCTTTTGTGCCACTATGTCTGAGCTCAGTAGTTGCAACAGAAACTGTGCAATTTACAAAGCCTAAAATATTTATGATCTGGTCGCTAAGAGAAAAAGTTTGCCAACCCTAGGTATAAGGCTCACATACTAAGAAAGCCTAGTTTCTTCACTTTAAAATGGAAACAGTGCCTCATTGAGTTGTGGCAAGGATTAAATTAATAATACAAAACTTGACCTCAATTAAGCATCCCCCCCAAACACATGGGCCCCATACAAGGGGACAAATACTGCTGATGGATCATCATCAGGAAAATGAGGACTGAATTATAATTAAGGTGGACCTACATATGGTACTGATCACTCACTGTCTGACAAGGATATTTAAATTCTTCAGGAGTTCTTGTCACATGCCTCTAGCTGGGTGGCACAGGCTATAACGTACGTGAGTTTTGCATTCATGGTGTGTGCCATACAATGCAGTCTTTTTTAAAAAATAAAATTTACTTAAACCAGAAAAAAATGAAGAACAATTCACTTATTTCCCCCATTCCCTACCTCATGTCTCTGGCAACCATCAATCTGTTCTCTGTATCTATAAGCTTCTCTTAAAATGAAAAAATATATATATATATACACACACATATACATATATACATTTAGATCTCACTTATAAGAGAGATCATAGAGTACTTGTCTTTCTCAATCTGATTTATTTCACTTAATGTCTTCCAGTTTTACCCATGTTACCACAAATGGCAAAACCTCATTCACTTTAATAGCTGAATAATATTCCATTACATATATAATGAATAAATTGCAATATGTATATATTTGTATGTATATATTTTATATATATGTATGTGTGTGTATAATGTATATATACGTATACATACACATATACATAAATAATAATTTCTTCATCCATTAGTGGACAAGACTGTTTTCATATCTTGGCTTTGTAAATAATGCTGCAATGAACATGGGATACATATATCTTTCCAAATTATATGGTGTTTTTCATATAGTTGGATAAATACCCAAAAGTGGAATTGTTGGACTGATCCACTAGTGATTGTCAGAACTACTTTTCCAAGATGCAGCAACAGAAATAATCTCCCTTATTATTCCTGCTCTACTCCTGATGCCCATATGCTAGACAGAGCGGTCTGACAAGCTCCTTCACCTTCTCATTTCCTCATGAATGGTTCCCTTCAGATCGGCAGCCCCTATGCAAATCCACCACAGTAAAAATCAGGAGACTACAAGGACTCTGGATTTCCAGAGCTAAGGTGGACATATAGGCTACTAACAGGAACAAAGGTTTGGTTTCTGAGAAGTCTTTCAATGAAGGCTTTCATGGGAAAACTTCTCAAGTAGTAATGTTTCCTAATTCCCTTTCACAATATTCTAAATTCAGAAACTTGGCAGCTACACCTTAAAGGAGTTATCAGTTCCACACCTAGAAATGAATGGTGATGAGGAGGAATAAGTTCCCACGATCAGAAATGGGATGGTGAAAGTATTTAAAACCATACACTCGCATGAGGAGTGGTTAAAAACCAGGAGACACAAGGACTCATAGGAAAAACAGCTATTTAAGGATCATTTAACGGCCCCTATGTGACAGATAGATTTAATCTGTTCTATGATGTGGCTCCTAGAGAGAAACCACATTGGCCACATACACATAATTCAAAGAATATCAAAGATTGTATTACTCTAGTCATGTTTCCAGGAAGACTTTAAAATAGGCAATAACTCAGAGGTAAAGAGTTTACCCTCACTTCAAAAAAAGAAAAAAAGATTTCAATTCTCTTGAATCAAAGATGGCTCTTATCCCCCCAAATGCTTTCATTCATAGACTTGGAGGACAACCGTGAACTAGAAATGTCATATTTTTAAAAAATTTAGTGGTGATACCATTTGTTTTATGAACTGCAGAATACAATCCCTATGCTCAGACAGAACTGGTTTAAGAAAAAAATGAAATTAAAGTCGACAGAATTTATTCAGTGACAGAAAGGGTAAATACTGTTTTTCTGGAAAAAGCTATCAGACCCCCACAAGCACAACATTCACTGAGATCTTGGTTGGGGGTTGGCATTGCTGCAGCTTCAGACTTAGTGGTAAAGAACATGCCCTCCAATGCAGGGGACACAGGAGACTCGGGTTCAATCCCTGGGTTGGGAAGAACCCCTGGAGGAGGAACTGACAACCCACTCCAGTATTCTTGCCTGAAAAATCCCATGGACAGTGGAGCCTGGTGGGCTATATAGTCCATGGGGTCGCACTGAGTAGGCAGGCATACCTGCACGCAGTTCCTGATTAAGGGAGGTGACTCTACAGCCGCTTCCTCCCTTGGACAGAGACCCCTGTAACTCACAGAGGTTCTGCAGAGAAAGCCTTGCACGTTCTGGGTGCTGGTATCCTCCCACAAGTGTGCTCATTTTCTGAAGCTTAAAAAGCTTCTGATTAGATTATTCTCAATCTAGTCATGGAAGTACTGAGATGTGGAAAAGTAGTACTTAAAAGCTCATACAGGGACTTCTCTGGTGGTCCAGTGGTTGAGACTCCACACTCCCAATGCAGGGGACCTGGGACCTGGGGACCTGGATCCTTGGTCAGGGAACTAGATACCACATGCCATAACTAAGACCCGGAGCAGCCAAATAAATAAACATTAAAAAAAATAATAATAAAAATAAAAGCTTATATATTTCCTTGGGCTAAATTGAGATAGTCATCTCTGCTTCATCCCCACTCTGACCTTGCTTCTTTATTTAAAAAATTAATGTATTTACAATAGCTCTCAAACATGATCAGAACCAAAAATTTAGATTTTGGTGAGAAGCAATTTAGCATGCTTAAAAGATGGGGTTTCTTTTTGCATTTGTTTTCATTTTAGATCACGGAGGCTGAAGCTTTTGAGGGTGAGTGACCAAGAGGGCCTAAAATCTTGTATCCTCATTTTCTTTGATTTGTTGGAGCATATAGTTCGAGTTAAAAGATGGGGTAGAACCTAAGCAGAAAATTGTTTTCACCAAGCAACCTTCATCAGCCCATTTACTGTAACCAAGTATTTACTTCTCAAATAACATGATCTCCTAATGTCAAAATGACTTCTGCTTCCCATGTATGAAATGTGGGTAAATGCCCTTCCAAGTCAGGAGCATGGCTGATCCAGGACGGTGTGAAACTGTTTAAGGGCAGGGCAGGTAGTGTGCAGACCATTCATTTCTCAGACCTCATCCTGGCACTTTTCCCGCCACCCACATACCCAATTAGTAACAGCAGGCCTAATGCTACAGCAACTAACCTACTTTCTGAAAATAAATGACTTAACCATGGGAGGTAAGCTAATTCTTTAAAAGATTACATTAAGTCAGCTACCTTGTGCAGAGCTTAAACGTCTGTACTCCATTAAATCAAATTACTCTCTAATGCCATTAGTCATCTTCACGTAGGACTTAATTTATTGCTTGAAACACAACTATGACACATTACAAAATAATCACTTAAATAATGCAATAATAGCATTTGCAAAGCTCGCTACCAAGTTACCTTCCCCTTTCCTCCTTCTTTAGCATCCCCTCTCCCTATGTGGCAAGTGAGAAACATATCTACAGCATATGAACTTTCTTTCTTAGATCTAAACAGGTAAAAGCAGCTGAGTACAGTGCATTTCAGGGCTTCTCCAGAAGCTCAGTGGTAAAGAATCTGCCTGTAAAGCAGGAGCTGCAGGAGACACGGGTTCAGTCTCTGGGTGGAAAAGATCCCTTGGAGGAGGGGATGGCAACCCACTCCAATATTCTTGCCTGGAGAATCCCCATGGACAGAGGAGTGTGGTGGGCTACAGTCCATAATTTCACAAAGAGTCAGACACAACTGAAACGACTTAGCACGCACACACACACAGTGCATTTCAGTGCAACACGTGGCAACTATGCCACGAATAAAACTTGTTTAAACACATACCTTCTCTCTGCTGCTATGAGCAGTTAAAGACCTTTGCGCTGCCCCACGAAGAGCTGTTCGATAATTATAGAAATTGCTCGAAGGGTCCATTTGATGCTGTAGACAAAAGAGAGGAGAATATGAACTACACACTTCTCACCTGCAGAAAGTTTATGAGATCATACTTTAAATGCTGGATTCAAAAAGTCCAAATAATTCTGGGGCAAAATGTTACTTAACAGCAAGAGATCCGCTTCACATACCTCAAGAACATCGAACTTGGCGGTCTTCACTTTGGCCCAAGTTTTTTTCAGTCGAGAGACGGGGCTCATGTTCATGCCAGCTTCCGATTACAATGGAAGGCGAGAAAAAGAAAGTGGAAACAGAGAAATCAGAGAAGTCATTCTAAGGTACATTCTGAAAAAGTGTTCATTACTAAGTGAAAGGAAGTTAGCTTTATTTAAAAAAAAAAAAAAAACTTGCCAAACGATTTTCCAAAGTAGCGGTCCCATTTCACAACCCCACCCAGGTCTGAGAATTCTACTTGGTCCATAATCCTCACAATATTTGGTTCAACCAGTCTTCTTAATTTCAGTCACTCCAGTGTGTGAAATGTATTTCACTGTGATTCTAATTTTAATTTGTATTTCTCTGATGACTAATGAAGTAGAGCTTCTTTTCATATACTGTCTGGCCATCAGTGTATCTTCTTTTATGAACTGCTCATGTATTTTGCCCTTGTTTTCACTGGGTTATCTGTCTACATCGTGTTGCTCTGTAGGGTCGTTTACAGAGTTTGAATACAAGTGTTCAGCTAGATGTATTACAAATACTTTCTCCTGTGACATAAATTGCCCTGACATTTTCTTAACAGTACAAGAGGGAAATTAGGTAATCTTCTGTTACCTAGACTGTGGGCCTTTCAAGTCCCTGATTTAGATGACTTTTCTGTTCAGTATTTTTGCGCAGTAAGCCAGACAATAAGCTGAAGATTCACCAGTTATTTTTATGGGGGAGACGAGGGGGAAAAAAGATTTTTTAAGAGAAAAAGGGATGCATGAGGGGGGTTATTAAAATTAAAATTATTGAATTAAATTCAGTAGATTCTCTGGCTTCAAACTGACCCTGATTCTAAAGAGCCAGGTAAATATTCATATATTTACTGAGTACTTATAATGTATAAGATAGCCATATCGTTTATCATATAAATCAGGGTATTTTTAAATGAAACACACATTATCAATAATCATAGCAAGAAAACAGGTATAAACTAGAAAAAAAACAAGATACAGTGTTACCCCCATGCCCTATGTTTATCGAATGAATAGTCGCTGGTATTAAAAATCCTTGTGAGGCTAATGAGGTCAGCAGATGACAAGTACTAGGAACACGGGTAGTCAGAAAATGTTCCAGTTTCTCAGGCCAACCTCTTGTCTTACCAGTGGAATCATTTGATTTACTCTCAGATCATGTTTCTATAATGCTTGATACACAAGCTTCTCAAACACTTTCTAAAATCCTTAATTTAGGCAAATATCTTTTATAGATAAATATTCAGATGAAGATTAACTAAACGTATTCCATGAATTCTTATATACTTATAAAAGATTAAACATATTTATATCAGTTTGTATATTTAAAGCTTTCTGATCATTCTGAAACAAGTCTGGATTAATAAGTACAGTTTTCATGAACAAAACTGTACTATTTGCTAATTCTTAGTGGGTCCATTTCACAGAACCTATACAAACAAAGGAAACGTATCTCTCAGAAAACACTCACAGATTATTGCCATCAAGGAATTGAAGTTGCCAATGTTAAAGCACTCCCGAGCCACGTCAATGAAATACTCAATCATCCTTGCTCGATGCTTCTTCTTTACAGGCTGTACAGAATGAGGAGAAAGAGAGCAGTTGTCCAACATGTAGGCCCAACAAATATAAAGGAAGTATGAAAAAGTAAGATAGAGGGCTGGGAGAAAAATTCACTTTCTCACCATGCAGATTTCTGTAGCAACCAAGTAGCTGAGGCGATTAAACCATTCCACGTAGGCTTCTAAATTCCGTGTTTTCTTCCGTTCACTGTAGCAACTCTATTGAGAAAGTAAAATGAGCAGATGAGTTGGAGGAAAAAAGGGTGTATGAGGCTCTTGTTTTTGTCAGATATGGGCCTTTATTCTCAGTTTATGAATTAGGAAGACTTTTGAGGATGGGGAGGCAGTGGGGAGGGGAAAAAGAGAACAAACCCCTAATAGTCTTGACTCTCCTGCCTGTGTGTCTGCTATGTCACTTCAGTTCTGTCCGACTCTTTGTGACACTCATGGACTGTATTATCCATGGAATTTCCCAGGCAAGAATACTGGAGGGGGTTTCCAGGCCCTTCTCCAGGGGATCTTCCTGATCCAGGGATCGAACATGCATGTCTTGGATCTCCTGCATTGGCAGGCGGGTTCTTTACCACTAGTGCCACCTGGGAAGCCCATGACTCTCAGTACAGAAATATCAGTCTCTTAGAATAGTCCTGTAAAAACCTGAAGATCGAGAAACCTATTCTGCTGCATTCATGACAATGCCTTCTCTCCCAGGAAACTAAATTACTCTGGGTGAGAACGGTTCTCAGAAGTACCATTCCAAAATATATATATATATATGTCTTTGCTGCATTCTAAAACAATCTTGACCAATTAATAGCGGTGTGACTACCTACTGCTATTCACATAGCATGGAGGAGCTGAGAGTATAGAGGTCTAGAAAATTTTCTCTTAAGATTAAATCTAGGAGATAATTTTGGAACACTGTGTAGCAAGAAACTAGTATATTCCAAGGTAAGTAAAGCGGAAGTTTACACTATCCCGGTTTTTGGAGAGTGAGTGACATATTGTTCAAAAGCAAAAAGAAGTTAAGCTCATCTCAGAATTCAAGGCCAAGCTTAAACAGGTTAATTACACCCCTCTTTCCTTCCTTTCAAATGAGGCAAACAAAAAAGTCCACTAGCCTCTATTGCAAAACCTGATCTTCACTTCCTGTACTGAGCGAAACTATTCTAAGGCCGGAAAACAGCTGCTGCCCCTACTCTGAAAGAGGAGCTTTCATTAGTGGGTGATACAGTCTTTGCCTAATACTTCTGGAGGTAACGCGAGGAAAAGTTTCTTAAGTGTGTGTACGCCGACCTTACAGCCATGCCTACCATCAATTGCTAACCATATGGGCTGCACTCAGGCAACAAACCTGCCATGAGGAATGCACATTAAAACAAGAGGCAGAGCAGTAAAGACCTGTCCTCAGGACACTGGACATGCATCCTGTCTTTACCGCCCCTGCTACTGTTGAATCATGAGCAGAGCATCCTCTCGTCTTTTCTTTCTGACTTAATCTGCTAAAACCATTATCCTTTATCTCCTACCTTCATCACCACAAATGCCTGCATCTACTTGCTTATTAAATTTCCCAATAAGGAGAGAGAGAGAGGACAAAAGTTGGTGATAGGGTAAAAATACTGTTATGGCACTTGGAGACCAGACTCAAAAATAAAAATGTGATGAATCAGACATGGCTGTAAAAAAAAAAATCTTTCTGAGGGACTTTCCTGGTGATCTAGTAGTTAAGATTAAGACCCCGTGCTTCTGCTGGAGGGGGCACAGGTTCGATCCCTGGTTGAGGAACTAAGATCCCACATGCTGTGTAGGATGATCAGAAAAAAAAAAAAAAGCCTCGTGCACGAAGTGCAGGCATACCTCAGAGATATCGTGGGTTTGGCTCCAGACTACCGCAATAAAACAAATATTGAAATAACGTGAATTTTAAAAAAACAACTTCCTGATCTTTAAAACCTAAAACAAAATTGTTCCAATTTCTGTATCTCATACCCACTATCATGGACTAAAGAATTCCATTTCCAACTTCGGGGCTAACCTCTGGGTAGACCCATTACCTTGTCATTGTCCAAAGGGTCCTTCTGCACAAAGGCCTGAACAAATTCTTCTGGGCCAATGTAATTGAGCCTCTCCTGAAACACAAACCCAACAGTATTGAAGAAACACAAGCTTCAACAGTATTGAAGAAAAGGAGAAGGAATGGTCTTTCCATTCTGTCTATTAATTTCTGCCACTATCCATTTTTAACAGGCAACTTGTAAAATGAGCCTTTAACCTTCAAAACCGTCATCATCTTTAAGATCTGAGCAGAGACAGTTTTCTGCTTGGGTCAATGTATACTAGAAAGTAAAAGGCTGAGCGAGCTATGGAAAAATTCATTAGATGGGGAACATGAGGAAGGTCAATAACCTCTTCGCTCTTGCTTAGTATTTATTTTAAAGTGAATTCTCAGAATATCAGAAACAGTCATACGCAAATATCTAAACAAAACATGCTGCCGCTATTTCATAGATTAGCTCCCATTTGGATTATTTTCACCTCTCCCTTGACATTACTGCCGATGAACGTGCTATCTGGTTACCACGGCAAACCAAGTCTGGGTTATAAAGACAAGGATGACAACGGCCTCACCAGCTCTATGTGAGTCAGCTGCTGGGCCAACGTGTAAGGGTCACTGCAGACAGTGATGATGTCCCTTTGGATGGACTGTGGCTTGGTCTTGAGAACTGTGAGTCGATCTGTCGACGTGGAACTGATTTTGGCCAGTACTTCCTCATACTGGCTGAGTGCGGCCAGCTTGCGGATCAGACACTGGATCATCTGCTGGACATTCTTCCGATATGTCTGCCAGGAAACAAGCAAAGGATGACCTCCTCACTCTGCCTGTGCATCCACGCCACAAACTCAAGAGATCTGCACTTGATGCTCTTACTTTGATGCTGGATAGCCACCTTGGTGGAGGGCAGTTAGAGGCAGTCAGTTTTGCTCTAACAATTTAAAAGACACATATACATACGGTGTCTTTTCAGACCTGCAAGATTTAGTTCTTTCCTTGGGTTGCTCTTGGGAGTGCGACTCAAGTTGGGCCATGAAACAACTACAGTGATATTTTAGATGAGCTATTGAGGGAATTCCATATAATAGGAACCACATACAACTAATGTTCTCTGGACTGAAATAGGAACCTATTGGTTTTCTTCTGGGAGGTGAAGATGCACAGATCTCAAGTCAGAGCGTCCTTTTCCTAATTCTTTTTCTTTAGGCCCACCTTCTTGATTTTTCTACTTCTATCATTCCCAATCGCATTTGTCTAAGTACAGACAACTATTTGTCAGAAATACACCATCACTTCCTACTCAGCCCCTAACCACCTTCCTGACTTCCACATATAACATGAGTCCCCACCAAAAGAAGCCTTGGATATTCCTTTTTGGTATCTGACCTCCGTTCGGCTCCTGTCTGTTTTTGTTGCACTCATGAGTCAGCGCTAATGTTTACAATCAAATTCTTTCACATGGCAATTCTCCCCGTAATGCTACTACCAGCTGCTGCCTGGTTTGTGACCACATCATGCTACAGCCACGCACTAAGATAAATTAGTATTAAAAGCAATGCATGTATTATAGATAAATGTTAGTCTCTTGACTTTTAAAATAGTTATTAAGTCCAAAAAATAACTCCACAATCAATCCCTAGGGGGCAGTTATCATGATGTAAGTTAGGGGTATTCTTTTATTCTTCCTTTTTCAGCCAAAAATTGCCAAACACTTAGCCATCTAAGTAAATTGTGACGCTGGTATCAGAGAAAGGCATACAGGCTAATTCATTGCTAGTGTGGTCCTTAGGTTAAAGCTCCAAAGAGGGACAGCCCCAGTGAATTTACAGATGAAAACCCTATATCCATGCTTTACTAACTAATCAGCTCCTTTTCAAAAAGTACCACAATAACATTTGCTGAGATTAATTACCTGAAAATTAAATGGCATCTTACCTACAAGCCTAAGAGCCATCTTTTTTTTTTTTAACAGTGGTAATTTGTTTTACCAGAGCATCTTACAAAATTTTAAATGAACAGATGTTTTCATGCTTAAATGGAGGAAAATCACAAACAGGAGGGAATGAGCAATTCTCATACAGTCAAGGCGAAAAAGCACATACAACCTTCCTTCTCTTCTTCTCTATTTGTCTGGTATATATTCCACTGAGTTCTTTAAACTGGTTCATTAGATGACCTTTTCCCCTCTTCTACCTTCACAGATCACCCTAAAGTCACTAATGAAATACCTAAGGGTTTAAAAAATTGAGCCTTCAAAGCGGCTATCTTCCACACAGCACTAAAGTTCAGTTTAGAAGATGCCATCTATTTGATAATATGCTTGTCACTCAAAGAAAATGCTTCTTCCTTCAGAATTCAAAGCACTTCAGGCCAAATTGAGGGCTATTTTAAATCCTTCGCTGGGGGGTGAGCAAAATGGGTAAGAGGGGGTCAAAAGGTAGAAACTTCCAGTTATAAAATAAGTCATGGGGATGTAATGTCCAGGAAGGATGGTGACTTCAATTAATAATACTACATTGCATATTTGAAAGTTGCTAAGAGATCTTAAAAGTTATCACAAGATAAAAATTTTATAACTATGAAAGGTGACAGATGTTAACTAGACTTACTGTGGTGATCATTTTGCCATGTACATAAGCCATGAATCATTATGTTGTACACTTAAAACTAATACAAGGTTATATGTCAACTGTACCTCAATGAAAGCAAAGAAGAATAAAATAAAAATCCTTCATCCCTATTTCCCTTGCTTCTTCTACTTTCATAATCTTAAGTTACGTAAAAATCCATCAACTTCAAATGGTTTCTGCGGTCTTTGGTTCCAAATATCATAATAAATGCTCCCCAGGTGATTCTGACACACAGCAAAGAATATCTGGTGAAAGATTCTTATTCTGCACTTAAAAAGTGCTTTTTAGGGAACAGGCAGAGGAATGTACAGTGGAGGATTCAGCTAGTGAGCAAAAAGCAGTATAATATGAGGAGAACATGTATGCAACAGGGTACAGGGGAAGAGCCATTCAAATGACAAGGAACGAGTGTGTGCACAGGTGCACACGCAGGTGTGTGTGTGTGTGAGACAGAGAGGAATATGTGTGTGTGATACGTATGTGTGTGACCTCTTTGAAAAGTCTGTTGCTACCACTTGACTCCATTTGAGAAACCAAGGCTTGGCGTTATTAAGCACGCGTCCTTCCTGAATCATGGATTGCTAAATATGTACTTAATCTTTTTTATAACTTCAAATGCCAGTGTCAGTAATTACCTGGCAAATAAAGATAGAATAAAGACCAGCCCCTTAAGGAAGAGAAAATTGCATTCTGCCCACAAGAGTCATTTGTCATGTAATTCAATCATCAGTTTCATTTCGGGTTCCTTGCAGCCAAGTCCTAATAAACCTGTTCATTTTGGGCAAATCCTGAGGCAGGAAACATATTAGGTCATATTATGTGGAACTGTTCTAGCAGATTCAGAACTCAACTAAATTACATAGGGAGCACACCTGGATCCATTGGCTGCCAAAAAAAAAAGTCCCAGGCAAGATGCAACAAGTCCCAACCTAAGCTCACACTCCTTCCCAAGAAGGGAGATCCTTTTTCCAGTGGAGGGAAATATTTTTTCCTTTTCCAGTAATTGATTAGTTTGTTAACTCATTCATTCATTCATCCATTCAAACACTCCTGAGTGCCCATTAAATGCCAGGTACTGGGCTAGGAGTTAAGATGCTATGTGAGCAGAAGGGGCACAGCATGGAGTCTAGATGGGGGGAAAACAAGTCATAAAGAGAGTAATTACTAATCACAGAGTGCTATGAAGAAATTGGTGGTGAGAGCCAACAATGGGGAGTGACCATGGCTGGGTGGTGGGGGAAGATCTCTCCAAGGAAAGACACTTCAGCCCAAGACAGGTTAAGTGGCCTGCCAAGCACAGAACTGAGGAAAAGAGCATCAATCGCAAAACTTTACTTCTAGGATTGACAGAAATGAAGGAGGAGCAGAGAATTTAGAGAACTTGCCAAAGCACTCAAATCAACCAGCTGCCAAATCATGGACCCATTTCTGAATACTGGCTATATAAGTGGCTGAAGAAATAGCATCTCACTATAAACCCAGTCGAATCATGGCAGGTGACATCTCTCCACTCAAACCCTAGATGAATCAGCCAACTCCGTGGTTATACTTGGCTTATCTTCTCATCTCCTCTTTTCACACTTAAAACTCTCTGAAGATGTCAGGGTTTATCAAGGATTTATTATGAACACAGGAGGGCTGAGAAGAAGCCCAGGCACAAGACTGTCTGGCTCCCTTGCTTGGTTCCATCCAATTCTTAAATGGCTGGATCCTGTTAAAAAGAGATTGGACCCAATCTGGCCAATACTGATAGCAGCGATCCCCTTCATGAACTTCCATGACAAGAAGGACAAAAAGCCATCCATTTGGCACTGTATCGGAAAAAGATTTTCAAGGTATTCCTTTGGAAAAAAACAAGGCATCATTTCTACCTTGTAAAAAGGCAATAGAGAAAAAGGAAGCTGACTGCCATATCAACTTAAGTCTCTAAACACAACTTAACTGAAATGAAACACTGCCTGACTCAGGGCTTAGCCTCACACAAGAAAAAGTCCTTATGATGCCACTAATCTTTTGAGCAGCTTGTCATAAACTTAGGTCACTGAGACAGCCCTGCTTCTGCCAAGCAGCATAGCAGCTTAGCCCTCTAAGAAAAGATTTACTAAAAAACAGTGATGCCTAAGTTTTGCCTTTATGAGTGATGAACATACCAATTCCTATCTTGCTAGAACCTGTTACACACAAACTAGCAAAATGATTAGAAGTGTCAGAATTTGCAAAAGGACCCAGGCAACTACTCATTCAGCCTTGTAGAAGTTATGGCTGTTCTGAGCACCAGTGTTCAATATAAAGTCATATGTGCTTATGTGCTCAGTCATGTCTGACTCTTTGCTACCCCACCATGTTCCTCTGTCCATGGAATTCTCCAGGCAAGAACACTGGAGTGGGTTGCCATTTTCTTCTCCAAGGAATCTTCCCAACCCATAGCTCGACAAAGTCATAGGGGAACTGTAAAAGGATTAATTCCACTTTCATGAGAACATAATGTGGCAAGCATGTGCACATTTTTCAAGTGTTAATCCTGGAAAAATTTGTCTGATTTTTTTAAGTTTGGGGAAACAGTATTAAAACATATTCACCAGAAGTAGACAGAATAGATAGGGTGCCTTGTTATAGGATCTTGACGGCACATCACTGAAAGAATGATTTCTCCAGTTAGGGTATCCATAATGGGAAAATGCATTTTAAGACAAATGAAACAAGACACCACTGGCTTTGCCAAAAGCTTCATCTATCTTTTTTGAATGTTGTATCTGGGCCTAAGTAATGTGTTCCCTGGAGCACGCCAGCAACACGGAAACTACAAAGGCCTCCTTGCCCAACAAGCCTCAACACAGAATACCAGTCCTCCAGGCTTGCTTCAAAGAGGATAACCTTGAATTTGTCATAGCTAGTTAGTGCTTATCAAAGGCTCAATTGAAGAACGTGATATTTATGGAAGATTATCTAACAGACTTATTTTCCATCTCCACCTAGTCTAGGTGCTAGCCTTGAATCAACTTCTGGGCACAAGACTTGAATCCTTTTTTCTCTGTCTTTTCTACTCCTAAAGAATTACCTTTGCTAATTTATAATAATCTAATGGCTGCAGTTTTTACCAAGGAGTTATTTGTTGTAAACACTACACAGAACAGTTTCCACGATCATATTCACCAAGTCCTTGCAGGACATTTTAAAAAATTTTTATTTAATTCTTTGAAGAATTTATATGGTTTTGCTCCTCTGATAGTGAAAATTATATAACCAACTGTGTTTTCCTTTTACCTAGAGATTTACAGTGAAATACAACAATCTTGTCCTAGTCAACTGGTTCTTAATATTAGACTATTCGTTTTCTCCTTTCCATGATACAGACTATTTCCGATTTAGTATTACTAGATATTCCTAGATATTCCTTATTATCTGTTAATATATAAATATGTTATTTTACATGTATTAGTATTTATATCTCCTACTGTGATATTCTTTATCTAACTTGCTAGATCAAACCTTTCTGGAAGGAAGAGAGGTATCAATAAAACAACATGAAAACATACTTGCAACATGAATCCTCTGCATGAACTGACATGAACATACCCCCAAATTAATCACATAAAACTTTAGATCACATTCCTTTGAAGTGGGATCGTCTAATCAGCTCTGTTTGGCGCACCAAACAGAACAGTACTCTGTGGAGAGGACTTGCCCAAAGGCAGAAACCCAGAGGAAGCAGAGGAGATGCCAATGTACAAGTCAGCAACCACTTCCCAACTAAGACCCTGCCTGGAAATGCGAATGACTCTATTCAATTTAGGTTACCAACCTCCTCGCCACTGGCTATTCGGTGAGCCAGATCTTTTAAGTTTCTCATCATTCTTTCATCCCGAAAATCATAAGGAAATGTTTCTGTCCATTCTGTCAGGAGCTGAAGAATTTTCGGTGCAATTTTTCTTATCTGATTCTAGGGAGGAAAAGCAAACTGAATTCAGTGATATCCATCAAATAAATAATTACCAACAATGCTACTGATAAAGTTCCAGTGCAAAGTCTTTGAGGCTAAAGAAGCTCTAGTGCCCCTCTCCCAAGTCAATGTCAAGTGCTACCAGCTTCAGGAAGGACCTGGGGATCTTCCATGGCCCTGGACTTATATTTCTTCTTTATACCATTCCCCATTCCCTTTGCATAGCCGTGATACTCTTCAGCCCAGGGAGAAGCCACAGTGACTTCAGGAGACCCACTTCACAAGATTTAAGCCATAAAGCTACCAAACCCAATAGGAAAAAAGTCAAGTTCAAAATATATCATTACCTTATCACTGTTGGGATCACTTAGTCTCTGGTGCTCAACACATAAGTGGCAAACTTTGGCCATTAGCTCATACGGATGCATAAATAACCGAGAACTCAACAGGAAGGTAAATATGTACGTTCTCTGTGGCAAGAGAAAAAAAAAAGTTATCATGGTTAGAGCCTACATCTGAAACTAGTATCTTCCCTAAACCTGATGCATCATATATCAAGTTCTCCAGTGATGCTTACTAGTAGGAAAACAAGATGGATTTCTCCTTTACCTTCTGATACATCTTTTCCCTTAAACCATACTAAAAATAACAGAAGTACAGGATAAGTTGAGCTACTAAATTATTCACACCACATTTTTATATCTACCCTCTGGGAGCCTGCATACCAGGACATATAACTCAGCCCAGTAAAGAAGAATGAAATTCAGCCCACGGAGATCAATCTAACTTACATACACCACCCGTACAGAATCTTGTTCTGTGTCCAAATATTATGGTAACTCAATGGAAATTAAAAAACAAAAAACCACCCAACCCACATCAGTTCAAGGATTCTCCAGTGGGTCCAGTATTACACACTGGAGCATCTGTGTGCTTGTCAGAACATTCAACAGGCGTTCAAGTCATCTGTTTACTTGCTCAAAGGCTAAGCAATTTGATAAAACATAATATCACACTATATACTTTTCTTTAAGCACACTGTCTCCCAAGAAGCCAGTAATGAAGTAATGCTTATTTGTTATAATAGCTTCAGACTCCCAATAAAAAGAAAAATGCCATGGGTTTTTTCTCCCCCTGAGGCACCCTTTTATGGCTCATAAACACTTACAGGGCTGAATAAGGGACGCCTTTTACTTTTGATTACAAGTTTTCCCTGTGTGGCAACATATTTGAAAATGCTATGTAACAAATCACACACAGAGAGAGATAACTCAGGAACAAACACTACAGTGAACTCCAGTGGCAAGCACAGACTGTCGTTTGCACACCAAGGTCATTATTACATTTATAAAAGCATTTGAATCCAGTGTCTGGATATCTTCATGAAATCTTTATCAGCAAGCAGCTGTTGAGGAACGGGGTCAGCCACAGCACAAAGGAAGTGGGGAGAAACATCACTTGCTCTAGAAATAGAAAACCCGGGTTTGATTGCTGATGTCGGGCGTGAGACCATGTGCCAACCGAATCCCAAATTTCAATTTTTTTCCTCTCTGAGTCTCTTGGAATTGCTCTAAAGACTGAGAAAATATAAATGGATTTCCTGAATTAGAAAGGATTACCTATACATATGTCAGGGATCAAAGGAAAACATAAGCAAGCATATTATCTGATGTCCAGTCTACAAAGAATTGCATCTTGAATGTAACTCATGTTCTCTTTTCTAGGAAGCTTCCCTGTGTTGCTTCACCTTTCTCAACATAGTGATGGTCTTGGAAACCAAAAAGGCACTAAACATTCGAGAAGCATCCGAGGTTCTCTGGCATTTCTATTTAAGGATCATGGTACACGCACGAGTCAAACCTTACAGTTATTTAGATGGTCTCTGACCATCTACACTGTGATGCCAACCCTGAAAAGAAAACTAATATGCAGAACTATCGTATCCAGGCTCAACTGGGTCTCAAAGCACTCAATAATCAACCTGCAACTTCTTGTTAGAAAAATTCCTAGCAACCCAGATATAATTGTGGAGCATCCAGGGTCCCTGTCTGCTGCTGCTGCTAAGTCACTTCAGTCATGTCCGACTCTGTGTGACCCCATAGACGGCAGCCCACCAGGCTCCCCCGTCCTTGGGATTCTCCTACTCTATTGTAATTTCTGCTGGATACCAAGGATGTGTTTCAGAAACATGTGAATACTTACATCCGGATAATAATCCACATTGGGTACCAAGTGCTGGATGAGCGCTTCCAGAGACCCGGAGAGGAGGTTGTTGTCATGGTAATACAGCCCCCCACAGCTGTCCTCTGCAGACTGATAGAGGTTTCGGTTGTAACCACTGCTGTCAAACATGGCAGAAAAGGGAGGAGTCTGAGGCATGCTTTCCTAAAATGAATAAGAAAGGAAGAAACACGGTGTCAGTAATAGGCAGTCCCAAAGAAAAGCAAACTTTAATAGGCATGAGGCTTTCACAGTCATGAAGAAGCAGGCAAGTTTTAACCCAGGTTAGATTCTGAAACAATCTCAGAACTCATCAAGAAGTACACTGCTTTTGAACAGCACATGAATGCATATTTTTGAGTACCAATTGTGTCCAATAAAGTACCATGAAATACTAGAATCAAAGGCTCCAATCTATGCCTAAAGTCAAGTCTCTGGCTGCTGTGTTTAGATCTTATGCCTTCACATTTGGTTAGGAAGGCAGGGAGAGGGGTTGAGCTTTAAACTGCTTTATCCTCCCAGTCAAGTATCATCCTAAGGTGGAAACATGCACCTTCAAAGTTGGTGGGGAAGAATTACATAATGCTTAAGAAATATTGGACTAGCATTGGGCATATTAGGAGATAACCAAAACAGAAGTTGAAAACCTGAAACCTAAGAGAAGCCTAGAATTAAAGTATCTGTGTGTGTACGTGTGTGTGTGTGTGTGTGTGTGTGTGTGTTTATGTTCTTGTTTAGTCACTAAGTCATGTCTGATTGGTTGCAACCCCATGGACTGTAGCCCGCCAGGCTCCTCTGTCCATGGGATTTCTCAGGCAAGAATACTGGAGTGGGTTGCCATTCCTTTTGCCAGTGGATCTTCCCAACTCAGGGATCGAACCAGAGTCTCCTGCACTGCAGGCGGATTCTTTACCACTGAGCCACCAGGGAAGCACTGTGTAAGTTTATAGACGCATATATATATCAGGAGATTTCATGCCAACTCCTCAGCATTCACTGGAAGTCTGATGCCATTCATTTTTGCCCCTTTGTGTTAAATTCTTTCAGGGTGAAGGGCTCTATAAAGCCTCAGTGCTTGGTAAACACACAGGCTGAGAAAGCACCTGACTGAGGAACAAGGAGTGCTGTGACGTCCGCTCCCTGTGTGTGCTTTCCTGCTCACATAGCCCGCATAAGAGGGTGTTTGCTGGAGGCCAGAGGCTATTAAGTTATTACTTGGATTCCAAGGAACGGAGCTCCTGGCCCCAGAACAGACTCCCGTTTCCAGCAGCCTGTCTGGACAATGGAGGCATTCAGGAGTTGCAGAGATGGAAGGTTTCAGAGGCAAACAATGAGGGAAAGGCAAACTCCAGGGCTTGGACTGACAGGCCCAGGGTGTTTGGAGGCTGCAGGAGGACACAACCTGGGCTAATCCTTCAAGAGGCTTAAGATATTTGCATCCGAATGGGGGCGGGGAGTGGGGTCTGTCTGTGGCTGTACATCCCTCTCCAAGCACAACTGTCCCAGGTTCCCCCTTGCCACCCTCCCACTGGGGCCAGAGCATCACAGTACCTGCACGTGCCTGGGCAGGGAGCTGCCAGGGGTGGGGTGTTGGGAACAAACAACACCCACTGTAAAGCTGCCCTGGCAGGTGAAATGGCATTTAGGGAAAGAAGCATCAAGAAAGTGAAAATGGAGAAAAATAATAATTTCAGTATTTTGTGGTCGATCCCATCCATAAACCAATACTGAGGGAGAACATAAAACCATCCATGGTGAAATAGCACAGAGAAAGAAAGATAAACCTCATATGATACTGCTTATATGCAGAGTCTTAAAAAGTGATATAAGTGAATTTATTTACAAAACAAAAACAGACTCACAGACATAGAAAACAAACGTCTGTGTTTACCAAAGGGGAAAGTAGTGGCGGGAGGTGGTGGTGGGGATAAATTAGGAATTTGGGATTAACTGATATGCATTACTATACATAAAATAGATAAACAACAAAGACCTACTGTACAGCTCAGGGAACTATATTCAATCTCTTGTAATAATCTATAAAGGAAAAGAATCTGAAAAAAGAATATCTTTTTCCAGTAGTCACGCAGGGATGTGAGAGCTGGACCATAAAAGAGGCTGAGCACCGAAGAACTGATGCTTTCAAACTGTGGTGCTGGATAAGACTCTTGAGAGTCCCCTGGACAGCAAGGAGATCAAACCAGTCAGTCTTAAAGGAAATCAACCCTTAATATTCTTGGAAGGACTGCTGCTGAAGCTCAACACTTGAGCCACCTGATGTGAAGAACCAACTCACTGGAAAAGACCCTGATGCTGGGAAAGATTGAGGGCAAAAGGAGAAGCGGGTGACAGAGGACGAGATGGTTGGATGGCATCACCAACTCAATGAATATGAGTCTGAGCAAGCTCCGGGAGACAGTGAAGGACAGGGAAGGCTGGTGTGCTGCAGTCCATGGGGTAGCAAAGAGTCAGACATGATTTAGCGACTGAACAGCAACAGTATATATATGTACAACTGAATCCTTTTACTGTACACCTGAAACTGACCCAACATTGTAAATCAACTATTCTCCAAAAATACAGTCACAAATGGGAAGAAAGTGAGGACTGAGAATCACTGTCTGGGGAGACCGGTAACCACCAGAATCATTGCTGCCATCCCTCTCGCTTGGACGTGGTCATAATGGCCACGGGACCAGGAACATTGAGATGCAGACGTTAACACAAATGCTCTCCACTTAGTTGGTAAGATCTTATACACGGGAATCACAGTTAAATAAACAACTCAAGGCTAACATTTTCTAAGACAATGGACAAAGTATGCTTCTGTCCTCTTCAAACTGCCAGTTTTCCATGAGTCTGTTTCACATGCAGTATCATCTTTGCACATGGGTTGTTCCTGGTGGGAAGAAAAACAAGAGACCATCTGCCCTTGCCCTGAGAAAGTCCAAATGTCCTTCAGCTGGGACACCAGAGACTGAGATGAGAAACACCTAAAAGTTACAGCCTGGAAGGAACCTTCCATTTGGATGCGGTCACCTGCCTCTGGCTTAAAAAAGCTTTAAAACCACACAGTATCCTTGGCATCCAAGGTTGACGAGTGGAACTCACTCCATCATGCCCTTGAAGGTTTTCTTTTTCCCCTTCTGCCAAGAATCATGAATTTTCCTTGATTTTTCCACTCACTCATTGCTACTAAAACCATCATAGTAAAGTGCTTTGGGGAGAGAGTAGGCCAAGAGTTGGGAATTTCAGACAATCAGAAAGTGCCAAAAGTTCAAAAGGACCATAGGAAATCAACTAGTCGAAAATGGAAATAGATTTCATTTCACTTTCTAACTGCAATCAATCTGAAGTGGTTGCCCAGAGGCCCCACGAAGAGTAAGGATTCAAAGGCTGTAACTAGGTGGGGAACATATGCTAAGGGATTAGCATCTAAGGCTGTAACTAGGTGCTAAGGGATCAGCAATGACTAGAAAACAGTTCTGCAAGAGGCCAAGGTCCAAGCGCCATGACAGTCTGGTCCACTCTCCTCTGTCCACCAGTGCACAAGCTGAGACCCTGTGCAGTGAGGTGAAGTGACCAGATTAGGACCACACAGTCACGTGGCTACAGCATCCAGTGAGCCCGATGGAACGTTCTTGCATCTTGCACACACACACCCCTGTGGCCTTCGGTTGATCGATGATCGACAGGAATCACTAACCCACAAAATGGTCACAAATTACTCAGAATTCCCTTTCAAAAAATCAGCACCAAAAGTACTTCTTAATTATTTACTCCCATAAAGTGGACAAGGATCCAGATATGGACAAAGACGCAGACTGTATGAAGCCCTCATGTGGGGCTTAAGAGCCTTGAAAACTTTGGAGACTCACTTACTCACCCCTAGGTATATTCTTCACCTGGAAAATTATTTCCACTTCTGCTCTCTCCTTCCAAAATTCTAAATAATAACAAACTACCAATTTCCTTTATGGCAAAGTTAGAGCATTTTTTAGAGCAATGACAAAAGGCATTTGTATTGTTCCTGGGAACTGTGTACAAAATATCAACACACCAAAAAAACTCTCTGACCAGGTACCAAAAGAAAATACTGCAAATAGCAAAGGATGTTAAACTGAAATAAGTTAATTGGAGTTATAGTTTACTAAAAATCAAATTTAAGAAAAGACCATGTCACTGGTTGCTTTCTGCCTTCTAATTAGCCCAAAGTTCTGTTGCTGATCAGCTGATTGTTTGACCACAAACCATCTTGATAATTCAACTTGCATACCGTGTTTCAAACCCAGGTCTTCACATTCCAGGTTCAAAATTTACAACTCTACATCATGCTATACTGCAAATGGTCTTCTTTGAACTTCTAATGTTTACCCATAAAATGAAAAGCCTGTCAGTCTGCCCCAAATTGTAGTCTATTAGAGTAATTTATATGCTTTACAAGTTCTACATAAATCCTTGCTCCCAAGATGTATGATAGGCCATTAATTACTCTTATTAAAAAGCAACACTGTCAACAGAAGTATTTAAGATACTGACCTTTGCCATCAAAGAATAATCCCCTCTAATCAGAGATTTCAGAGATTCTAATATACACTTCTTTGTATTTTAGTTTCTTTGAAATTGGGATTCATTAGATAGTTGAGTGACAAGAAAACACATTTAACCATCAGTCTTTTTTTTAGCAATATATAAAAGAGCATCTTATAATGGATGACATCTTAGATTCAATGAAATACAGTAATATTTGCTTGTGTGTACTTTATAGATTTCCAGAAAAAAAAATCTGATGAGATAAAATGACACAGAGAAAGCTCATAGATCACAGTAGGCATAACTAATTTCTGGACAATCTCTAGCAAGTGGCCAGTCTGTTTTCTGGAAAGATCAACTGCCTTGTGTAATAGATGTATTTGTTAAACAAGGGGAAAGGTCAGCAGAATGGCACAGAAAGTACTGTTTGTGAAGTGGATTTTTAAATACTTCCAAAGATAAACATAGTGGAATTTTTTTTCTCTCAAGTATCTTTCCTCTTATTATCCACATCAGGAACTACTGTTTATTTAGCATTACTCAAACTTGATGTCCAAGACTTTAGTTCAACCTGCTACAGTTCTAGAATTAAATAGGGAGGCTCAGAAGATTAAATTTCGGCTTGGTTTTTGTTTAAGAAAACAAATTCACAGAATGTCCAAGTGCTGGACATGAGAATTCAAAGAAGCATTTAGCCCCGGGTGCTATTAATTCCAGGAATCCTTTGCTGACGTTACCGCAGTGGACGAAGGACTGGGTTTAAGGTAGTTCCTACCCACAGCTTCCATTTATTTTCTTTAATCTCAGTGAAGCTCTGGCTTCTTATCTGCAGCAAACCTTCTCTTTATAGCTCTCACAATTACTATGTTCTGTCTGTTGGGTTCTGTAAACTCTCAATTTACTTACCTTCTCATCCTTTCCAACATAATCTCAACACTAACTTCTCCATCCTTCTTTAGCACATCCTCCACCAAGTTCTCCATCCTTCTTTAGTACAAATTTTACCCAACCCAATGCACCTGCTGTGGGGACCAGCTAGCAAAAATTCTGGTTTAGGAGAAATTCACTTTTTTCCAAAATTGAAATAAGTGACAGCATTAAGTGCTGTGCTGTGCTCAGTCTTGTCCAACTCTTTGAGATCCCATGGACTGGTGCCGGAAGGCTCCTCTGTCCATGGGATTCTCCACGCAAGAATACTGGACCAGATTGCCATTTCCTCCCCCAGGCGATTAAGTACTGTCCTTAATTTGCTGGTTAAGTCAAACTTCAAAACAGTTAACTCCTTTGGAAAAAGTGAGATTTATGTGAGATGCTTGAAAAAGCTGTTGACTCTATTCAAATTACTACCAGGAAGATAAGGCTTAAGAGACAGGTTAATCTCACAAACAGTTTGCATTTTGCAAAGTTTCATTTGTAACCCAGTTGCTGGAAACTCAGAATATATTCTATTTGGCCAGTGGCTCTAGCTTTTTAGGGAGATCACAAACTTCTCTGCAAGAAATCAACAAACAAATGTGTATATACTTATAGAGAGCTCAGATCTCAGATTAGGAAGTATGTGTGCTGGCCTATATAGAACTTGGATTTGTATTTATTACCCACTTCCTCAAAGAAGGAGAATATGGTGGTTCTGAAGAGAACCTTGGTGTAACACATTCAAAACTGGCTCCTTAGAAAGCAATAAATATTTGTTTGGTTTTTTTTTTTTTTCCTGGTAGTACTGATCCAATGGAGTTAAAGAGAATGAAAAAGACACTTCTTTTTTGGGGGGCAGAGATAATTAAATAGGCCTTCCCACCCTGCCCCCCACACCCTCCACAAATTGAGGACTTTGGAATGGAGAGAAGGCAATGAGACAGTGGGAAATGAATTTGGTTTTTAAAACAATGACCCAGGATAAAAGAAAGCTTTGAGTTGCCAGAATTAGCATACAGATTACAGGTTCTTCTGGGACACTTCCCAAGGGGAGGTAAGCGATACCCAACCCAGGTATACAAGATGAATGCTCTTTCTTAAAATGAATTTGGGAACCTGGAAAGTTGGTTGACAGACAAGATATCTCACAGGAGCAGCTAATTCAGTCACAAAGATATATCATGTTCTTTCAAGGACCCTGCCAGAGTTCAGCGTGACATTGATCCAGCAGCAAGGAAGCAGGCTCTGGGTGATTTAAGGGATGAATGGATTTGAAAGGCATGCCTAATGGTTTCAAACCAACTAAGGCACCAGATGAAAAGCTGCCTTTTCTCGAAACAGCAGACTGCGTTTGAATCAGCGACTGCTTTTGCAGAAGGTTATTTATGGGGAGGCAGGTGCAGGAGGCTAAGGTGGTTTCAGGTGACAATGCAAATTGGAAAAGAGGGCCAGGAAAAGATGGGTGTGGGAACTAAATCAAAGGCCATCCTTCAACATCTGCTTAAGGTGTTTTGTAAATCTCTACCAAGATGTCAAGTCAGCATTTCGTTTACACCCAGGAGAATGAGATCGCAAAGGGTAGGAGTACAAGAAAAAAAAGAGGTGTATTTCTCCCTATTTCATCACAGAGCGCCTTGGTGAGATATTTAATAAATCCAATGCCTTTATATTGATTGCTATCCTTTTGCTTCTGTTAAAAAATGCTGGGCATGTGTCCCAGTGAGGTAGAGGACAGCCACTCTATCACAGTTGAACTTCGAAACCATATTTGCTTAGTAAGGAGAGGCTTAATTTAAGATCCGGGAATGACTGGTTCCCAAATTCCCATCCAGATTCCAGAGGAACTTTGCCCTTTGGTGAGAGGCCACCACTTCCCTTTCTCACTTGAGGTTCCAGAGATGGGAATGAAAAAAGAGTTCACATATTTCAGCTTGACTCCAGCTGGGATCTCAAGTACTTTTATCCTCCTACAGGCACTGCGGAATCTCAGAAGACAACAGTTAACAGTAGGCTCAGAGAGGGTTTCTCTAATTATGGATCTGAGTTGAAAGAAAGTAAAATCAAGTTTCCAACACTATCTAAAACAGGATTATTTTGAGCTTGAAAATGTCTCAAAGATTATCTTCTCATTTCTTCCTAGCAGCATCTCTGGATGCTAGAAAAGCTACACCTTTGCTAACCTCCTTGAAAAAAGAGGTATTGTGTTGAGATTACAAACAATACAGAGCAGACAAGTAAGAATTGACTCACCTCTTTGGCATGAGAACAAAAAGTAACTAACTCCCAGATAAGTACATTCTTTGGAACTGAGCCCCAAATGCTTAGGAGATCTCACACTCAAGGGGAAATAATCAGTATTTCTGAGGAAAGAAGGTCCTATTTCTCTCTATAAGGATGAAATAGGGGTATTTCCTAATTTGTTACAGGTTTCCATATAAAAAATGAATTTGCATTTTGCTTCATTTGTCCTAGATGCTACCTTTTTTAAACAAAACTAATTCCTAATTAACGAAGGAAAAGAATTCTGACTCAAATAATTACTATCTTTGGTTTCCTTGGAAGAAAAACAAAGCTAAAATTTGTCATCTTTTGACTTGGGACTATCTTGTCAGCAGTTTATCAAGACACAAAACAACAATTCAGTACATGGAAACTATAAATAGGCCTAGAGAATCATTTAAAACCTTTCTTTGAGATAAATCTTTACTATTTTTTTTTTTTTGTAGGAAATGATCACAGTGCATGTTGATATTCTTCCTGCACCGTTTTTCATCTACAATTTCCATGCAGTTCCTGAAGATAACAGTAGATGGCTCCACGTTCCTTGTCGTTGGAAGGGCTGGTGCATTCTAGCAGAAACAGTAGGTGCTGGTTTAATAAAATAAAATTAAAAAAAAAAAAGAAAAGTAAAAGGACAACTGGAGTTCTGGGGGAAATTTTTTGAGAAATTGGTGTTTGTGATTGTGGCCAATTACTGAACTTTGGGAGGTGGCATTGCTCATGATATACAGTTGCAAACATACAAAGCCAGTCGGTCTTATTTCCTTATGTCTTGGGCGCTGTTTATGATGAGAATTAATTGTCATTTTCCCAGAGGAATAAAAATGATCTTCTGGATAATCAAAATCATCATCATCTAATTAAGGGCTGTCAAAAAGAACTTGCTGAGATATTTGAAACTTTCTTTTTCTGGCCAATACATCAGCCACTTACACACGTAGCTACTGAGCATCTAAAACATGACTCGTGCTATTTTTTTGTTTTGTTTAATTTAGTTAAACTTAAGTTCATATATCCCCATGTGGCTAGTTACTGAACAGCACTGGCTATCATATTGCACAGCACAGAGATAAGTAGTGGAATCATCATTTACACATGATAGATTTCAAGTCAAACTACAGAATATCAAATGGGGAAGCAACCTTAACTAAAAGGGTTTATGTTTCTCAACCCAATTTACCTCAATAGGAAAATAACCTGATATTTAGGACATTTCGTAAACAAGTATAATTTTCTATTAACATGGTTACTAGGATAATATTATCTTTCTGACTGCAAGTTCTTGAAAATTTACCCTTATCTGCCACCCCCCTCTCCATTCTTCCCTTTTAGATAAATAGAAGGATATTAGTGGTCTATAAAGTGCTTTCCTTTCTTACAAGACTAACTTGTGCTTTCTCTGTGTTACAGTAATTTTCATACCAGAGTTTCCTAATACAATATGAATCAACTGAATGACTTCTAGACATAGACATACCTTGAAACAAGGTAATATACAGACCATATAAAGTAATATACAGACTGGTCAAAAGACTGATTTTAAGATGATCAGTTTTAATAGTAACACTAATTTAAAAGGTCAAAAAATTTTCCTCATTCAGCCTTCTTGAAAACTAGCATTTTTAAAAACACTTGTAGGAGAAAAACAAAAGGCAGTTCAGGTAAATAATAAATCTCTACATAATTTTCATCAATAAGAAATTTCACTCTCCTATCTCATTTTTGTGTACCCATGAAGTAGCTGAACATCTAACCACAAATCATGACTTCAGCCTTCATTCTTCCACAGCCAATAAATGGTACAAATGGATGAAGTGATAGTATAGCAAAATAAGTCAGCTAACATAGAGCTAAAAGAGACTCATAAATCATCTAGTTTGACAACTCATCAATTTCACAGATATTGCAGGCATAGGGAGAGAGGGAGTGACTTGTTAGGGCTCCAGACTGATTAGACCCTTAGTCTCTACTTCCAAGGCAGAAATCTGCCTATAGCACTTGGCTACATCTGTCATTCTAGGATAAGAGGGTTGCACAAATCTAATTTTTATAAATTTAACTGTGAACCCAAAAGTACAACTGAAGGAGAGGTAACATTTGAATTCAACCACTAAAGACAAAAACCTCATCAATCTTAAGCAGTATTTTCAATAGTACAATTTGTCTCCTTACAACCACACAAAATGTTATGGCTTTTCCATTTATTATCTGTGGCATCAGAATCAAGATTCTAAGTCCCTGCTTTAGAGATGCCAGATTCTTCTCCCAAGGAAGGGAGGATACTCTTATTTCCTCATTTCCTGTTCAAGCAGATATTCTCTCTGGGGTCATCCGAATGCTCCTCCAAAGTCCAATTGTTCCAGGCCACCTCTGGAGACTGATGAAGTTGAACCCACCTTTTCCTCTGCCATATTAGGTACCTTACCAACATAGACCATCACCTAGCTTTGCCCTTCAATTTTCTTAACCATTTCTTTTTTCTCCTAGAGAGGTGTTATTCGATTGATATTTTTTTTTTTTGTCTATTGTAGCTTATTAGCTAGTAGTTAATTTTGAACTGTAAGAATGCAGTGTTAGTAATAATATAAGAAGTGTGAATTGTGATAAATAATATTTAAATATTTAATATATGGATAAGAATAAATTAAATTTAAAAAACAATAAATATAAATGGTTTATGATTTTCTATTCCAAAAGTCAGTAGGGTTTCAAACATCAGATTAAGTGTCTGCTGCTGCTGCTGTTAAGTTGCTTCAGTAGTGTCCGATTCTGTGCGACCCCATAGACGGCAGCCCACCAGGCTCCCCTGTCCCTGGGCTAGTGGAGCATATAAAATAGAGCAAGACTGAAAATGCACCAAGGGTGAAATAAATTCTAAGGCTTTAATAGTCCATTAGACCACTGGAAAGTACTAGGCTTAGTAGCCAGAAATGTTGCCACCTCTAAGAAAACAAAGGATTGACCAACATGTAGTAGAAGAATGCCAACAAGAAACTTGCTAATCCGTAGCTGATCATCTCCACTTTTTGCCTGAAAGGTGTAACAGAGCATCAACTGTGAACCCTGATTTCTGTCAAAAATGCCCCAGGTCCTCCCTGGCCCAACCCCCTCCTCCCTCCCCCCAAATAAAATAACCATTAATAATAGGATCCAACAAGCTGCCACACTTTTTAATCTGTTATGAAAATCTCAACAGCCAAGCATTTTTATTTTTATTTCCTCTTAGAAGTCACTTCTACATTTGCCCTAAACCTCACCTGACTAGTTGTTTTCCTCCCAAATCTCTGATCAGGCATATACTCTGGTGAACTGTAACCTCCTTGTTTCTTAGCCTAAGCTTATCACCATGGTCTATGTTTTAAATTAAGACACAGCCATCACATGCTAAGCTCTAGACGCTGTCTTCGGAAGGAAAGAATAATTATTCACCCCATCTGAGTCTGACTGTACCAGACATTAATCAAGAGGCCTGATCCCTGAACTCTTCCCCTTTATGCACCCAGTTCAGAGACCCTCCCAGGCCATCAGATCATCGAGGTCTAAATATAGATCTACGCGCACCAGCAGTCCCTGACCACCGTCACATGGTGCTGCTGACGAAGGACTCCTTGGAGACGCTTTCGACCCAAACACACGTACACAAATGTGTGTGCATATCCATTCATATACACTATACCCACCGAATTCGTTAGCAAAGATGGGCATATCCATCCACTCAGAAAAGAGGGTCGCTCCCTAGAGATGCCCTCTTGGTACACTTGCGCCACTCTGCACTGTCAGAGGACTTAGCTACGTTGCTCTCCCCTGACCTGCGCGGATCACATTGGGGTAAGGTGAGAATCAATATTCCATTGGTACGTAGACAGACAGACACACCTACGTACCCTCCAGCCCCCCTGTTCTTTTTCCCAGGAACGGCAATGAAGTTTCCACGGTTCCCCGAGAAAGGAGCCTCCCTCCCGCCAGCAGCCCGCGAGGCTCCCAGGTACCCACAGTTCAGATTACTATCTCCCAGCCAGGTGACCCAAGACGACTCACCTGAGCTCAGGCAAGAGCAAGGGGAAACTGTCCCAAGTAGCCAGCCAAACGGAGGAATTAAAGAATATCACCGTGTCAATGGTGAGCACATGACTTCTGTTCCCTTGTCTCTTCTAAGAGTCAAACCTTAAGATTGTAAGGCTCCGACACCAAAAATAAACAGCTCCCCTCCCCCCCCCACGCACGAAAACTAGCCAAGAAGTAGAAGAAAACAACCTAGGAAGGGCGAAGAGGATGAAGAAAGGATGAACAGCGACTAGGACTCGGACAGATCTTCAAAAACTGTACCAAGATCTCGAGACAGAAGGCCTGGCTGTGGGATCCGGCTGAGAAAAACAAGGCAAAAACCTAAGCCTGTCCCCTCCTGGACCCCATCGGCTTGGGTCCCGCACCTGTTGGCACCGTGACCGCTCCAAAGGTGGCCCCAGACGCCCTCGGTGGCCAGGCAGGAGAACTCCCCACTCCACTCGCTTTCGCGGAACGCTCTGCACCAGGAGCGCTCGCTCGCCCTGCTCTCCCGCCGCCTCCAGGGGCACCGACAGCGGGAGCGAGTCCGAGAGCCTGGGAGAGGGCAGCGCGCGGCAGGGTCGCGCGTTCCCGCAGCCGGGCTCTGGTTTCTCCTAGGAAAACTACTGATCAGGAAACAACTCACCTGCAGATGGACCCCGCGTCCTCGGCTTCCCGACTGTTTTCCGTGTGCCCACCAACGTAACCAAAGGACAGGGAACCAAAGCGCGCGGGAAGATGAGGGGGAAAAAAAGAGAACTCTGTCCAACCAGTCCGGTGCCTTGTTTATACTGAAACTACGGCCGCGGCCGGGGCGCACACCCACTTGGCTCCGAAGACCCGCCCCCGCCGTCAGCCCCGCCCCGCGCCCGTCCTCACGGGCCAATCACGGCGAAGATCCCCGCCCACTCCGCCACCGCCCCCGGCGCCCGGGACCCGCCCACGCGTCCCCAGGGGCCCGGGACTCCAGCAGCGAGGTTGCCTCCGTACCCTCCCACGCTGCGGAGGCCGGCGGAGCCCGGCGCCGCAGTGTTTACCAGCGCTGGTTCGGCTCGCTCGGTTGGCGTGAGCTTCCTCCCAAGTGCACCTGCCGGGGGCTGTTTGTGCAGTCATGTGTGTGCCTGTGTGTGTTCGTTTATTTGTGTGCTACCTGTAAATACCGGCTCGACTTGTTATACCGTCTCTATTAACATAATTATGAGCTAGAGGTTACTGTCCGTGTAACTTTCAGAAGAGAGCGGAGAGAAACCACAAGAACATTCGCTCAGCAAATATTTACAGAAAACCTGAGTGCTAGGGTTGTGCCAAACGCTGGGGGCACACTCCAGGTTGGTCCCTGACATGACGCTTACAGTCTAGTGGAGGACAAACATTTAAAAAATCGTCACCCGAACAACACGTAAAATTGAGGCTGTTACAGGTGCAACAATGAAAGGGAACTGTGCTGTGAAATAAGATTCTGGAGGCAAAGGGGTGGCCTGACCTCAGTAAATGTCTTGCTGTCATGGTAACCTTATACTTTATCATTGGATACTTGATAACTATTTTAGAAAAAGAGGTAAAACCCCCAGTACTTCACCTTGTACTAAGAAAAAGAGACTGGAGGGAAGAAAAGATGAAAAACAGGGGAAGGAAGAGATGCAAGAAAAAGATTTTAAGAAAAATCTTAAAGCATCAGGAGGATACATGTGTATGTATGGCTGAGTCCCTTTGCTGTCTGTCTACCTGAAACTATCACAGCATTGTTAATTGGCTATATGAAGTGAATTGAAAGTAGCTCAGTCCTGTCTACTCTTTGCCACCCCATGGACTGTAGCCTGCCAGGCTCCTCTGTCCATGAAATTCTCCAGGTCAGAGTACTAGAGTGGGTAGCCATTCCCTTCTCCAGGGCATTTTCCTAACCCAGGGATCAAACCCAGGTCTCGATTGCAGGCGGATTCTTTACAGTCTGAGCCACCAGGGAAACCCAATTGGCTATATGCTCCAATACAATATAAAAAAAATAAATAAATACACACACACACACACACACACACACAGACTCTCTTGCCTGCTATGTGACCTTGGATAAGTAAAGCAGCTTTTCTGAGCTTCTGTTTTCCCATGTATAAAACAACATTATTCATACCTGGCCTATAGGACTATAATTAGGATTACTGAGATAGAGGAACGTTTTTTGTCTCTGTGCCATCTTCCCTCCCTCCGTCCTCCTTCCTGGGATGGAAACAGTGCTCTTGAAGTTCACCTTGCCTATGCTTAGCTCATCCCTTCCCTCAGCTTCTTCATCGGTGCCTCCTGGGGCTTCTCTTTCATTAATTATACTCCATCCTTCTCTTCTACAAATGGGTCTCCCCCACCCCACAACTCCCCTCTACCTCCCCGCACCATGACTCAGGAAGCCACTCTCACTTATCTAAGCTTCCCTACAGTTTAAAGAAGGAGCCATAAGGCCAAGACAGCTTGGCATGGCCAGCTAGCTATTCAGAGTAAAGCACCAGGCTTGGGTGGCCCAGCCCTGTTGTGGTTGTGCTGCTTGGCTAGTTTTTCCAGCTCAGTTTTCCACCCTGGTTCTGCAGCAAACAAGCCATAAGAGGTTGGGCAAGTCATTTCCAATCCTGAGGTTCCTGCTCCTGTAGCAATAAATAATAGTTGGAGTAAATCATGATTTCTTAATGGAAATGTTTGACATCCTTTGTAGTAGCCTCCGGATATACCCACCAGCCCAAAAGTTTTGCCCAGTTTTACATTCTGCAGTTTTTCTTTCTTCCATCCAAATAAAAGATGTTTGTTTTAATTTCTCAAAAATATATAATAGATACTATGATACTATTGATTCGGTGCTTTTCCAAACCACATTCCTGCTCCGCATTCTGGCTCATCCCCCAGGGCCCCTTCCAGCTCTCTGTGTGAGAGTAATACATAAGGAGACTGCTCCAGAGTTAGGTGGCTCAAACTCTAATCCTCTATCTCTTAGCCAGTGATCAAACCTTAGAAAAGGCAAGGAAGGATTCTTGAGGCCCAGCTGACTCATCTAAAAAATAGCAGTCATGATTTATAAAAGCAAATTCTTCATGGAACAAGATGAAAAGATATAACACACAAAATAAGCTTGGAAAAGTATCCCTTGGAGAAGCATTCTCTGACCTCATTATTATTTTTTTAATTTATTTTAGTATTTATTTAATGCTTCCCAGGTGGCGCTAGTGGTAAAGAATCCACCTGCCAATGCAAGAGATACTGGAGACATGGGTTTGATCTCTGGGTGGGGAAGATCTCCTGGAGAAGGGAATCGCAACCCACTCCAGTATTCTTGCCTTAAAAATCCCAGGGACAGAGAAGCCTAGTGGGCTACAGACCATGGTGTGGCAAAGAGTGAACCCGACTGAGCACACATACACACGAGGCCAGGTCTTAGTTGTGGCATGCAGGATCTTTACCTGCAGTATGTGGGATCTTATTTGTACCATGTGGGATCTAGTTCCCTGACCAGGGATCAAATCCGGGCCCCTTGCATTGGGAAAGTGGAGTCTTAGCCACTGCACCACCAGGGAAGTCCCCTGATCTCCCTATTTAAAACTGTAATGCCCTCCCCCATCCATCTCATCCTTCTCTGCTTTGTTGTTTCTTCCATAGCACTTTCTACCATTTAACATACTGTCTATTTTACTTATTAGCATTTGCTTCCCTCCCTTCATTATAATCTAAGTTCCATAAGAGCCAAGTTTGTGGTTTGTTGTTGCAGTTGCGGTCTTTCTGCTGTTTCCAATGTCTAGAACAGTATCTAACACACGATACACACTCGCTATCTATATGTTGGTTGAATGAATGAATGCCTCACAAATGGTAAATAATAGCTTTTATGAGTATGTATTTAATTATCTTTTATCATGAAAAGATATTCATTCCATCCTCTACTTGTCATAGTTTCTTTCTGGTCTTTGGACTCCATTGGCTCAGCTCTTGTCTCTGACATGTTGGTAAGCTCAGTAATGTTGGTCAAACTGATGCAAATAAACCCCTGCTGAGTAGGACCTCACTTGGGTAATAAAAACAGCCACTTGTATTGAGCTTCTATATGGCCAGCTCTGTGCTGAACATTATTTTTCTTTCCCTTCCCTTTGGACCTGAAGCTCACAAAATTAGAACAGTCGTCACGACTGATTCATGTCCCACATTCCTCCTTTTATTTCACTCTCTTTCATTTCCCATCTAAGACCCCACTTCTCACCCAAAGCCACTTACTCCTTCTCACAGATGTGGTACGGATGTTTTGATCTGCCTTTCATGAATGATGATGTGTATTTTATGTGAGCACCATAAGAGTTTATTTACCTAAACATTATTGTGTAATCCATCTCATTTTCTTTCTCGTGGTTTTTTCTAAGTTTTGATCATCTATCCATCCATGTTGACATAAGTTGATGGTGTTCATTTCGTTTACTCGCTGTTGAGTATTTCATCATGTTCATTTTATGGACTGAGCGACTAACACTTTCACTTTCATATTTGTGTACCTTATTGTTTGTCCTCAGCAAAACTCTGGGATATAGGTACTGTTTTCTCCATTTATGAGATAAGGTATTAAGGCTTAAGAAGGTAAATAACTGCCAAGAACATTCAAATGAAGAAGCCATGAATTAAACTTGTATCTCTCTGATTCCAATGTTCCAATCCACTCTACAGAATGGATATAATTACTCTAAGATTTTTGAAATAATATCTGAAAAAAATCCTCTATTTCTTGGTCATATCACATGTCCAAGATATTTCTGTTAAAACTAGTAACTATGTGTATATAAATTAAACCAGAGTCTGGCTTTTTCATTGCTCTTAAAACTGGTAGATATATGTAGATAAACCAGAGACCAGTTCTTTTCATTGCGAAGCAATGTTTATCACTAGTCTCAGACACAAGTTAAATATCATTTTTGTGGCTTATGATTTTCTTAAGACACAAGAAATTTAAATGAAAATCTCACAAAGATAGCCTTCAAATGCTTAAAGTGCATCATATCAAAGAGGAATAAGGCTCCAGAACACCAAATAGAACTAAATAGGGAAAAGTATAAAGGAATGGACCAAGGCTTCAGAGTAAGAAAAAGAGTAACAAAGGTCTGTCTAGTCAAAGCTATAGTTTTTTCCAGTAGTCATGTATGGATGTGAGAGTTGGACCATAAAAAAGGCTGAGTGCCAAAGGATTGATGCTTTCGAATTGTAGTGCTGGAGAGAAGACTCTTGAGAGTCCCTTGGACTGAAAGGAGATCAAACCAGTCCATCCTAAAGGAAATCAGTCCTGAATATTCATCGGAAGGACTGATGCTAAAGCTGAAGCTCCAATACTTTGGCCACCTGAGGCAAAGAGCTGATTCATTGGAAAAGATCTTGATGCTGGGAAAGATTGAAGACAGGAGGAGAAGGGGATGACAGAGGATGAGATGGTTGGATGGCATCACCAACTCAATGGACATGAGTTTGAGCAAACTCCAGGAGATGCTGAAGGACAGGGAAGCCTGGCATGCTGCAGTTCATGGGTCACAAAGAGTTGGACATGATTTAGTGACTGAACAACAATGCTCCCAATAGAAAAGCAGCCTTTTTTGGTATTGAATTCCCTCTCTCTGGATCTTAAAGGGCCGTATGAAATGGCCAAGTAACTCTCCAGAACACTTCCACATATTCTCTTTCATTTAGCTTCTTAGTGTCACTCTGAAATATGAAGATGAAGAGTCTAAGGATATGGAATCTTAGCTCCAAGTTTATATATGGCAGGAAACAAAGGCATAGGTCACACTGCTTATCAACAGCCAGTCTAGACCACATCCTCAGCCTTCTCACTTTCAAAGCCAAGGAAGACAAACCCATGTTTTATAAGTATGAGGTACACTGCCTCACATATATTTTGACAGAAGATTACAAGAATTTCAGAAAGCAGAAACAGGAAGAATGACCAGATGCAATTAAACAGTTCCTAAGCAAGGTATGTTAGTATAAGTTTGCAGCTGGTTAATTTGTCCTTTGTCTGAACTAATCGCAGCTTCTCTGGATATGCAAAATCAACAGATGAAAAGAAACCAAACTCTATAATACCTAGGTACTGCACAGATACCATTATTTTATATAAAAGGGTGGGAAAAGCGATTGCTTTTGCATGAGAATCAATTTAAAGGAAGAGGGAGGAAAGAAAACCACAAGATTCCCCCCGTACTGCACCCTTTCACAAAGGGAGGATGAGATACTAGCGTGGTGTGGCTCAGTAGAGACAAAGACATTTTGGAACCAGAGGTCTGATTTGTTGGCATCGTCTGTTTGGATTCTCCCTTTCATGTGGCTATAATGGGATGATGAGATGTTGATCAGGTCAATTAGAGCAGCCTGGCTCTAGACCTTACAAAAAAACCCTTATATTCCCCTGCTTTTTAGCATGAGTTTTCCCTGACTTCCCTTTCCTCATCTGAGACCCTAGAGTGAAACAGGGAAGGAAGCTGCTTGGCATGCTTGGGTTTCGTGGCCTCTTCCTCATTCTAGCCTGAGTAAAACGAATTCTGCCCATGGGCCCTCCTAGCCTATGAGGGGGCCATGTTGGAATTTCACAGTAATAAAGCATGTATGTGTTTGACACTGACCTCTGTTCCTACCTTTTCCTGGAACCTGAAGGAAGGATGGTGAGCACAGGACCTGAAAATTTAGATATTCAAGATTCTGAGTCCCTGGCCCTTCATAACGATAAAATGAACCCTGCCACTTGGGAGGAATTTTTGCAACGAAACACATGATTGGGTCAGCCTTGGAATGGTCTCCTCAGTAATAACTCCTAACAATTGTTATCATTTACAATACTCTTTCACAGCACTGCCTCATTTAGGGAGAATACTGAGTTCATGAAGGTGACTCCGTTCTAATGGTGGTTATTACAGAGGCATATATTTTCCTTTCCTGGGATCACTAAAAATATTATAGACAGCTATTCATTTAGATTTGCTAGGAAGTTACCACTAAGCAAAAGGGAATTGACTAGAAAAGGTAACTTCAGGGAAGTCTCTTCCACACATCTAGGTGATCCTCTAGGTGACAAATTGTCACTGTTTGTCTGCTGGACTTTAAAGTTGTACAGAAGAATGTCACAACTGCATGGAAAATTCCACAAAGTAGGTAGGTTTACATAGTAGGTTTTCAAAGTGCCCTAAGAAGATGTAAAAGTTACCATAATGTCATTTATACCAGACAAGAACTACAGAAAAGCAAATATATTATTTTTCCTTTATAAGCATCATTACTTTGCTCATTTGCCAATTCTTACTTATTCATACAAAGTAATTTTTGCAATACCCTCAGAAGGCATATTGATATCGAGAAACAATATTGCTTGGCCTGGTTATGAGACAATCTCAACATCATTGATTATATAATGCATAGTGATTTTTTTTAATACAGAGAAAGAAATATTTCATAACCTTAAGCACTATTTTAATATAATGTATCAGTTTGAGCAAACTCCAGGAGATGGTGAAGGACAAGGAAGCCTGGTGTGCTGCAGCCCATGGGGTCACAAAGAGACGGACACAGCTGAGCAACTAAACAACAATAAATCATTCTTTTGAGAGGAGATTCAACTATATTTAACATGAATTTATTTAGATAAATATTCTTCATCTTGTAAAATCTTTATAGTGAATGGTAGACATACTATTTCTCTAGTTCAAATTTCTCTTTATAGTGGTTTGGTCTGCTTTCTTGCAGAGGAGTTGATCTTATAATGAATGAAGAAAAAGTTTTATGTTTCATATTCTTACATCCTTTAATATTGTCTGATTATTTTGCTAGACAGTCCCCTCAGTTTTGACTAATTACCAGTCTATGTCCTAGAACATCGAGTGTTGTAGGGAAGGGAGAAAATGAATAATAGAATAATAAAATCTTAGAGCTGAGAAAAATTAATGATCATCTCTGTTCATCTTTCCCCACCTCAATGCCACCCACCAAGGCATTTATTAATTGAGGAAATTGAATACTAAGAGATTAGATGATCTCTCCAAGGCCATCCAACAAGGTAAGAGCCAAGGTTATACAAGTCAAAGAGCCTGGATGGCAAGTCAAAGACTTCAAAACCTACCTGATTTGACTTCCTAATCATTCATTCAGGGCTGAAATTTGTGGAGCTACTTTGAGGTTCAGTTCAGTTCAGTTCAGTTGCTCAGTCGTGTCCAACTCTTTGTGACCCCATGGACTGCAAGACGCCAGGCCTCCCTGTCCATCACCAACTCCCAGAGCTTACTCAAACTCATGTGAGTTGGTGATGCCATCCAACCATCTCATCCTGTTCATCCCCTTCTCCTCTGGCCTTCAATCTTTTCCAGCATCAGAGTCTTCAAATCAGTCAGCTCTTCCCATCAGGTGGCCAAAGGATTGGAGTTTCAGCTTCAACATCAGTCCTTCCAATGAATATTCAGGACTGATTTCCTTTAGGATGGACTGGTTGCATCTCCTTGCAGTCCAAGGGACTCTCAAGAGTCTTCTCCAACACCACAGTTCAAAAGCATCAATTTTTCAGCACTCAGTTTCTTTAAGTCCAACTCTCACAACTATACATGACTACGGGAAAAACAATAGCTTTGACTAGATGGATCTTTGTTGACAAAGTAATGTCTCTGCCTCTTAATATGCTATCTAGGTTGGTCATAACTTTTCTTCCAAGGAGTGTCTTTTAATTTCATGGCTGCAATCACCATCTGCAGTGATTTTGCAGCCCCCCAAAATAAAGTCTGACACTGTTTCCACTGTTTCCCCATCTATTTGCCATGAAGTGATGGGACCAGATGCCATGATCTTTGTTTTCTGAATGTGGAGCTTTAAGCCAACTTTTTCACTCTCCTCTTTCACTTTCATCAAGAGGCTCTTTAGTTCTTCTTCACTTTCTGCCATAAGGATGGTGTCATCTGCGTACCTGAGGTTATTGATATTTCTCCCAGCAATCTTGATTCCAGCTTGTGCTTCATCCAGCCCAGCATTTCTCATGATGTACTCTGCATATAGGTTAAATAAGCAGGGTGACAATATACAGCCTTGACATACTCCTTTTCCTATTTGGAACCAGTCTGTTGTTCCATGTCCAGTTCTAACTGTTGCTTCCTGACCTGCATACTGGTTTCTCAAGAGGCAGGTCAGGTGGTCTGGTATTCCCATCTCTTGAAGAATTTTCCACAGTTTATTGTGATCCACACAGTCAAAGGCTTTAGCATAGAAAATAAAGCAGAAATAGATGTTTTTCTGTAACTCTCTTGCTTTCTTGATGACCAAGCCGATGTTGGCAATTTGATCTCTGGTTCCTCTGCCTTTTCTAAAACCAGCTTGAACATCAGGAAGTTCACGGTTCACGTAGTGCTGAAGCCTGGCTTGGAGAATTTTGAGCATTACTTTACTAGCATGTGAGATGAGTGCAATTGTGCGGTAGTATGAGCATTCTTTGGCATTGCCTTTCTTTGGGATTGGAATGAAAACTGACCTTTTCCAGTCCTGTGGCCACTGCTGAGTTTTCCAAATTTGCTGGCATATTGAGTGCAGCACTTTCACAGCATCATCGTTTAGGATTTGAAATAGCTCAACTGGAATTCCATTACCTCCACTAGCTTTGTTTGTAGTGATGCTTTCTAAGGCCCACTTGAATTCACATTCCAGGAGGTCTGGCTCTAGGTCAATGATCACACCATTGTGATTATCTGGGTCATGAAGATCTTTTTGTACAGTTCTTCTGTGTATCCTTGCCACCTCTTCTTAGTATCTTCTGCTTCTGTTACATCCATACCATTTCTGTCCTTTATTGAGCCCATCTTTGCATGAAATGTTCCCTTGGTATCTCTAATTTTCTTGAAGAGATCTCTAGTCATTCTCATTCTATTGTTTTCCTCTATTTCTTTGCACTGATCACTGAGGAAGGTTTTCTTATCTCTCTTTGCTATTCTTTGGAACTCTACATTCAAATGGGTATATCTTTCCTTTTCTCCTTTGCTTTTCACTTCCCTTCTTTTCACAGCTATTTGTACAGCTCCTCAGACAGCCATTTTGACTTTTTGCATTTCTTTTTCTTGGGGATGGTCTTGGTCCCTGTCTCCTGTACAATGTCATGAACCTCCATCCATAGTTCATCAGGCACTCTGTCTATCAGATCTAATCCCTTAAATCTATTTCTCACTTCCATCATATAATCATTAGGGATTTGATTTAGATTATACCTGAATGGTCTAGTGGTTTTCCCTACTTTCTTCAATTTAAGTCTGAATTTGGCAATAAGGAGTTCATTATCTGAGCCACAGTCAGCTCCTGGTCTTGTTTTTGGCGACTGTATGGAGCTTCTCCATCTTTGGCTGCAAAGAATATAATCAAACTGATTTCAGTGTTGACCATCTGATGAACTTTGAGGTTATGGAAGTATAATTTGTTTTCAAATACTGATGACAAATACTCTCTACTAAATACTTCTTGATGAAATGATAAAGAAGAATTCATTAGGTGTTGCTAATACCTTTTATTAGATTTCTCTAAATATTGCTAATATCATTTATCTATTTAATATTCAAGATAGTAATACAGTAAACTCTTGGTTGCTTTATCATTAACATAACCATAGTTTAGACTATTAGTCAGACTTTATAAACTGTACTCAAGAAATTATGAAATCCCCTGGCAGTCCAGTGGTTAGGACTCTGAGCTTTCACTGCTATGGGTCTGGGTTCAACCCCTGGTTGTGGAACTAAGATCCCACAAGTTGTGGAGCATGCCCTTCCCCCAAAAAAGGAATAAAAAACCTTCTTTAGTAAGCATTTGCTGTTGTCATCATGAAAATATATACCTAAAAGTTATTTTTTATTTAATTTAATAAAATAATTTTCATAAGACTGTATCCCCTTTCATAAATATTATAGCATTGTTGTGATTTCTAGATAATTTTGTGAAGTTTAATTTTGTAAAATGTCCAGACGTTTTGACTCATGGACAGCCATTATTTTCATAGTAACAGCAACATTTCTGTTCAATATATTTAAATATTGCTGTGAAATATGTAATACTAAGTATGTTTTTATGCACAAAAACAAATGGGGCAGATCATATAATTTAATTATTTCACTGAATTAGAATGGCTGTCCCTGGGAAGGGGTGGGGGTGGGACTGGGCATGGAAGACAACTTTATGTGAAGTGTTTTTGCTGTTGTTGTTCAGTCACTAAGTCATGTCTGACTCTTTGAACCACATGAACTGCAGCACACCAGGCTTCCCTGTCCTTTGCTATCTGCCTGAGTTTGCTCAAACTCATGTCCATTGAGCCGGTGATGCCATTCAACCATCTTATGCTCTATCACTCCCTTCTTCTCTTGCCCTCAATCTTTCCCTGCGTCAGGGTCTTTTCCAATATAGTATTTATTTCTTTCATAAAGAAGATATAAAGCAGACACGACAAGATGCTTGATATTATCATTTGTGGGTGGTGAATACACAGGTGTCCATACCTTTTCTTTTTTAAATTTTGTAAAGTTCTTTCAAAAACACAAAAGATTTTTATGGTGAAAATTGGATGTTTTCATATAACTATGTTACATAATCTTAAAATTATTTCTTTTCTTCTTTTTTTCTTTCTTCCTTTCTTGTGCTGTGCCATGCAACACTGGGCTGGAAGAAGCACAAACCAGAATCAAGATTGCCAGGAGAAATATCAATAACCTCAGATATGCAGATGACACCATCCTTATGGCAGAAAGTGAAGAAGAACTAAAGAGCCTCCTGATGAAAGTGAAAGAGGAGAGTGGAAAAAAATGGCTTAAAGCTCAACATTCAGAAAACAAAGATCATGGCATCTGGTCCCATCACTTCATGGGAAATAGAAGGGCAAATAGTGGAAACAGTGGCTGACTTTATTTTGGGGGGCTGAAAAATCACTGCAGATGGTGACTGCAGCCATGAAATTAAAAGGCACTTACTCCTTGGAAAGAATGTTATGACCAACCTAGATAGCATATTCAAAAGCAGAGACATTACTTTGTCAACAAAGGTCCATCTAGTCAAGGCTATGGTTTTTCCAGTGATCATGTATGGATGTGAGAGTTGGACTATAAAGAAAGCTGAGTGCCAAAGAATTGATGCTTTTGAACTGTGGTGTTGGAGAAGACTCTTGAGAGTCCCTTGGACTGCAAGGAGAGCCAAACAGTCCATCCTAAAGGAGATCAGTCCTGGGTGTTCATTGGAAGGACTGATGTTGAAGCTGAAACTCCAATCCTTTGGCCACCTGATGGGAAGAGCTGACTCATTTGAAAAGACCCTCATGCTGGGAAAGATTGAGGGCAGGAGGAGAAGGGGATGACAGAGGATGAGATGGTTGGCTGGCATCACTGACTCAATGGACATGAGTTTGGGTGAACTCCAGGAGTTGCTGATAGACAGTGAGGCCTGGCGTGCTGCAGTTCATGGGGTCGCAAGGAGTTGGACATGACTGAGTGACTGAACTGAACTGATGCAGCTTACAGGAGATCAGTTCCCTGACCAGAGATTGAACCCAGATCACAACAGTAAATCTCAGAATCCTAACGACTAGGCCAGGGACTCCCTAAATGTCTGTATTTAAAGTTTTCATTTTAAAGCAATATATACTGGTAAAGTTATTGTTTTACCTTTTCCTGCTCATTTATTAATCACATTTATAAAGTATATCTTAATAAAAAGTCCAGAGAATTTGTGGCTCAGCTGGTAAAGATCTCACTTGCCAATGCAGGAGACACAAGAGACTATAGGTTTAATCCCTGGGTCTAAAAGATCCCCTCAAGAAGGAAATGGCAATCCACTCCAGTGCTTTTGCCTGGGAAATCCCATGGACAGAGGAGCCTGGTGGTGTAGAGTTCATGGAGGCACAGAGTCGGACACGACTGAGCGCACACACACGCATATAAACACACACATACATACACACAAAAAATTATATATATGAAAACTTTTTTAAAGAACGTTATGCATCTCACAGAGTTTATCAAGATTATTAGCTTTCTCTTGCTGTGATGTGACTGTGTGTATATTCTCTCAGACTGTGATGTTTATTATGAGTATTAAACCCACAAAAGAGCTTTGAGTCTGGATAGAAATCTTCTTTAAGGTCAAACCTCATACACATTAACACCACTAGCATATGACTAATGTTTCTAGGGCTTGGAATTAACTAGTGATAACCTTAGAATCTACAGTTACCCACATAATTATCTCCAATTAGCTGTCTCTGAAGAGTGGTCAAGAATGAAAGGAAAATAGAGGTTGAATACATGGAAATGTCTATTACTGGAATAGTCCATTCACTTCAGGTCTGTTGAGAGAGTCAGAGTATATGTTTTCAAGATGTGTTTGATGAGTAAATGGGGTGGAAGGACAGGCCTGTTGCCAGCAGAGGTGAAATTTGGAAAGAGATGAAATAAATAGAAAATTTCTGGTCCAGAACATATTTCTCAGTGACTTTAAAGAGATTATCTCCCAAGAAAAAGCATGCAAGGAAATAAGCCTAAGAAAGACCAAGGCCTTCTCTGTGAAAGGATGAATTTAACAGCTCTCACAACAAGAAATCCACAACAGAAGGTCAAATAAAATATCTTAGCCTGGATAAAATCCTCCAAATATATAAAACACTTGTCTTAAGTTCTGTTTTGTTTCTTAAGAACTCATAACAAACTCTTTTTGAAATGCCCTGCCTTCCTAAGTTAAAAGTCAAACACCAGCTGTTACAAAAGGCAGTTGTGAGCCCAAACTTTCTAACTTCCAAAATACTAACAAGCTGTACTTTTCCCCCCAGAATAGCTGAACTGGGACATACTGTTTCGAAAATATCTCTAAATAGATGCAATTTTGGCTAGCCCTGCCCCCACTCTTGCACTAAGGCTAATAGTTGACAGTGGTCATTTTTTAATTCAAAACATACAACAAAATAAAAATGAATGTGAATTTTGGCCTATGGCTTTCCACCAGTGAGGGAAAAACCTAGCCTTTAAAGTATATCACAGTGATATAACTCTAGGAACATCTAGCTTGATAAGGTGCCTATACTAGGTTTCACAATTTTTTACAGGAGCTTTTAGGCTTTCTTTCCTTTTATTTTTCTTTTATCTTCTTTTTTCAAAAATTTCCCTTTCTTTCTTTCTCTGTGATTTACATAGCAGGGTAATTTTTTACTCTAAATCTCAGAGTAATTAAACCAGGAAGAAGTAATGTTTGAATCTGTTAGACAGTTATCTTAGGGAGAACCAACCAATATATTGAAATAAGTCATTTGCAAAAAAGGCTAGCTGAACTTGTTCCAGAGGATACAAAATGAGGAAGAAAATGTAAAACAGGACAGCCTGTTGAGAGCAGATAACAGAAGGGACTCATTTTCTCAACTGTAAAGTGAAAGCAGTGAACACTCTTTGAAAGGGACCCTGGACGGTATAGGAATAAGTATTAATAACAGGGATCCTATTGGAGAAGGCAATGGCACCCCACTCCAGTAGTCTTGCCTGGAAAATCCCATGGATGGAGGAGCCTGGTAGGCTGCAGTCCACAGGGTCGCTAGGAGTCGGACACGACTGAGCGACTTCACTTTCACTTTTCACTTTCATGCATTGGAGAAGGAAATGGCACCCCACTCCAGTGTTCTTGCCTGGAGAATCCCAGGGATGGGGGACCCTGGTGGGCTGCCGTCTATGGGGTCGCACAGAGTCGGACATGATTGAAGTGACTTAGCATAGCATGGAGAAGTTAACATCTCAGATTCTTAGTTTTCTCAACTGTAAAATGAGGGGTTGGAGATTCGATTTCAGAGGTGTTTTCTAGCTGGCAAATACTACTTCATATTAATACTGTTTTTAATTGTCAGTTTTTAGACTTATTCCATCTGGATGCCTCAGCAGAGAGCCAAGAGGCCTGAGGAGGCCAAGAAGTGATGGACTTGACCCAACTCTACAGACTTGGTTATGACTATAGTTCTGGTTATATCTTTCCCCAGAGTTCATTGTCTGCATTATTATAGTGATGAGGATGCTTCAAAGAGTCCCCAGGGATCTGTTGTCACTTTGCCTAAGGCTCGGCCTAACACTAGAGGCAGTGGCTGCAACTCACCATCACACAGCATAGTGATACCTCTGTTCTGCATCTGGTTTCATAAGCTTTGACATTCAGCTTCAGTGATTGAAGGTCTGGGGCTAATTTGGGGGGCTAATTTCTTATCTAACAGATGTGCATTTCATATAGGGTGACCAAGCACCTCAATCTGCTCAGGACTATCCTGGTTCTGGGCTTCCCTGGTGGCTCAGTGGTAAAGAATCCACCTGCAATGGAGGAGACTCAGGCTCAATCCCTTGGTCAGGAAGATCCCCTGGAAAAGGGAATGGCTACCCACTCCAGTATTCTTTCCTGAAGAATTCCATGAACAGAATCAGATGGTAAAGAACCTGCCTGCAATGCAGTAGACCTGGGTTTGATCCGTGGGTGGGGAAGAACTCCTGGAGAAGGGAATGGCTACCCCCTCCCCCTGTATTCTTGCCTAGAGAATTCCATGGATAGGGAAGCCTGGCAGGCTACAGTCCATGGGGTCACAAAGAGTCAAGCACAACTAAGCAACTAACACTTTCACTTCATATTTTTTTCACTGCATCCTGGTTGTAGCCCCCCAAATCCTATGTCTTGGGCAAACCCTTAGCTCCTGGCAAACTGGCACAGTTGGTCAGCCTAATTTCACAGTTTACCAAGAACCTTCTATGGGTTTGGCCCTAGAAAAAAGGAAACCCCATGAGAACAAAGCGGACAAGATTCCTGCTGTCATGAGGCTACCATCCACGTGGGTGAGACAGACATTAAACAAGGGAATAAATAATAAATAATCATTACAGATGGTGGTCATCACTGGGAGGGAAACAGCTGTTGGGCTTTGCTTAGAGGGGGTCAAAAAGATTTCTCTTGAATTAGACCTGAAGGATATGAAGTTGGTCATGAGTATTGCCAAGACAGGTAAGTTTTAGATCATTTCTAAAAATTAAGAGATATTTCAAGAAAATCTTAGGAGAATATTATTCTCCAAAACTGTTTATCCATTTATGTGCTTACTGTTAGAATCAGATGTAGAATAAAATGCTTATAGAATAATTAGAATAGAAATGCACTCACACAAAGACCTAATCTACAATGCCAACAGTACCCACAATACTTGGTATTAGGTGTCAGTATCTATTAAATAAATAAAGGAGAGTAATATTTTGATTTATTAATACTATGTAGCTACCCTAAACTTACTTTTCCCAAATTATATCTTTTTTCTCAACCAGAATATCTATGAGGCAGATGGAATTATAGATCCTATGGACCATGGAACAGCCATGAAGCTACAGGTGAGGGCTCTTCTAAGCCAGTCTGTGCCTGCTGCTCCAAGCCCTTTCCTTTGCTCTGTGCCCAGGCATCAGCTCACAGGATGTTAGGTGTTCTGCTACCCAAGTTGAGGAGCGATAGATCTTCAAGACTTCAGCTTTATTGGTGTCTCTATTGGTGGGCTGTGGTGTGACTAATTAAAAGAAGGTCCAAGTCTAGCAAACTCTAGCTAGATTCTAGCAGAATCTAACAAATGAACTAATTTACCTTTTCCATCAGGAAATTTCTCAAGTCCCTTGAAACAGCTCATTATTATTACTTTCTCACTTGTTTTTTTTTTAACTTTTTATTTTATATTGGAGAAAAACTGATTAAACAGTTATGTTGTGATAGTTTCAGGTAGAGAGCAAAGGGACTCAGACATAAAAATACATGCATCTATTCTCCCCCAAACCCGAAAGAATACATGCAGCCCAATGTTCATTGCAGCATTGTTTACAATAGCCAAGACACAGGAATGGATAAAGATGTGCTGTGCTGTGCTTAGTCACGCAGTCGTATCTGACTCTTTGTGACCCCATAGATTGTAGCCCGCCAGGCTCCTCTGTCCATGAGATTCTTCAGGCAAGAATACTGGACTGGGTTGCCATTCCCTTCTTCAGGGGATCTTTCCAACCCAGGGATCAAACCCAGGTCTCCCACATTGCAGGTGGATTCTTTATCATCTGAGCCACCAGGGAAGCCCAAGAATACTGGAGTGGGTATCCTATCCTTTCTCCAGGGGAACTTCCTGACCCAGGGATCAACCCAGGGTCTCCTGCATTGCAGGTAGATTCTTTACCAGCTGAGTTACCAGAGAAGCCCGAAGATGTGCAACAATATATACAATGGAATATTACTCAGCCATTAAAAATGAAATAATACCATTTGCAGCAACATGGATAGACCTAGAGATTGTCATACTGACAGAAAAGGAGAAATGTAGTATGACATCCCTTATATGAGAAATCTAACAAATGAACTTACGTACAAAACAGAAACAGACTCACAGATTTAGAGAATGAACTTATGGTTGCCAGGGAGGAAGGATAGGAGGAAGGAATAGTTAGGGAGTTTGGGATCGACATGTACATACTGGTCTATTTAAAATGGATAATCAACAAGGTCCTAGTGTATAGCACAGGGAACTCTGCTCAATGTTATGTGGCAGCCTGGATGGGAGGGGAGTTGGACTTTCTCACTTCTGATCATAGTACCTTTATTTTCTCAGTTACTCAGGCTACAGACCTCAAAGCCAACTTGGCCTCTTTATCCAGGCTTATTGCCTACATCCAGTCAGTAGCTATATCCTCTAATTTTTCTACCCCAAAATCCCCCTTACTTTCCCTCACCATTCTAGTCCCATTGCATTCAGAGAATAGAGAAATGACCACCTACCCAACTCCCACCCCTGCATCTCCCAACAGGACACATACAGATACGCATACAGCACATTTCTAGATTAGACT